>NW_028277176.1:25511666-26147083 GCF_051122295.1 Plectrocnemia conspersa | reverse complement strand
CATTAGGGGCATAATAAAAGGGTGCATTTTCCTTATTTACAAACATATCGAAAACAGGCAGAATATTATTAAAGGAAAATTACTTTTTAACTTTAGGATATTTGTGCTTACAAAGGCAAAGACATAATTTATGCCAGCAATGAAACATTATTTTACTTTTGCTGATCGGTAAATTTTATGTACTATTTCAAAAACCTATATTTTTTGACGTTAAAACCAATATTTTAAAGTAAAGTATTTGAAGTATTTAGTGAAAATAAATAAAGTAGTGTTCTAAAAGTATTTGAGATTTCTTTTCACTGAAGATATATTTTAAATTTAATATGTTTACTTTTTAAATAACAATTTTATCAAATAAATGATAAGAAAAAAGTGCGAAATTGTGCATAATTTATGAAGAATTGCAGGATATTTTTTGCTCTCGTTCGTAGTTTAGATATTTATTTATTTTTTAAATATATAAAATGTACATAAAAGCTTAAAGTTAATTTATAAAAATAAATATAGTTAAGTGGTAGTTAAAGTACGCAGTCTAGTTATGTGTATAGTAAAGATATACTTGTTTTTTTTTAAAGGTCTATCTGTAGGCTGTCATGACGATGTATCGTTGAATGTATTTTTAGTTGTTCCGTACATATAGCATATACATACATATCGTTAGGTTTTTTTTAATGTTTATGCATTGATAATACTATAAAAACACATATAAAATAATAATAATAAAAAAACAACCTACCAAAATGTGAAACAGTAAACACATTTACAACTTTAAAAGAACTTGAAATAAGGGCTGTGTGAATTTTCTACCACCATGCTAAATATATGCTGGCAGAAATTTCAACAACTCTCTCATTTGTCTTGTTAATTTTTAGTTATTTTATCGTTTCTTTTAACATTCGATTATTGTTTCTAACATATGGACTAAGAATAAAAAATATATAATATAACTCAAGAAGTGTAGACTTATTTTATATTTAAATTCGATATCTAATACGTTACTGTATTAGTGTGTAATTTTCTTAAAAATATAGGCCATTAATTTTGAATCTTTATATACCGAATTCTGTATTACTATCACATATGGTACATATACATACCTACACATGTATAACGTACTTAAATACATATCTAGCTCCATCCCGCCTAGTCTCCCACCCTTTGATCCTTTGTTACGATCTTAATGTGGATGGAGTGTTTCGGCTTGTACGTACGGTGGGACGCAAACAAAGCTGGAATTAAACGCAAACAGTTTTAATATGTTTGCGTATCCTTGTCCAGGGGGCAAGAGTCAGGAAGGAGGCACCGGAACCGGAGCCTTTGACGTCTCTGAAAGCCAGGCGACACGTGTCGGCATTAACGAGATCGCCAACTTGTTGTTTGCCGGCACTTAATTTGTTTTTGTTGCCTTTTATCGAGGACGAGAACGCTTCTAGAAGCTAGAGAGAAAACAGCTTCTTGAAAAGCTATTACAGAGATTTGATATTTTCGCTTCGGATAGTGGTGTGTTTCTGTGTGTAATATATCACGTATAGATTCGTTTCAGGATCGAATCGATGTCCGAGTTGTGATACAATCACTTTTTGAAATTGATATGTCGCGACGTAGGCGGAAAATAAATCTATTTTCTTGCTTTGATTGAGAAAATATATTTGATTTCGGATATCAGGATGTGTATCGTTATATTATTACAAAAGACAAAGACAATAGTTTCTCGAACAGATATTTTATTGTTATCCTATATTTTATTTTTCGTTCACTCGAACATATCTATGAATTAAACATATATTCCATATGTTAATATATCTTATTTTGATAAATTATAGTAAACTTATTTATATTTTGAAACTGAAATGTACAAAAATTCGGATTATTTTAATTATTAAAAATATATATTTTATTTTAAATGAGAACATTTTATAATTTACTATCTGATTTAAGTCTGGAGTAAACATAAATAATTTATTTGGAGTGCCTACTCTAAAGCAAGCCAAATATACTTGACCATGGAATAAAAAGAGAAGTTCCAAATTTACCATAACAATTTTAAGAGATTTTCTACATAATAATATATATTATATTATTATGTTTTAGCAGTGTTTTTTTTTTAATTAAAATAATTTGAGTTTTTACGATCAGATTTGATTTGATTTGCTTACTTTTATGATATTTAGTAATCTGCGAAAAAACAAGATGATATTTTGTTGTAGACGTATGTTGAGGGAAAAGTCCGTGGACCTTTTGTCGTGACACGCTTTTTTTTACTATAAGTCTAAGTAATTGTGTTTTGAGAAGCTGCGCGGTGCGCTTCGTTCTCAGTCTGGATGTGATTGTCTGGTTGTTGTTTTCGGTTGATGTCGTCTGTCTGGAAGTAAGATGTAATTGTCTGTAGTAGATGTCATGTGTGACTAAGTTGGATTACTACTCATCTGTTTTATGGCGGCTCGTATTTCAGCACATCTCTGGGGTGCGGGTTTCCGTACGGGTCATCTGCGCTGGAGAGGCTCTTTATGGTGTCGTTGGGCACGGAGGGCAGTGTCTTGTGAAATCTCGTTGAGATTTCCTTGATGAACTCCATGATCAGTCTGGTGTCGGTATCCTTCCGGATGTCGACGTTCCTGACGAACCACGGGGCGTCTACTGCTTCTCGCAATATTCTGTTCTGCACGACCTGCAGTTTGTCTATGAGTGTCGGGCGGGCGTATCCCCACACTGGGGCCGCGTACGTCATGATGGGTCGGATCATTGTTTTGTATAGTAGAACCTTGTTTTTAAGGCTGAGTTTGCTACGTCTGCCCGTGATAGGACGGAGCGCCGCCATGCCTCCTATGGCCTTGGTTCGCACATGATTGATGTGCGGCTTCCACGTTAGTCTCTCGTCGAGGATGAGTCCGAGGTAGCGAGTTTCGCTGACCCACGGGATCCCCTCTCCGAACATCTTAACGGAGCCGAATGATCTGTTTTTCCTGCCGGGCCTCCTGGTGAAGAACACCGCCGCACTTTTATTTGGGTTGATCGAAATTCTCCATTTCCCGAACCAAGTTTCGAGAGTTTCACACAGCTGCTGCAGTTTGGTCGTGATTAGTTTCGGACTGGCCGAGGTGAACGATATTGCCGTGTCGTCGGCGTAGAGCGCTATTTGCGCCCTGCGGTCCTCCGGGATGGGGATGTCCGCGGTGTAACACGTGAAGAGAAGTGGTCCCAGTATCGAGCCCTGTGGCACGCCGGCTGCGATCGGTTGCATCGTAGACAGCTCTCCCTCCGAGCGCACCCTGAAGTGTCTGTTTTGTAGATAGGAATGCATTAGTTGGCATAACGGTAGCGGGACGTTGCTCTTCAGCAGTTTGTGCAGTAGTCCGACGTGCCAGACTTTGTCAAAAGCCTTAGCGACGTCGAGGAAAATCGCCCCCGTCGACAATTTCAGCGAGAATCCTCGGTTGATCTTCTCGACGACTCTCATCAGTTGGTGTACTGACGAGTGTTTGGGGCGGAATCCGTGCTGCACTGCTGGGATGATCGATTTTTCCTCCGCGCATTCGCGTAGTCTGGATTCGATCACTCGTTCGCAGACCTTCCCCACGATCGAGAGAAGACTGATCGGCCTGTAGTCTGACGTTTTGGTGCCTCCAGTCTTGGGCTTCCGTATCAGGATCACTTGTGCCTCCTTCCATTTCTGTGGAAAATATCTAAGTTTTAGTGTGGAATTTATCAGTGAAGTGAGGGCGAGGATGCCGCTATCCGGAAGGGATTTTAGCGCCCTCGCCGTTACCTTGTCCGGGCCTGGTGCTTTGCCTATCTTGGTGCGTGCTATGCAGGCTCGGATCTCGCATTCGTTGGTGGGCTCCAACTCGCTCTCTGTTGGAACTTGCAGTGCGTCTCGGGTCTCGTTACTCAGTCTGGCTACCATATCAGCGTCGACGTGTTTGTCTGTGGGCGTAAATTGCTCCCTCAGGCCATCGGCGAACGTCTCCGCCTTATCTTCGGGCGAGACGGCAAGGGAGCCATCTGGCCTTTTGATGGGTGGGACTGAGTCGCGTTTGACTCGGAGAGATTTAGCCAGCTTCCAGATGGAGTTGTCTTGTGTGGAGAGAGTTGCGATTCTGTTCGCCCATCTCTCGTTTCTGAGCTCAGCGAGCCGCGACTTGACTTCGCGATCTAGTCGATTCGTCTCTCTTTTGTCGGACGGGTTTCCGAGTCTCGTCCAGTGTCTTTTCGAGCGATTTCTCTCTCGTATCAGTTGCCTAATAGCGAGGGGGACCGGAGGCTCCTCCTTCGTGACGACTGGTGTCGAGTTCAAAGCGACCGCCTCGAGAATCTCGCTGGTGAATCTGTCGGCCGCCGAGTCCAGGTCTTCGGGGCTGGTGAGTCCTGCCGGGCAGGAAACGATTGTTTCTGCTGTCGACTTGAATTTTATCCAGTCGGTGCGGAACCTTTGCGGGGCCGCTAGGGGCGCGCTGGAGAGGTTCAGCACCATCATGACTGGATTGTGGTCAGAGGACAGCTCGTACAGGTTAGTGAACGCGTAGCCTCCGTAGTAGTTCTTGAATAGGGCGATGTCCAAGACATCCTCGTAGTTAGGTCGAATGAGGTGGTAGAACGTCGACGTGTCCGGAGCGTCCACGTGCAGCGTGTGTGGCTGTCTTTGGATGTAGGCGAGTAGCTCAAGTCCGTTGGCGTTCGTGCGCAGCGAGTTCCATCGAGGGTGTTTCGAGTTGAAATCCCCAGCGATGATGGTCGGAATTGGCGAACCTAGAAGAGAGTTAAGATCAGTGCTGAGTAGTCTTCTATTCGGTGGGTTGTAGAAAGATGCTACTCGGATTCGTTCTCTGTTGGTCAGCTCCACGACTAGGATGGTGGCCTCGGCGTGCTGCAGCTTCTGCGTGGGCTCTTTGTAGTGCTTCAGTCCGTTTTTGATGTAGACGGCGGTCCCTCCGCCCTTTCTGTCGGTCCTGTCGTCTCTGTGCAGTACGTAGCCGGGGATGTTCGCTCTGTAGCCAGCCCTGAGGTGAGTCTCGTTGACTAGGACTGCGTCGAGGCAGTGGTGCCTCGCGAACAGCTCTAGATCATGTCGTTTGTTTTGGAGACCGTTTGCATTCCAGTACACTAGTCTGAACTGTTCGTTGCCTGTCAGATCCATTTATTTTCTGCCAAAGATCGACATCAGCTGGGCCAGCAGGGGCAGGGCCTCGGCGAGCATCGGTAGTGTGGCCTCGAGCGTCGGGGAGAGGGCTTTTAGGTCCACCGTCGGCCTTGATTCTCTCGTCTTTCCGGCATCTGAAACAGACGTAGTGGGAAGGGGGGGAGAAGGGGTAGGAGTGGGCTTCGGAGACCCTGTTAGTTTGCCTGCTGATACCTGGGCTCCGGTCGCTGCTTTGGCGTATGTGACGGCGTTGGGGGACTTGGCGCAACTCCTGTAGTTCGCCGGATGTTCCCCCCCGCAGTTGACGCACTTCGGTGGCTGTTCCCTCTTTTTTTTGCATTCCCTCGTGAGGTGAGGGCCTGCACATTTGACGCACGCGGGGGCTACGGCACAGAAGCTGGCTCCGTGTCCGAATCCCTGGCATCGGTGGCACTGAGAGAGGCGGCCGGGCAGCCTCCTTAGCTCCTCAGCTCGCACGTTGAGTTCGAGCACGCTTCGGATCTGGAACAGGGCCTTTCCCTGTTCATTTCTGTCGGCTTGCACGAGCATCAGCGGGATGTCTTTTCCGCGCGACTTCATTCGGTGCACCGATTTCACCGGATATTGTGCACTGAGCGCAGCCAAGACGTCGTCGGTGTCTACTCCTGTGGGTATCCCTCTGATTACCACTTTGAGGAGCTTTTCTTCCTGGAGTTGGAAAGTGTGGTACTCCAGCTTCCTATCTGTGAGCAGCCTGGTCACAGCTCTGTAGTGGTCCGCGGTGCCCACCTGGATTTTGATCCCGTCTCGAGTCTGTTTGGCTGACGAGACTGGGATGGCCATGCGTCGTAAGTCGGCCAACAGTTTTACATAGCCGGCTCCGTTTTTGACGAAGATGGGCGGCACTTTACCCGTTTTCGGAGGGGAACTCGTCTGTGGTTGGGTTTCAGGTGCTGGCTCCGAAGTTGCGGACTCGGAGTCTGCTGTTTGGCGCGACTTCTTCCTCCTCGTCCTCCTGCTCACTTTCGTGAACTCGTCCGTTTCCATCTCCTCGCTAGAAGAGAGGCTGGACGAGTCAGTCTGCTCCTGAATCGTGGGCTCAGTCTGTGTCGGAAGAGTCGGTGACGGTAGAGCCTGTGTCGGAAGAACCTGAGATTTTGCCGCTGTCGGGGCTGATGCAGTCAGCTGCTCCGGCTTCTTAGCGGAATGATCATTCTGTAGGCCTACGAGGTCCCGCAGCTTCCGGTTTTGCGAGTCCAGTTCCCTCACAGTCTTCGTAAGTAGCGCGATGTTCCTCGCGTCTCTCTCCATGCGTACCCTCATCTCCTCGATTTGAGCTTTTAGCTCATCTGTCACGCGATCGCGCATGCGTGAACGGGAGCGAGAGCGAGATCGGTCGCATGACGTTCCTTCGGAGGGGTCGGCAACTGGGGGGCGCGAGGACCTTTTGCCTGCGCGCACGGTGGCACTTGGGTCGGCCATCTCAGCCAGCCCTGCGCTCACACACACACGCAAACGCACACACGCACACTCGCGCACGCACGCGACTCGCGCACACACGAGTCGTGCGAATCGCGAATAGTCTCGATCTGAGTAGATCGAGTCAGTGAGTCACGACCGACCGGGAATTAAGCGGGCGCAGGACGTCCGCTCGGTTCGACGGCCGAGACCGCACTCTTTTTACTATATCATAAACATATATTGAAGTACAGGGGAAATGATTTTATTTTTAAAGGCATTGTAATATTTTTAAAGCGCAGTTAATTTACTTGATTTTTAGTTATTTTTTTTTTTTTTTTTTAATTATGAGTAATTTAGATCTTAATAAAGGCTATTTATTAACAATAGAAAGCCTGCTTAACTATATATTTTAAAAATATCTCAATCATGTGGCCCGCATGATGAATTGCAAGACGGCATTGGACTATTACGGTTGACGTTGATCTGGCGGCGAATTAACCATTGAGTGGCCACGACACAATCGTTATTTATGTTATACTCTTAAGCGATAAACAGTCGCTGAACATTCATTTATTAGGTCATGATAACCATATAATATGATGCTGACAATACAACTTACATAGTCGAATAACCCTTACCCCATCGGTAATCAAGTAAATTGATTTTTTTAATCGTCTGTTTTTTGCTGATGATTTTTTAAGTAAATTGAATTATTTATTATTCATGACAGGCGTTAGATCAATGCGTAACATCAGGGTTATCACAATCAACTTCCAATAGAAATTAAAAAAATAAATGCATCGTCGCTGCAACTACACTGGTTTGTGCCACATGCCGCTTCAGTGTGCTCGGACCATAATACAACTCGCTGAATTTGCATTTCTTTATTTTATTTGCACATACCCTCCCTTCAATCAGCACCCCAGACATTTGCTTAGGTCGTCTGTCGTTCGGCATCGGCTCCGGCAATATGTGAAAGTTAACCGGTGTTTGAACAAGTAATATTGCGGGCGGTTTCGAGCCGGTTTTCAGCTGAATCGGATCTGGAATACCGCGGTGTACTTTCGCTTGCGTGTGCAGTCTCGGACCGTTTTCATTCATTTAACGTGCGCTGACGCTGAAAACGCGAAAAACGACGACGAATTGAAATATTGCACACGGGCGCCGCATAACATATGTGCCCAGCTAAATATCATATCTCTCTCTCCTTCTCTCTTTTGGTTTTTGGCGCTCGGTTCGGTCTCATTTGAAATATTAAGTTGCATGCGAAACGGTCGATGCTGGAGCCAAAGTTAAATTGGATCGGGCTTGCTCCAAATGAGCTACGAGGATGGTTTTAATATTAATTTAAAAAATCCTAGATTATGAATAAGTTTTAAATTAAAAAATATTCATGTCCAAATTTATCTTTTTTTTAGAGATTGATGCCTCCTAACTGCAGAACCAGCTCTTGATGATCAATTCCCTCTGCTGATACTTGAGCTTTAATTTTTTTAAATTGTCTTAGTCAGTACGCCGTCTCCCTCTCTTCATGTCACCTACAACAAATGTTTCTCCAGGTTATTATTATTTTCACATAATCAAAAAACCAACAATAATCAAAGAACATTATGAACAGCATACATGTGGTTAAAATTTTTTCCCCTATATAAATTTGCTTCATTATGGACTTGTGCGCTTGTCTGTTAATGGTACTTGAAACATCCGCATCATTTTATATCATTCAAAATTATTTAATCTCTTCCTGTATTTCCAATAGTTGGAGTAGACATGTGTTTATCAGGTGCGTATGGTGAGATACATTCCCTTTCGCTCGCTCGCGTGCTAAGTGCACACTAACTTCTTCACTCTTGTCACTAAAAAAAAAGGAAATCTATCTTACGAGAGAATGGAAATGTATATCACGGCTGGTGTTTATAAGATAAATTTCGAGTTAATTAATATAAATGCTAAGTTATGTTTCGCTTTAAGAATTTTATATTATGAATTTATAGATAAAAACGCAAAATTATAATTTCTCATTTCTTGAACAAATTAAAGAATTAACAAAAATTCTTTCGAAGCTTTTTTTAGGAAAGAAAGTAAATTTTTACAAATATTTTGAAATGGTTTGAAACCATTTTAATTTTCAAGACAAATAGTAGTTTTAATTAACTAAATTCACAGCTTAATTCAGAGCAGGTAATGCGAAAAGTGGCAGAGATTATAGATTGACACTTTTAAAACATTGTTTGACAATGTAAGTTTTATGACGAGAATATGAATTACGAGTAGAAAAAAATTAATTTTGGCTTCCTTGGACATTTACAGTTCAACTAAAAATTGTGAATTTATGAATAGTTGTCTAAAAATAATTATAATATTAAGCTTTTGGCAGGGATTTGTTTTCTGTATTAATGAAACATAAGTAATTTTTTATGTGTATGTTATAAATCATATGATGTAAGCAATAGGAAAAATTTCAAGTGATGGAATGTGACCCGTAATTAAACACGCATAAAATATTTAAGTCAAAATTATAATAGTATCTCATTTAATAATTTAAAATTAATAACTATACTTTATTTGCGGTAACACAGTCAGTTAGAGAGCTATCCTTTTCATCATAATTCATAATTGAGAAAGAGATGGCCAGTGTGATGAATATGTCTTTCACCAAAAATAATTCTGTACCTATATTTATATATATCTCAATGGTTTATCCATGTGAGTCATCATAAATTATAACATTTATCTTTAATTCAAAACACGTTATTACCACACAATGTTAGATTTCTATGCTAATTAAGAACTTTTAAATATTTAAGAAACACTATTGATTATTAAGTAACTATAATAAGTTCATAAACTAAGCATCGGCATTAATTCAGGCTTAATAAAAGTTATCGTTCTGAAATTGGCTATATACACTTTAACATGGAACGGTTCTTTGCAAATCAGGGGCCTTTTTCTAGTTAGTTTAACTGCAATTGTGCTGGCAACGTTTAATTTGCAGCACGCCTTGTCTTAATTGAAATACATCGATCGTCGCTTCGCAGGCAAATTCGAGTTCCTCCATCGTCTGCAGAATGCCAAATTAGCGATTGTTAATTAAAAACGATGTCCTTAAATGCATTTAAACAATGTCTTTAAACTGAAAGAGCCAGATGGAGCGAGCTGTAAACAAAGAGGGTTAATTAAAAGTCGCCGACATGCACTTTGATGGAACACTGCTAATTTCGCTCTTCAAAGAGTTTGATTGGTAATTTGTGCACCTGGCAAATTGACAATAAGCTCATCCAGTTTCTGAAGGGGAGATATAAAAAGGCGTGTCTTCAAAGATAACAGACAAAGGCAACTTCGATACACTTTAATTATTGCTTCTCGTAAAATAAATAATTGGCATTTATAGTTAAAAACTCGAATATTCAATAATAAAATATATTCGATTTTTAATAATATAACATATAAGCATATTTTTTGAACAATTTTTAAATGCCAGTTTAATAAAAAAAACAATTAAAATACTCTTTCATAGTTTATTAATTAAAAGCTGCAGTTGTGTTCAATCGAATCGTTACGTTGCTGAAATTACAACACTTTGTAGGCGATGCGATTAAGCCAAATTACACATGCGTTGAAATGAAATTTTAAAGCGAATTTGAGAGCCCGAATTCGGGTGTGTTTTTTGTTGTGCACAAATACATATGGTCGTAAAATGAAATGTATGTAATTGGGTCATCGAAAGGGTCCGTGTGGAATTTGCGTTCGCTCTCCGCGGGTTAAAATGTTGATATTTACGATTGGGCCCTTGTGCGTTTCGAGCTTACGTGATTTCCGTAAATATGGAAACTCCGTACACTTCCCCTTCCGTGTTTGCCGACGATAAAATCAAAGCATTTTATTGAGTAGTTGGGCTCGGCACGCGATTGAAAGTCACAAATTTGCCCTTTCGACTGCTGCGGCTTGACGACGAATCAATTTAATATGCTAAAGAGTGTCTCGTAAAAATATATGCACGATTAAATATGAATATCTGCGTGAAATATAATGGAAGTTAAATTGAAATATATAATGATTTAATCTGACATTATTACTTATTAGTTAAAATGATGAAACGACTATAAGGCTTGGCTGCAGCTCAATATTTTTCATGCTATTGTATCATAAAAAATGTAAAGACAAATATACTATAAACATCTCTGAACTTAAATTATTAGATAATCTTGTACGATTAATTTTATTACAATATATAGCTGATACGATTTTATAAAAAATAAAAAAAACACATCTGTGGTTTAAGATACAAATGTTTTTTTATATTTTTGTTGTTACTGTATTTAATAACTAGTTAATATATTTGTTTGCCTGATTAGTTCGAGCGGTACTTAATACAGTAATATCCTAATTATATTAACAAAAAACTAATATATTTTGTAAAATCTTTAATTTTAAATATGTTTTGATTATTCTTCAATAAAACTAATTTACGGAAAGAGCAGAATAAATTAAAATCTAAAAGAGTAATATCTGTTGGACGCTTAAGCACCTTTCAACATTGGTCTTCAATGACCATACTTTCGATATTAGCAATTTATGGGTGAATGTTGTCGTAGTGTAGGTTTATCTAATATTAAGGATTTGGTCGTCTTTGACAAACTGTTTCTGTCAGCTGTTAAAATTGTTGACAGTAGTTCTCAGCTGTTAATATGCGGTATATTGCTCCTTCCGTACACCACTAGACACTTACATTATATTAAGTGGATGAACATCCTACGCTCGGTTTTCTGATCTTTACTCATTCTTTTCATTATTTTATGTTGTCACAAAGGTGTCATTTTTCATTACATGTGACTATTAGAAAAATAGCCAAAGCTGAGTAAGCAAGTCATATGCAATAACCGACTGGTTTTTATTGTTTATTAGAAATTCCTACATTACTATTTAGACTGTCTTTATTAAATTTAAATGACTGAGTTTGTTTGTAGTTTCCATGTGGTTTCTATTATAAGATATTTTAAATCATCTTATATAAAGAGATTAAACTACTTCTAAGCAAATAAATTATGATTGTAGAAGTCACTGATACTATTACTGTCATGATTAATTTACATAATTAAATATCACACAAATAATAATTTGTGGCAATTTAAGTATGAAGGAACTTATTAGACAAACTAATATAATATATGTATATATGGTGATCTCTAGATAGAACAGTTGTGCTCATTATATCTACCTATAATAAATTATCAATTTTTTGATTATCAATGGATATGTAGCAAACATTTATTGTGCCATATCATAATTTCCTCTAAGTTATACTTATGAAATACGTGCTTCATCACATTCAATATCTTCGATATGCGACCTACTTGAAATAAACGTCTTTATACACATCCGCATTCGCACTAAGTGCAAAATCACACATATACCCATACATATAATACATACATTCACCTAAACCTCACATCACGAAATTGGCGTGTAGATAAGGCTCGGCGTACGTAGGTAGTACTTGCTTGCTTTGCTTGCGTTGAAAATTTAATTACTGATTTGTTTACTTTAACCTCCCCGGAACGGCGGCTGTGCTTTCAAAGTGTTTTTGATTGGAACTAAGTGTGGCAGACTAGAAAGCTCTATAAACTCGCGCGAATTTCCCAGCTTTCGAGGGCTCGTGCGCGCAAAACAATAATTGGTAGGCGGAAGGCTCTCCCACTAAACACCCGAACGATCTTAATTAATGCAGATGCCTGTGAAACAAAAATACAATTCCGATTCAGGAATTTGGGCAGAGATGCGGTCTAATTGGGAGTTTGGTAGTAAATCGTCAGTGGAAAAATTCTTTGAGTCTCGGAATCCGTCATTATAACGTCGATCCGCAATTAAGCACGTGAATTATTCCCAAAGTCCATCCGGATTTTAAAAACCGGTTTGTTTGTATACAGTGGAGTACAGTTAATCTTCATTAATTCTTAATTAAAAAAAAAGAAATTAGCAACAAAAAAATGACTAATTGCGATAAGAACACGACTATTTAACAACTTGTTAATGTCAAAAAATTGCTGATTCAAAACGAAATTCTTTTCGTTTCCTGATTTATTAAATTTATTAATGTAATAATAATTTAAGTAAATTTCTGCATTTATTTTATAAGAAAATGGAATTAAAAACTCTTAGAAATATTTACGGGATTCTGAGAATTTTTATTAGATACATGACTATCGCGACATTTAAAGACAAAAATAAGTTTATGTAACAGTTTTGGATTATTGCCATTATTTTTAAAATATTTACATTTTTTTATTAGGATAAAATATAATTTAAAATAAACATTAAAATAAACATTAAAATAAATATTAAACAATAGTCAGAATTTTACATAAAAAATATTATTTGGAACCACAATAATAGAAATACAGTAATTTTCGATTGCACTGTGTATTACATTGGCTATTTTTAATTTAATAACCTATAGATTGAGATCGTCTTTATGTTATAACTAGTTAATATATCAAAACTATTGAAAAAACTACTATTATATGTTACCTAAATATGTATATTTTAACTTAGAAGGCATAAAAAATGATATTTTTATGTTGTAAAATATTTTAAGATTGTACAAAATTATAAAATGTTGTAGTCACATATATGCTATTTAAATGTTTAATAACACATCTCGCGGATACATTTTTTATTAAATATTTCGTAGTAACCTTACAGGCGTAAGCCCAAAGCGTTACAACGGGGTAAATCTATACCAACTGAGTAAATCACACCACACCTTTTCCGTACAATTTATATATATTATATATATATATATATATATATATATATATATATATATATATATATATATATATATAATATATATAAATTGTACGGAAAAGGTAATATATAAATTGTATATATATATATATATATATATATA
The DNA here is from genome assembly GCF_051122295.1 of Plectrocnemia conspersa. Classification (NCBI taxonomy): domain Eukaryota; kingdom Metazoa; phylum Arthropoda; class Insecta; order Trichoptera; family Polycentropodidae; genus Plectrocnemia; species Plectrocnemia conspersa. The sequence goes on along the minus strand of NW_028277176.1, from coordinate 26,133,596 downwards.
TATATATATATATATATATATATATATATATATATATATATATATATATATATATATATATATATATATATATATATATTTACTAAAATTAATAAAAATATATTTGTAAATATGCTAAAATGTCAGATTAAAATATAGTCAATACTCAGACATTTCACTAGAGCAAATTTTACGTCAAAGTTACGTTTTATCATAAAATTTTAACATATGTATAATATCTTTTGTAAATGTTTTATTTCAATTTATCGTAAAAATAATATTTTTATAAATGAAAAAAAATTGGATTTTAAACTTATTAAAATTTTATCTAAACAATTCATAATATATTCTAAGTAATTTGAGGATAAATATAACTATTTATATAAATTTAGTTTAGTATAATTACTGCCATATTGAATTATGGAATTATATTTTAATTTCTCTTTTCTAAAACTGGTTGATATTGGGTTTTCGGATTGCGATTAATTCAAAATAATTATTATTAGTTTTATAAAAATAAGCATCGATTATGGTGTTTTTTTTTTAATCTGAATACATTAAGTAAAGGTACAAACATCCAAGAGTAATATCTTAGCATGTATCCATTTCGATCTCGCCGCAGGTCATAAAATAAAATTTGTCTCTCTTCGGAAACGTCGTCTCTCTAACTCTTTCAACGATTGCGTGTGACGTATATATTTTAAGCTCTGTAATCGCCCTCTCTTCATACACATTTTGATGTGTGCATTTAAGTAGGCGTCTGTGGAAATGATACGACTTTGTATACTTTGCGCCGAATCCGTTACGGATTTAACGACCCTTTGCCACGAAGTCCACTACGTAAATGATCACTGAATCGTTTTGTTTTAAAGTGCTCAATTTGGGGGGAAATTATTGTGTCATTGTGTATGGACACGCTGATTGCCTCTGTCTTTGAATGTCTTAGGTCAGTATGTAGGTTGTCGTTAAAGTCACTGTAAACTTATACCGTATAATCTTAGGTGAATTTATAAATTCGTAGGTGTTTTTGAGTCTTATAATACTATACTTTACACTACACATAACTGTTGCTTACATGTGAAACGTTAAAAAGTATTGAGAAATTTTTCATTTTGAGATCGAATTTTATCTAATCAGATTTTTTTTCACCGGCTTTTACTTATCGATGCTCGCATTGCCAAATTCTCGCACGGTCAATCGATGAATACATTATTGGCGTGGATGGTTCCCGAAGACATTTTCGAATCGGAAAAGGCTACGTGGTTCGGTTTAAATTCATGTTTTTAGCCTTTGGTGTTATATGCAAATGTAATGTATGCGTTCCGAGCGGACATTTCAATAAGAGCGGCGTAATGCAAAAATCGAAGTCGTGGTCCCCGTGCCACGTAGGTACGGGGTGAGGTCCATAACCTTGGATCATTCCATTTATGGACCCTGAAATGTGTAATGCACGAACGGTTCACCCGATACGGACGATCGTTAAACAATCAAACGGCGAAATTTATTCCCAGGGGTGTGGGACTTTTCATTCGAATCTTGACTAAGCTTCTGAAATTATTTTTTTATGCTACTCCATATGTCAAATTTCTCATCATATACAGTTGTATATGATGTAAGGGCATAAGAGTTGATATTTTTAGGTTTCATCTTTACTTCAATCATCTTCTTAGTAGTATTAACATGTTAAATTTTTTAATCACAGTTTTGGCTAGATTTATATGTACAAAATACACATTATCTAAACTGTAGCATTGATTGCCATAACTAATTTTATATGTGAATTACAAACATTGCATAGAGTTTAAAGTCACAATAGTTAAAATACCTACCGTACAAATATGTGCAATAATTTATTAAATATACAATAAATACGTGCAGGGTCATTTGTACCATTGCTCTGCGTCGTAAAATTTTCGGGTCGCTCAGAAATCGGGTTAACCATTGGTTTAACCAGATTTGCCGATCGAAGTGTAAGTGGTAATTTCTTAGGTTATAGTGGTAAACTTATAAAATCCAAGGTTAAATTTACTAAGCACATCGCAGAATTCAGGTCAAAAAAGTTTGCTACTATTACGGCGCTAAAACCTATACATGACAGAAAAAAAACATTAAAAAAATGTTATACAAATATCTAATTAAATAGCGTTAAAAAAATACGCTTGCTAGGTGTGGGGTAACACTCATTTTTAAACTTATTTGAAAAAAATAATATATACATTGTAGAATATTTTAATATCAATTAAAAAGGATTGACATAATTATACCGATCAATATTACGCGAAAATATTAAAAAAAATTAGTGACATAAACATATCTTGCTTTAACCTAATAATTTAAATAACTCTAGATTCATAGGTAATAAAATAGTTAAAATAATCTTAAGCTTAATAATTTTCCCAATTAATTTCTGTATTTATATTTTTATTTTACAAAAGGGTTTTTCCTGTAGGTATATTTTCCTAATTTATTTTGTCTTGATATTACTATAATACTTATTTTTTATTTCTTCTTATAAACTTTTATTTCATTTTAACGTATTTTTTTTTGTATTCCTTATTTTGTAATACATGTTTATATAAATCTTCAGTGCTATCCCAATTTATTTTTATGAAACAGCAATTATATCATTACAATAAAAAAACAATTTCAATCTGGGGCACGTTTTCCGTGTCAAAATAAAAAAATGTCCAAGTTTGGTTCACGTTTGACCATACAGACCGCTCAGTGAGAGCCATGGCGAGGTCGCAGGAACAATGCCTTGATCCTTGGAGATCATGCGAGACACGAACACGCAATCGAATGCGATAAATTATCAAGGAATTGCATTTTATCAAGGGAAGATGCGGACGTGTAGATAGGGGACGGAATAAGGGTACTGCTCCGGCGAGGCAGGAGACAGGTCGTGCCTGTGACATTCCATTAAAGACCTATCAGACAATGGGTCGAATAAGGGCCATCGGGCACAGCAGACAGACACACGGCCAATGCTACCAAATAGCCTAATCTGTGAAATTGTATAGTTTGGAACGTGTTTCGGGTGGCGTACTGCATCTGAAGTGTGTGTATGTGGTTTGTGTTAGAATAAGATTGAGAAGGTTCAAGGGGACAGTTGCATAAGTGTTGTAAATGCTTCTGTATGGTCTGAACAGATGTTGAACTTAGACTAGAAAATTATTCTGGAACAACAAACTAAGATTTATTAATTCAAGTTATATCCATGGCAATAAGTGTAATTTGGCAACTTTAAACAATGACCGTAACATCTGTTTTTAATAATTATTAAAAGTTCGATCTAAAATAAGATCTTCAAAATCTATCTATTTCATAAAAATATGTTGTTACTTTATCAGATCATCTTCGTGCCCTTTATATATATTTAATATTATTATGTATTTAGAAGATGTACATTTTTCATAACATGCTTATCAGAATAATAAAATCAGAGTGGCAGTATTAATTAATTTTCTCACATAAGTGGAGTTTGATAATTTACACTCAAGTCTAATATACTTTTAAGTTAGCCAGTTGTGTTACGAGTTTTGAAGAAAGTTTTAAAAAACTAAATCAAAGATGTAATCTAATACATTTAAAAACAGTGCGCAATTGTACATACAATCTAGCTCTATGTGGCAAACATCTGGTCCGATAATGTTTTTTTGCTATATTTCAATTAAACTCGACTTTATTATATAAAAACTAAGGTTATTGTCGAAATGACACCAATACACTAATAGCAGAGAAATAAAATTTCTCTGTCGTGTAATAAAATAATGTGTCGTGCGTGTGTGGGCTCAATTAGGCGCGTCTAATCAAGCGGCGATAATACGGTCTGTGAAATTACTCAATTCTGGTTTAGCAACGGTGCAAATTGTAGATTTATTCACTATAATACAGTTTATTATGTTGCGTCTACCGTACACGCAAAAGCAACATGTGTAAAAATAAGTTTAATTATTCGACTATAAAAACATAAAACTTTACTGTAAACCATGAGTTACTGTTATACGAAATGTGAATAAGGCGATAGGTGCAACGTTAATGGATTTATACTAAGGCAGTTCAATTTATGTAATAAATAGATATAATATAAATTGATACGTGCTATGGCATTCGTTGCCTTGAACTTGTCTCAAAACCCCGTTTTAATGTTGTATGTGTCGATTCAGCGTAAGCGTCACAGGTTTCGGGTTCAGGCTCTCGTGTTTTTCAAATAAAGAGTTGTTTTTTAAGCTGTACTCATGGGTGATTAACGTCTCAGAACAAATGTACTTTTTGGTGGTCCGTGCAATAATTATAATTGTTGACGCAATTACTGCGATCTCTCTTTCATCGTGTTTGTGGCCTCACTTTTAAAACGTATTTATCTCTCTTTTTGTTTGTTCGAATATTCGTAAGAGTGACCTTTAAATTGTAACGAATTGTGTAGGTGGTTAAAACCTTCACATTGTATTTTTCCTCATTTACAGTATTAACATGATATAAAATATATTTTTTCGTCATATTTCTAATGCGCTTAATAAATTTTATATTAACTTTATTCTTTGACCTTTAAATTATTACGAATTGTGCAGGTGGTTAAAAACCCACAGAGACATGAAAAAATATATTCCAAGAAAGAGATTGAAATATATACAATAATAGTCTACTAACTCAATTCTATATGAATTCGGGTAACTTGCTGGAGAGTTCAATATTCCTGTTCCTGCATGCGATACTTCAAACAATACTTGAAAATGTAAATGAAACCAACATTGCTAATTAGGTGGCGCACAAAACCGAAGTTTTTCTAGAATATCTGGATTGTGTATTTTCCGCACTAGCAGATTAAATAAATATTTTTCCAAGTATACTTGTTGTCGCGACTCGAGGGAATCATATTCCAACATACCTTCTAGAATATTGTGGGATATACAAATATATGATAATTATATTCTCTCATATACAAGTATGTAAAAAACAGTTTTATATTTAAATATTCGGTTGCATAATTGGAAACCAAACTAGAGAAAAATACTTACTAGGTGTTTATATAAGGTAAACGTTGTTCTCAAGCTCCACGATTGATCTCAATATATTTGATGTTATATTTTATATCTTTCTTAATTGTTGATGGAGTCTATAGTACTCTTGATATAAAACATCCAAACTGGTTACAACTTATATGTGATGTAGCACATTCTTATAAATTTGATGATCAAATTTAGGTGTCGCTTTGGCAACAAAATTACCATTTTGCAACAAAAATTTTTTGATGCAAAATGGTAATCTGTTAAATGATGATCACGCACATACATTTTTAACACCAAATATAAGTAAAAAACAATCCTCAGGGAAAACTGTGTGAGATCATCGGCGAAAAATAAAAATTTGGAATTATTAAAAACTTAATTAATATCATTTATAAACAGAAAAATCATAATTGGGCCGAGATTAAAACCATGGGAAATTCTTGATGTTGAATTTGTTGCATATATTGCCATATATAGATAAAATAGTTCACTAGGAAAATAGTGGATGTAAAATATTATTTTACTATATTTAATAATTATGTTGTTAAGCATACTTACCTATATACATTAGCGCAAGCTTTCTGACTAATCAGCTAATGTTGGCGTATCTATATTATGAATCGCAACGAATAAATCAATATCAACAACCAATCTATTTCCTCTTTTGGGTCGCCAGGTCCATAATGAGCCCACATTCAATCTAGTTCATTAAAAACAAATTATTTGAACAGGCGTCGGCAAACAGGGGCGGAATAATGAGCCGATTGAATCGAAATATGTACCACCATCCAGCGGTGGCGAACAAAGGTCCGCGAGCTCGCATTAGGCGCCCTGATGAAGGGTAGCGATGAAACAATCATTAGGGCGGCGGATGGTGACATCCCCAAAAAGTTACGACGGAAATATACATACAAAATGCTTCTGATCAGGGTAGATATTTTTGAAAAATTATTTATGTAAAAGGCTCTAATAAAAATTGAATTTTCTTGATGTTAGATGTAAACCTAGAATTTTGAAGAAAAAAACTTTTGTTTAGTAACAATTTTTTTAAGATAATATTCTTTTTTAAATTTCGATTCTATGTATATTAAATATATATTTCTTAATTTGTTTTAATTTCAGGTAATAAAAGCCAGAAAGCTATACTTGAGTAACTAACATTTCTAAGCTCTATATAAATCAAGCGCCTATATTGCATATTTTCAGCTATATGCATATTTAATTTATATATTGTTTTATAGCAGAAAATTCCCATTCTTCAGATCCTTATACTTAAAAGTTAATGTATGATATTAGTAATTATTAATTTAATATTTTTCGTATTTTGTAGTATCTAATAAATACTTTTTTTTATTTTAAATTTACAGCTATAGAATTTAAAATATGTTTTATAACTAAACTTACCACAAAAATTACTGATAATTTGTTCATATATTGATTTTATTACAAGTTTAACAAAAGTATCTAAAAGTCACCAAAACGCGCATTAGTATGGATCTTTAATATTTCTTAAAAGTTTTGGCAATAATGTGTAATCATGTTTAACAAAAAACGCCTCACACTCCCTCGCTAGTGATTTTTAATCATGAAAAAAACGTAATAGTTCTTTATGTCTTTCTTGGCGCATTCGTCTCGTCATTGTTTTTAACTCTTTGCGTTTGTTTTTCCGTGATTGACTATCTGACTTCATTAACTACGTGTTCAATTCACGTCGGGCGTCACCACTGTGATAATCTTGATCGTTTTATAAATGTTCTGGGAAGAACGTGTTATTATGTTTTACGAAGAACGCAGAATTATAATATCATAAAATTATATAAATAATGAATGTTTAAATAATAAACAAGTCAATGGCTGTTATTTCGCGTTATCTAAATATCCACTTGAAATGCGGTTCGTCCGAGTTAAGACCACCGCACACGTGCGGTAGCGGCATAATTAATTTTATTACCAATTATCTAAATCGCGCCTTTAAAATAACCTAATCACTGCCCGCATTATTCTCAAAATAGGTCAAAGCGTTAATCCGGACACACGCCGAGCATAATGCGATATGTAAATATATTACAATATAATATTCGGTTAATATAAACGCTTAATGAAATTGCGCGAATGTACCGGAAGAGAATCAAACACGAGATACGAGTGCGAAGCTTTCGTGTTTAACATAATCCTAACACGATTTGTGATTTAGCATAACATAAAATCGAAACTAAATCGTATTTATGGCGTTAAATCTTGGCGTTTGAATATTTTGTATAAAACTTTTGCGGTACGGGAATAGCCTCGTTAAAACTGGGACTTGTGGACAATATTTTATGTTAGTAGCTTTAGTCACGCTCTCTGCAATTTTACGCTATTGATAAATCATCATAATCGTGTATATGTAGTATTACATTTATAGAATCGAACTACTCGTGTTTCATCATTTTTAGCATGGTCTTAAAGGTCCACAGCGTAAGAAGATTTTAAATATCCGTACATGAAATGTGATTAGTCAATAGGTTGATGGATTTAGGGAATTCAAAAGCTAAACTATGTACTGGTTACTTTTCAATATTTCAGTTTCTTTTTAATTGAGTGAAATAAAATAGCACTATCTTGTGAATCAAATACAATGAAATGTATTGACTATTCGCAATTGATGCTTGTTTTGTATGCACTTAATTATTCTAAGGCGTTGCAGTATGACATATTTTGGAAAAAGTTATTATCAAATTTCATATATGGAACATAACAATTTTTTGAGTTATTCAACCGTTTTGAGTAATTATATATGTATATGTTAAAAGTCTTTAATTATCTTTTTACGTTTATAGCATTTTTTATAAAAAATGTGCTGTTTATCGTTGTTGGTGCAACGTCCTTGATTATTTCAATATGATTAAAAATGATCTACTAAAATAACAAGAACCGTATTCATAAACATTTTAGCTTGGTACCTATATATACAAGTCTGTTATTACATTGCTAGTGTATTTATATAATACAAATAGCGATGTTTTTTGATTAAATATTGCCATTTTATCAAATGCAGACTCGTCGACCCCACACACGTTCGAAAGATACTCCACGTGCGTTAAGTATTTATCCGGATGGCATTTGATCCGATCACGTATTCAAATCAATTCCGTTTCGGTTCGGTTCCAATATTTATTTATACAAAAACCGTTTGCGAAACAAGATTAACGTAATCAAAAAGTTGTCCTACACATTTCACCGGCTTATGGGACACGGGCACGCGAGCAAACACGCCTCGCCAGGTGGATTAAAGCGAGATTGGATGGCAAATGACCTTAATAAGGTCCGAAAATAACGAACCAATTTGTATCGGTTAATTTTTCAAGGGTTAAACGGGTGAACCGACGTCATAACAGCGACCCGTCACGACTGCGTTCAAGCTTCGGTTAGTTTTATGACGCGTTTATATAAAGTGTTTTGTATCTATATACTATATAAATTCTCCAGAGAGAAGATAAAGTTGTTTTAAAGTTTGATATTGAAATAGTTTTTATACCGACATGCATAAAGCGAAATTTTAATAGCTTTAGCTTATACTGTTAAAATTATTAATGGCGATTATAAGTATTGCGATAGAATGGAAAACTTGCAAACAATCCACTATGATGGTATATTACACTGCGATTGTATATGAAGTATATTGGAAACTTGAAGCAAAGTTTTTTGTTAAATAATATTATAAATAATAAAAAAAAGTTACCGTAATATTTTGACGACCAAAATCATGTTGTGGAATCAACATAAAAATCGCAGCCGGATGAATAGAAGTATTTTTCTATAGTGTTTATATATTTCGTATGTATATTAAGCAGATAAATATCTTCATTCAGAGCTATTAAAGACAGAAGAAACAGATAATTCGTAATAATAATTCGAAAACATTGTTTGACAATGTAAGTTTTATGACCGACTCTAGGAATTGCGATTATTTATTATTTATTTTATTTTATTAATTTATTTAGCTTAATAGCTCATCTTTACATCTAACAAATTAATTAAACATATATAAAAATATATAAAAAATACATAACAGAAAGAAAAAATAAAAATATACAATAATAAAGTCTTAATATTATAATTTATTTCTATATGTACGAAGGTGTTTTTTTATTCCATTTATGAAACCCGTTATATTTTTGCTGTTTCGGATTTCTCTTGAAAGACTATTATATAAATCAAAACCTCCATACATAATTCCCCTAGCTGTACTCGTTTTCTTATACTTAATTATCTTTAAATTTTCTTTATTTCTAGTATTATATTTATGTACATCTTTATTTCTTATTAAATACTTATAAATACATATTATTTTCTAACTTATATATAAATACTAAAACATTCATACTCAATATTTCTTGAACATTCAACCATTCTAATCTATCAATCATACTTTTACAATTAGTTAATCTATTTTTATTTAAGATTACTCTCATTGCCCTATTTTGTAATTTTTGCAACATTTTTTTATCTAATTTATTTAACATATTTAATAGTGTTGCACAATAATTAAAATGGGGCAATATTATACTATTGTAAATTTTTTTTGTATTTATACTTAATATATTTCTTAATCTAGATAATAAACCTATTTTTCTACTATTTTTTTTTAATATGTAATTACAATGTTCTTTAAAATTTAATTTTGTATCAACAATTACTCCTAAATATTTTATATTATCCACTATTTCTATACTAGAGTTATTTATTACTATTTTGGTACTATTATCTAACACATTTTTTTAATTAATAAACATACATTTAGTTTTATTCTCATTTAATTTAAGTACATTATTCTTTAACCATATTTCTAATATACTTAATTCATTATTTAAATTATTTACAATTTCTTTAATGTTATCACCTATGCAATACATTAATGTGTCATCCACAAATAGATGAATTTTACATTTTTTCACGTTATTAACTATATCATTAATATACAAAACAAATAACAATGGTCCCAATTTAGACCCTTGTGGTACTCCATAAGACACTAATTTCTCTTCAGAATATACATTATTTATTTTAACTTTTTGTTTTCTTTTATATAAGTAATTATTAAACCATCTTAAAACTATATCACTTATACCTATACTCTCCAATTTCTTTAACATTATTTTTCTGTCTATTGTTTCGAAATGAAAGATTATCAAATCTTTCATTTCGACTTTCTTAAACATTTGCTGTTTAATAAAAAAATAGGAATGCCATGATTATTTATAATAAATATTTAGCAAGGATTTGTTTGCTGTAGAGATAAAGCAAAAATAAATGATTTTATATAAATGCTATTTAAATTATGTGGTTGATTCATTAATATCAATAAAATTATGTTTTTCGATTGAATAATTTATTTAAATACATTTTTCTCATTTCATCACAATAATAATGCATGCGTTTGTTGAATAAATAATAAGACTCATTTAATTCATTCAGATCAATTTCAGTTTTAAAAGTATGAAATGATTGATTTTCCTTTGCTACTTTATATGCAGTGCAAGTTTTTTTTTGATGTAACTACTTTTTCGCTAAGTAAAGAAGTTAAAAAAATGACTTTTATCTCCTTTTTTTTGGCTTCAGAAATATCGATCGATTTTTATTTTGGAAGTGTGCCCAAATGTAGTTTCCTTTCTTTCCTAGAAAAGGTGATTTCATTGTTGACGCATTCATTAGGAATTTTCATTCCCATCATCGATTCAGTTTCAAGAGTTCCAACGTTTCTGCAAGATGTGCAGCCAAATTTCACTTTCACATAAATCGTTATTTTGATCTAATGGCCAGCATTACGGCCAATCATTTTAAGTTCAGCCTTGCTCGTTAAGATCAGCTTGAGACTCCATCATCTTGCACCAATATTTTAATATTTTCTTTCATCGTTTCTGTTATTGTTTTGAATTTTTTATTAATGAGACGATTGAAAAGTAAATGTAGTTTTATTAATTTTTAAATTTGCGGTTATAATTTCACACTAAAAAATAAATTTAATTAAAATTTACGTAAAAAAAAAGTGCGAAACGCCGTTTCACGGCATTACATGACAAAAAAAAAGCGCTGAGTATAATAACTATAACAATAGTAAAAGAGGCGATGAAGTTATAATTCCAAAAACCATCACTGTATACGTACAGAAACGGATACACGCCTCAGGGTGGATGACTAATTACAGTGCAGAAATACGTAATGGTCGCGCGTTGAATGACTTGATATTATATTAACGTAAATAAATTATTACCATAATTTTATCAACCTCACGTCACATCTGTAATCACAACTCTCAATTGTAAACTATATATTTAACTAAAATAAAATAAAAATTACGCTTTGTTTGTTCGCGTGTTTGGTTGTTGTATAAACATAATTGCGTTGATTCCGGCGTTTAATCGCTATGGCGTCCGCCAATGGCTCTTTGTTGATTTATCTTCGTCGAAATATATATCACTGCGGATGCAGATGCAATCCATCAATTAACAACTGAAAACTGCATTCAATGCCCCGATCCAATAAATTCGTGAAAGCCTACTACAATAACGGCCGGTCGAACATGCCACGCATGGCTTGTTACTGCAGTAGATTCGACTGGATTCAATCACTACGTTCTGCATTCAATCCTAGTCTGAAACTTTGCCAGTATTGAGATACAATCGAAATGCTTTTCGATCCTACGGATTTTCATGTTCGCAATTTTATAAGCCTTGTAGCATAACATTATCTTTACCAACATAAATATTCTTCTGTATGTTAGAGTAACTCATATTATTAAGCACTGTATACTCGATAACAGGAAATAAACATGCGCTTAGGTAATGCATGTAGGGCACGAAATTCGGTCAAAGGGGTAGGGCTCCTCAATGACTTCCAGAGTTTATGAAAGGCAAGTTTCATATATTCGTATATTTAACTACATAAGCAACTTTTATGACCCTATGAGTATTTTGGCCTTTTCGAGTTTGTGTCGCACTTGAAAGAACTAAGTTTAATTTATATATAATTAAAATCAATGAAAATAAATTAATATTAACAAGCTTTCTATACAAAAGCTTTCAAAACTCGCCCACTAATCGACGATATTTTAATTGTATTTTATTCAGCGTCCCACGTTTCAATAACACTTTTGTTTGTTGCCAGAGAGAACTTTCAGCGAACGGCAAAGTTTTCTCGTGAAAGAGAGAAACATTTTTTACGCACATACGTAATATTATTGGGAAAGTTTACGTATAAATTACGTTCTTTCAGAATAATTCCGGTAGAATGAATAGAAAACATTGTCAAAAATAGAGGAAAATATTATTAAACGATTGTTTGTGATTTCATTAATTAATTTGCATCCAAGCATAATTTTATTTTATTTTTATTTATTTATATTCTCAGTCAATAAAACAATTTATTTATTTGATATATAAAGTCAATGCTTTTCACGGTAATATAATTAAAAACATTTAAGAATGAATAATATATTTATATTATATCTGAATACCGGTAACATCGTCCTTGGCCGTATCGAAAGCGATTTAATATCCATTCATATAATTCACTTTCATAATTGAATCGAACACAGAAAAGGCGTGGAAATGAATGTTGGGATTATTAAGTTATGGCACCCATATTATACACGGTTAACTATTACAAATTCAATTACCGCAACGCCAACAACTGTATTCAAATTATTACTGCGCTCTTTCAGGAGATTTAATCCTTTTTTGTTGCTAATGAGACGTTGAGAGCCCGTGTGCTTATAACACTTTCACAAAAATTATATATAATTCGAAAAACAACTTTTTGAGGCATAATTAATTTTTTTATATATGAAGAAATATTTAGATAAGGCTTATATATTGACACATTTATTGTGAAAAAATTGTAAAAATAAAATCGTCATTTTTTTCAATTTACTTAATCATATAATCCAGATTTTTGAAAGCAAATTTAGTTCGAATTTATAATAAATAAATTACAATTAAATTGATAAAGAAAAATATATAATGAACTTATTTATTTTAATAATATATTATTATTTATATTTTATTAATATTTTAAATTTATTCTATAGTATGATATTTGAAAATATATTGAAAAAATTGCTGTATATTATTTTTATAATGATTGAAATATCAGGATTAAGGATATTTTTTATTTATTTATTTCACAAATAGTACCTAATGTTTTATTCTCAAACTTATTTAATTTAATTATAAAAATATGTTTCGCAATTTATTATTTAAGATATATTCGAGAGAAATTTATAAATTTAGATATATTGGCATTTTTCTGTTTCTTTAATTTTTAGGATTAGCTACTCCTTATTTTTAAGTTCTCTAAAATGGTTCTAGGTTTAGTAGATTGATTTTAAACTAAGTACGTACTATCACTATATTTATCTGACAATATTTGTTTGAAGATACTTTTATTTGTAAATTTGCAAGCTATTTGCAAAAATAATATTTTTAATTATTATATAAATTTTTTTTTTAATTTTAATTTTATATTATCAGAATATAAATATTCTTTATTATATATTTTTTTTACATTAATTTTGAACATTTGAACCAACTCTTTTAATACAGCAGTATTTTTTAAGGATATTGGTGATTTTTATTTTTATTAAGTATATTAAGTACATCATTTTAAGATCGTTATCATGCAAGTATACCTATGTATATTGCTACGAATCTGATTTACTTCACCCGCAAAAATATTTCACACAAAAAACACATTATCAACTTGAAAAATATCGCTCAAATTTTTCCGCCCCATCAACGTCTGTCGATAATCTGAATTTGAACCCATTACTTTACATTTCCCCAACAATACATCTCGCACATCAATCATAATTTGTCGATCCCTCCAGAGCGCGCCGGAGTGCGTGTCATGTCCGCAAGAAATAATTTCCAAAGTCTTTGATCCCCGGGAATGATTATTGATACAGGTCTAATGATATTGTCACGCTAAGGGGGAAAAATCAACCCCCTGATACATCGGAGGGAGCAAAGGCGGAGGGCTTCGGTTGAAGGTAACGAGTCCTCGCGACGGTCATCCCTTACGTATTCATCCCACGATATCCCCCGGGGACTTATTGCCTTTCGCAAAGGGCCGAGAAAGGCACTGAGGCCCATCGCCCCTGTTGTGATGTCGATTGCAGGACTCTGCGGAAAATTTGCAAATTTACACGTGGCACGCCATGACGTGCTTAACGACGGTGGAATTGAATGTACGTGGTCGGGGTGTCAGGGATGATTCGGATATGTTTTGAAAAACTCTAGGAGGGTTGTATGCAACACCATCAGCTATGTATTAGGTTGCTTGAAAAATAATTTGTGTTTATGTATTTTTAATATTATTTCAAATTGCTTATGTTAATATAAAATTTTTTTAATTACATCAAAATCAATTTTATTATTAGGTAATCCCGAAATGAACGTCGTTTTATTTTATTTAAGGTCTTAACAATGAGTTATACTTTGGTAAGTAATTCCTAAGGCAGTCTTTTGTTATATCTATAATAGCAACTAAACAATACTTTTGATGTTGGTAAATACCGTACAATCAAATAACGGTTAAAAAATCGTTCAACGGACAAGAATCTTTGAGATTAAAACTTTTCGTGAGCTTTTTTCTCAAGTTGATAATAAGCAACTTTATTTAGTCAATAAATTTTAATCAAAATATATTTGTATGTAATATGTTTGTAGAAAAAAGTTATTTTTGATGTTTTTAAAGAATATTCTTTTACATCGATTTATTTATTTATTTACATATATGCAATTTTATTTGTAAATAATTAGTTTCAAATTTCTTCACTGGTTTCATTATTTCTTTTATTTACCGCGTGGGAATGTTTTTCTTTATTTTTTTATGTTGTAGTATTGTAAGCATATAATACATTTTTTTATAGTATATTTTTCCCAAAAGTATATATAAAAGCTAATATACTAATAATTAAGAAAGTCAAATATATAAATATATATCCAATAATTTCTGTTCGCGTTTCTATATTCAGCAATTTTTAAAATACATGCATAAATTTTATTTAATGAAAATAAAATTGTATCATTAGGAATAAAAGCATAGGTTAATGTTATGTTTAATTTTAAATTATTTTACGAATAGCATATTTCGTATTCAATTGAATTTATTGTTTCATCATGATGTGAAAAAATCATTATATATTTTCAATATGATGTAATCGAGCAACTAGTTTATCTAAATCTAAATTATTTGATTTTCATTAAATCACACATGGATATGCGATTAATATAACACTACTAGTTTGGCACTGCTTTTATGTGATGTAAGTTATTTTTATGTAATACTAGTAATGTTATAACTTACACAATAAATTTACTTTCTAAGAATTATTAAAAAAATACTATAGTATAAATATTAGAGGTCCTAGTAAATGCAATAGAACACTAAGTATATCTTTGCCTAAATAAATCGTAATAATAAATAAATAACAAAAATATTTATTTAGTTTTTTTTTAAAAATCAGTAATTAATAAAGCACTGTCTAGAAGATTTTTGGCAATTTATGGATTAAGTCGTAAAGCCTTTTTTCTATGGGTAAAATTAAAAAATAGAAAAATTGTCACTTACATAGTTATTATGAAAAACTGTCAACGTTAATATTTAAATTTTAAAATGCTTATTTTTTAAATTATTAATTAAAAAATAAAATTTTTATATATTTATAAAAAAATATTTAGGTAATTTTCATGCAAGTGCTTTGTTAACTTTTGGTAATTAAAGTTTGTTTTCACAAAATCCAAAGACACACACACAATTAGTTTATTAAGCTTTTAGAAAGTCCTTGCAACTAATTCTGTAAAAACGATAGCGGGTAGCTTCGCCGCATTTTATTAAAAAATATTTATTATTATTTATACAAAAGTAATACCTTAAAAAATGTACAAACGTGCCTAAATATTTTCTTGAAGATCGTTTTTAAACGATTTTATAGATTAGCATTCAAAAATATATTTTGACGCTAAAGTATAGTTTTATAACATTTCTACGTCTTTAACTAAAGTATAAGTTTCTAAAAAAATTAGAATAGCTTTTACTTGTTGTCTTTTAAATAATCATCAATTTATATTTACCTTAAAACATTAATTAGTTTCTTTAATATTCTAAATCAATAAAACCTAGGATATTATCAACATTAGTTACTATAACTTCATAACGTGGTGATGATTATTTGATTATTTGAAATTTAATCCATTTGAGTGAATTTCTTACATATATTTATAGACCAAACTATCCAACCATTAAAAGCTCAACTCGCGTCTTTACTTCGTTTAATATTTGAAGACGCTATCTGCGCGATTATTCCATCCCATAACCCTTTTCCAACGAGGTAGGTAGTCAATTTCTTTGGCAGACCAAAGCGATATTTTGCCGAAAGCATTGGCGAAAGCATAAAGAATGCATCAAGCATCGGAGCCCTCGGGGGATGCAGTGACCATACATACAAACACACCCCTGACTCTGCTTTTTTAACCGCGCCGCTTTATACGGGGGCTCGTTTGTAAGTTTGGACACGTATCCACTTCTTCTGCCCAACATCGTACCACAATAAATAAGGGCTTACACGTATATGTATATAAAAAAGGAGTAACTCGGCCGAATGGCGTTTTTACAATGTAACGCGCGGTGTCAACGCGACCCCCGCGGAAACTTGGTGGCTTTTTATTATCAGCATCGCCAAATATAGAGTGTGACGTGGTTGTAAATAGCACCAATTTGAGGAAAAAAAATAAAGTTTATTTTTAATTGTAAAAATAAAAATATATGAGAACGGTTATGAGTTTATAAATAAGGTGAGAAAAACCAAAGTACTAGAGAAAAACAGCACTATAGTATAAAGTAAATAAAGTACAGATATAAATGATTGTTTCCATGAATATATACTTAACAACACTGAATCAGTTTGTAAGGTATCAGTTTGTAAGCAAAGTGCTTTTTTAAGTGATACACTTCAAAAAAATGTGATATTACCTATTTTTCATCGTTGGACGAATTAGAAATACAAATATAGAAAAAAAAACAAAGTAAAAATCACCAAGTTAGCTAAATATTAAATATAGTGCATTCCAAGAAAGTTATACAGATTAATAGAAACGCAGGCTCAAGTAAATTATAAAAAAAAGTGACAATATAAATTTTAAAGAATCAATGAATACTTTGTGATTATTGTTTTGTACACTTTTCGTATATTTTTAAATGAAATTGAAATGTTATTTATATTTAATACAATAAATAACAGATGGAAATCTACGTTTCGCACATCTGCTCGTTATTTTACACATATAAATAATATTTAATAAACAACTTTTCATCGCTAATTATAAAGCAAAACTATGTTCCATAAATCATACGATTACCATGTTTATATATATTTACGCTGTGTGAATTTCACAATGACCATTGTATCATTGCCTTAAATAAATTAGCAGCTAATTAAATTAAACTTTATTATTAAAAAATGTTAACCATTGAGCGCGATAACAGTTTATTTCGTCGGAAATGAGGGTCAGACGTTTTTATTTGTGTGATTATCGTAATAATTACCACTTTTGATCATATCAAACATGAAACAATAGTTTCAACTATCATTTTAGTTAACAAAACAAAAAACACATGTAATCCACATAGTTAAAGCAAAGTTCTAATTATACGTTGCAATGAAGAGGGTTGTCAGTAATAAAAAATCTCTATATATAATTATTACAGTTGGGTTCGGAAAGAGGGTTGTATGACGAGAGGCAGGTCGCATGACTGCCAAGTCTGGGTTATATACAATATTCAGTCTAAAAAGTTTCTTGGCGCGGTCTGGAAAGAATTACCATCGCCTGGGGCGGTTTGGACCGACCCTGGCAACTCATCCCCATCGAAATTAAATTATGGCACTCGATAATTTCTTGCACTTCGTCGGGAAAAAAGTTTCCGTCTCTCTCTCAGATCTGTCCCCAAGGGGCGTAGGGGCGACGATACATCCGGCGATGAGGGCGCTGAAAAGTCGCGAAATATTGTAAATTTCGTGTGGACAAAAATTATTTTCATAAACCTTAACCTTCAGTAATTTTTGTAAATAATAATAAAGTTTATTTAATCATCTAAACGTAGAAAGGATGTTTTAAAAATATATATTTATAATCTAGCAAATATTTTTACTTAATTTTATTTTGAAACTGCCATGAAAAATCTTATTTTTTCAAAACATAGTTAAACAGGACCTCAATGCATCTATTAATTTAAAATCATATTAAAATAGTTTCGGATGCTACTTAACAATATTTCTAAAATTCCAAGATTGTTTGAAGTCTATCGAAAATACCGCATCTTAATTTTTTAATAAAGTCTTTTACTCATTTTTCGATCATAAGTTTAAAATCTATCTGCTTTAAAAATTAAAATAATTAAAATAAATAATAAAAAAGCACCGTTTTAAGCAACATTTTATAACGTCTTAATTTATTTTTCTTAAGCATTCAAGTTATATTTCTAACACGAACTATCGCGCTTTATTAATAAATAAATAATATTATCAATTAGGGTAAACTCATAGAAATCTATTATCGCAAATATTTAGTTTAGAAATCAGATTGCTTTCGCTGAAATTAAAATTATCATTTTCTTTTTTAAATATATGGATCTAAGCATAATACAATATAATATATTGTTAAGATGTTAAAATTCAAGATTTATTTTAGGAATTTATTATATCAAATTGTCGTTAGCATAAGATTAAATCACAAGTATATAGTCACAAATAAATAAATCAATATTAAATTATGTTCAAGTATAACTTTTTTTTTTTTTTTTACTAATAATAGTAAATATTTTATTGTAATGGAATTTTATTTCATAAATGTGTGCGACCATCTTACCAAAAATAAGGCACTTATAATATTTATTTTATTTTTTATTATAAATCTGACTTTATTGATTTGCCAGGTTTAACTAATGCGTCATTATGATCGTTATAAAAAAAGTTCACAAACACTTCACAAACATACATACAATACATTATCTCAAGCATACGCTCATATACATATTTTTTAGCTAAAATATTTTTGAAGATTTACACAAAATATTAAATTATAACAATAAAAAAACAGATTATGACAATTAAAATATTTGAGAAAAAACAATACCTAAAATATATAAGCACCATCCCACATGTTTTTTCCAGCTCTACAGAGCTATTGCCAAAAACATCCTCGTGTTTCGAAATTTGGTTGAAAATGTTTATGATTGTATTAATTTAAAAATAAGTGTTGAGCCCTAATAATATTTAAATTATCTTTGTGGCAGAAGTTCATTTTTTAAAAGTTTTAAAATATGACAAATTATGAAATTGAACAAAAAAAGTCAATAAATTTAACAAAAATGTATAATAAAAAGTTCAAGTATATTTAATAAAATCAATTAAATAAATTGTAGTAATATCTAAAAATTTATATGTTTTAATAAAACGAATTTATAGAGGTATGTTAAATTCGTAACATAGCAACCTGTATTTTTTATTAGTTAAAAATCCATGACCATCAACCTAACCTCATTAAGCCCCTATTAACTTTCATCATTGACGATCTAATAAAATCTTAAAGCTCATTTATCCCAGTCAATCGATAGTGTCGAAGGAATTGATTAAATTTAACTATCGTCTCCCTTTTTGCGTTCTTCTTGACTATTTCTTTAAAAAAAAAATCATTAGTGAACGTTTTTATATACATCTTTTGACATTGATCAGGTGAGGTATCAATAAAAATTCGGATGGGAATACTCTGTGTTTTTTACGAGCTAATTACGTATGCTGAAACCGTTTTTTTCCTGAGATAGTTGTCGATCAGCAGGAAAACTGATAGGGCCCCTAGATAGCTTCCGAAGCCATGGGTGGGCCCTAGGGTTAGGCTGCCGAGGGCTACGGTGTAACCCGATATGGTCCACGAGAGGGTCACCGGTTTTATAATGAAGTGAATTGCCACTAATGGTCTGGTTATAAATCCACGTGTATTTATCAGTCAAGTGTGTTGTGAAAGAAATTCCATCCGGTGACCGCGAGCGGCGTTGAAAGATTAGATATCGTTGATTTGTGGCGTTTCGTTCATATCTCACGTTTAAATAAATTATATGTAAATTTAATCATCTGAACAATAAAACGGCAGTTAATTATTACGACTATAAAACAGAGTATTAAAGAGATATTAAATCAAACATCCGGTTATAAAATCAACCATTCTAGTGTGAATGTATTAATATGTGTTTTGTAGAATAGTGTTTAATATTCCATTGCGTTGCTTAAATTTTATTAATTTCGTTAATAGCAAAATGTATTCAGCGTATTTTATATGTAGATAAGGGTTTTCCAAACTTTTCCTGCAAGTGAATAATTTTAATTTGAAGCATAATTAGAAGTAGATTGATATTAGTACATTTTTATAATTATTATCAATTAAATTCGATTCAATTATAAATA
Source organism: Plectrocnemia conspersa (assembly GCF_051122295.1). Classification (NCBI taxonomy): domain Eukaryota; kingdom Metazoa; phylum Arthropoda; class Insecta; order Trichoptera; family Polycentropodidae; genus Plectrocnemia; species Plectrocnemia conspersa. The sequence continues at coordinate 26,113,112 of NW_028277176.1, read as the reverse complement.
TTTAATTTTAATTTAAGCGTTTACAAATCTAGTAATATAAAAATAACTAAAAAAATAATATTTTATTTTTATCTAAATTAAATTCTGTTAAAATAAAAATTATTTTATATAATATACACATAGAAAAATATATTATGGAAGAAACATTTTTTTTTTATATTATTTAATGATCGTTAAATTATTTAATTAACTTTATTAATTTTAAGTCGCTTGTACTTAAGTCAACATCTTTTAAAAAAAAGGTTTGTCACTTGCACTTAAGCCTGCTGGCTTAGATGTTACGGAAAATTGATTTTGAACCCAGGAAGTATTTTTACTAATTTACGGAAAATATTACAAAAGAGTTGTTTTTTGGATCATGTAAATATGTCAAAAATAAGAAGAAGCGTCTCATTGTCACACATTTTGAAACAAAATAAAGGCGAATAAAAAATGATGGATTTTGGAGCGGAACTAGTCACTCAGGTATATTGAGAGAGAAAATGCGACTAAATGTGTTACTCAAGTAAACAAATTGTTTCATTCTAAGATTTTTTAAGTTTTATTTGAGATAGTATAAATTAATATTTAACGATTATTCGATCAAATATTCGAATATTGATAAAGCTGAAAATCGAGCAAATAATCGAATATTCGAATGTTCGATTAAGAACACTAGTCATTACCCATTTCATTGCAATAAATTCTAAATACTCTGGATTGAAGTAATCGAGATTTAATATATGTAATTTATCATTTTACTGCTTCATGAATAAGTATAGCTGAAACCAAAGAACCGTTTGCGAGTATCTTATGATATAAAATATAAATTTAATTAATAGCATTTAAATTGTCAGTATTTCTAATTATATCATTTCATATATGACCCTTATTCTTTGATATTATATTTTAAAGACACCACAGTTCCCAAAAATAATTTTAACAAGAAAAACAATTTTCGCAACATATATATTCACGCATATTTAAACAATTTATATTTCTAAAATTATATAGACTTACTCTTATGAAAATAATTTAAAAGTAGATTTTATTTATATTTAAATAAACGTTAAACATTTAGACAACACAAACGTTTTTTTTTAATTTTATTTAGATTTATGAAAAAAATTATTAGCGCAGCTAACCTGCTTGACAATCTTGGTAACTGTCGACAGACTAATGACAGTCGGCTGTCACGTTGGTCAGCATCGAGCATTCAAACAAAAACAATATACTTTATCTCTTTTATGCGCACCGGTTGCAAAAAGATATACTTTTCGTATCATTAGTCTGTGTTAATATGAAGTCAAACATGTGGGAATATTGTTCGCGGAACCCCTATTAACTTTGAACATAGTCTCTGCCCTAGGTGTGCTATATTGTTCTCCACAAATACGGAACCTAATGTAAATGCGATGTGCATATACATTTAATAAAATAACTTAACTTATGTTTAATAAGAAAAAATAAGTTTTAACATGACTAATTAGAAAGCTTATCGGTATTTTCTGTCTAAATATCAATATAAGTTAATCTTAAAAGCACTTTGATATGAATCAGTTCTTGAAAAATTGTTGATTTATTAAAATATTTTATAGGCTATTTTATTGGTTATTAGAAGCTATTTTAATATTTTTTAAAACGTTAGGTAAAGCTTAGTACAAAGTTTTGCCACGTCAAATTATTGAAGATAAGTTCGTCTGACAAAATGATAATGCTAGCATTCTTCGCCTAGCTTAGGGGAAGTTCCTAAGCTATGCACTATACGTACAGCTTACAACAGTATCGTCAAACTAAGTGCACAAAAAAAGCTCGTTCGGGGGAAACTTTGACTTGTAGACGACGCTCTGGCATTACGGTCACGTTTCGCCAATCTGTCTAGCAATGAGAATCTATTCGCCGAATTTCTCTGTATTTCCCCCCTTCAATCCAGGTTGACGTATGGGAGGGGTGTCCGTCGCATATTCGCGAATGGAAAATCGCAATGTTGTTTTCTTTTTTCCTTTCTGCCGAATAGTAGTCCCCCGAGGCCAACTTTTATTTCAATGCTTACCAATGCCAAAGCGTCCCCGGGAGGAGAAAAATAATAATCGACAATAAAAGTGCGGGTTGTTGCGAGAGTTTTATTGAAATGGTCGCTAACGACCCCGCTGCCACCCCATGCGACAGTGTGTGAAACGGTCGATGATTGCGGAAAATCGTATTTTCTTGCAATGTGTGTTTTCCTATATTTTCTCGAAGATACGTGTATAAGAACGAATATACGTAGGCATACACGTATTTCATATGTATGTAGTACACGTATAGTTTTCCAATAAACACATTATATACTAGTATATCGCGCATTGAATAACACTTCATTTTTTTTCCAAAATGATAAAATAATTCAATATGTATGCAAATAACATTTTAATTGTGTCTCTAGTATGAATATTAATTAAACATATAATATTTTATGCATAGTATGGAACTGAAATATATTGATTAGTATGACCAAAATATACAGGATATTCTGTGTTTTTTTTTCTCAGACTCTAAAAAAGGGTATTTTAATTTATAAATATACAATTTTCTGTACGTCAAAAATACATATAGTAAATAGTTGTGTGAGCACAGTTTAATAGCATCTTACTGCCCACTGATTAGAAATGTAGCTTTGTAGCCAATGTACTGTGTGCTGATTTTTAAGCCATAATTTATGTAAAAAATAAAAAAAATGGAAAATGTAATTTAACGTATAATTTGAGTTAAATTATTTTATACTATCTGTATATCAAAATTTTTGTTTTAAAATATGTTGTGATTAACACCGGAAAGCGTTAGTTACAAATTTATTGATATTTGCTTTTATACTGGTGGAAAATATACTTGTTTTCTAAAAGGTGGTGGATAACCATAAACGATGATGCATTTTACCCGTAAACTATTGTCATATATGTATTAATTTATTAATACCTGAATAACGGTTTTCATATACATGTACAATCACGTGTACATATTATTAAATTGATATCTTATCTTTGCAAAAAACTGGTGTAAGGGATAAAAATAAATTCAAAGTATGTTTAGGTTTTTGTGATATGAGCCAATTATCAACAATTTTAGCGAGTATATGTAAATTATAAATTAATAAAATTTTAATTTGAAAGGATTGCAAGGTATTGTTGTATATAAACTAATGTGGCAAAATAAGTAAATAAATAACCAGGATTAGGCTTAAAGGACCCATCGATCCTTTGTGATATTCTATCAAAAGCTACGACTGTTTTTATTTATTAAAATGTATGTGAATTGTTTGTTTTAAATTTACCTATGTGTATGAATATGCTAGTCATTGTGATAAATTGTCTGAAAAAATAAAAATTTCACAATTTATTTTAATGATGTTTTTCAGGATATTGACATTTTTGTTTGAATGTAAGTTAACTAATTACTTGTTTCTATTGAAATATGTATTAAATACATAAATACATACAAAAGGTTGGGGTCCAGGGTTTTTCAATGTTTCCATCCAGTATTCGAGGAATATGTTTCATATTTTTATCAATCGCCTTTAAAGTCCTGAGATTACAAGTATGCTTTGGAAAGGTAATGATGGTACGTTCTTCTGTACCTAATTTGGTTCTCGATTTTATTTTGTACGATTGTGAATTCAATGTCGCTGCTTCTCTAGAGCGTATTTTAGATCTTATTTTCAAGACACTGTAATTTCCTGATAATTAGAAATGAACCTATTGCGACCCATTGTCGAAATAATATTTTCTCTATTCTGGAATACTTCAAAGGTATAGCTTAGGCCGTCTGCTCTTCTCGCTATTTATTATTGACATAGATACGGCAGTTAAAATTTTAGTTTTATTTTATGTGGCGATAATTTAAAATTGCTTAGATGTATTTTCAGACTATTTCTATTTATTGAACTATTTTATTAAAATAAAATAAATAAACAAATGTGACAAGAATATGCGATAAGCACAGGTATTAATTGATCATTGCTTTTATATGGCTATTTGAGAAAACTAAGTCAATTAATATAATTTTGTGATCTTTTGGTGGATTTCTGCGCTAGAAGCGCCTAATTAAACTTAATTACATTAAAATAAAAGAAAAACTATTATAATATTTTTTTTAATAATTTTTATATTATGCCTTTTGATTTCAAGTGTATTTATCTATGTACATATATCATCAATATAAAGCAACACGCAACCTAATGTGCTCCTTCCATAAAGCGTATCCCCAAGGGAGCAAAATCATTGCGTTTTTTCTTCATTCCCGAACAACAATGCGCTCTTAGCAGCATACACGCATCTGATACACAGTTTTCTACTTAAAATGTGCATCATAAAAACATCGCTTTACTAAAATATAAAATAAAATAAATGGTAAAAAAAGAACACACGCATCTCAAAAGGGCTACGCCGCTGTAAATTAAGTCTTTATTGCCGGTTTTAGTAGGTCCTTGGTGAAAAGGACGGTAAAGGGAGAGGGTATCATGGAAGGTAGCAATGCGCTTTGATTCGCTCCTCTTATAAAAATATCGAAGCCGGACGGGTGCATCGGACCTTAAAGGGATTTCAAAGGACCAGAGCTTTCGGGTCCTTGGGCACGTCACATGCGTGCACTCGAGTTATGCACCGATTGCGTGCAAGTCTCCATTTTAGTGTTGGGTTACACCGCCAACGATGAAAGCCAATAATGCTTTGTGCTTAACATATTGGAGTGGATGTGGCATTTGATAATTTGTCATCTTAATTTTAATATATTTTGTTATATAAGCTATTTTTAGCATGTAGGATGTTGGTTGTGAAAATCGCGTGGAATGTGTATTTTTAGTACTGTATCATATATATGAAACGAGTAAATAAAATAATATATATTAGTTATATAATAATTGATTAGAAAGTGATACAGATATAATGCATACCAATAATGATCTCAACAGATCCAAAAGTATCCAAAACAAACCTATGAACAGTAGGGAGCAATTATGTTACGTATAACTTGATCCAAATCAAAGATGTATAATAAATTGGAAATTAAAAATTCACATGCAAAACTAATATGTTATGTGAATTATGTGGGTATGGTAAATCTATCTGGCATTTTGATTGACTCACAAGTGTGCAATCATTTTTGGCAATTTATATTTAAGCTCTCATAAAAAAATATATAAAATATAAATTGTAAAAAATGAGGAAGAGAATATATTTAGGGCAATTTATATTTAAAATTATTATATGATTAATTTATATAAAATTTATTATTAACCGCAACCAACGCACATTACGTTACATAATACAAATGATAACTCATCATCGGTTTCCCGTTTGCAGGGCCATTATTCATAGTCGTTGCTTCCGGGTACATTATCCGTGCAGAGTGAATATATTGAATTACACTATTCATTAGCTCGGCGCTAATTGAACTATGTTAATTAACAATCGGTTAACGCAAAGGTATGCCACTCAGTATACGCTACCATTGCTTTTTTTTATTTATTTAGGGATTATTTAGATGTAAAAACATCATACAGTATGAATTGGGGCAACTTATAAGGCTTGATTAGGAAGTTGACTATACGCGAAATTAACAGTATAGTATGATGCAGAAATTTCGGTCGTGTGTGGATGCTGTGGTTTCAGACGGTAAAAAGCTCGGGTAACATGTAAGGATTCACGTGAGAGCTTTCGGGTCATACGATCTTGTTTCCATTGGCCATTCAACGGGATTTTAGCATATTAACACAGTAATTACTCATCTGGATATTTTATTAAGCCATTGATGAAATTTCGTAAATATCCTTACTCTTACACAATTTCATCAATGGCTCTCATCTATACGATCAAAGGTTGAATGCTATATATATATATATATATATATATATATATATATATATATATATATATATATATATATATATATATATATATATATATATATATATATATATATATATATATATATATATATATATATATATATATAATATATGATTTCTTGATCTACCACTGCTTTGAGTAATTTCTCTCTACATAAGCTCCCTATCAAATTTGTGCTAGTTCATACGTATCAAAATGTTCTTTGTGGCCGTCTGGGTACCGCGAACGCCCTGTAGGTGTCTCGAAATCTCATTATTTTTGCTTGATTAAGTTTTGTTGATTAGATGTCCGGTGGGTTTGTGGACCTTGGACCGGTCACACCAAATTGACCAATTAACATCACACTTCAAATCACAGAGAAAATCTCAGCTTCTTGGTACACAATAATGTCGGAGTCGGATTAATTTTGAATAATATGAGTATCGGCTTTTTGAGATGCGACCGCATTTTTACGGCGATCATTAAATATTGTGATTTCTTATCGCATTAAATATAGGTAGAAAGAATAGTTTAAATTAAAAGTTAAATCAATATAATAAGCGATGGACCAGTTGAAAAACATATACTATTAAATCTTTTTGATCGATTAATTAATAGATAAAATACACTCATAATATTTAAAATCGAATGCTAAAAAAGCAATAACGTATAATGGAAAACAAGTGTAAAATACTTGCGCTTACACCTAGACTCCTAGCTTAAATTAAATAAACATATTTTGCTCTAAACGGCTTGCCGCCATTTCGGCCCTTACACCAATGTTTAATATAAAGAGTAAACAATTAATAAGAGTAATTTTAACAAAAGCCTGCCCGGTGTGGAGTAACACCAGTAATACTATTTTTTTTATAAATTACAAGCCATTCAAAATAGAGGTATAAAAATATATATAACCCTTTGCACTCGTAAACGTTTTCGTACTAGGTATGTCGCCAGCTCGGGAAAAATGTTAAATTCTTTTTAAAAATTAAAATTATATATGTAGAGAATAAATATGAATAAACAAATAACAAAAACGAAGAAATCAGAACAAATACTTGCATTTCTCTAATTTACATTTTAATTTTTTTTAGAACTCTCAAGTACCATTGGTTGACAATCCATAACAATAAATTACCACAATAGGGCGACGACCCATTTTAAAATATTTATGGGACCAAAAAATGTTTTAACTATAAATAAATAAATATACACAAATAACAAAGACATGCCGCTCAGTTTTGGATATATCTACCTGCAAACGAAGAAAGCTTACATCGCTTACGGAAATACAAAATTGTACCGTTTTACAACAATTAAAAAATCCACAAGGTATATCTATGTTTATATAAATTATACCGTGTATAGAAAAAATAATAGAAGAACTAGTAATCAAACAATTAAAGGAATTTATTACTTCTCAAAACATAATATGTGAACAACAATCAGGATTCAGAGAAAAACATTCCACTGAAACTGCATTACAAGTAGTGATAAATGATTGACTGTTGGCTAAGGATACAAACAAAATCATTGGAGCAGTTTTCTTGGATTTCAAGAGAGCCTTCAAAACAATAGACGGATTTCAAGAGAGCCTTCGAAACAATATTGAAGAATATAGGTATAAGTGATATAGTTTTAAGATGGTTTAATAATTACTTACATAAAAGAAAATAAAAGTTAAAATAAATTATATATATTCTGAAGAGAAATTAGTGTCTTATGGAGTACCACAAGGGTCTAAATTGGGACCATTGTTATTTGTTTTGTATATTAATGATATAGTTAATAACGTAAAAAAATGTAAAATTCATCTATATGCGGATGACACATTAATGTATTGCATAAGTGATAACATTAAAGAAATTGTAAATAATTTAAATAATGAATTAAGTATATTAGAAATATGGTTAAAGAATAATGTACTTAAATTAAATGAGAATAAAACTAAATGTATGTTTATTAATTATAAAAATATGTTAGATGCTAATATCAAAATAGTAATAAATAACTCTAGTATAGAAATAGTGGATAATATAAAATATTTAGGAGTAATTGTTGATACAAAATTAAATTTTAAAGAACATTGTAATTACATATTAAAAAAAATGAGTAAAAAAATAGGTTTATTATCTAGAATAAGAAATATATTAAGTATAAATACAAAAAAAATAATTTACAATAGTATAATATTGCCCCATTTTATTTATTGTGCAACAATATTAAATATGTTAAATAAATTAGACAAACAAATATTGCAAAAATTACAAAATAGGGCAATGAGAGTAATCTTAAATAAAAATAGATTAACTAGTTGTAAAAGTATGATTGATAGATTAGAATTGTTAAATGTTCAAGAAATATTGAGTATGAATGTTTTAGTATTTATATATAAGTTAGAAAATAATATGTTACCAGAATATTTTAATAAGCATTTAATAAGAAATAGAGATGAACATAAATATAATACTAGAAATAGAGAAAATTTAAAGATAGATAAGTATAAGAAAACAAGTACGGCTAGGGAAGTTATGTACGGAGGTTTTGATTTGTATAATAGTGTTCCATGAATAATCCGAAAAAGCAAAAATATAACGGGCTTCCTAAATGGAATTAAAAACACCTTCGTACATATATAATAGAAATAAATTATAATATTAAGTCTTATTAGTGTATATTTTTATTTTCTGTTGTGTATTTTTTATATATATTTTTTATATGTTTATATATTTAAAGTTATTTGATGTAAAGATGAGCTATTAAGCTAAATAAATTAATAAATAATAATAAACTGATGTTAGGTATATTTTTAAAAACTAAAATACGTCTCATCGAAGGTCAAATGAAACGTTGCAGTTAATGTCATATTATTTTATATATTTCCTAATTAAAAATAGACAAAACTTTAAATGATTAGCTTTATGGTACATATTTGTTTGTGATTTTATATATTCGAGATAATAATGCTTAAATAGCATATTTTTATATAAAAATAAACAAAGTGATGCACGAAAAAGGGCACTACGTTAAATAATATGTGGGATGTTGATTTATTATAAATTAAAGAAACAAATATGGAAAAATATTATCATCAGTGTAAAACAATTGAAAATCAATTGGTTGTATACAGTTTGCGAAAACTTAGAGCCCAGGACACTTATCACTTGGTGGAAATATTGCTATTTATAAGGTTCATTGTCATTACTAGTTATTATTCCAATTTTCTGATGTGGTGCGATTTATTTGAGGTACCGTTTCTTCCTCGCTATTATTTTAATTGCCTGTATTCGATTCAAGGCAACAGGCCTAATTTCGACGTTACTTTCTTTACTATCATCATTGGAAGATGAAAAATCAAACATAAAATCCTCCCCATCACTATCATTACAAAACATATTATCATTACAATCACTAAATTCAGCGATAATACTGCTATTTTTTTTCAAATAATTTTACAGTAAAATTTAAAAAATAAAAAAATAAGTAATTAAAACAAAATTATTATTTACTATAGTCTTATTTAGACACAAATTATGGACACCCGAGACACTGTCGAAAACCCAATAGGCAATAAAAATGTCACTGACGCGTGTCTACCGAAGGACGATCGTCAACCATTGCCTATGGCACATCTGCATTTAAATTTAGTCATCAAAAAACCCCGACTTATCGCGATAAATGAGCTCTCTCCGGCTTGATTCAAATAAAAATTATATTTTTTGATAAAATATGCTTTTTGAAACTCTTGTCTACAACACTGCAAAAACGCTATTCAAAACATGTACAGGAAATACCCAAAAATCGACTTTATATTTAATTAATTGAAATGGTGCGCCTGACGCACCTTACGAGTAATATAGAGCCAAGCGCTGGTGCGTCTCATGCACCTTACGAGCAGAAAGAGATAATACACCTTTTCATAATAATCTTAGTAAAATGCATATTTTCTTCGAATACCAACAATTAAATTATACTCATTTTCAAACCAAAAAATATTTTTAAAATATCTCGCGAAACTACAGTAACTTTCTAATCTCGTGTTTCTGTGACTACGATAAAAACAATTTTAAATTTAAATACAAGCACTAAATGCCATAGCACATATTACTTTAGAGACTGAAGACAACATAATAATAGTTCCAGATATTTAGTTAAATATATTCGAATTAGCAATTGATTTATTGTTTTTTTGCCTAAATTTTCCTTTAAATTGTGAAGCTTTTTTTTAATTATAATCAACGTTTTATTTTATATACGTATTTTTTATTAATTTATAGCTAATCATAAAAATGGTTATGGACAGTTACATATTTAATATTAAAAAAAAACACACACACACACATTATTGACGGTAATGAATGAAATGTTATCAGTTGCAGGACTTTCAATAATGTATTTGAAAGTAACTTTTATATGATCTTGTTGTTTTAACTATAATATTTTGAAGGCAATAGTCAGATATAAATACTGATATATTAAATTAAATCGGCAAATAAAAATATGTCAAATACATTTTATTACAGTATAACTGAAAATAAAAATGTACATTCCACGCTCCGCGTTCAACGTGTGACCGTTCTTTTTCCATCAAAATTTGCATTTAAATCGTGCAGCACCTTAGCATCTTACAACAATGCCGCGTCGTACCTAGTAGGTATAATATAAGGAAGAGCAAATTATTCGCGTAATAATATCGGCCCCAGATAATGTTGTCGATAAGGCGAGCGCGGTCCATGTCGAGCGGTGATAAATAACTTGCATGAAAATTGCTACACGCAAAAGGTAGCAACAAACGGAGCGAGTAATTGGAGTCGGGCTTTAAAAAAATGACGAGAATTAATGCGGGCTTAGTCGGTAAATGGGCTGGCGAGAGCTTAATGCGCCATACGAGATACATACACAACTAAGGGTAGAGCTTATTATGTGCATCGGATACGGCGTGTATTTGCATGTCCGAATCGGATGCAGCCGATTGTGATGTTGTGGCTGGGAAATATTTTAATATTAAAATTATAATATTAAAATGTTGTATGTATTACTCGAGAAATTGAGCAATTTGTAAAAAGAATCAGAATATGTTAATACCCGTTGAAACTACAGAAAAATCTCAAAAATCTGCAAATATACAGCAAAATTTACTATTCAAAAAATTGAGATATTGTTTTATTTTCCTGTTTTCTAGTTGTCTATTTAGTTTTTTGTTTCTCCTGTAGAGTTGTCAAATATGCAATTAGCAATTTTACACTTTAAGCTAGCAATATGTAAAATCTTTGTTTTAAAGCAAGCTAGTTTTAGTTATTACTTGTCTTAGATACAGAGTTTCAAATGTCTGCATAAATATTTATTGAAATAATTACAATTATCTCTATATTCAAATAACTTGCACATGAAAACACTATAAATTTGCATCACGTTCCGATAAAAAATATTTTAACTGCACTCTTTGCACTTTTATTTGTAGGAATATTGTAAGCAAGGTATGTTTAAATATAAACTTATTAATAAGAATAAGCGAGAAGTAATTATAGGGGTAGAATTAAAGCACTATCTTGGACGTTAATATGGACGGTAATGAACGTTGTTTTGAATTACTATACGTTAATACCATCTATTCGTTTTATTGTTATAAAATATTAAAAAACTATTTTTTACACATTAATAAATATAAAAATTTGATATAGTAAAAGATATTGCTTAGTTACTCTTTTATGCCCCTATACTTTCACTAATAAATCTATAAATTATAATTAAAATCGCAAAGTAAAATACTATTTTAAAGAAGTTAAAATTAATTTTTAATTTTAATCCCAGAACGTTTGCACACAAGCAATTAAATACAATTTTTACAGCCCTTCGACTGTCACACGTTCGCATTTTATCGGTAGCTACCGCAGCGATAATGAGATACCGCGGATAAATTCTGTATCACTCCACCGCCTGAGGATTAAGTTGTAAAGTGGTAGACGCCTAATGTATGGCTCATAAACTTCCCAGAGTTATACTCCCGTTATACGAGAACGTAGTATCATATACATATATTACGTACGTACAATTCGCGCAGTTTTCTGCCGCGGACAAATAAATTATCGTAATCTTTATTAATGTCTCAGGATCACGTGTTGAAATTTTCGCATTAGGATTTAGAAGGCTCAGCGAGATTTACGCTGGACGCAGGAAACGCTATGTGAGTGATATAAAAATAATAAAATTACATAATACCCATCGACGGTGTAATATAAATTATAATTTGCGACATGAAATAGATACTTTGAATGGCCATTTGCAAATGTGAATTTATTGCGGATGTTCATGTTGTTGGAGGTTTGTTTATGATGGTTTAAGGCAAAATTTTCTTGAATTAGTTAAATATGATTTTATTTTATTTTCTTAACTTTAAGTATCTGGGTCTCAGAGTATTTACATAAGCCATGTTAATATATTATATTATGTATTAATATGCAGAGCCTTTCAGAGAAATGCAAGAATCAAGGCAACTAATATTTTTGCGACCCTTTAAAATTAAAAAAAATGTGAGCAAACCAATAAATTCAATGATAATACATATTTATTCGATTATAGCATAAAATTATTATAAAAAAGCTTTGAGCGCTTTTCCCTTTTATTTTTTATATTATTATTTCAGAATAGTCTAAAATACGCGATAAGTTATTTTGAGTGTTACCAGTCCATTGTCAATCGTGAGAGGTTTTTAATTCTTTTCAAAACACTAAATGATATTTAACCTTCTGCTACAATCACAGATCAAGTTAAATATATCACATATATCAAGTCTGGATATTAATTTCATTTAGAAGTAAATTTTCTATACCTCTATCAGCTGATCTTTTTTTTTATAAAACATAATTATTTTAATATGTAAGCGATGGTATAAATAAATTCGATCGAATTTCAAGATGAGGCCCAGGGCTGCTGCCCCTGTGACCCTGTTCTGGTGTATATATTTTTTTAAACTTATGAATTTTAAAATCAAAGGATAAAAATCTGTAAATTTATATTGCTGGTTTTAAAAAGTACTAGCGTCAGGATAACATTTACATGTATACCATAATAATTTGTAAAATTGAACCATAAATAAGTTTTTTATTAATCCTTCGCATAATATTACAGTCGCGATCCTCCCGATCAGACCTCCCCTGTCTCGCAAACCTTAACGACCATTTTTTACATACGATATTCACCTTACGTTCGGCATTAAAAAGCTTTAATGTATTATTGTTACAAGGATAATCTCATCCATACACCCATTACATTAAAGGATTAATTCCATTGCCTCCCATCTTCTTAGATAACAAGCACTCATAACAACACACACACACACACACACCTTTAACGAGAGCAACCCTCATCAACATTGAGGTGCATATTAATACTCAGATTTAATAAAACGGGATAGTGAGGCAAGAAACCGCGGCATGCAGCAGTAATAAGGGCAATTTCGGATTCTTGTTAATAATAAGGACCTATACGAGGAGCGGAGGCTTTTGTATATTTTGCATGAGAGCTGAATTTGTAACAGAACCTCAGAGACTGTGGGACTGCGCTGCTCGACGAGCTGATGAATAAGTAGGCGATAATCTTGAGAGTCGAGATTGTTCGACGTCTGGATATTAATTCGATTAAAAATTGCCAGCCCTGCGTCGAGGGCTTCCCGCCGGGACGTTCGTTGGGATGACGGGAGTTGTAGCAGAAGCTGACTGCTGTAACCAGTCAATTATGTTAATAAGAATAAGGCAAAATCAAGATCGGCAATAAGAATACGGTAAGGACGGGGAGCCCTTGTATCGAATTTCATCAAAGGTCGGCAGGTGGGCGATTTTTTTGTTGATAAACAAAGCAGTTGTGGTATGTAAGATGCTAAAAATTAAATCAAGTAGATAGTGCTTACCAAGTAATATTTATATTTAGATTAAAAACTGATTTAAGTTAATTTTAAACTCTTACTATCACGACACACTTGAAGCAATTTAAACAAAACATCTAAATAAATGTTCGTTATATATTTTACTATTTGGTTTCAATGTTATTTGTAGCTATATTACTTAACTGTATTTTCTTTACATATATATACATATTTAATTAGCTCAAACAGGGCTTATCAAACTATGTTACGAGGAATATCAATGTTCAACGGAACATAGTTAATAGATGTTTTTCTAACAAATTTCCAACATGTCTGATCTCATATTAATGGGCGAGTGATAAAGTACTGTATTTTAAACTTGCTGCGCATTAAAGAAATTACAAATATTTATTTTTCAGTTGCCAGATCATGATTGTCATTAGTTTGTCGACAGTTGCTAAGATTAAAATGGTAAAAACAGCTTAAAAATACGTAAGAATTCAGCTGTTTACATTTTGAAAAATCTACGGGAATATTACATATAGTGTGTTGCTTCAATAAATTTAAATCAAAATTATTTATATAGCATAAAGTCTATATATATTTTTTTGTAAATATATATTGCTTAAATTTGCGTGTAAATTACATTTAGGCAAAATTGATTAAATTAATATAGAATTTAAATTTTATTTAAAAAGTTAAATGTACGTAATGTTTCATCGCAATTAAAATTTGTAAAACTATGCTACAGCACAGTATTATTATATTCTCAAATTTTAATTAGTGCGGGTGATAATGAATTATTATAATTTTATGCAATGGCAAATGATCCCTATAACTTTTGTCTGTAATTACCTAATGGATTACAATATTTCATTAGCCTTCATCAATTCATGAAGCGCGATGATTGTGTTTATGTTTATTAGCAATTATGGGCGCTAATTATAATTGCAGTGTGTGGTGTATCGGTGCAAGATGGGAACGCGTGTCACTGGTTAATTCGTTTGAGTACTGCAATTACACCCCACTACCCCCTGGAATTTAATCATGCCGTGAAGGCGCACACTCGGTTGGGGATCACTGGTGGATCTCGCAATTAAACCCTATGTATGTCCTGTGTGTGCACAGATTTAATTTGATGCAAGGGAGCAATAACGCAGACCTGGTATATGATCCAGCAGAAAAGTTTTAAGACTGCCTCAATACATATTTTATGTTTAAAAGATGGTGCTATTTATATTTATTTCTATTCAATGCTGACGATTTATTATTTAATTTTACAATGAGACATTTTGAATTAGTTTTCAGAATTGTAAGCAAGCAGAAAATCAAAAACAAATATATTTTACTGACGCATTGATAAAAACTTTTATTAACAGATAAGTTAGGGAAAATGAAAAAATATGCTACAAATCTCAAAATACATATTCATGTATGTATTTTAAAATTCAATTTGTCTATCCTGGGATTCCGGGATCGTTAAATTGCAATCATAAAATACTGGGATCGCAATTTTGATTCGGAATTGATTTTTCTATTGTAGTTACATAGACTACATTTTGTATTATTATTAAAATTTAAAACTATTTGCACTTCATAACTGACCTTTAAAAAATTAAAGAACTAAATAGCATAATTACGTAATGTTAAATATAAGTGCTACTTGCTTGTCCATATTATAAAGCTTAGCACTTATTATATTTATTCTAAAATAATAATGAAATTTAATTTCTTAGCTACAACTGATTTAAATAAGTTTTAAAAAATAGGACTACATTTCATTTATCTGAAATCGCTATACCATATTAATTATCGGCTTTTCAATTTAAAGACAATTTTTATTTTTTTACATAATTAGATTAAAATACAGAAAATACAAAATTATCTTACAAGACTAATGTAATTACTAAAATTAACGCGAATGTAAAAAAATGCCTAAAATATTTAAACTTAAGGAACGCTTAATAAATTTCAATGTAAAAATTATATACTATGTTTTTTTTTTATTTTTTAATCTTGATAATTAAAAAATTTAAAGTCTATAATTAAAATATTGCAGCGATTTAAGATAAATGATATATAAATATTTCATAAAACTTGCTAAAATTAATTGTTGCTGGGAAATTATATTTTATTATTATTCTTATATCTTATATATTTTAATAATATGATAAAAGCTTTAAGAAGTGTTGTGGATTCTCACAAAATTTCAATCAAATTTGCAACTAAATATAACTGCTATGTTTTTTGCGGGACCAGACGGTGCACGTGTTTATTTTTATATTTAAGTTTCTATGTAAATTATTTTCCTATATAAAAGTAAATGTGTTGTATCGAAGATTAAGTTACACTCCTGGGATTCAGTGACTGTTTTAGCTAAGCCTATCCCAATATGTCAAAAAAATAAACACACAATACCTAGTTATAATAATGCATATACGTATGAAAAAAATATACGTAAACAAATTATTAATTGTTATCTAATTTACTCTTTGATATATAATAAAATTTAAATAATTCCTACTTTCAACTTATTTCAGTGAGCGCTACAATTTTTTAGGTAGTGACTATATTAGTTATATAGTACGTTTATTATATTCCATCAACTTTTGCGTCGTACCTTTTACGCCTACGCTCGTATGGCCCGGTGCCTGACATGGCATCCGAAATTTTCGTTAATATGTTAATATCTTCATGATTCGAAACGGCTCTGAAGGCGCTTAACGCTCGCCAATAATCACTACACCTGTCACATTTGCATATAATATTTTATATTAAAGGGAATCCGAACGCATGTGTATCGAAGCACTTGTAACATAATCCAGACAGGTAGCTAAAAAGGTGGGCGGATAATGACGTTAATGGCTTCATTGAACTTATTCACGAAAGGCAAATACTCATATTCCTTAAGGCAAAAGCCACTTAATAACGACGAGGCAATCGAGCAAGGGTTAAAAGTGTAGGCTTGTAAGTGTTTATTATAATTTCTGTAAGTACATTCAGGTATATTAATACTATGTATGATATACAAGTAAAGATGAATAACCTTTCAGTATTTTTTTTAATATGTAAAATGCAATCAGAATATTTTAAGAATATTATCAAAGCTTTAAAGGTTCACAGTTTGACCTCAGCAATATTTTTATGATTATCTTTTCACTGTAAATTTAACTGAAACCCTAAATGGTCGGTCATACGAGAATTTGGTTTTATCTGGTTTTCCTAATGGTTAAGTGCGAATACTTAAGTTATTCATATATGTATGTGTAAGATGAATATTTTTATATAAAAATTAAAATAATAAATTAACTTCAATCACACTTTACTTTTAAAAAAAATAAAACAGAGATAATTATATTAAAATTTTCTTTAAAAAATTATAACATAGGTGTAGTTTAAATATTATTGTTATTACAGCTTTAACAACATTTTATCTAAATTAAGTTTATCTACATTACTTTTTTAGAACAAACATATTATATTATAAAATGCAAAGAATAAGCATGCTAAATATATATTTAAAAAAAAAATTCAAGTTCTTATCATTTATACTGTTTGTCTGGTAAAGTCCTTTTATAGAAAAAAAGTCTGACACACGGAAAATAACACAAAGCAAAAATTACATTTAAAAATGTGACACTTCGAAAAGAACACACCGTGAACGTCCGCTGAAACGAACCAAATACCTCTCTTGTCCTCTTTCGCAAGGCGCTCTCCTTTGACGTTTTTAATTTTTTAAAAGCTTTTTTCTCTGCCATTCTCTCGAGTGCTACAACTCTGCGGAACTTGTCAACTCTTCCAAATTAAATACCACACCACAATTGCAACACTACCACTGTTATATGTCTGTAAAATTCTAACTACACAAAGGCTTTTATTATTTTAACTAACTTGTATCAAAAGAAAATTTGATTTTGTGCAAAAACCTTGACATTTGAAAGTTATTAATTTGATCAAAGTCTAATGTCGATCCATTATATACCGTTACATGGCCATTCTCAAATTCTAAATTTCCAACGCATGTTGTATCGAAATAACCTTTGATTTCAACGATATAAGTTCAAAAATACGTTAAGAAAGTTATTTAACTAATACATCAAAATAGCGTAATTTTTATGTTTATTTAATTAGACAAATATTTAAAGGTATTATTACTTATTTTAAGCTTTTATATGTATATATTCTGAACTATCAAAATGTAAGATATTTATATAATTTCATTACTCGATATTGCTGTAGAATTAAAAATTTTGTGATGGAGATTCTGAGTAAAACAATCAAGTGGAGTGTTCATTTTATAAGAATTAAATTTCATTAGAGCTAATTGAAATAATAAAACGAACCCATTTGGCTTCCAATAAAAACGCTCACAACGAATAATCGAATCAGAGCGAATTAAAACCGAATGTTTAATTCAATTTGTTTATTTACAACTCCAATGGGATTCTCAGGATTTTATTTAATACTCATTCGAATCACGATCAGATTTTAATGAAATTGCTGGATTAATTTCATGAAACAGTAACCTTGTTTAATAGAAATAATGATTATGCCTAATATTTTAACATTGCAAAGAATATATACTGACTTTGGGGCAAACAAGCCCGGAGAGGGTTAAGTCGATGCATATTGATGTAAATATTTTGCTCGGTCGGTAGTTAAAAGAAAAATGCCGCGCACGTCGTCGAAAAAGTTTCCCACGGAGTGGAAAAAGGGGTGTTTTTTGGGGAGGGATGCTTGCGGAAAATAAGGGTGGCGTCGGGATTAGATTTGTAAAAATAAAAGTTATATTTTCCGGCGCAGCCTGCCCCCGCCCCGCCGAAGTTTGTTACCTAAAGTTTTTCTTCGGCCTGCGAGAGGGAAAAATCCGGATTATGCGGGAGCGGGGTAATGAAAGTTAAAATAAAAAAATAGAATAATCTAGTAGTGCTGTGGAATCAGGGAGACCTGCGAGACTTGTAGCCCCGGTGAAAGTTTTCGGTTGAAGTAAACAGGATAGTGGCGTCGGGAATAGTGATCGAAACGCGTCATAAATTGTTCGAACGTTCACCGAAAGAGTATCTTGGAAAGTTTTCTAAAAACATGAATTTTTCATATAAAAATTAAAGTTACAACCTGGTTTAATAATACTAATAATATCTACAGAAAAATATATAAATTCATATATTTTTATTTACTTACATATATTATGATTAGTAATTTTTATTTAGAAATATACTTACAGGAGCATATTTTATAAGTGGCAACTAAAGATTTTATTATAAACGTTATTTATTTTTGATATATTTTTCTTACACCCTTTTGCTATATTTTGCCAGCCTTGCATCTTTACTATTATAATTTGAATAACTGCTTCTAAATTTTTTCAAATGACATTAAACAACTATTTCCTTTTATCTAATAAAAACCCGCGTTTTGATTAAAAATATAATAATTCCTATTATTATTTTATAATACACGCACTATATTTAACACCGAGCCACTATCCACCTATCCAAAAGCAATTAAGACAACTTCGCCGTCGTTTAGAGGCAATATAAATTCCACGAAAGTGTGGAAGCGCTTTCGAAACAATAATCGTAAAATTTTACAATGCACCAATGCTCCAGTATCCGCGGCGCATTTGCATACAATGCCCTCCGAGAAGTCGCCTTTAGTTATTGCGCGATTAATCCGAAGAGCAGAGAAGAGAACTTCATAAGTACCCATGCATGTTTGTACATGACCTAACGAGATGCGATCTTGATTGATTGTCGTTTTTGTTTACCTGTCCGTCCCGCCGGGTAATCGGTTAAATGGACGATGTGATCGTTTGTAATGTGATTATCCCCGGATGCGAGGTGAATTGTCCCGGGACTCCCGGCGGGATTGATTGGCCGGGATTAAGCTTGCTTAGGCTCGAATCCCGAGAGTCACATCGGCGATTGGGTCGGTCCGATAAACGAATGCGGTGCGATCGCCGAATAGGATTCGGTGTATGATCGTCTTAAGTGGTCGCTGTCAATCAATCACGTTGACCCCTTTGGCGGATTTATCGCTTCGTTATTTGTGGGCGAAGGGGTCATATTTTATATAAGGCTAGAGCGCTAATTGCGATTTATTGGCGGAATAATTTATGAGCAATGAAATCTAACTGAATGTGATTTTTTGTTGTGTCTATGCGCTACAAAGGTTTTTAAATAATTACTCTTGCGATCTTATGGTTTGGAATATTGAGATCATGAACCTTACGCTTAAGTGTAATCTGAATAATTAAACAAATAAAATGCTACAGTCTTATTTAGAAATAATAATGAAGACGTTTTAAATTTTATTATAATTAACTTAGCTAATCAACCAGCACGATAGACACGTGTAGGTCTCTAACTATTGACCTGAAAAACTTGGGTTCGAATCATACATGGGAGATTGGAATTAGTTATTATTATATAATTATAATTTCAATCAATAACCACAGATTAGGTGTACTTAGATTTTCTTAATCTCACGGATGAATATCGTGATGATTAATTTAAATCGAGCTAAGTAGTACATATCTAGTATTTTTTTTTTAATAATGAGCTGATACAGCTCATAGAAAATATCTTATAATAATAAATAAATAAAATAAAAATAAATGATCCCAAAAATCTGATTAATTATTTAAATCTTTATAAAATATTAAATTATATTACCATAGTAATACCAATTATAGTGAATTGTTAATGTTACATAAAAAAAATAATCATTAAAACAGTTTAATCTTATATATCATTTATGATTATTAAATTGTGATATAATTGATTTTATCAAAAATAATAAGTACAATACAAAATTATATTAATGTTTATTTAAAATAGGTATGTACTGATATTCAATTAAATGTAAAAATATGCTTAAAAGTCGAAAAAGCTTCTGTTATTTTACTTCCCCATAGAAAAATTCCTATTTTGAATTAAATTACTTATAAATACTAAGCTGCTATATAGCTTTTCACTAAAATAATTTTTCTAATTTATTAATATAGCTAATTTTTTTAGTACTAGAACTAGCTTTTGTTGTATGTATGTATGTTGCTACAGGACATCCAGTTAATTAGTTTGAATTATCTAAAGACTTAGAGATCGCATATCCAATGATAAATACAACATTTTATTACTAGCTTATACACATATGAGCCAGTAACTTATTATCGAATAATTTTATTACACAATATGCACAATATGGTTCAATTTAATTTAATCATCATAATATTCATCCGTAAGATCAGAAAAACCTATGAAAATCTAATCTGTAATAATTAATCAAAATAATAATTTTATTATATTTTGTTCTCCATGAAACAATACAAATTGAAAAGCACAAACGTTCATATGAGATGCGAACCCAGGTCTTTTGGGTGCTAGTCACCGACTATACAACTGTTTTTTTAATTTTGAAAAAAAAATATAAATAAAAAATTAGATGTAGTATGTAATTACGGTGAAATAAGATATAATTATATCATAAAATTATTGTTACACAGAGAACTGGATGATCATTGTAGAGAATTCTAATAGGATGATAATTTATCATCCGAATAGTGTAGTCCATAAAGTATCAGATTGGTTATCTAGAGGCCGCTGGTTTGAGTCACGGCAATATACTTAATAAATTGTATTACATATAATAATTTTAAATTAATTATATAAATGTCGCCGATTTTCAGACTTTCAATATGGTACTTAGTACTTACTTGTAGCCTACCAAGTTGTAGGTATTCATTATGTCTGAATGACCTAGTTGGTAAGGTTGGCCTTTTTCGTTCTTTAGAAGATTATCAATAAAGTCAATAATGGACGCAAAAAGCAGAGAACCAGAAAGAAGGAATATCTATATACAAAGAAATTTCGGGAATTATACTCAAATCGTAGAATATTTCGGGAATTATACTCAAATATTAGTTAATAATAGCTGTTTCTATTTAATATTTTTTTCTATTTAAATCAATTAAAAACCTTTTAGAAATGTTGAATAAACAAGACGTAAGTTCCCTGATCGGAAATTTTTATTGCGTTACCCTGTAGAAAGCATCTATACATTTTTTCAATTAGCCGATATTCATGTGGGGCGGTTTCATTAAAATTAATTAATAATATGGCTCTATGATTACTAAAGATATGGCCAATTCGAGTAGTTAAGAAAATCAAAAATAATTTGTTAGCATTCAAATACTTCCGGCTTTCAAAATAGCATGCATATTTTTAAACATCTGACACTGTTTAAAAATGCAGCGCTTATATAAAAAATAAAAATCTTATATAAAACTTTTCACACAGAAAGTTAATATGGTTATTTAAAACATATACTTCAAGCACAATGCTACTGAAATTGGGAACTAAAAAATCTGCTGCGTCACGCAGACCCTAGCGGAGTCACGAGTGCCGATTAAAAAATGCTCATATTTAAATAAACTACCCTCAATTGCAGTATTTTTAACATACGTTGTCCATTCTTTATATATTTTTATATTTCATTGTTAAAATAAGATCTTTGGTTCAATCGCCATCTGTAGTATATTTGAATAGTTTTCGAAAAAGAAGACATATATTGTTGTGGAAAAAGACACACATACTAATTTTTTTTCTATTTTCATGTGAAAAAGGATTATTAAAAATAATATTATATTGTTTTAATAGTAGCCTGTCTTTCAATGTTGCATTTGCAATGTTGGCGATGACTCATTACTATGCATCTAGTCCACTCTGATCGAACAATCATCTCTGCTCATTTACTTTCAAGACCTTAACAAGACTCAAAATGTCGAATCGGCGCGCGTTTGACGCCGCTGGTAATTGCGAATAAAATGTCTTGAGTTGCTTTCTGCGGATGAACCCATTACAGCTAACTAAGAAAAAAGCTACAAGCGACCGCAGCAGCCTCCATCGATCGGTGATTTATTCCCATGGACCAGCAACAACAAGTGTTTACGGTGAAAAAAGGGTAGGAACCAAGTACAAGAGCCGTATATCATGCAAACAAGCGGCCGTAACGTACACCACCGTGTGTTGAATTTCATATATTGTGTATGTGTATATATTATATATTATATTAACGGTCGGTGGTGTTCGACTGCAAAATATTTCTGCATTGCAGCACGACCGAACTGCATGCCATCATTCAACATCGACACTGAGCGCAAATTGTTGCTGCAACTCACCGGGAGCTAAATTGCAACGCCGAATGTCTGATGGGCGCACAGGATGGATTGGTTCATTTTTAATTACGACAGTGGTGAATGTTTGGACGGGGGAAAGTTGCAGGAATTTTCAGTGAGTGAAAAAATATGTTTAAAAAAATCGTAATAACGAAATTATTAAATTCAATGAATACATATATGATATTTTTCATTTTGGATGCCAGGTCTCCTACTGATTTTATACCAAGTCAACCATATTCAACATGCTTAAAAATAATAGCATTTTATTTTATTTATATATGCTTGGTTTACTTAACTAACAAAAATAAAACGAAATTATGCTTTTTTACTTTTAAAGCAAGGTGGAAAGTATTTATTCGACACATCGTTCGGATTTCAGTGTCACTGATTTACAAACATTGATTTTATTCTGGTGAATTACTACTTACTTCCTTCATTGTATTAAGCCAGTTGTTACTCATTGGGATAAAAATTGTAATGTTGCAACGGAATAGCAACGGAAGCAATAAAAAATAAATATCAAGGTTTCCTATACAATTTTTTGTTGCTGATTAGATCGGTATTGTCCAATAATATTTATTACAACCAGGTCGTACGTTTATTAATAAATAATACTTAACTTTTAAATGCTGTTTTCTTGGGGCAATTTGAAGGAAACAACCAAAATTGTGAAGAAATTCTTCGATTTTGTTCGACTCACGCTTCCCTTACTAATTTGTGATTTTTTAGCCAAAAGTTCCGGTGAGAACTTATTAAGATATATTTATGAGCCCTAATAACCGATTAATTTTAAAATGAACTCTTATTGATTCTGGAGGAACTAATATACAAAAACACGCCTTGGTGTTAGGAAGACTTTTTATTTGCAGGGACAGTGTAAGTATCTGTAAACAATAAATGTTTAAGATAGATTTGAAAGACGTTTGAAATTTTCTGGGTTCTATTTTTACCACCATTTTTCTCGCACCACTACATGTATGATTTGACGTTAAGTTCAATTGTTGAGATTCAATCTTTTGAAGTATAATAAGGCCCTTTTTAAAGACAAGCTTAAGTGGAGTATTAAAAAATACTTTAATTTGCTCTCTGCGACGATGTAAAGAAAGTTACTTTACATATCGTAAACCTAGTCTATATTTACAACCCCAATTCTGGAAATTTGCCACAAAGTCGTTGGATTTTTAAATGGCTTGTCTCTAGAGATAATATTCCTTAGGAAGCATGTTTCTACTGATAACATGATCTCTGCTCGTTCATCCAAAATCTTAAGGAACTGATTGGTGAATTGCGTAAAAACTTATTATAAGTTTTTTTGGGTTATGTCGAAATGGTATTTCTCTCGATGTCTATTTAGCTATCAACCCTAAAATGCAGAATGCGGTAGTAATGTAGAGTACAGAAATAAAAGAAAGTCGATTAAGGTGTCCCACGAAAGTAGTACATCAAGTACAGAGTGAAATAAGATAAATAAGACAAATAAGAGTGTAGCCAACATCGATTACCACCCAGTAGTAACTGAGGAATAACAAAGTCAAAAGGAAGCATCTTTTCAGCTTCTCAATTATAGCGAACCACGATGTGAGCGAAAAACTCCGATATAATCGAGTAGCACTCTAACCAAATATTTACAATAGTTGCATTTCGCACGTATTCGATAGCGTCTTTAGAGTTTATTTATGGAATGAAAGCCAAATAGACTGTTTTAAAGTGGTATATATTTATTTAAGACAATGCGAATCGCTCCTGTGTACTTCTGTGCTCTTTTGATTACATAAACATTTATACATGAAATTTAAATAATCTTTTATAGATTATTTGAGTTTGCTAGAAATATTAATATTTTTTTTATTTATGATTTCGTCGAATCTCTTCTGATAATAAGAAATGTTTATTTATACTGATCCATTAAAATTTAAATAAATTAAACTATTAATAAACATCATAATATTGTTGTTATGCTTTTAAGTACTCATTTAATACTATGTGTAAGATATTTTACATAGTAATTTATTACTTCTCAAAACATAATATGTGAACAACAATCGGGATTCAGAGAAAAGCATTCCACTGAAACTGCATTACAAGTAGTGATAAATGATTGGCTGTTGGCTAAGGATACAAACAAAATCATTGGAGCAGTTTTCTTGGATTTCAAGAGAGCCTGCGAAACAATAGACAGAAAAATAATGTTAAAGAAATTGGAGAGTATAGGTATAAGTGATATAGTTTTAAGATGGTTTAATAATTACTTATATAAAAGAAAACAAAAAGTTAAAATAAATAATGTATATTCTGAAGAGAAATTAGTGTCTTATGGATTACTACAAGGGTCTAAATTGGGACCATTGTTTTGTATATTATTGATATAGTTAATAACGTGAAAAAATGTAAAATTCATCTATTTGCGGATGACACATTAATGTATTGCATAGGTGATAACATTAAAGAAATTGTAAATAATTTAAATAATGAATTAAGTATATTAGAAATATGGTTAAAGAATAATGTACTTAAATTAAATGAGAATAAAACTAAATGTATGTTTATTAATTATAAAAATGTGTTAGATAATAGTACCAAAATAGTAATAAATAACTCTAGTATAGAAATAGTGGATAATATAAAATATTTAGGAGTAATTGTTGATACAAAATTAAATTTTAAAGAACATTGTAATTACATATTAAAAAAAATTAGTAGAAAAATAGGTTTATTATCTAGATTAAGAAATATATTAAGTATAAATACAAAAAAAATAATTTACAATAGTATAATATTGCCCCATTTGAATTATTGTGCAACACTATTAAATATGTTAAATAAATTAGATAAACAAATGTTGCAAAAATTACAAAATAGGGCAATGAGAGTAATCTTAAATAAAAATAGATTAACTAATTGTAAAAGTATGATTGATAGATTAGAATGGTTGAATATTCAAGAAATATTGAGTATGAATGTTTTAGTATTTATATATAAGTTAGAAAATAATATGTTACCAAAATATTTTAATAAGTATTTAATAAGAAATAAAGATGTACATAAATATAATACTAGAAATAAAGAAAATTTAAAGATAATTAAGTATAAGGAAACGAGTACGGCTAGGGGAATTATGTACGGAGGTTTTGATTTATATAATAGTCTTCCAAGAGAAATCCGAAACAGCAAAAATATAACGGGTTTCATAAATGGAATAAAAAAACACCTTCGTACATATAGAAATAAATTATAATATTAAGACTTTATTATTGTATATTTTAATTTTTTCTCTCTGTTATGTATTTTTTATATATTTTTATATATGTTTACTAAATTTGTTAGATGTAAAGTTTAGCTATTAAGCTAAATAAATTAATAAAATAAATAAATAAAGATAAGCTATTAAGCTAAATAAATTAATAAAATAAAATAAAATAAAAAATAATGCCAATTTTAGCTATGGCAATGTTATAAAATTAAAGTAATAAATGTATGTAATTTTCATTTAAAAACTACATAGTAAATTTAAAATATACATTAACATACTAATTACTATAGATATATAATATTGAATAAATATTTATTATTCAGTATCTTTGTATACATATACTGTTAACTCCCATGCTTATAAATTAGCACATCTTTAATACCAACGTCAATCTAAACAAATTGTTCACACACATATGAGGCGCACATTTTTTCAAAATAAACACACTTTTTATTCAAGCCCGGTGGTCTTTCTGTTTTTTTTATTGCTATCGCCATTAACTCGACTTTATTATCATAATATTTAACAAAAGACTCACATATGGACGCATACGCGTTAACCCCTTCTCGCACCAAACTATACAACAAATCCACGCGCCCACGCATTCGGAGAAGAAGTATCGACTCGGATATTTTGTACGATCGTCGGGTCACATGAAACGAAATTGATTGATATAATAATCAGTCGGATCGATTGTGTATCGTCTAATATACTCCAATGTACCGCTGGGATAATTAATCAATGAGCCAGTCATCAGTCGAAAATCTAGGCACGGACGCGTCACGATAAGAGCCGAGAGATAAATCTGAACAGATGAAAAGTGACGACTTTTTTTAACTCTCAATCGTTCAAATCGATACAAAATGCACGACTGTTATGTGTCCGAGGCGGTTTGGTCGAACTTTTATCTGAAGGTTGACAGGAAATTACTCAAAAGATAACCACGATAGGAGATACACGTTGGAGATATTTAATTCGATTGGAACATTGATTTTTAATTAAAATATCGATACGTAAGTCTTAGTGCATTTATTAATATATAGATATTTTATATTTAAAATCAACAAATGTATTTTAATATTAAAACGTTAAACTCTTTTGAACACAAAGTCAGTATGCTATAAAAAGTATAAAGTTTATTAAGACATTATTAAAAAAGTGTCTTGATATAATATAGTTTCAGTTCATTGGATAATTATTTCAATCATAATATTACGTAGTTTCTAATTTAATTTCAGTTTATTGAGAAAAATAAGTCTTACTTATTTAATATAAATGAATGTCATAAGTATAGCATTCATTATCGGTAATTTTATGAAAACAACGGTATTTTAGTATAAATTATTGAAACTATTTTGTGGTACTATTATAAAATATATATATGATTAAGCGATGGTCACTTAATTGTAGTTTGGGTAATGGCGTTTAATGCTGTATATATTTTTTAGCTTGTAAAACTAAGAATGACATATTGTTTATTTACATTTTTAATTATGTACTGTTATGGAGACTATTAACATATAATATTTTGTTCAATACGGTTTGACAAGACACTGTTTATATCGATCTACAATTATTTATGTCATTTCTATCAAGCTTATTTACAAACCTAGAAGCTAATGTTATATAGAGTTCAATTACAAAACCTCAATATATAAAGACTTTATTTCCAACTCTTGAATCTTTAAAAATAAAAACATTTATCGAGACCCGCCAATTTACAACAGTATTTTAGCTTTAATTTGCATGACTAAAATATTTTTACATAATATGTACTTGTATTTATACATTAGCTAAATAATCTTTTCTGACAAACCAATCAAAAGTAAACTGGCATTCATTGATAAAATATATATGCGCTTACAATTTGAAAGCATATATTTACAAATAGTTTGATATCAAACTGTTGGAATCTTAAGAACAAATACATTTTAAGAGATTAACGCACAATATTACAAACGAGCAATCTGGAACCGCAATATTTGTTTTGCTTGGATAGTGTAATGAATTAAGGATTAATGATTTTTTTTTAAATATATAATTTTTTAAGATGGTATATATATAGCACAAACTAAAATTTAAAAATGTTGAAATTATATAGTGGCGTTAAAGTTATGTGAACTCTTTATTAAACTTTCATCATTAGGAGTCACAATAAAAATGCCACAGAAACATACTGTGATGTTGGTGTAAAAACAAAAATGTTCAAGAGCGTCTTATACTGAATTTTTCGAGCATTTAAATGTTTTAAAAGAATATTTTATATAAAATAAATTTTATTTTTGTATTTATATGCATTTTTAAATTATTTTTATTTAATTACATTTTTAGAAAAAAAAAAATTAAAATACTGTTTTTAAAAGCGTTATTCATACACAAACTAAGTTTTAACTCTGTCTTATAAATGTCTTAAAAAATTAAGATAAATAAAATAATTATTTTATCTAAGCATAAACCTAATAATAACATAATATTTTTTAATAATTTGAATTTTAGAACTGTTTTTTGTGTATTTTTCGTATGTCTCAGTTTCTTTAATTTTTATTCAACTTAATAAAATAGCAGGTAATTGTATAATATTTTTATAATTAATGTGTTTTTATTTTTTACAATATATAAAATAATTACATATGTTTAGAATTTTGTTAATTTAACAAAACATATTAAGTTGACTAAAAAATGCCTAATTATTTAAATTTAATTTTTGTATTAATATAATATTTAAGATACGTATAAATAGTACTAAAATAATCATAAAAAATAAATCAACTATGATTAAATAATTGTAAATTAAATACCCAGAAAGTTAAACAATATTTAATGAAGATGATACATATTCATAGTCTGAGTTTATATTAAATAAAATGTACTATATATAGCAATAATTAATGGTTCACTTTTTTAAATAATATTTTATTTTGAACCACAAAATTTATTATATTGGAAGCTTTGTCAAGTTCAATTTAATAGCAAAACCTAAGATTAACAAATTATAGTATAACATTATTTAATAGTTTAAATTAAAAATATGGATTAATTTATGTTAGTGTTAATAATTAATAATTAAAAATAAATTATAATTAATAATCAAATATATTAGCAAAAAATAATCAAACAAACAGTTTTGGTACTTTACCGAGCGTTGATGTCTAATTGACTTGATTTCAAACTCTTTTATAAAATACTCTTTATAACTATATTTTGTGATTGGTTTTAACAATTAAATAATAAAAAAGAGCTAGAAACACATATTTTTAAAATTGAAAATAAATAAATAAATATAATCTATTTTGTTGGAATATCTGTTTAAATTATTTATTAAAGCAATTTCACATAAAACCCATTTTTTTTTAGGTACAGCAAAAAATATTGGAACATATTTTGCTTTCGATATTCAATTAGTTATTATTTCTCGTACACGAGTAATGGATATAATTTCACCTATCGAAACAGGATACAGTCGATTATTTGCCTTCACGCAATGGGAAATCCGCGAGAAAATAAAATAAGCGATTGCGCAAAATTGAAGCTAAGCGTTCACAAAAAGGATAAGCAAGTCATACTTCTATTTAATTAGACTACGTGAGAACGACGGCATATCGATCTTACTATACTTTATTCGTGGGAATCTCATAAATAATAAGCGGTCTCATAAACGTAATATAATTTATTATAAACACGATGACGTCTAAGTATACATTTTAATTATAAAACATGATAAATTGAGCTTTCACTGTTTAAATTGCTTTGAAGTTGAGTTTTAATTATTATGTTAATGATCATCACGTCGCATTAGGATTATGATGTTAATATATACATAAATTCGTGACTGTTATAATAATGTTTGCGAAAAAATATTAGCCTAGTAGATGAATAAAAAAATAATTGCCTATTTATTTTTGTTTAGTAAACTAATCTAAATTACTATCGTATATTGATATTTTTAAAATAAAAAAACCTTTGTTTTTAACGCTCTTTAAAATATGAGATGGTGCTGAAATAATTACACTTTTTCTAATTAATGACAAAGAAAAAGCACACGGGCGTTGGTCACGAAAGAAATTTCTATTTTTTTTCTCGGTTCACCAAAGTCTCTAAGTCCCCTCAGCAACGTGCATCGCTCATTAATCATTCATAGAAACTGTTAATAAAAAAAATCGTATATACATATGCTTTATGTCCATGTGTTAGTTCCCAGTATTAAACGGCCTGACCGAGAGCACATCCTACACGCTGACCCTAAAACGTTTCATTTTTAATTAACCACTCCGAAAACTATTGATGATTATATACATAGGTATATGTGAATGTTGAAAAAAAGTATACGCATATTTAAAGTATGACACGTTATAAATCATCTTATTCATGAGACTAATAAGCGTGGCGAGATTCGACCGCGACTCTATACGATTGCGGTAAGGAAAGTATGCTGATAAATTCAGGAAAGTATATTATAAATATAATACGGCATTGTGAATTTTGCGATTAATTAATAATATTATTTATTATTATAAAAATAATAATACTAATTAATATAAAAAAATAATTAAGGTATTTTAGGAACAATATCATAATATCAACTTTAAAGTATCAAAAAATATTGTCAACATTTTATTTAAAAAATATTTTTATACTGTAAAATTAATGCTTAAATAAAAAGTATACCTTCAATTTAAATTGATCTTGATATTTGTAGCTAAAGAAGTCTTCTAATTTATTTTATTATTTTTAATAATATATTCAAATCTGTATTATTTTTTACATTTTACCATAAAATAAGACAGATTTAAGACAAGACTGACATAGCATCTACCTAAAACTCGGTTCGCTGTGCATTTACGACCATACACAAAAATTGTTTTACTGCACAACTGCAATGTATCATTACGCCTCTGCCGCTAACGACGACACGATACGACCACTGTGTAGTATTCATCGCGTTTATTGCACTTTTTCACAACGAAGAACGGAGGAGAGTGACCGACGCAATTTTTGCATCATGACCGCAATTATTAAGCGTCATACAAATTATGTGTTAAGTATACGTTTGGGGCCACTCGGCGGAATGCAATCGGCTGGAGACGTCTCTGGCGGTAGTAATTGGCCAAATTAGTCCTTTAAAATCCCATGTCTTGGAACGGGTCTTATTGCGTTTTCGCGAGGACAAAAAGAAACGCAAGGCGCACTCAAAGGAGCCAAATTGCAAACGCCGCTGCTTCAATTATATTCAATCATTGCGTGTTTTATGTGGTTTTAAGACGCTAATATTGCGGTCCTAATATCTGTTTAATTGAACAAATATAAACATAGATTCTCATATTGTATTATTATTGGTTAAACAAGTGTAAAAAGAAGTTATCTGTCAATTTTAAAGTAACTTTTATTCACGTGAGCTCAAAGCTGCTTATATAATGCCTTCAAAAGATTAGGTAATTATCTGGTATTAAATTACATATAATAACAAATTTTAAGTTTTTACAAAATATTAAAGTGAATGCAATAATAATTAAAATAAATGCAAAATATCTATAGAAAATTGTGTAAAATTCAGAGAGAATGAAGATCTAGGGGTGCTTCTTATATTTCGTAACGGAAGGTACTCACTTCATCAACAGAACGGTAGGTTATAAAACTGTCCTGGAACTTTTTTTGTGTATTGAATGGATAAATACGTGTAATAAAATTTATACTGCAACTTCAGGTTATTATTTTATTGTTTTTATAAATGCATTAAAGAAAAAATAACAAATATAATTCATTTAAATATTTTGGAATAAATTCTTGAACTGGCCTTGGAATAGTTTTTAATTAAACCACACAAATATCTTGTGGCCATAATTAGAAATAAAAATATATTACACACCTTATCAAGCAAATAAAAACTTAGGGGAGTGATCAATATATTTTGGCTACCACGAAATAAACAACGAACTATAAATTGTTTTTTAATTTCATGCTTTTGTGTGCTTAAAATATTACTTTTTTAAAAAATTATTGTTTATTAGTGTTAATTAACGAGTTTTAAACATTATGTTAGAGAATTAAATTATAATTTAAAATTTTACATAAAAAATAAAAATACCTAAAGACACATCTTAATTTACTTCATGGTATTTTTAAAGTTATGCTTTATTTATAATTGTTTTTAAGAAAGAACTTGTTTATAAACAAGCATGGCATGGCAGCTGATAATATTAATTAATAACTGTAAAAAAAAAAATTGATAAGAAAATCCTTATTTTTATCTGCAGTTATTTAAAAAAGGAAAAAGTATATAATAATGAAAAAATATACATTAGAGAAACATGTTAAATAGTCAATACAAAAATTTCAGTATTTTTGTAAATCAATAATCGTATTTCAGAATTAAAAAAAAATTAATATTGGCATTTATTATACTGAAATAAATAAAAATTTTGGAGATAATAAGTTTTATTGTAACTGACTTATTTTTAATACAAATTAGGAGGTGTGTTATGTATTCTGATATTTATTAAAAATTGATTAAAAAATATTTTATATAATGTTTTATTTATAACAGCAAATAATAAAATACTTCTACTTCTACGCTTTTCAATTGTAATTTTTACAGAAAAATAGTATTATTGTCAATTTATACAAAATGTTATCAGTCCTAGAAAAGATCTTTGATAAATTACATCAGGCTCAATGCTAATAAGTTTACAGCAACTATCTTATATTTAAGTTCATTTTTTAATTTATTCACAAAAATATTTGGATTTATTATATTAAAATCTGGCTATATTTTTTTTGAAAGCTTACAATATTGTATCATGGTACGCCAGATGTATGAAGATCGCTTGTAACAGTACAACCATACTTTGAGAAAAAAAGAATAAAATATAATTTATAAAAAACGATAGCGATAGGTATTTTTGTCAATAATGACATAGGTCACGCGATGCTTACAAATATTTTTTCGCGTCCAAAAATTTAACTGCGTAAAAATGAACTTTCAATACACAAAGTTGATATTGCATCTGAATAATATGACCGTCGTTGAATTTGAGTAGATACACAAAATATTGATCAATTTCAATATCCATAAAATATTTTTAATGTATAATATAATATCTGTATAATAAAAATAACTGCTACTTAGATTCTCAATTTTAACCGTTTTATTTGATAATGTAGAAAAAATGCTAGGCATATATTGTACGCTATTTTTGTTGTCATATCTCGAAATATCATCGTCGCTATCTTCCGCCCAATTCCACTAAAAACCATGCGGGAATACGGCGATAAATTACACAGCAGATACACAAATATTTTTATTGCAGCGGCGCCATAACTGTGGCTCGCGCGTTCAGAGAGCGCGCCGCACACAACAATTACCAGTGGTAATAAAATGTCAACAGGTAGACGAATAAATGATACATATCTCGGTGTCCCAAAGCGAAAAAAGGAGGATCTCCTCACCGAACCGAAAGAAGAAGAATAAGAATTATTATAAAAAATAAAAACACAGACCCAAATTGTTGCTTACCCCAATTAAATGGGGCAGTTCTCGTTATAAATAAAAACACCGGGCGCGGTCGAGCGCTTCCACAACCCTAAAACGCCCTAGGGGTATTCCAAATTGAAATTTCGTATTCTACAGCCCGGTAATTATTGCGAGGAATAGCGTCATTAAAAAACTGAAGTACTTTAAATTTTGTTAAAAAAATTAAAGCAAGAACTTTCTTTAACTATTGATACGTATACTTAATATAATTTGGTTTTTCAACTCTTCGGTTAGAACAAAAAGTCTATTACTTATAAAAAAGTTCTTAATTACCGTTATTTACCTATCATAAAACACATACACATAAGAGCGGACGCGCTTCTTTCACTTTATACGCATATTTGAGTTTTCATCATCACATTGAATATAACGCTGATACCCGCATGCTGGCAACCCTTCGCAAAGTTTTGAAAGATAAATGAAAATAAATCGAACGAGGGGCCCAAGTTTAGGCTAAGTTAAATTTAAACTTTTTTGCAAAGCGTAAGATTTTTGTATAAAAGGAAGAGAATCGATAAAAAATATTCTCCCACACTAAGATAGAGAATATCCTGATATGTATAATTTATTTTATGTAATTAAAATATCATTAAAATGTACTTTTATTCAAAGATTAACATTTGAGTTGAAATATTGCGTTGAAATTTGCATGTTATCTAAATGTATGCATGAGCATGTAAATTTATTGCATTATAATAGGTCTACATTAATATTCACACGGGATTGCGTATAAATAATATTAAATATCGTAGATAGCATTAAGATTTTACGTGAACGTTGCGAATAAGAAATTTTAGTAATAATATTTTAATTCAGTAACTATATATTAAATATTCAGCTCTCTGATAAGATACATTACAAAACTTAAGCCGGATTATAAAATCTAACTAAATTTTAACGTAAATAATAAAAAAATAATATATTCTTACATTTTAAGTGCTATAAATTTTACTAAATTTAGTTTTAATTTCCAGCTTGAAAAAATATTTTTACATATATTCGTGCCGCAAGTCTGTGAATTGCTTTTTTTGCATATCGTGCACAATTATTATAAAAATAAAGAATAAGTAGTATTTATTTTTATATATAATATATGTATATGGAGGTATTTGAGGCATTATTGAATTTTACTATTATATTAAATAGCTTATGTTTATCTTTGCGAGTTTTGCTAATAACATACTTAGCATATTAAAAATAGATACATATTTTGAATAGTATTATATTCCTTATTATTAGAATGAATTAAATTAATCGGTATCTGAATTAACAGTAACATTAACCAAGATCACTTGGGTTGGATAATATGTGTTTTCATAAATAAAAATATGTAATTAGATATTTTTACGTGTTTCTAAGAGAGATTTAAAATTTCGTAAAACATTAATTAAAGGAATTATGCTTCAGTTTAATTGATAAAATATTGTTATATTGTTTCGTCAATTACGACCACTCTCACTAATCTATTGTTTTTTTCTAACTTTGTTTCAATATCATTGGTGTACAAGTGTATGTTACATATACAAATTTTTAAAAAGCGTTCGATAAAGGCACTCACGATTATTTTGTGTAAAAAAATCTAATTTTAAGTATTTGATGGTCTATTTTAAAATTACTAGACCGATAGATATCAGTTCGTCAAATATGAAAACTCATTTTCAGAACGATGTATGACCTCTACTAGAGTACTGCAAGGATCCAACTTGGGTCCATTGCTTATTTTTTAACTTTTTTTAAATAATTTACTAACCAAAAAAATAAGATAAGATTTTACTTAATGATGAACCAGTAACGATCATTCATTGTTATCATTTTTATTATTTTAATCTATTAGTTTGATTGCTCATTAAACTTTATTTGATAGTCACGAAAATAATTTTAAAACTTCTTATATATAACTAGTCATTTGTGGTGGTAAGTTTGACGTCAATTAACGTCAATATCATATCTTGCCGAAACTTGCGATATGCCTAAATTTTTATTTAATACGGAATAGATCTAGTTAGTATTATAAATATGCCCATTCTATTTTATTTATAACTTTACTTGAAAATTACTAATCACATTATTATGCATTTTATTAAAATTTTCTAAATTATCAGGCGTTAAATGTAATGTTCTATTTTCACATTCCAGCTAATGTTGGAAAAGAGTTTCCGTACATACTATCCATTTTAAAAAAAAGTAAGTAACATTCATGGTAAACATAACAAAAAACGTTAATATCTGTACGATGTTTAATTTTTTTTTTTTTTTTTAAATAACCAAACACGTTTTATTAAAATTATATTTAAAAAAAACTACTATCTAACTTTAAAAAGACGGTAATTATAATTGGCAATACAAAAAAACAAATTTTTACAATGGTATCTATGTCTATAAGTTTTACATTTTTGCCTAAATAAAATATTTTTGTTACAGAGCACGATCATGCGTTGCAATCTCATAATATTTAAACCTATATTTGAGATGTCAAATATACTATATTTACCTTCTCATTAAGAAAAATAAAAATATATACAAGAAGTGCTATAAAACTGTGAGTTTTAAAAACTAAAGTAACTATTGAACTATTCTATGCTAGAAAACGTCATTTAAACAAAAATGGTATATATAAAAAATATTTAAAAAGTTGCTATTGAAACATAATTCGATATGCTAGAGCCATCACAAATATTAAAAATATAATTTTCATACACTTTCAAAAATGTAAACAAAGGACGTTTACGAAAACTTTTCCAAAAACTTAACTAAACTTTTAATCTTAAAACTTTTATTTGAAAAAATAGTATGGTACTTATTTGTACGGGCATTTGAAGATTATATGCCAGTTATTTTAAAGACGACTTTACTCTCATTTATTTGCGTAACATACGTTCAGTCAACATACATTTTTTTATAATTTAGGCCTTAAGCAGCCAGCTCTTATTTATTAGTTTTACTTGGCTCAAGAGTTTCGGCCTAATAGCATCTACAATCCTAGTCGGACTTTACTTTAGTGCACTACATGGACTTAAGCTTGGTTCAACCACCTACCTAGGCTGTCGCAAGTGACAGTAGCATTTAGGTTAACCAGTGAAAAACTAATAATGGACTCCAGCATCACTAAAAAATTTAAATTGACGGTTAAGGAATATCATAAATAAAATAGGGAGGGTAGTAGTGAGTCGCGCTTCGCGTACGTAAGAATAATTTATGGAGGGAATAAAAAGATGCGTCTGAAAACCAATATATTTGCACAATACATTAACAAATTAATTAACGATTTATGCTAATGATGAAATATTATTTATTGTTGTAATATGTCAGTCGTACAAGGGGGTGAAAACAATTAAAATCTATTAGGTTATTAGTGAGATACCAGAATAAATTTGACCAAGTCGTCTAAATAGTCAAAATAAACCCAATCACTATTCGTCAAAGCTGCTTGTAGAGACATATAAAAGGGTTTGCAAAAATTAGTACATAGACATACTCATTCAAGAAACATCTAAGCACTAGATTCTCAAGATATTGCTGAGAACAATTCTTATTTAATTGTTTAATATATTTTAACTGCCCAAGAAGTTATATTTATATTAGTCAAAATAAAGCCGAAATTCACAAATTTACTGTAACAATTGCAGCATATAATATTACCAGCGAATTAAATGTAAATTATATTTTTAATAATATAAATATATATCTACCAGTAAAAATGTATATAAGATCATATATAGTCGTTAGAATTTTTTCTGTTTTTAAGTCATAGACTGCAATAAAAACATAGATGTTTCTTTGGCATTTATATATAATATATTTTTTTACATTTTAAACCCATTATGTC
Organism: Plectrocnemia conspersa; assembly: GCF_051122295.1. Lineage (NCBI taxonomy): Eukaryota > Metazoa > Arthropoda > Insecta > Trichoptera > Polycentropodidae > Plectrocnemia > Plectrocnemia conspersa. Next base: position 26,075,629 of record NW_028277176.1, on the reverse strand, counting down.
TATGCTTGTCTACCTGTGATTTTCGGTCGTTTTAGGGTTAACCGCTGACAAATGCTCGGCCCTCGCCCACTTTTGGGCCGCGGAAGCACCACGCGCACAAAGTAGGAGGAAACGTACGCGTCGCCGATTCAACAATGCAACATTAATTAAATAAAATAGACAAGATAATGGGCGCCGGTAGCGGCCATTGGTCGGCCTGCTACAAATCGTAACGGTTCCCATACGCCAGTTCCGATATTAATCACCGAATGGCGGACGGAACTGACACAATGCGACTCGCCGCGATAATTTGACTAATTAAAAATTAAGATGAAGTCGAAAATTAACTATGGGTTAGATTCGACTTTTAAATGGCTGGGTGTTAAGGTGCTAAATTTTGGGCGTGTGTGTTTTGATTTGATGGATGTGCTTTAAGTGAAGTGGTGTTATGTGTTAATATTGAAGGTGGTTTTCAATAGATTCGTTTCTAATAAATATGCGTATATAGATAGAAAACTTTGGTTTTAAATATTTTTTTAAAAAGTTTTATCATTTGAAAAACTTTATTTCTGAAACTGTATTATAACTATATTTTGTAGCCTAATTTGCACTAAAATTAGGTAAAACTGTAAAAATATAATCAAGAAGAGCGATTTTAAAATGTAATAAATTTAATTAGTTGGTATAAGTTAAAATAATTATATTTAATGAAAATTAGGATAGAGCTTATGTGTTAAATTATATAGAATTTTGAGGAGTCTCAAAGTAATATTAATGATGTAGAGTACGCTCGGGATAAGGATTCCGGTTTGTTATTGTGTGCGTGAACTGTGTGGCTCAAAACAATTTCGCTCAGAATATTTAATTTTTTTATTTTAAAAGAAAATATATGTTTATTTAACATACATACATCTGAAAGTTGAAAATTTCAACGGACAATTAAAAATATATTATATAATCGTAGAAACTAGACATTGATGTCATTAATTAAATATTTGCAAAATTCAAAATCTTTCACTAGTCAAAAAAATAATGAGGTCTTTAGCTATTCTTCAAAAGCAGAAAGATATCAAATGGGGAAAGAAATTATTCGCAGATTGTTTAATAGCTCGACGACTCTATTACATTATTAGAATCCATTACATAAATTAAAAAAATATCATTGGCGCAACGATAAGAATAATAACTTTTTTAAGCTTTACAGAGAATAGTGTAAAAAAAACAACAACGTACGGATTAACGAAAAAATAATTAAAATATTTTAATCCACGGGTAAGAGAACGAATAACTTACAGTGTATATTTGAAGCCTTGATATCAATTAACCCAGATATGCCCAAGAAATTTTGTTCTCTTAAAATTTCATTTATAAATAAAAAGCAGTGGCGCGAGTTTAGTGACCTACCCATGGGACAGTGGGCATATCTGGGGTAAACCAATATGAACACAAAATTATTTAAAATAAATCACTAGAGGGGATCGAACTTCTGTGTCACACTGCACTTTAATTACGAATACCAGCGTTGACGAATCAGTGACTGTTTTTATAGCGACTAAAAATAAATATAATTAACACATTTTTATCCTACTCTGCATTATAGAATACGTATCGTTATATATTAGTGGTTGTTTATATTATGTATGTTTATACGATACATACACTTAACCTATCATGTGTCATAACTTTGCCGAAACGGATTTCAGGCAAAATAGCGAATATTATGACAAGAAGATTGGACATCATCTGAGCGTTCCCTGGAACAAAATAGCTTTAAGGGAATCAGAAATTTCATCAAGGCTACCCAACTGTCCTAATTATTTATCTGCTTCGGCTTTGACTTGACGAGAGAGAGTGCAGAAAAGAGACGCACACGTATCGATAATTCAAATATGGAAGCTGCAATTACAACAGCTTTAATCCAAAGCTAACTATGATAGTAATAAAGTATTTTTTTAATTTTTATAAATTTATTTTTTTGGCTAGAAAACTATAATGTCGGCCAAATAAAAACGGTCTTTTAAAATTTATTTTAATAATAAACGGTACGGCCTCTGCCATTACGCTCTCCCCCGCTTTTTAATCAAGACTTCAAATTAACATTATATAAAAACAAAACCCGAGTGATCCTTTAAATGATAAATAGATTTCATTCGCGGTTCAAAATATTAATGATGTAATTGAAACATTAAATACCTTTGAATCTTCTCACCAAAATGTAAGCACGTGTTCCATCGATGACACTATTCAATTGATCCTCGATTCATTGGCACCGACTCGCACATTGATAGATGACGATTAGAGGAAATATATCGATTTAAGTGAACAAGTGAAACTTTTAAATTATAAAATAAAATGTTTTAGATATTCATCTGATTTTGTAATATTTTAAAACATTTTGTTCTCCCATGTATTAAATATATCAGAACTTCCATCATAATTTTTTTTTAAATTACAGTTTATAACATTTATTTAAAATTAAATTTCGATCCTCAGATTGAACTAAATGAGACGATTTCTTAAAATGCAAGGTAATGAATTGCAGGTGATGTTCAAGGAGAGTTAAAGATTTTGTATGCACATCGCCAAAGTTTGCGAGAAGTTGAAGATGCTCAGCTTCGTTATGCGGTTCGTTTATCACTTAAAAAAATATTAGCGATTCATATTTCGTGGTCTTTTTAAATATTACTTTATTATCAGAAACATTAGTAAATCGAAGTAATCCTTGTTATTGGAGAGAATTTCAAGGAAATTTAACATATACCTCTACGAACCATATCCGTATTTGAGTCTTGGTGTATTTTTGATAGAAGCATTGAAATTAAATTCATTGCATTGTCGGCGTAGCGTCTATTTTATCTGGTTGCTAAGAATAAGTGTCAAAAATCCGTAGAAGCTCGGAGATTTTCAGGTGTGGGTTGCGAGAGTGACCTAGAGAGTCGGGATTGCGTCCCTTATTCTTCTCCGTCGCGGCCAGGACGTTAGCGCTTAATTACACTCCCTTTACACGATGCAAATGGTTTTGGCGATGGTTGTGAAAAGCATACACGTATTTTTTGGTATTATACAAATATTTTTATAAATGTAAATTTTACGTTATTAAAATTAAATTGCATCTTATTTGACACTATATATAGTTTTCGAAAGATTAAAAGTCTAAAATAATATTTTATACTAAAAATTCCTGTATTTAGTGTTTTTATATTTTTTGTACTATTTTTGAGCTTTAATATATTTATTCAAGCTCACGCTTTAAACGCGTTAAATATAATTTTGAGATATTTTTTTTATTTTTAAAATTTAATTTAAATATTTACGTACAAAATAACATTTATCTGACATCAAGTAAAATTAACAAAAGCGTGAAAAGTATTTATTTTTTATTTCACACGGCTAAAGTCAAACGTCGTAGTCCCTTCGCGACAATCAACAAAAAAAGCCAACGCAACTGATTGTCCCGAATTAATTAAGTCGCATTAACGAAATCCCACTAGGGCTCATTTCGTATGAAGCAATTACGGCGCTCCCTCGACGTGTATACACACACACAAAGGCAACATTTGCATTTTTGATCACGGCTAATGAAAAAGTCTAATTTAAAGTTCAAACGGCCCCGAGGCTCCCGCGAGTCGTTATCCCCTAAAAAAATCCTAAAAGATTTTATTCCCACAATGCGCAAGAGGCAATAGTTAATGAGACAAACGTCACGTAACGTCATCCGATGAGATGACAATATCGTGGTCTTTATCTGACTAAATCGTATTAAATAGAGCACTTTATCTATATCATGATGTGGAAGAGTCACGACAGTGTTGACGTTTTATCCTCTAGTGAGATTCAATTAGAAGCGTTTAAGATTAATTTAGACGATGTGAATGATATGAATTCTTTTCTAGATGGAAATGATCGAATATGTTCTTTGTGTATTTTAAAATTTAAAGATGATGTTAGTATTTCATTATTTAAGCTATAATAATTTAGCTTTAAATATTTTATATACATTTATACAAAACAGAGGGTTCTATAAGATACTTTTATTTAATTCGGCGTGATTTGAAATAACAAATAATTAAAATATTCAGGTTTGGAATTTAAACAATCTATTTTAAATAAATAAATGAATATTTCTAAAACATCAAGCTAAAGCTTTCTTATTTCAAAATCTGCATTAAAAATAATAAAAATAATAATACTACAAAAACATTTAATTTAAATTTCAAAGATATAACACATTTTAAACAGCGTTGAAATATTCGTAATAACGCCATTTATACAACAAATTAAATAAAAATAAAGCACGTCACTGGAGACACGGTTTACGGAGTATATTATTTGGGAACACAAACCCTCAACGACGTGCCATCTAGGGGTTAGGGTCGGTAGGCTGTGTTAGTGTCATCGTCTACGTGACACCGATACCTAGCTCCACAAAAAATCTTAAGTCATAATAAATTGTAATTTTTTAAGTTTTGAAATAAATAAAATATTTTAAAAATTCAAGCAAAGAAAAATCTTTGAGAAATTATTTGCATTTCTCTATAAACCTTCACCGATCTTTATATGGAGATTGTCTGTGTTGTAAATACATTCGATACAAACAATGTATTAAACATCCATAATGACTACATATATACGAGCTTAATTGACCCAATCACGCCAATTCGAGCATAAGTCCGACCAACGAGTTTTTGCAAGCCTGAGAGCAGCTCTCAAGTAGCGTTTAAATAATTGGAGCGCTCCAGTGAGCCAGGACAAAAACGAGTTTCGATCCAGGCGTACATTTTTATGCCCACGAGATATGCATCTGAGCATATCTCGATGCAATTTCCACCGACGCACCTAAGGGGTTTGACGTCGACTAAGTGATATTCGGTGTTTTGTCACGCGGCCATAATCACTAATTTCGGACGAGTCATCGTTTCAAAAGCAGTTTAATTCAGAGGTGAATAAAAATAATGGTGTAATGGCAAGGGTAAATAAAATAATGCTAGACAAATGTCTATTATTTGTGGAGATATTATTATTTACAGTATTGCAGAAAATAGCTACGGCTATCCATAAAGAAGCTGATAAACATTTTGAAAATAAATACTGGCTATTGGATTTAAGTAAAATTAAATAGTATATTTTAAATTATTATTAAGTGTTTCTTTTTATTTATTTTATTCTATCTTTATTCATTTTTTATGTCAAATTCAGTGTCATATATAATATAAAACGATATAAGTACAATGTCGTTCATCTTCCAATTTATTAGCATAGGTTTTTTACAGCACAATAACAACTATCAGCATATCTAGCTTTAGTAATTCCTGAAGCTTAATGAAATTTTGATGTTCTTCATTGTTTTTTGGTATATGTTTTTTAACTAATAATTTATAATTATAAATTATAATAAATTTTAAATATACTATTAATTTATATTAAATAATTTTAAGATCAAACCTGTTAATTGCCTTCAGCGAAATATTTATAACAAAAAAATTAAACAATAATATAATAAATTAAAACTTGAAATTGCATATTGCTAATGTAGTATTACAATTTTTTTATTGTTTGATATAATTGTACATAAAAACTATAAATAATATAAAAAAACTTAAAATAGATTTAGTAGTTATGCAAATACGTTTATCTAAAAAATATATCATCAAATAAAAAAGGCAGGAAAAATTTGAAATTATGTTACCGTAATAAAACCAAATAAGACTTTTTCTCGGAACTAATTATAAATATTGTTTTGAGAGGGATAAAAAAGCGTGAAAATACCTTGATAAAACAATATAAAAATTTAGCTTATCTCGAATTTTTGAGTGTTTATCCAAAAATCTACCTCTCATATAGAAATGCGGCAGGGATAGCGACTCAGTGGATTTTGGTTCGTCAACTATAAAGGACAGCACAATTTTTGATTGAATGCTGCATCAAACGTGAGAGTATTTTTTTATGTGATATATCTATATTAATATAATGGATATTTATATTTATATTTTATTAATATAATAACAATGACAGGCGCGTCGTCGAAGGTCTGCATTCCCAAATATTGTGATTTGAAATTATGTCTTTAATGACGTGTTTATTATAATTAGATAATATAATATATCGGGCATATGCTAATTAAGTTATATGCTGCTCTATACTGTAATTTTGCAGGCGTGAAAGTAATGTAAGTGGTAGTTTTAAACACCACATGTTAAATTTTGAATTTCATTTCAAAAATTAGGGATAGGTCGAAAACACCTGATAAATGTTTCGAATGTAAATGTACATGTACTGGAACATTCGAGTAGATAATATTATAAATACAATTTTACTGACACTTTTCTGTTAATTTGTAATCAATTGTTTGATACATTTTAACTGGCCTAGTTATTAAAATTATATTTATACTAGTGAAAGTATAACTTTACTGAAAAATACATATTCACTTAAACAGTTGCGAAACTAAAACCTAACCTCAACAAATTAATCAAATTAAACTTGACTTGTTCTGAGACTAACTATAAATTTTTAACGTTTATTTAGTTAATTTATTAAGATTAGATTTGGGTTTAAACAGCACTGTCAAATTAAATTTCATTGACATTTTAGTGCAGCAAATAATTTTACTACAGTCCATCAGCTAAAATTTTTGTTAGTAGAGATATTAATCTATCGGAGAAAATATATTAATCCAAGTAAAAATATAACATTGCACATCCACTGTAATATATACATACATATATAATATTAAAATGCATTTTATAAATTTCAGTGTAGATTTTTGTGCAATAATATATTATTTTATTATTCTTTATGAGATGAAGCAGCTCATTATTATAGAAATTGTAATACCTAAAATGTACGACCAAGCTCGATTTTAATTAATAATCAGGATATTCATTCGCGAGATTGAGAATCTCTAAGTAAACCTAATCTGTGATGATCGATCGGAATTATAATTATATAATAACCACTAATTTCGATCTCCTAGACACGATTGAAATTGAAAAACACAAAGGTTCATATGGGATTCAAGCCCAGGTTTTGATATGAATTGTCAGCGACTTATACTAAGCGTTTATTGTGATTGTTGAGTAATATAAAAATAGCTTGTATTGCACCTGATCCACCGAAAACCAAGATATATAATATACGATAAATAAATTTAAACATCGTATCAAAACAAAGCATTTTTTTAACACAAATTTTGTATGTTTTTATTCTAGCTTTAGTTTATATTAAGTTATGTGTGTTTTATTTTGTAGTCTCACATTTATTATATTTAATTATAAATATGTGAAAAATATATTTTGTTAAGCGTTGCAAAAGGTAATTAGAAAAAACAGCAATGTCAGACTTTATATAAAAAATTATGTAAAAGTATTATATAAATAAAGTAATTTGTGTAAAGTAAATCTTTGTACTTTTTTTGCCTCTTAAAAAATCACATTTTTATCCTTATTGCTTATATGTACGATTTTATATCATGGCAAAGTTTTACGTCTACAATTTATGTTTATCCAATAATGTGAAGAATTAAATGTATTAAAATTGTTTTAACTCCTTATTGTTTATGCTATATTAAAATTTTTATTTATATCGTAAAACATATTTTATTTGGTATTCCAATATTTGAGAATTCTCGACGATTTCTATCACAAAACATCGACAAATGGTCGTCCTATCGTTTGTTATGCTGCAATTTGACCACATCCTAAACATGTCATCGCTTCCCGCTGCCTTTGTTTTCTCTTTGGCATACACACGCGACTGATTCGTTTTTGATCGGCAGAACGCGAATCGGTCATAACGACCAAAAGCGGTCATCTGGCGGTCACGACCGCTCAACATGACTGACATTGATTCGAAAATTATACCCTTGGACGCAAAACGAAGCCGCGTTCTCTCGATTTGCCACGCGTTCTTCGGCTTCCTGTACCACATAATCTAGCAATCGAATAAACATAAATAGACATTAAAAAAATTACAATTGACCAGTTGAATAGAATAAACTAATGCCATTTTAAAAGCGTTCGAAGAAGAGGTCAACAAATCGCACTTGAAGATATAACATATCGAGTGGGTACGAAGACGGTTATTTTAATTATTACAAGATATTTTTCGTGTACTGGCACCTATATTTTATACATATATCTTATCAACTGAAATAAACAACACGAATTTACTTTAACTGTGTCAATCGTACATCTAAAAGCTGGAGTGGCTGATGAATAGGAAGTTTTAGACATCAGTACAGAAGAATCACGTCTTCAATGCTATTAACAGACTTGGTTTACCTTAGGTTAAGTATATATCAGTTTATTTGAAAGCATGTTTAAATTCTTATTTTATCTATAACTATGTCATATATGTTTATAAACAAAATATTATCTTACCATTAGGCTAAACAAATAGGTTTATATTTTTATTTATCATCTGAAGGGTTGTTAAATATTAAGCGTACCATTGCGATTATGAATATAATATGAATTCCGTTAATACATGTAACGAGATAATTAAGGCAGTCAATTTTAATAGTTGTTTCAGATTTTTTGCGAGTGTGATTAAATTTAAGCTTATAAGTCTATGATCAAAGTTCTGTATTTTTTTAGAGCACTCTGTTCTATTTTTTTCTTTTGTTGAGGCAATGCTGTCAACGATGCGTGGTTCGTCCTGCCACATGTCATACCCGTTTATTGTCTCTATCATACCGTGGATAATGTGACGTAATTGTGTTTTAAGTAGCAGTGCGTCTGTCTATTTTTAATCCGTGCTATAACGAACGCGTTAACGATCTTGATGTTTTTTGTGCATTTTAGAAGTAGGGTCATTCATTATTACAAGTGATATATTTTTTTGTTTCGTCAAAATATTTGTAAATTTTTTTCCATACTATTATATCCATCGGTTGGAAAAGGTGTGTTTTTTTCCCAAAACGTTTATAATACATATAAAAAAATATGCTATAAATATATTTTTATATTTACGTTAAATTGCAATATTGAATATTTTTTCAGGTTCAAAAGCTAAAATGGTGTAAATTTTTAGCAAAAAATAAATGCTGGAAAAACTAGTAGCAGTATATTTTATTAGCATATATAACTTAACACGTACATATATTGAGAAATGTAGGTACTACTATCAGGCACACGATGAACACTCGACAGAAACAGCACAAATTTTAAATCTGTATTTATACATATAATATCGACTGTTAAAGTAGTCGTTTATAGTATTTGTTCTTCACTTTATTAAGCTTTGCTTTGATAGATATTTTTATGCTTCCGGAAGGACGTAACCCTGTTAGAGAGAGAGCTTTAATTTAAAAAAATAATATTGGGTTCATTCTTGATCACAGTATGCCAACCCTGTTCAAATGCGTGATACGCACAAAGTAAAATCATTATAAAATAGAAATCAACATAAACACGGCACATGATTACATTATTATACCTAACCGTTCTAGATTTCTAACGAGATCACCTTATAATAATGTATGAAACATACGTCAAGATAGGTTTGCCGCTTCACCGAGCGTCGATGTCTTTTAGCGACTTTCGCGTGAATTTCATTAAAACCGATTCACTTTTCCGAACTCTTCCAACTCTGCGCGACAAACTCTTCGATATAAACCGGATAAAGTCAAGCCTCTGGTGTGTGTATAGTGACAATGTATGTATATGGTGTCTTGGCCGGAGCGAGAGAGGTGTCAGGTTTTGTTCCCGGTAGACCGATACAAATCTTGAGAACGCGCCAGCCAATTATCCGCGGCATTACACCGCCGGGACATATTTCTGCAACGGGACGAAACGGATATCATCGCACACATTGGGCACTACGCAGAGTAAAATACACATTGGGTTGAAATAATAATTAAATTAAATTAGAGAATATCAATGTCTATAAATAAAGAAAAATTAAGAATATTTTGGCTACGTGTTTTATAATAAAATAGTTTCAAAATATGTTTCTTTAGTTTTTGTATTATTAAATTGTAAATATATAAGAGTTGTAATGGTTCAAAATATGGCTTTTCTTATGATATTTTTTTAATATCAATATAGTTTTGGATTTGCGAAATACACGAAGCGTTTCAAAATATATTGAGCTAATAAATTGGACAATATTTCTCTCTATTGTATGTAATGTATGTTGGTAATCGTAAAATTATTTTTTAAATGTTTTTTAAAATAAAAAACACTGATTATTAGTCCATTTTTGTGGTTATTGTATAATACATATTTAACATAAATAATGATATTGATATTTGAAAAATAATACTGACATCTTCCAATAAAAAAAACGTGTTTCTCTCTACAGTATTAATAATAAGTGATTAAAATAAAATATGTATATTTATAAAAAATCTAAATAAATATCAGATATTAAAAATATTTCTTAGTCAAAGAAAAATAAGGTTAAAATATACTATCAACGTACTAATTGTTTTTTAGTAATAATAATATTATTATAATGCATTAATTTTTAATACTATGTAAATAATATTATTGTATATATTTTTATTATTTACCAACTTTACTAATATTTCTTTATTGAGTTGTTTATATAAAAGTTACGATAATTGATTATAAATCACATAAATACTATAAATGTTAAATTGGATTGTACAAATAGTATTACAAAATTTCTATTCAATCCTAAATTTGTATTAATTAAATTAATTAAATTATTTTACAAAGATAAACAAATATTTTTGAATTAATATTATTAAAATAATATTTGTTTTATTAAAATATCTACATTTTATATTAATATTACTGTACACAAATTTTGTATTTTTTTCTACAAAAATCAGATAATATAATAAGCATGGATGTTGATTTTAAATATAAGATTTATATAATGTATTTTATAAAAATTGTTTTCCTCAGAATAAATACTTTTTAATAAATAATGACATTTTTAGCTTCTTTGCATTTTTTAATATAAAATATACATTTATATCAATAAATTTAAATAAATATTTAATTTGATAACTTATATAATAAAGAAAAAATATAGTTTAGATAAGTACTAATTTTTAGTAATATTTATATTATTAAATATTAGTTTTTTATTCTAGGCAATTAAAAACTATGTATATTTTTTAATAGCTAACTTAACTAGTTTTTCTATAACATATTGGTTATTTAAAAGCCACAAAAATAAAATTAATACCAAAAATGTTATATCTGTGAATTTTGGGTAATAAAATCATAAATAAATAATAGTCAATAAAGTTTATAAATTAATTATCATACATAATAAATTTTCAAAAATATTTTTAATAGTTATATAAATATTTTTCTATTATTTTAATTTTTTATATACGTAATATTATGACTAAAATTAAAAATATGCGATTCACTTTTTTCTTATAACACTACAACCAATAATTTTATTCCTTTTTATTACCAAATAAGATAATACGATTGATGTGAACGTTAATTTTAAGCATGTGATTTATATGACAAACTGCATTTAAACATTTTTAGTAAATTTGTTGTTTTCTTTTAAATTTGTATTTTTTATCTTAGCTATTTTTTGAGTTTATGTTTTAAGCTAGTAATGAATTTTTAAAATTATATCTTACCAATTCTGCCAATAGTCGCTTATATATTTTTCATAATTTTAGTATATTTTTATATGTTTTTACATCTTGGTATTTATGAAGTAATTATAATCACTTTCATTACAAAAAAATGATAATAAGATCAATGTGTCAAACATTATTATATATGATTGTTTTGAGCGGCTTTTCTATAATGTATTAATTTTTGACTTTATAATAAATTAAAAAAGATTTTAATAATATTTGATTTTAAACCTAAAAGAAAGCTGTTAGAAAATAATTATCCTCTGTATTCAGTGATTGTTCCTAAAACGATTTTTTGTGAATACTACAAATTATTATATTCAACTTTAAAGGCTATTTTTAAAAATATGGTTTAAAATAAGTTTATAATAATTAAAATTATATAATAAAATTATGCCTTTTAGTCGGAATGTCTCATATAATTATTAAATATGCTTTAATCGTGCTACTATTATATAATATATTTATTGTTGAATTACAATGATTTATATCCTACAATAGCACAAGTCATTATTTATTGTTTTTTTATGTATAATAAATGTAACACCATATAAATATAATATATATTAAATATATATTATATTTATTTAATAAAAAAATATTTTTTAGTACTGTTTGATTATAAAATATTAATTTAAGTATATTTAATATCCCATCTGATACAAATATTCTTATAGAAATCATAAAAACACACAGATTTTTTAGGTTTAACATTTTAAGAACTATTATGTTACAAAAAAGTATATTTTTAAATTTGTATTGCGTCAGTTAGTAAGTGACTTGGTAGTATATTTTCAAAATAATTTTACTTTCTTTACAATAGTATTTATTTTTGATCTTGTGATCTCAAAGCATATAAAATGTAAGCTATAATATTTATTTCACCAAAATTAAGTGATGTGTGTTTATATTGAATAAATAATTTTATCGATCTAATCTATAGAATATAATGCAATTTTAATTAGGAATAACAGTCCTGATATACAAATTAACTTATTCAAACATATATGTATTTTATAATATTTATTTTCTAGCTATATGAAAAGCAAATATAATTAAAACCAACCTCACCGTGTGGAATTGTTGATTTACCTACACGATTCCTATCTAATTTAGTCATCTGGTTTAGCTTTACTTGCCTCATCATAGTTGGGTGGTGCAAGAGGCCTTGCATCGGCTTATCTCTGCCCACCCACAGCCTCCTCGTATTGTCTAATTAAATGCTAAATTGAGCCACTCGATCCAGAGGATGGATACAGACGACCCTCGTTAAGTGCAAAATCGGTATTGCCACCTTGAACGCAATCGATATTTATTTGCATATACAAAGAAGGAATATATATCTTTTACCAGTAACTAACTATACTCAAACTCACGCTATTTTAATTAAAACAATGAGTATTATTTATTTTAACACTTATAAAAAACGCGAGACTCCCTTAATTAACTCATTAACATAGCTAGCTCGTTTGTTATAAACAATTTGTGAAGACTCGTTCAGAAAAAAGCGAGGCTGGAATGTTAACAATTACTAGTATATGCTAAACGCGATGGATATAAATAACAGGCAAAAAAGTATGCGATTTTTATGTGATGGATAAATGACAGTTATAAAACTTTTAATTAATTATAAAAAAATATTTGCATTTACATTGTTTATTTTAAATTAAAGCGTTGACAGGAAGATAAATTATTATAAAACATACATCAAGTACATTTTAAAATAATTATGTTTCATGCATGTAGTTTTTTTGTAACGCTCATGAATTTTAATATGATGGATAGCTTAAAAAAATCACGATTTTTGGTATATAAATATTTATTTATTAAAAATTTTATACCTTAAATATAGTCATTGAAATAAAAAATTCAGTATTGATTGATATGAATCAATCATTCAATTAAAATAAATTACTACGAATAGTTTTAATTATATAAATAATTACACATATTCTTCGTCATACCTATATTTAATGAAATTTATATTAATTAGTCTTTCCAATTAATGACATGTTTAACTAGGCCATTTATACACGTCAATTAGGGTATGAGCACAAACTAACTAAAAAAAATTCAGAGCTCCTACGCGTTCAGTTTAAAATATAAAAAACACACACATACAACTATTGATTTATTTATTTAACTTTAGTGATGTGTGTTTAAATTATAATTTTAAGCATAAATTAACTCACACAGTGTGAATAAAATAATCATAATTTAAAACTCAACCGCAAAACCAACACTCCCACATGAAATAGTTATTTATGCGCTTTAGGTTAAATCGATTTTACTGGTTAACTTTTCTTATTATAATGTAACGAAACACTAGCGTAAATTACAACTAACAATGCAATATTATTGTGACACAAGAACGAAACTGGAATAACGACGTTAACGACTACGTTATGATTTTTTTGTGATTATGAATTATTACATTTCGTATATGGAGTACGTATATTATGTTATAAAAGATTTTATGGTTAAATTATTTATATTTGTACACACATAAAAATAAATTGGTAGAATTGACTATGAATTGTACTTTTTGTCATATAGATAACTTGAATTTTGCGCTTTTTCAAATATTACAATTTTTATAGTGTTAATATTTATCTTGATTTTAAAAATATGTTTTGTATAATACCATTTTTTATTTGACTAAAAACTAAAAAAAATATTGTTATTAAAAATTATGACACAATGAATTTTATTAATATATATTAATGGTAAAGTTAATATTGGATTATTATATTGATTATATTATACGCAAATATGGCAGTTCATATATGTACATTGAAATATCTGCAGAATACAATAAATACAGAGTTACTCCAATAGAGCTATGGTGATTATTTTGTAGAGCTATTTTAATTTCTCTTGATGATTGCTTAAGAATAATCTTCCTTTTAAGTACGACTTAAAGATTGTATAATATGCGTGTGAATTTATTTTTTATTTTTTAGAAAACTATTGATATCTGTTACACATCCAAAATGCAGCAGAATAATATTTTTATTTTTCTAATTTTAATCAATTATCTCTACGATTCTATGCACTTATTCGACAATGGCGTGATGGTAACGAAAAGCAAATTAATGACCTAGAATTTTTCTTTTTACCCAAAATTGGTTCTAACCTTTTCAGAGCAATTTTTTAATACTTTTGATAAGGTCCGCAAAATACTAGTGGGTTACATAATATTACATTTTCAGAGGGCTTCCCGGGTTTGAGAATGAAATAATTTGAGCAACTTTCTATTGTGATGGAAAATATGTCAATCTAATAGTAGTATTATAAATATATTTCACTTATCTTTTATCAGGACTCTCAATGATTAAGTCAGCTTTTTTTCTTATTTGTCTTCGTCGCCATAATATATTTTTCATCTTTTACACTAAATTGCTTAATCAGGATATCATTAAAAAATTCATGGATTTTATATTATTTATTCAAATAAACCTCAATAGAAAAGGTATTTAAATCTTTAGCCAGATGTGTTGATAAAACATCTGCTTTTTTTAAGATATTAGTGTTAAAAATCGCAAAAAATGTATAAATTATTAATAGTCTCTTTACTAATTAATGTATTCTGCTGTGTTGTTTGTTAGTATATATAATTTTTTTTTAGTAGATTTTACTGCTTATTTCAACGCTTAGAAATGTGTTTTATTTTGTTAACATTTTTAGTAGAAAAATGTATTTTAAATTATGGATTGCTTATAACTAATCTAAAAGAATGTGTATTTTTATACTATATTAAGGTGCAGTTATAAAATTATTGCATTAGAAAGTAAATGAAAATTGACAATATTAAAAAAAAAAATAAAAAAAAAAATTTAACGACTTATTATATCTGTATTAAGCTTGTGTTATTTATTGTTAATATATTTGTATTGATTACTGATATTTTAACTGCTTTAACATATTAATTTTAAAATTATTGGTTCTAAAAAACTTTACTTAAATTTTAATAATTTTACTTGGCATTTTTATACAAAACAATAAGTATGTATAATAAATTTAAAGTATTATGTGCAATCTGTATATTAAGATATATTATGAGATAAATTATATAACACGAAATATTATTCCTGCAACTAGTCAAGCGCCAATTTTTATGATTGGTAGTGTTGCAATGTATTTATTTAATATTTTTCATTATTAATATTTTAGGTTTCCGTTATTATATGCTTTAAAATACGTATTAACTACAATATCCAAATTTATAAAATGTTTACTTTACTATTTAAAGGTTTGTAGATATTAAAATGTAAGAGGCTTGTAAGTTTATTATTTTATCAAAACAAATTTAAATCCCTGTGAATAATAACAGCTGTTCAAATACTTATTAATTGTATTTATAACTAGCTGGTATTGTTATCGTATTAAAACCTGAGAATATTTTAATACTAAAAATATTTTTTGTAAAATATCTTAATTATTATATTCAACCTTTCTAAACACATGTAAATCAAATGTAGTAAAAATACTTTATAATGGCATTAGAACTTTTCTGAATTATCTTCAATTAACATCTTAAATCACTTACATATTATTTAGATAATAACGGTCAAGCGATCTAATGAAATAACCTAGTGAAATACCGTAAAGAGCGCATTGACTTTCGATGAATCTTGACGGGCTTTTTATCTTGGTTCTTTAGGGCATCATTCCAGTGAGATGAATGGTTTTGTTTTAGAAGAAATTAAGCTGCTACTTTAATCGTTTTATGTCCAAATCGGCAGTAGAAATTATTTTTTATAAATGATGCGAGATACAGACTTTATCTCCTTCATTGTAATTAATCGACTACTAAGCACAATATCCTAATTTTTACACAAAAAATATGCAAAAGATTATCGGTATTATTATATATTCCTCGAAATCTTTTTTAAATGCACATATTTAAAATAGTTTAATATTTAAATTAATATTATTACATAATGAATGTCGAATTCAAATTTATCAATTAATATTTTTTTGTTTTATTATATTTTTTTTTGTTACATCTCTGCTTTGTTAATCAATATTTTAAATTGTAACAACCACTATTTGAACTAATAGATTAAAATTTAACGGAGCGTGATACTTACCGGTTTTCATATAATTCGTAGTGGTTTTTCGGTTGCACTTCTTAGTAAGTAAATTGCATTAAGTGTCGACTTGTACTTGTGTAAATGTCAGCTGACATCAGAGAATCACATAAACACAATTACCGGCAATCTCTTAGCGAGATAGCCAGTTCTAGCGCATTCGTACTCTCTCACCAGAGAGGACACATAAACCATAGAAGTGTGTTGGAAAGCAGTGGCTGTGGTCCGCCGATGACCGACACTTCTATTCACCAGCGATCGTCAACTAAAAGGGGTTGTAAACACTGAATATAAATCCAGGTGAGCTTAAACATGCTAAAAATATATTTAGTAAAATAAAACTAAAATCTAACAAAAGAAATATCATGTATTAGCTAAAGATAAGTAAAAAAGCATCTTACAAACGTTTTATTGAAATTAAATACATTTATATTATAAAAAATAACTTTCGCTCGTATAACCGGATTGACGGCCCCTGCCTGCCGCTTTGCAAGACGGGAAAATAATTCAATATCTGTTTCGAGTTGTCGGGTACTAAATGGCCGACGTGTCACACACGAGTGTTAACTCGTTTTTGAGCTCCCTGTCATTTGACCGATTCGGCGCATAATTTTATTATCTCATTTACACGTATGACGTTGTAAATGTTTTGGCTCAGATCCAAAAATAAATAAAAATAAAATACGACACGTGTAATAATATATGTCAGAATGAAACGTTTGTATTGTGTTTTTCGTTATTGCTTATACACAATAGTATTTTTTGTGAATAAATCGATATGTCAAATTAATATGATAACATATTAAATAAGCATGGATTTGTGACAAAAATAATATGTAGCCTTAAAATTATAAAAATATATGAACTTTTATTATTTATTTTTAATAAAAAGTCATAGTTATTTTAAGAATAGCATCACTAGAATAAAGATTTAGTCTGTTTTCTATGAATTGCTGTAGTGAGGGACTATAATAGTTTTTACGCATAATTATCTTATATGTTGATTTAGTAGAGGAAGTCATATTGCATATTATTATCACTAAGGAAAAATTAATATTAATTAGCTAAATTCTTTTAGATTAACTCAACTAAATTCGCTTTATAAATAAGAACAAATAAACCTTACATACTGAAATATAATAAATATGGTTTAATTGTATAAGAGTAAAGATAATAATATATCCATATTAGACTAAAATAAGAGTACGAATTAGAAATCTAA
Source organism: Plectrocnemia conspersa (assembly GCF_051122295.1). Taxonomy (NCBI): domain Eukaryota; kingdom Metazoa; phylum Arthropoda; class Insecta; order Trichoptera; family Polycentropodidae; genus Plectrocnemia; species Plectrocnemia conspersa. The sequence goes on along the minus strand of NW_028277176.1, from coordinate 26,057,757 downwards.
TGAATAATTATATTAATTTGTTACAAGTTTTTTTATAATTCATCTTACATTTTTTCTAATTAATCCAATGTATTTTATTACTACTAGACTCATTTTAGCTTTTTGATTAAAATATAATATTTATAAAACCAGCAACTTTACTTTATTTTAATATGGATATTTTCTTATTTTATTAATCTTGTAATAAACATTTAAATTAAAAAATTAAAAAATTGTTAAAATAATATATTAAAGTGTCAATATAACACTTCTTTAAAAAAATAGAATTTGTACTTTCACGAAATAAGTGCAATACCTAAAGGACATGGGTTCTAATATCTAATGTTATTTTTTGAATTTCAAACGTATCTGTAGATCAAAATTAGTGATATTTATTTATTTATAATTCCAATCGATTACCATTAATTAGGTTTTAATAGTTAATTATATTTTTTTTAAATATATATTGTATCATGATTACTAATTAAAATAAAATCATTTTTTATTAATTGTAAACTGCTTTACTAGTTAACATTTAAAAAAGTAAATGCTAATAATTAATACTTAAATTTTAGTCTTGTGTCTCACTATTTAGTAGATTATAATTGTGTTTACTCTGTTGTAAAACATTGAGCATGAAACATTTTTTAACTATAGTAATAGTTTATTATTAATAAAATATATAGAAATAATTTGCAAACTTTGATTTAAAATTCTGGTGTTTCAATACTTGCTAAGTATTTTTGTTTGTGTTTACTTCGTTATATATAACGCATTGGGCTAACGTCTGTTATGTTACAACAACTGCTTACCAAAAAATAAATAAATCTTAATGATGTTATGTATATTAAATCAGATACATAACGTTTTTCTTAATTACTAAAATTTTTATTTTAATTGTATTTTATAATTAATTTTAATTTTATTAATATTAATTAGAAATAAAAATGTCACGATATATAGGGTATTTTTTTGAATTATAAACAATTTAAATCAAAAAGGCAGTTTGTCAGAAATATAACAACTAAATAATATCAATTTTACTTTTAGTTTGAACATACTATTTTTTTCTAAATAAGGCGTTTTTATTATGAATAGGTCCTTAATATGTATGTTAACTTTTCCACAGAGTCTTAAAGGTAATTTAACTGATTATTAAAACAATAAATATTTAATCATATATATGAATGGATATCGTTAAATTTTGGTCAAAAAGTTGAGAATTGTGGTAACATATATATGTATATATAAACATAAAGTAATATTCAAGTGTATAGAAGCCTTTTCTAGAATCAAACTTGTAATTATTAAACAAGTTTGAACCTATTCGTACATAGTAGCATATATTGATTGTAAGCTGTAATAATATTTATTAATCAATAAAATATATATAACTGATATACAAACTTTGACTTCGGTGTGATGTTTCGATACTTACTTTGTATTCCTAAGATTAGAAATGCATGTAAAGTTTTCATGGTAATAATGTAGGGAGTAGGATATCCGATGCATTTGTGAGTCTTAAAGTTCAACTAACTAATTATATAAATATTAACTATCAAGTTCAATGGTAAAAGGAATGTGTTAACATACATAGAGACATACAGTAATACTGTATATCTTTATATATGAGTAAAGATGTAAATTTTTATAAAAAAATAGGTGTAATTATATTTATGAATAACTCTAGTTGTGTAATGCTTTATTATTAAATATATTATTTAAATAATCTTTTTTCAATGCCTTATAAAAATCTAAACATTGATTTACTTACTATTACTAATGAGTTCGTATAACTTCTTTCAGTACACATTATATTATAGTATTTTAATACATTTTTTCAAATTTTATGATTAAATATTTATATATTTTTTTAAAACCATCTCTTGATTATCTCTGTATATGTATTGAATGTGATGGTTGTACATTTATATTTTTTATATGTTAAATATTTCTACCATAAGAAGCATTATTGTAAAAAAATGAGTCAGGTTGCACATTTTTATGTCCATTCTGTATATGGCGTTCTTTGTCGACGCTGCAATCGCGACAATCTAATATAAGAATCCTCTTTAGATCGCTTTAAAACCAGTCTTGGTTCAAGTAAGGAGTTATTTGATAAAATATTAATGCCATCGTTTTTAACCTCATAGAAAGACTTTTAAATCAGACGTTTTCAATCCAATCCTACCTGCTAGATATTTGTATATCTTTTAATCCATCACGGTCTTTTGATATAAATTAATTTATCATTTTAGAATTGATTTATGGCATGCGTCTTTTTTCAGTATGTGCACCAATTAAGTTTTTCATAAATTGCTTATTGCAAACATTGGCGTGCTTTATGATGTCGAAGATAGGCGAACGGTGCCCGGAGGTGTTTGAAAGATGTCCGATAATCCTGGCTTACTCTTGCGAGAGAGCATTATAAGTTGCTGTAAAGGGTAAACGGAGCCGATAGCATTCTTCGGCCTCTGCTTTGGTTATTCAAATCACCTCACAGCTTCAGGTGTTGAGAGTCGAGGCTTCAGGCTCCGTAGGAGGCGATGCTGCCTCTGGACAAAGGTGTTTGCAGTCAAAGATAACTTTGGGATTCTGAGCCGACATCATTACTATTTATTTATTTTATTTAATTAATATGAATATTTTTAACTGTAACTATGTATTTTTTAGAAACAAATGTGTGTAAAGTTAGTTACATTTTTTGTATTATAGATTTTAATAGAAAATTGCAGATGATTTTATGACAAAACTTTTAGTGCACTCTTATAGCCAGAATTTTGTGATACGTTTTAATCATATCGTTTAAATATAATTTATATTTGTTTCCCATTAATAAAATTTATTTTTTAGTTTTATTTTTACAATGAAATTTTTTCTTCTTCCGCAATTAGTTTTTTATAAACTTGATGCTGTTTTTAAATTTAATAGTAACCCGTATATCATTTTTAGGATAAAAGCATTTTTTTTAATTTTTGACTAATTATTATTTGATTATTTTTCTGTTTTTAATTACATATGCATTCTTTAGCTTAAGTTATTTTCATTTTTTTGTTACTATATTGTCTATTTTTTATTTAAAATATAGAATAGCATCTTATTTAGGATCGACTTATAAAGTTTTGAAATTGTTCAAAATTCAAAAATATAAAAATTCTCAACGTTCGCTTATGGTTGTTAGAGCATCGAATTTAGTTAGTTCCTAATATTAATAAATTCATTATTACCTTTATGGTTAAATATTTTGAAAAAATATGTTGAGATGTCTTTTATCATTTTAAATACCTCGTATAGGTGTGTTAGCGTATCATTTTAATGCTAGGCTTACATTTTCGCCGCCGTCAATAGTTGGGGTATGGCAATCATCGCTTAAAAGAGTATTTTGTCTATTTTGGAGTACCACAGGAATCCAATCTGGGTCCTCTGCTTTTTTTGCTATTTATTAACGACAAACATACAGCAATTAATAACTAGGAATATTTATTATATGCTAATGAGTATATGCACAAATCAGATAATCAATTACCTTTTAGAATCAGCAAGTGTAATGTTCTTACAGCTTAAGCAGAAATACAGAAATTAAGCAGAGATTTTCTGTGTACATCGTCAAATTTTACGATAATGTTTCTGTACAATACGTTAGTTCGTAACGTTTTTAAGTATGGATTTATTGCTTAAGAAGGAGTACGGGTCGAATCCGTATTTATAACATAGTTATTTTATGCTGGGAGCGCTTAGATATAATTCATTGAATTATCGGAGTGTCTAAGCACATTTTAAAATTTCTGGAGGGGGGTGTCAACAACCCGGCAATGTTCGGTGATTTTTGGCTGTGAGCTGGAGTGCCCTTAAGAGTTACAATCGCGTTCCTTATTCTTAGCCATTGCGGCAAGGACATCAGCGCTTGAGAACGCTCCTCTTGAGCTTGCTAAACACAAGGATGTTTTCGGCGATGGCTATGAGGAGCTAGAAAAAATATGTGGGATGGTGCTTATATATTTTAGATTTACACTTATTTTTGTTTCTATAATGACATCATGACGCACCGAGAAAACCTGTCTATTTTTTTTATTACATAAGAAGAAGCAAGTTTTATTATTAAAAAAAATATAATAGGTATAAAATACCATTAATTTTTCATTTTTATACACTGCATTGTTTTTGAATAATGTATGTTATGTTACAGGTATAAATCAATCATAAAAAAAAAACATTGAAAGCAAGAACTTTAAATCAAAATAAATATTATGTATTGTTATAATGTGCTAAAAAAACGCGAGATATAAGTAAGCCATTATTTTATTACAAAATTTTGGCACATGTTTGGCACAGGTTTGCAAAATAATTTAAACCAGTTTTTTAACCACTGTGCCTCGTTGCAGTCGGTGCACTTGTATCGAGCAAAGGAACGCTCGTGCTACGTTGTCCAATATTTATGGTAGCTGTATCAATAAATATAGCACTTAAACGAAAACACATTATGCGTAGGTAGCAAACGACGTTTTACAACTGTCAATATCGAGGGTAAAAAAATACATATAATAAAAAAAAATACACCGAGCGAAATCTCAATATAAAACGCATTCCCGGTCATACATATTTTATTAACGACGATTGATGAAGGCACCTCGATCCCTAACGTTTATATAAGCAGAAAGATCGGAATAAATATTTTTCGTCGTAAATTTAACGGCGCGAGAGGTTATTATGAATATTCAATGGAAGAAATATGCGATGTGTGTTTGTAATATTCAAAGTTGCCCTTCGGAGAGAGAGAGGATCGGACGGAATAAGATTTAGAACGTAATTTATGGTCCGTTTCGCGAGTTTGTATATTTAACGTTCGAAAACAAGATTGGGTGAAATAAAAAATGCAAAAGCGAAAAATCACCGTCGAATTATGGTGTGGATGATTTATTTGCTGTGGCGGAAAAATTTTGGTGTTGCTGGATTGCAAAATTGAATTTTTGTTTATAAATTTGAAACCATTTACAATATCTCTCACCTTGGTACAAATTTTAATGAACTTACATTTTGAAGAAAAAAAACGGATTTTATTATATATTATGTGTCTCTAAAAATTTTGCATGCAATTTATACCAAAATATTTAGCTACTACTGTATAGAGTAGCATCTACTTCATTTTTTGATATAATAAATATATGTATGTAACATATACATTTTTTTTTGTAATTATTAGTGTATTGAGATAAATATATAAATATATAAAATTTTATTTTTAGTAGAATATTACATAAACATTTAAATTCTAGGAATCTTAATGTGAAAAATCGTGATATAGATACTTTGTAAAAATATATCTAAAGTTTTAGGAATTATTAATACTTAGCACAACATCTTTTTATAATTTATTTGAAAACTATTTTCATACTCATGAATAGTATTTAAATTATTAAAATATTGATTAATTTAAATTCGTATATTGTTTAATACTGATTAATGATTATTATAAATTATTAAATAATAAGTATTTATTTTAATTCGTTACTAATTTAAGATTTTTTTTATTCATATTTAGTACAAAAGCTTCTATATATAATTTATGTCAAAACTATTTTCTTTTCCGTTAATCGTATTTATATTAAATATAAAAAACTTGTATATATGTATATATATAAAACTAAATAAAAATTAGATAGTAAATTAAAAATTTTCAATATTGATTGTAAAATATATTTAAATTTAAGCAAATAGTACAAATTTGTATAATATGAACCTTTCAAATTACATTTTCATTTTTGCTTACATATTTATGTAAGTCCTTTTACTTTTACCTTTAAAATTGGTCCGTCGTTATTTTTAGAATTTGTTTAAATTATGCAAACATATTTATATCTCGCGCCTCTTAATTACTCTTTTTGTGTTTAATAAATTCACAAATTAAAAATAATACAGCCTACCTTAACAAGCCGAAATTCTAATTATAGACCACTTAACATGCACGCGAGAATCGTATAAAATTTGCAAACAAATTACTCATAATTGCGCCATGCAAATTTTTTACTTATCAAAGTTAAGATTTAAAGGTATTTTACCTGAGAAACGAAATATTTTATTTTTTACGTACGAACCCAATTTACCCAAAAATTTAGCAGATGTCCCTAACAAGGAATGGATGTGTATAATTATTTGTACCCATATTTTTTGGCTTTGGCTCGTTGAGAGGTAAATCCGTACGTCTCTCTGGATTAATGTGTCCAATTTAAAAAGCTAAAAGAAGGGTCTCTAATAAAATCCAATCGGGTTTGCTCACGAAAATGATAAGTGGCGGGTAGATGGCGGGGTGCTAACAAGAATCTGCTTAAAACCCGGCGATATAATTGCTACCTTCGGCTCTTCGAACAGCCCAATTACCGAACGGCTTTCACCCGAAGAACACACCTTGGAGACCACTTTTTTCACACCGCGGACTCGTGGTGTAAAAAAAATAAGAAATGGGTCGAGAACACCCCTACGGTGTGATAATAAGGAATAAAAGTTGTATGACACGATTGTGTTATATAAAACGGTGACATGGTGGTAGTGCCACTGCAGTTTGTTGTTCACGTCGGCTGCACTTAACTGGTTGGTCTTCATAACTTTAAAGTGTGATACGGTAACTTGGCGCAGGGAGTACGTTGAAAATATGGGTGGTTCTTAACATTTAAAAAAAATATTAATATAAAAAGCATATATAATACTAATACTAGAGCTTATTATAAATAACACATATAAAATCATTTAAAGTGTAAATGAACATTTTTTAATAATATTTTTAAAACAAAAAGTAGTCTTTGTTTATTTATTAAAAAGTAACTTTGTTTCAGAAAATGTTCTTTACATTCTATAGATGTAAATAGAATCTTCTTAAGTGCATCTAACAGAAAAGATAGTGTATCTTCACCTGTTGCTTCAAATATATCGAATTTAATTTTTTCTAGGCTCTCGATTTTCTAATATTTTTGCATTTACAAACTAAGAAGTATATCTTTATCTGATTAAATTATTATAGAGTCGGTAATGTTGCCAATATTTTTTCGTCTTTTTGCTTTTTGTAATATTTAATATAATGGAAACTTGTAAAAACAAATAGTATAATATAATTAGCACACAATTTGACTAGCACTAATTAAATAGACAAATGTTAACAAATCTGTTTCTAGCACATGACATTAAATTTCACTAATGCTAATCATTTATATTGATGTTAAAATTTTTGTTTTTCTTAAAGGTTAACTGATTTGACATACGAGTACATAGACTATTTGTAAATAAACATAAATATTTTTTAAATGTTAAACGATTTCACATTTGTATTTACACACACTTGTTAGAATATGTGTTAAACTTGCTAGTATATTTATGTGTTAAACCGGACGCTGAACTTTTTTGGCTTTATATTGCAGTTTTACTTCTGATTTATTTATTAAATTATCTTGTTGCCGTTTAATTTAAAATAAAATAAGTAAGCTTTTCTACAAATATATATTGCTACTTACCGATTAAGTTAGTTCAGCTGATGAATAAAGTTATGTTTTAATAAAATTTACTAATATTCTAACATAAATTTTTCCACTAAACAAACCAAACTTTTATATTGTAAGTGACTATTCTCGTATTTCTACTTTTAAATACTGATCAATATACCTGCACCTACTGACAAACTACGTATTATTTTTGTGTCAAAATTTTAATTTTATTTAAAAATATGTAGGAAACTAAGCTGAATATTAATAATAAATTTTAGTTTCAATCTTACAAAAATCTAAATATTATTTTAATAAATTATTGTCCTGTTTGAAACATATATAATTATTATAATTATTGATTTAACGTCTAATTAAGTTTACCTGGATCGATCATTAAAAGTTAGAAGTGCAGACTATGAAAACGAAAATGTAAATTGTTGATTTCAATAAAATTATTACATAATAAAATAATGCATTATTTTCTCCTAATAGTTTTAATTAAAACTAAGAGCACAAATAAGCGTATAATTTTGTTTTCATAAAGTTAAATATAAGTAGATTTTAACATATTTTCAAATTACATGTTATTTAATCATTTATTAGATATCGAAAAACTTATTAACCTCCTCAGACCCAATGCACATTGTATTGTATAATAACTTTATTGCTTGTTATTGAGGACATTATTCATTTACTCTCACCGGGAACTTTTGTACATCACATTGTACACCGTATTATATCAAAATATAAAAAAGAATCCCACTAAATAAAATAAAAAAATATCCTTTTATTGTACTAAATAAAATAATTTAACAAAACTATTTTTTCTTCGAAAAATAAAAATTCAGGTCTGAGGAGGTTAATCGTTTTTACAAAAATCTTAAAAAACTGTATGAATATTTTTTTTATAATTGCTTGAAATAAAATATGATTTTATGTACCATCCTTTAAAGTAAAAATAAAAAAAAAATTGTAAGTATAATATTTAAAAAATATTTTTTTGCCAGCAAATAAAAAATATATTAGTAGGAAATATTTTTATAAATAGAAAAGTGATGTACTAGGATATATAATATGATATTTATAGCAAATAAATTTTAATAAAACCCAAAAAATTAGCAAAGAATGAGTTTTATTTGCATTTAGATATTGATATATAATTATTAAGAAATAAAGGTGCTATAAAATAAAAGTTGTAATCAAAACATTTTTTAATAATTGCACGAATAAATTAGATAATTGTATCTTTGTGGCAAAAAAATATATGAAGTGTAATTACCAGAAAGTAGTACAGCAATTCGTAAGAATTAATAAAACTATATAAAAATAAACATGTCAGCAATAAAACACATAATATATTGTATAAATACTCTACCATAAAAAAACGATAATTCTATGTAAAAAAATACTTTAACTTCTCTACAAAAAAAAATCACTAATTATACTTTAAAAAAATCCATAACTTTAATGTAAATCTAAAATTTAACTTGCTCATAAAAGCATTTAAAAATATTTTAGAATAATGTACTTAAGCAAAAGTTTTAGAAAATTAATAATTTTATTATTTATTTTTTGATCATATGGTTTCATGGTATCTATTATATTTTACAATAGCTTATAATTGTTAAAATACATTGCATTCAGATGAGAACTATCACTATGCTTACTTATATGAGTTAATTGTTACATTGTTGTAACGCACTGGGCTTGCGCCTGTCTTTTTACAATGAAAGAGTAATAATAAATAAATTTTACCTTTATTTATAGAAATATTAATCTCAAAAACACAACTTTTTAAAAAGGTTGTCGACCGCCGTTTTGCAGTGTCGGCCAGCGTCCGCTGGTGGTGGTGATAATTTAGTGTGGCGTCTTTCGGCACCTGCCCAATCTAGTTATGTACGTAATAACAGCTTGTGTGTCGCGGACCGCGCTTGGCCTGCCCTGCTCACTTGTTAACTTCGCCCAAATTACCTACAATTTATACATGTTTCCCGTCGCGACTCAAACTATCACTCTCGACACAATATAATATTACCACTTGCGTATGCACATAATACGTGAGTATATATACGTATACACTAACTCAGTCGTGACTGAGCTGTGATTGAGTTTTAGTCAAATTAAAATGTATACACATACGCAATTTTTTTCTGGGATTTAATTTTAAATATATACTGCTATTATTTATTAATATTATATGTATATATTTTTTATTTGTATCAAATAGATTTTTTTGCACCCTATACATTTATATATTCACCGATGTTTTTATGGAAGTTAATTTTATCAAATGATGATAAATCATCGAGTAGGTAATCAAAAAGGTAGGATTGCTTTGTAGATGTTAGAGAAAGGAAAGATATTGATAATAATTTTTTACTGATGTCAAATATTTATCTTTTAATAAATAGTTTAACACAGCTTAAATTACTGTTAATTTATTACAGATCATATAATAACTGATACATTAATTTTACTTTCAGTTATTTTTTCAACTCGTATAATAGGTCACATGGCCATTATGGGTTGTAGCATTAATTTCATTATTAATAATATTATGATAGTTCATACATAGCATATTAAAGCAGATACTGGCATTAGCATTTTACCGTGCGGCTATAGCTCATTAAATTCCATATAACTTCCGACGCTCCTTTTCCAGCATCAAATTCAAAACGCAATCTCTTTATTTAGCATAAGTTAATTAAAGCGGCTCCATTTTCGTCCCATCGTTACAACAATAAACCATTAACGCGTACTACACATTCGACAGATTCGTTTCTAAACGACCCGATTCACAAGACTTGCGTGTGTGGGAATCTGAGAATCAGAGAGGCGCGAATCCTTGAACCTTACTTGCAGCACGTATGATTGATCGGGAATTCCGACAGGGCCGAAGTGGGTCATTAATGATAATTCTATTATTTCACGCTCGGATCATCGGTGGTGTATACTATATATGAGTGTATCCAACCACTCTAATTTCGCCCACTTATCGTGTTGTTAGCCCCGGTGTTAAAGCTCCGCGAGATGCACTCGGCAAGATGAGAAATCCGTGGGGTACTTATGGCTGAAACGTGATTCTTAAATGCTGACCGACCATCATTGTTGCCTGAATTGGCTCGTATATACGGGAACGAGTGTGATGTTTGATGGGAGTCCGCAATTAGCGTGAAAAGGCGTTAACAACCCTGTAAGGGTATTGCCTGGGATGCCTGTACGTGTAATTGTGTAAAAAAATATATAAAAAATATTGTTTAATTTTTTATTGGAATGAAGAATGGGAATTAAGTAAGTTTTATACGTCTAGAAATACTTATAGTTAAAGCATTTTATTTTGTTTATAATATAGTTTCCGTCTATAGTTTAATTATAATTATAAATGGTAACCGTTTCATAAAAATCAGTAACAAACACTGACATTATTCATAAAAGTTCATCCATCGTTGACAACAGTTAGCTTTTCACTTCTTTTTGCATTAAATTCAGGATGGCATTTCGTTAAATTTTGTCAGTTTAAAACTTTATTGCTACAGTTTCTTTTCGATAATTTTTCTTCGAAAAAAGCAACTTATTTATAGTTTAAATTTATTAAAATATTTTATATTAAATAAGAAATAATTGTAGATTGAACATAAAGGCTTACATAGCAGAAAAAAATGTTAATCTTGGAAGCAATCAAAATATTTACACCACATAGATGATTTATAGCATTTTTATTTGGACTTCATCGTTTTTAAATCTAATACCTAAATTATTTATCATTTAAGGAAACATGCAAAATCTATATTTCACATTGTATCTATACATATACTGTTACTTTTAGTGTGTAGTATACATTTTTATACACCACCAAATGACTTGCAATTAGTGCAGGGGCCAAAATAAAACGTATAAAAGCTAGACAAGTCTCTGGGGTTCAGTGCAGACGCCAATCGTTAACAAGTGCAAATGGGAATGCATCATGGAGCCGTAGTAGCAGTAGCAGGAAAATGGAATAAAAAAGAAGGAAAAAGCACCGATGAAACAGATGAGAATAATTCTCGTATCTCCGTGGCCGATCTCCCTCAGGAGGATGCTGGCCATCGCAGAGTAAATAAGGATCGGCGTTTGCAGAGAAATTCTCGAGCGAAAAAGGATTTGTTTGACGTTACCAGAATTGAATAGATATGAGAGGATCTGTTCGAAGATTATCTCTCGCTTTAAAGAGAGTAGATTTTAATTTATTATTAGATACTAAAGATTTTTCAAATGTCAATACCTGTATTTTATAAATGTATATAATTTTATTGAGATGCTCTGTATAAAGATAAAAATATATTCGCAAAAAACAGCTACCGTCTTAATTAAAAAAATGATAACATCACAAAACTGGAAAGTCTAATAATTTATAACATTGCTAATACATACATATGCATATTTATTAAATTTTTAACATACAAGACAAATTAACCGTAACTCCATTACGTGATATATTCACTGATAGGCATTTATATCTATCACATGTAAATTTTATATCGTTAGTATTATTTTTTATATTATTTTATATGCACGAACAAATATTTAACGTTTTGAATTTTAAATTGATATTTATAACCTTATCTCGCCTATCGTAAAATATTCAGTGCAATTTGGGTTGTATAAAAAATATAATATTACTAGAAGTCGCACTATATAATTTGCAATGAGCTTTTTTACGAGCGATAAAATTCGCAGACGTAGAAAACGATATAAAACTTTATATAATTACCTATGAATTCGTATATATATTTTTTGTGTTATTAAAAATTATACATTTATATATTTCATCAAAACAAGATTAAACTTGTGTGCATGGTGTACTAGAAAAAAAACGGCTTCTTTAATTAAAGTTTTTTTAAACATGAATCTCACGTCTACACAAATGATAACTTAGTCGAAAATGTATCATTAGATTTTTAAAAAAACATGGATAAATCATAGGCAGCATTTAGGTTACATTTAATCGATGATCGCTAAAGGATGTTCCTAATTAAAAGTGACATTTTTACCTGTTATTTAAACGCTTCCTATAGTTTTACACCTCTTCAGTCATTTTAATTAAACGTTTGATGTGAGAAACGATTATATTGTCAATTTTTAATATATAGTAGACCGAATATATTATTATTATATATTATAATATAAAACTTTAATTTAAATAAAAATAATATTACCTTTAACTTAAGCTATAATTATTAAGTAATGATAATTGTTAATGTATCATCTTTATTAACTCGTAAGTTGAAAAAATAATTATTTATTTAATTAAAAAATCTACACTTGTAGTCTTTGAGGTATCACTTTGTTAATCATGTTTTGTTAAAAGATTCTTGTGATCTTTCTTATTAAAAAAACGTTATGAATATTAAAGCACACAATCGCTCATCTTGTTTTAATCTCGCATCACCAATCCAGATTCTGACTGGACCGATGTGTGAAAAGTGTACTCAATTTCGCCTCCTTGAAAGTGTTATTTTTTTGGTGAGCCATTAAAAAATCTCACATGTGACGAGGGTAGCTGATTTGTTGGGCCACTTATCTCACCTCATCATCTGTGCATCCACGCAACAAATTAGCCAACAAGAACAACACCCGAAAGGTGTGAGGACGTGGGAGTGGCGACTTCTTAAGCCCAACGTTTAATGGGATATCAACGCCGCCTCTTTTGAAATTGCTTTGATTAAGTGCCAAATGAATGGGCAGATATATACAGAGTGTATCAGAGAAATATACAAATAATTATAAATTGCCGTATCTAAATATATTGATAAAAAAATAATCGATTGATTTTGTATACAAACTATTACAGCATATATTTATTGTAAAAGCTTAATTAAACTTAGTGAATCTATGATAGTACAATGTATATATAAGTAATTTAAAATTTATAACAATATTATTATATTTAAAAAAAAATATGTAGCTTTTTTAACTATCCTAATAAATTTATGGATGAGCAGATTGCTTAGCCTCTGAGCAATGCACACTTTTCACGATACACGCTGTATTTAATATTTAGTAACAAATTGATAAAATCATAATATTCATTTCAAATTCTAATTTGATGTCTTTTTAACCGGATAGTAGCCGACGATAATGGCCGGTTTATGTGATCGTAATTGATATGTGCGAAGGTAAAAAGCGTTCGGCTGGCAAAGAAAAAAGGGCAGGTGCAACGTAGTCGGAACGAGCTAGTTGAACCCTGTTAACAGATAAACTAATTTGGGTTATTATGTATTAACAAGGCTCTCAATGAAGGGCTGGTTATCGTGGAAATTAGTTGCCTGACGATGGGCACGAGCAGCCCTTGTGTTTTGACAGTAAAAAATAGAACATGCCTATTGTAATCGGCGGCCTAATGTAATAAATTTATATTTATGTTAAAAAAAATATAATAAATAAATGTATCTGCTGGGTTTTAATGGGATAATTATTTAGCCAGATCTTACTTACTGCTTCTGATTTATATGAGATACTGTAAGTGTTTAAATTTAGTTAATTTAATATGAAGTATTTAACATCAGAGTTTGAAGCATATTTTGAACTTCTTTAACGTTTTCATCTCCAAGAAATCATTTCCTGTGAAATCAGTTTTATCATAGAGATAAAATCATTTTATGTGTGAACGCTGATTGAAGTTTCACCTTTTTTACCAATAAGGTATTGTATTCAAAATATCATAAATATTATTTATTTTTAAGTTGAATGTATTGACAATAAATAAAAATTAATTTTATCATTAAATTTAAAAAAAAATAATACTAACGATAGCATAAAAACTTATTAGATTTTTTATAAGATGTTTATGTTTTTATTAGATTATATTATTGTTGTTTTAAAACATCGTGACGCATTGAAGTCAACTGTTTGATTAATATCATGATATTGTAGTATTTAATAAAATAAAAACAAATATACAAAAAAATCAATTTTATATTTAATAACAATGAAAAAACATAGACTTAATATGAAATTATATTCTGAAAAACACGTTTACATAAAAAGGCATTGCTTAGAAGAATATTATTTTTTACGTCAATTGACTGCTTACTAGTCACGAGTTAGATGCTACGTATCGTCGAGTCGTACAGCGCGTTTTTTAAGCCTTTATTTTAAGATAAACATCATCAATGAAAATTATTATCTTTTTTGCAAGTGTTGGAGGCGTAGCCTTGTATGCCTAGTTATATATTTTTAAATCAACTTGAGCTTAAGATGTGTTGTTTAATGTACAGTTGATTTTTTTTATTGAAATAACGCTTAATTTTATTTAAGATAAAGTAAGAATGTATAGTTGATAATAATATTACATAAGTATTTCTATAAACCGTTTTGAAACACCTTGAATTTGCCATAGTAGTAACAATATTCCACACCAGAGCGAAATGTCAAACACGACTTCGAACCTACGTGACAGCTCTTATCGCAAAATCACATAGTTCAGATATGCATTTTATTTATTATTTTGCATCTTGTATGTTGATGTAAAAAAAATATGTTATATTATGAAAGCTTGTCATTACTATTTACTATTATTTTTATTTAATATTTATTATTGTATATTTATATTATGTATATGATATTCGCAGACTGATTTAGGACTACAATTTATATTAAACATTTTTCGGTCTGCGTTAAACCGGTTAACATCAAAGCCGTCAACCGCAAATCCGCAAAACTGCGTTTACTTTTATTTGTACAGTTACATCCAAGAGTAATCAAACGAATTCCAAGGGTTAATGTGAGGTTTGTGTAAAGTTGTGTTTTATGTTTTATGTATATAAATGTATACAGTATTAAACTTTTAGTATCATACAATATAACCATAAGGTTCAAGCTATTGTCTCAAAAGTGATTGTTTTAATGAGATACTGTTTATATGTACAAACAAATATGCGTATATTTATTAAAAATATTAATGTTGACATTGAAATAATACGTGCAACATCTAATAAAAATTTAATGTAAAATAAAAAAAAATACTAATTTATATTATATGAGTCATAAAAATATAAGCACTTTTTATTCCTCAAACTTTAGATATGAATGAAATTACTATTTTATTATTGTTTTTAATTTATAATACTATTTTTTTTGTCGTGTTGTATATTTTAATAAAAAAAAAAAATAAAAATATTTTAGAAAAATCATTGGAACATTTTTAATATTGTTTTATTGCTGTAAAAACTTTCAAAGACAAAGCTATAAGGCTTAACGTTTACTCTTACAGACTAATTACTTTTACGTTTTATTTGTTAAGACGTACTTGTGCATTAAAAGATTGTTTATTAAATTTATCAAAATAAAATTCAGAGTAAAAAAATATGACAATTATTAAGGTTGAAAATTTTATTTTTTATAAAATAAAAATATGTGTAGCCATGCACACTTGTTTTATTATAACATCTTTAATTCAATTTACCATAATCTAAAAAACGTTCTTCTGGATTACTATGAATAAGAAATGAAACATACCTTTTTGCGTTCCTATTTATTTTTCCATCTTAATGAGCCGACACAAAGGCTTGAAAAGCTGCAGCCAGTTTTCCGTTTGAGATTCAACAAACGACCACTTCTAATGTCGGCTTTCCAAATAAGCTCGTGGGGTGAACGTACAAAAACGATCTGGCCCAGAACTATTGGCTATTGTTTACCAGAGTTTTATATCCACGCAAACGTCTACCACCGCTTAATGAGATGTCTATACATGTGATGACGGCGGGTACGTGTCTGGTCATTTTGGTCTACGTGAAAATGTACAATATACAGAACATCCAAAAGTTCGGTGTGATGACACTACGTGCAATGAACTTGGACGCCATTTGTCTCGAAATCTTTGAAGAAAATTTTTCTATATACATATATGTAGATACATATGAAGTAATTTGTATCCTTTTTTTTACAATATTTAAACATATTATCTTAATAAATTATTTGCTAATCAAATGCAATTAGGTTCGATAATAATTTTTAACTTATAAAGCTATTTAGATTATTAAAAAACAATTATTTTAAAATTAATATAGCGTCTTCCGCTAATGTATTCTTTTGTTGTCGACCAATTAAAAATAAGCATTCAAATATAAATCAAGATGGCCGACATCAACTTGACAACAGTTTTAAATAATTGTTATTTATTTATAAAATATTGCTACGCGACAATAATTTTCATTAATTCGTCACGTACGTTGTTCGATTTGACTGAATATGGATTGCAAATTAACAAGGTATGTTATAGCTATGAAAATGAAATATATACATAATGTGTGTAAGGATTATAATAATGCATTGATTAAACTAGATAAACAATCATGGAACAATCTTCGTGATGAAATCTTCAAATTTTGAATTCCCGTCGATGGGCTCCGAGACCGAACAGTGAGTTTTTCCTTTTATAATATATAAACAATATCATTGCTTCCGATTTAATGCACATGCTCGTCCAATTTGACTGAACCAGGAACGTCTTAAACGTGAGCATGAAATATATACGTATGATTAAGGTTAATGTCGATCAAATCGTATAAATGCTCATAAAACGTATTTTTTATCTATTGATATTTTGGGATACTATATTTTACGAAAATCGCGTGACAATGATTGTGATGCAGTCGGTTATTTAGCTGAATAAGTTTGGTTACAGCAGTATAAATTAAAATCATAGTTGCAGCAAAAATATTCACCTAGATCGTTCCGTTCCGAGCGAAGACTTGCAATATACATATGTGTAGTTTCTTGGATGTTATCTAATAGACGACATTTTACAATGAAATATCTAAGAGTGGGTTTTTTTTAATTTAGATGTGGAAATATATGTATACGTAATGGTTTTCAAGCAATTTTCGTTCTGTGCGATCATTTCTCTTTCAGAATAGCCAAATTCGAGATATTTACTTACGTTCTTTATGTATGTTCTTTATAAAAAGATAATACTTGCTCACAGTGACTTCAACGTGAGAAGTTTCACTCTTTGTATCTATATACCAATTCTACGTTGTAGCTATATAGGTCATTAAATTGTTCCATTGTTGCTTCTGAAAAATAATTAAAAACAATAAGATCTTTATCAAACGTAAAACATTGAACACATTATTACTACTAATATATTCCATAAATAAAATTTAAACGACAACTTAAAAACAAAATTGACGGAAGTTACTGATTAAACACGTAGATTATCATCTCTCCATCTTCCTCAAAATTGTCGCAATATGACATATTTTAATTATTTGCCATACCTAAATGTTATTAAATCTATAATTGCTTCTGAAAATTAACTGTAAACGATACTATATAGTGGGTAAAATGTTACTTTTTGTTTACACTAATATGAGATTTTTCATTATTACTACCATGGTAATATGTTTAATTAACTTTGATATTTATACCTTTAATTGCCAAATCACTGCTGTTTGTCTTTTAATATAAGATCCTAGAAAGTCAATAGTAATTTTGCTAGAATAACCGTAATATATTATTTATATAACTTACTGGCATACACATTACTTAAAGTTTTGTTTTTATTGTCTATAATTCCAAGTACTAAGCCATTTTGAATAATCTTCAATTAACACTCCGTAGGTAAATTGCTGTGAATTTTTTTGTTTCTAATTGTAAAACACTTAAAATATGTAAAAAAAATCATAAAATTTTTAAAAATATTTTTATAACTAAGGAAAAATTTGATTAGTTTATAAGGGATTTAAAATATAATTAAATAATGTGGATTTGGCATACGTTTGCAATTTAAAGATATATTTTTTAGAGAATCTTTAAAATTTCTCTTAAAAAAAACAACTTTTCTAACAATAAGGGGTAAAGTCTCAAAATAATTACTATTCGCGTTGTCACAATGATAGCGCGTAAAGTGCTGTTATTAACAACTAACTACTAATAGAAGAAACACATAGTGTTGCAAAAATACCATTTTCGGAAGCGTTCATTTTAAATTATAAAAGCATCGTTTCTTCCTTTCTTGGATCAAATCACTGCTGTTTGTCTTTTAATATTTGGTTTTTCATTGATATTAAAATCCTGTTTAATAGTCGAAAAAAGTTTACTGATATCGGTTTGATCAGTACTTTCATCCAGGCACAATGAAAAGTAATCGTATTTTGAAATTTCGTCACACTACGTTTTAGAAACGTATTTACACACGTGGTTCACTCATCTTGCAACCGTCTGATGAGATAATGTCACTGTTTCGAACTTTTCAGCTAATTTAAAGTTGCCAAATTATTTCGCCATTTCTATCGCACACTTCTTCAATGGAAGGTTTTAAACTTTCGTTAGCTCCAAATGTACACTAAACGAATCAGCAAGTCTGGATCCTTCTATAGCATAAACTTTATTGAAACATGTAGTTTGTTGCATCAGTTTATTCTTATATATATGCAATATAGTATCGTTTCACGTTGTACTCTTTAAGCATTGCTATAATTTGCATGGAAACAAAACACTGAATTTTATGAAATCTAGTAAACTTAGGATTAGAGGGCAATGTTTAGTAAAATTAGAGTACTTGAATTATACAAATATTTGCCAGCAAGGTTTAAGAATTGCATTACACTTATAAACGCAGAATTACTGACATGAGGCAGTTTTGAAAGTAGTCACTATGAAGTAGGAAAAATACTAACAAAATATATATACTGTCAGGATAAAAAAATATTTTATTTTATATAATACATTTATCGAAATAAGCTTACGTTTCTATAAAACGTTCATTGTTTTACGCGACCCATATAAACTTAACTCACCTTTGTATTAGAATAATGTTAAAATCCTAAATCTATTGCTGCATATTTTAAAGTATATATTACAATTTAGTACCTGGATTGGATCAAAGAAAAATACAATTTGTATAACACAAAAATATGTATTAATTTGAGTTTATACTCAAATAATTTTCTACAATTTCTGAAACAATCTGAAATTATACAAATATCTCTTAAATAATCGTTTATTTCTAACTTAATCTGAATACGTCACGTGCATCTTTAAAATGCTTTTGCAATATACAAAACTTTCTTCAAAACCTGGCTTTTATTGATAATTTTTGAAAACATTACAAGCAACATTAACATAACCTTCATAGCGTACGAATTTAAAAAAAATAGGGTAATTATAAAGGCTTATTGGTTTTTGCTCAAACGCTCACAAACCTCCATATACGCTTAACTTTTTAGATTAAATAAGAGATATATTACAACAAATCTGGTATCATTACGTTTGAAGTCCAATACTTTTTAACATACGCCAGATATGTATGTGTAAACAAAGTATGTATATTGACGGATCCTGTATACATTGTTTCATTTTACGCACGCATTTTACGGCAGGTATAATTTTTAGCTCTGTGGTAGTCTCTTAAAACATATCCAGCTGTATTTAAGTAATACATTGTATACAATGAATAAGAATGCATCATCGTTAAAAACATAAATAAGAGAGCCTTGCAATCTTCATAATACAATACGCGAAACATGCGAAATACTTTTACGAGGTGCAATTCGTTCTGCGTTGTATCACGGAGGGCCCGTCTATATATCATTATTTTATGGCTTGAATTTTTACTTGGAACTCGAATATTCTTTATTGCAAAAATCGCAAATATCGCGATGCGTTGCGTTTGCTTGACCGCGCGGAACTAATGACGTCGCTCGCGGCTCTCAAGGCGCTTATTTGATTTAATGTTTGGGCTTCGACTTTACTATATTATTGTATCTTGAACTCGCAATCAATATTGTAGAGATTGTTGAAGCTAGGACGTTGAAAGAAGCAATAAAATCTGGAACAGCTGTTTCCAAAGTTTTCGATAAAAATATATTTCTTCTTAAAAATAATAACAATAAATCTTTAAACTTTAAAGGTATGACTACTAACTATTTAAATGTTGAAATCTATTTTTTACTTTTAATCAAAAATCAGAATTTATTTCAATTTATTTTTAGCTTCATAATTGCAATAAGTAATTATTGTATATACATATATCTTAGCAGCTTAAACCAACATTGTTTGTCACTTGTCGCAAAGATGGGAAATATGTGTGAATTTACAGTAAAAATCACTTTTGATTTGCATCGAAACTAGGATTCCGATTGAAGGTAGTTTCCGGTGGTCTTCCCTTTTTCGTAAGACCCAGTTTTGTCTTCTTGGCATAAGCTCTTCGCAGAGGCACTAAATATTTGGCGGCAATACTTTAAACTGCAATCTTCCGGTCGTCTACTTATCACCACCAGGCCGTTAAGTCCCACCTCTCCAGCACTCCGGGTCGTTACCGATTTCCGAAAACAATTTAAGCGTGTTTTAACGGAGCCCGAAGCTCATACGCGGGTGGAGCTTTAAGCTCGCGCGCCGCTTTATAGAATTCGTGAGTTATAATGGCTATTTGAGCGGTCTTATGGCCGTCCTAAATTTGCCTTCGGATCTCTTTTTCGGTTTTAGCAGGGCGCACTCGTAATTCGTACAGGTAAACGCGCCAGGTATGTGGCGTGGTATATGCATATGCAGATCTGAAACGAACAGTGCTTATCTGCAAATGGGACGTGAGGCAATCCGCTTCGCAGATTGCTCTCGAAATGTCACCAATGTGTTACGTTTTATCGCGCATACTTCTTTGCCGGCTTGACAAAGATGGAAAACTGGCGAATTTGCTTCGCCCCTGAAGTGAATGGAGTTGGAGAGTTTTATACGGATTTGTATCATGCTTTTAAAATTGTATTTAAATTTAAGAATTACTATCAGCTTTGTTTCAGTGCAGGATTTTGTAGTCATAGTACAGAGCTCCTGTTGCTGTGTTAATAAATATGTGAACAATTTATCAAATGCTCTCTTATTACATCTCTAAAAAGTATCATACAGTGTAAAATAAACAAAGGGCTTCATGATATTCAAGTTATTAAAAATTTAAGCAAAATCACTGTTTTCTTAACAAGAAATAATTTACGAGTTGTCTCCATTTTTTTTAAATATTTTTTATAAATTATTTTTAATGGCAGATAACTCAATGATTTTTTTTATAAAAATATTTAAAGAACGTGCTTTAAAATGTTCTTTTAGATAAATAAATAAGTCACACATATTTGGTTAATTCGATGGCTGAAGCAAAATAACGGTGTAGTTATTGTCCATAAAATTACGAATTAATAAATAGTGAGAGCCATTTCATAATTGTGTTGCAAAATATAGTTGTTTATCCATAATTCTAGTGGTTTTGCCGTAATGGCTTAAAAGCTAGAAGGTTACTTCTTATTGACCTTTCGATCATGGTGGTAAAAAATCGTTGAAATTGAAGAAAAGATTACGATAAATCTTGATATTCATTTAAATTTTACTAGATATTTTAAAGCACTACCATTAAGACGATTATACTTGTTTTCGATGCCATAACCATACAGCAACTGGAGAGGGACGTATGTATATGTGTACATTGCAAAAGATTGCGATAAGGCGTCGAGAATGCTCGGCTTCGTTATGCGGAGCGCGTGTCCCTTTATTAATTTATTGGCGAATCGCGTTTTGTACGACATACTGGTTCGTAGCACTTGAATTTTACAAGTAACGTACAATTTATTGCATTCTCAGCATAATGTCTATTTTGTAGTTTTTAAGGGGTGGTGTCGATGCTCGGCGACTTTCTTGCGATCATGACTTCTTAGAGTGCCTTAAAGAGTCGTGATCGCATCCCTCATTTCTGTACGTTACGTCCAGGACGCCAGCGCTTGAGAAAATTCCTTACGTGAGCCATTCAAATACAGTGATTGTTATATGCTGGAAAAAAATATGTGAAATGAAATGGCGTTCATCTATTTTTGCTGTGCACCACATGTTTTGTTAATATGCATAGAAAAATAAAATAAAATACAATTATTATCACCTGTTATGACACGTTATAGCAATTCTCGTCAGCGACTTACTTACAAAATAGTTCCTCAATTTCTTTACGATGTTATTTTTGGTAAAAAAAATTTTAAGCAATATTTATCTGCTACTCTATTATTTTGAATGAAAACATTATTTATAAATCTCATAAAATAAATTAAACTGTCACTAAGCACAGTGTTACAAATTTTAAATCGTACATATTAACTTATTGCCGTACATTTACAATGCATATTATAACAAAAACATGTGAAATATTTATTCATGAGTCACCCCTTATCTTACTGTGCGTGTGAATGGATTTGGTATGGCCGCTAAAGTTATGTCATTTTAGATATAAATTAATCGATGTGTGCAACAAAATGCATATTGCTTTTTAAAACCCAATATAAAATTATAGTATTTATAATTAACACACAGTTTGAAAAATATCCATATTTGTTAAGATAAATGTTGTAAAGATTTTCTTTAAATCATTGTTTTTTGGAATCTAAAAATTAATATGTCATAATGAAAATAGCATTGTATTTACAATTATTGGTAAATTTTATTTTAATACTAGTATTTTTATAAAATTTACAGTCTTAAAATCATGAATAATATATACAGAAAATTGATGGTAGAATTATATAACTTTTAAGTATAGTGAATATTATATTGCTTTTCTAATGATACTAGTTATAAATGTTACTTACGCGTCGGCTAAAATTAAATTTTCATCAAACGAAATTTTATATTATTCCTTTCCTTTTGATAATAATTGCTGCCATTTTAAATAAATGTACATTGATATAATACACGAAAAATAAACTATATATGTTTATTTTTTATGTAGTATAAGGTAGTAATATTCATTACAAAAAGCAGGTTTATTTATTTTTTTTACTTTTGAGGATATGTTTAAAACAATAATAAAAAGCTAATTTTGTATTTATTACTCTATAAGTAAAGCTGAGATTTTTTAAAATTATAATATGCAATAACCTTAACTTTGTTATATCATATTATAAAATGACTAATTATCTTAATAGATTTTTTACCAGATCATATAATTTCGTTTTCATATGATATGTCGATTTCTATGCTAATAAAATAATAAGCTAATAGATAAAACGACCGTCTTATGTAATAAGGTATATATTTTGTCCGTGTCAATAAGGGGGTTACAAGCAAGGGATGACCCTCCTTACATGTATTGGATTTATTTTACCTATTACTCCACCGCCGATTTTGTCAATCGCACTACGTTTGCAGAATCACTTCTTTTTTCCCCTTATTGCCTTGAGATGGCAACATTGCCACACAGCCATACAACTATATACCAATTTAGCCATACGGAGCCAATAAAGATTGCGGTCGGAGACACGCACCAAGACTGAGGGGGTCGGTATTTCCAGACTTTCCAGGGGTGGCCTACGTGCCGGTCATTACCAAATTACGTATAGGTTCCGCAATTTTATATGCCCTAAAACAAGACAATTTACTGCATTTTACCGCTCCCCTAATGAATTACATGTTTTCGTCATTTTCATAAAACAGTCGCATTGAACGGGATAAACGACTCGCCATTAAGAGCGACTCGTTAAACTTTAATGGAATCTATATAATTTAGGTTCGAGAGTAACAAAATAATAATATATATATAAATGAAACAATTTTGCCAGTGTATGGGTGAGGTAATCGGCCAGAGGTAAAAGTTCTACGATCAAAGCATCAAGGGTTCATATTTTACGTGGACTCGCAACTATCAAATTATTATTATAGTAGATCCCTGCCTTTCTCGAGATACATAAATTTGTACGAATGGTATAAGATAAAGCGTGTAATATCCTCAAAGTTGAGATTCGTATATAATGCTATTATCCCTTTTGGACGTAATGATATTAGGGATGTAACATGGAAAAAAAGTTGAAAAGTTTTCGAGCTCTCTCGTAACTCAGAAGCGTACATAATGTGGATAATACGAGCGGAGTTTTATTAATATAGTTTTTTGACAATCGTTAGAAAGAAAAAGTACAATAAAATCGTAATGGATAATAATCGCAATGACATTGAATATTGTTAAACAAATAAACAATAAAATATCTAATAATATACATACGAATATGTACAATGATGAGCAAGGCGTTATTTTTAATATTTAACCCAAAGTATATTTTTTCACTGATGTGCCATAAATAAATAGGTAGTAGATTTATTAATAAATTTTATTTAAATAACACCGTGCAACAAAAAGTTTTCTATAATTAGCTTTTAATAGTGCTTAAGTCATAATTATGACTAAAATGTAATTTTCAGGTTGTCAAATTGATTTCAGAGAGAGATATTTGCTAATCTAATCTATATTGAAAAAAAATAATTGGGTGCGAGTCAACGAGTGCGACAATTTGGATGCAATCCTTACCGTTCTCTATGACAAAAATTACGGTGTGTTCGACCATTGTTTTTATAGGAAACGACAGCGCTCAAGTGGTAGGGTATATCCACGTCTACCACAACTTTTAAAAGGCTTTAAGAAGCCGACTCGTTTTAGCATAGTTTCAAGCCTTGAATGCCAAGCTATGAGACCATCGTGGACCATCATAATGGTTCTAGTTCGGGTTGATCCATGGTAGTTCATCTATTGTACTTTTCAAATATGGTAACAACTCGATTCAAGATCTAGGTCGATGTAGTCTATATCAAATTCTAATGCATTTTTCTTTCTTGTTTTTTTAAATCAGAAGGGTGTTTTTTATTTAGACAAAGATAGTTGTTATTTAATTTATTGAGACGTCGTTGTCCGTGGGTGCATCCACAGGCTGCTGTCGTCTCTGAATTGGGTTCGCTATGGATTCCAGACGGCGAGCTGGATCAGTAGATGAGAAGAGAGAAACTTCTTCGTCGGTCTGAAGTTGCCATTCTCATTGTTAAATTCCAAGTTTGAGGGCTATTTAAGATTTAGTGCCGTGAACTCTGATATGTATGTTCAAGTGTAGATACCAGTAGTGTCATAAAAAGTCTCTGAAGGTGTTTGAGAGGAATTGATTACTGGTTGATCACGTTTCAGTATTTATATCTATAGTCCCTCTATGGTAGATTTTGTTGTATGACTTTTTTTCGGTGAGACGACCAATGATTTTTTTGAATATGAATTGCTGTTGGTTGCTAAGGTAGGTCAGAAACAGTCGTTTTGAGGATAAGCCCGAATGCATCAATTATCTCTTCTCGGGGAGACGGAAAATTTTTTTTTCTGATGTATGGCGCATATATTGTTACTTTATTTGTTAAGCGGTTTTTAACGGTGTTTAATATTAAATAGTTAAAACGCTTTATTACAAGTCGAACCGAACTTTTTAGAGATTATTAGTATAAGTTAATTTCTCTAACATTGGCAAAAAAGCGTGGTTTGTTAGTCAAACTTGACTTAACTTTACCGTACAGTTAAGGCGGAATTGTTTTAAGTGAATATACTAGGCTTTGTTATGCGGAGCGCGTGTCGCTAGTTGGTAGCATTCATAAATATGGCTCCATTATTTGGAATCCCAGCGATGCGAAGTATTCTTTGTGGTTGGAGAAGATTTGATGAACATTCCTCAAACATCTTTAGTATAGGTCGTTTCCTTATTTGTACTCCAGTGCCTTTTTTCAACAGATGTTGGTACACAATTAATTGCATTCTTATCGTAGTAATTATTTTATGAATAAATTTTTGAAGTTGCCAAGGGGTGGTGTCGACAATTCGTCGATTCTCGGTGATTTTCAGCTGCATGCTAAATTATATAAAATAATCAATTATAAATTAAAATAGGAAGTGTAATATTATTTTTATATGTGTATAATTATTTTCTTTAAAGTATGTATACATTTTTATAAATTTAATGGAAGTACACAATAAATAAATTATTAAAATGATTATACATCACATACTTCCAAGAAAGCCCCGTGTTTATTTATAGCTTTCATAACATAATATGACTTCATCATTGCACTTTTGCAACCTAATTATCCATAGAAAATTATCTCACACACCCCACGATCATAATCACTAGCAAATTTTCAGCCGCAGCTTACACGCCGTTATGGCTATCATCACTCATTTTTCCAGCACCCGTATAATATCGTGCAAAACACACATATTGGCGACGTGCTATCGGCGCCGAGACCATAAAAATAACGCAATATCTTGCTGACGATTTATTTTATTTTGTATCACGTTTTAACCGTATCTCTCCACCGTTTAGTTATAAAACAGGTGCTGCGACTACATTCATGCAGCTGTAATGGCCGACTTAATTTCGCTGACTACAATGTGGGGAATTTTATAAAATGTCTGATGAAACAAACGTGAACATTTAAAGAGAAACATTGTAGTTGTAACTTATTTAGTTTCGAATCTTAAAAATATGTAAAATTTAATATTTCTTTGTGCATACCTCACTTTTGGATACTCAAAATATAGTTACAAATTAAATATGTAATAGTTAAATATTGATAACTCAACTTTATTATTTGAATACACATAAGCCTTGAGTGACTTTTGAAGTACAGTATATTTTAATGTTCGGACACTTTTTAAACAGTCTATGTTTTTGAATAGTTAAAAACTTTCCGTAGAAAGTATTAATCATACAAAGCTTTTGACTTGGGTTGCTATTAATCAGGCGGCTTATTTAATCTTTTTTAATTGCCTGTACATATATGTATATCCTTTTGCTTTTGAACCAAAGCGTGTTTAAAACGGTAACAACTAACAAGCAGTGATTGAAAAAAAAGTTTAAAAATAATAATGAGTATTTAATTAAAAAGCTCGTATGACGCACATCGACGAGGGGTTTCGCACTACGTTGAAACTCTAAGAGCTTTTCAAATGTCGCGAAAGCTCTAAAAGCTCTTTATGCGCTCCTCAGTCGCTTTATGCTCTAATAAATCAGAACTTAAATGAGCTTTTTAATTTTAAACACCGTTAAGCGATTAATAGTTGACGATATGAAATAATTTATAGTGTCGTTAAGATTTTATTAAAACGACGATTATACGCTAATTTAAATATAATATCTTCTATACAATAAATAACTTATTTTACTTTTAATATAAAATATATGAACGATTTTATTTTTAAAAATACCTACATACACAATTGAGTAAAATAGTAAAAAAGCGTAAAATAAAACTGTTCATTTAATATCTAATTGTGTATTCAATATTTACGAGTAATTATAAATAACATAAAAAAATTGTGATTTTTCTGCCTTATTATTAAGTATGATTAAATTAATAATAAATTAACATGTTTGAGTTTAAGAAATAATGTATCGGTAATTTATAGCTAAAAATTAAATTTAATCATTCACATTTTTTTCTCATTAATTCTGACTTTTATCTGATTAAACATACTAATTATAGTTACATGTGTCAAAATATTATTTTACGAAAAAAATATATTTTTATTAAATTTTCGATAGTATATTGTTTTACAGAACCCATTATATAGCGTTTTATAGTCGTTATAAAAATTGAATTATCCTGATTGACCCACAGCCTTCGGCCACTAACCAAATTGAACGTGGACTCAACACGTGAAACACGAATCCTCCTGTTCGGTTAATTGGTACACGTCACCACTGTCTCCTCTGGCCTATTATTAAACACATACAGGTGGATTCCGATGAAAACGAATGGGTCCATTCGGCGCACGAATGGCCAACCATTGATGCATAAGTCATTAGGATGCGTTAATAAATCTCGGCGATGCTATTTAGGCATTGACTCTGAAAAAGGACACTTCGGTGTCTCGTTAAATGTTTACTTGTGAATAAATTACGTAATTTATTTTTTGATTGCAATAATTAGTATCGAGTATTTTAAACTGTTTTTGTGGTTGGAAATTATATGGGAATGTCGGTATTTTGGGCTTCTCGTTGCTTTTTAATGATGCCTAGTTAAATTGTTTGATGGTTAATTATCTTGCGGGCGTTGATCAAGTTACATTTTTATTATAGAATGAGCTTTTATTGTTAAAGATGGTTTTATACAAAGTCATGTCGTATAAAGCTAAGTAAATATTTTGATGAAAAAAACTACTTCATATTTTATTTAATTAAAATATAGTTTTTGTATAATAATTGTAGTTTTATATATTTAACTGAAAAATATTTTAATTTAATCTTTAATAAATAAAAAATTTTTTTTTTTCAATATTAGCAAATAAGAAAATAATGGAAATATTTTGATTAAGCTCCTATAATTTACTTCGCAAGTAAAAAAACTACTAGTTTTTTTTGAAAAAAAAATGTAACTCTTGAACTATAGCTATGTATGTAGTGAATATAATCCTAGTACACGTTTAAGTTTTTTGATCTTTATATATTGATAGCCCTATATAAGCATGATTTACATTAATTTATTGAAATATTTATTTAACTATTTTAAATTTCCTGTTTTTTTTACTCAATTTTTCTATCAGTTTATCCATTAGTGAGTTATTTTAGACGCTATATTATGATTACTGAGACCTGAAGTTTTATAATATATGTATCAGAATGTTTATAAAGCACAGCATGGTTACCTTGCGCCACGACTGTCTTAACCTTTATATACGACCGCATTGTCGCCTTCACGATGGCCATTTGCAGAAATAGCCGACTAGTGGCGAAGCTAGCACTTGTTTCAATGCCTCCCCGAGCTACCGAACATGTTTATTGATTTGATCATATTTGGTAACGAGGCACAAGTGCACAGTGATTTAGTCTCAGAGAACCATCCAAATAATTTATACATCCACTGTGCGTGTACTGTTAGATAGAATGCCCCTACGCTTACCATCCTTGGTATGCCACATAAATTCTGACCGACTGCTTTTTTTCCCTCGGCGACATTCCAACTCAGATTTTTGTCGGGATGCTGTATCTAGTATGTATGAGAAAATATACATAATACTAGATGGAGAATAAGATTTCGGTTCTAAATTAACCATTAAACGGTTGAAACTTAACGACGCACAATCGAATGGGTTTGATTAGAATTTCTGATTTTTTTTGTCGCTAAGGAGCGATACAATCTGATGTCTTTTTAAATCGTTGATTCGTAGCTATTTATAACGTGGAAAGCTCATTAAAAAGGTTGTAAAGATCGTTAAAATAATAATGTGGATATGATGAGAGTGAATGTCGGTGTACAATAAATATAAATATACAATTAATATTTACTAATCTACTCTTATTCTGTAAAAATATTAAATTAATATGGTCGTGAAATATTTTATTTATTTCCTATATTGAATTATTTAGTTGTATAGTTAATTGTTTATAATAAAATACTTTATTAATATAATTTATTTTTTAATACACAAAGTTTCTTTATTCCATTGAGAAAAACCCGCTACATTTTAATTTTTGCGAATTGTTCTAAGAATATTATTATACAAATTCATACCTGTTCCTGTTTTATTATAAATATCTATTCTCAAATTATATGTATTTCTAGTATCAAATCTATTTACATCTTTATTTCTTATTAAATACTCTGTAACATATTTTTTTTATTTTTTTTTAAATACTAAAACATTCCTCTTGAGTATTTCTTAAATATCAAACCATTTTATTCTTTTAATCATACTTTTATAACTAATAAATATTTTTGTATTCAAAACTACTCTCATTGTTCTATTTTGTAATGGTTGCTAATGAAGAAAATGATCAAGCTTAAGAGATATACATGCATGTGATAATAAATATGTACATAATACAAATATTTTGTGTATTTTTGCAGTCGCGGCCCTTTTATCCTTCTACGTTTACATTAAAACGGTTCTAGTCGTAAAAATTATCATACATCGAATGTTTGTTTCGTTAAAATCGGTAGCGCTTTTGCCGCAGCGCTCCTTCAAAGGGCATTCCACAGTTTCTAGTGCTTCTCCAAGCACCACCGTTGCCCAAAGGCGTCGGTCAATCTGCTATTAGACAGCGCTGGTGCATTTGCATTGCGCATTACTGCAAAAACTTGCACGAGGAGTTGCTCTTTATTGCTCAGAATAGCCTGCAGGAGAAACGCAATAAGTAATGACCACCGGGGAGGGCTACTTTAAATGTGTTGTAATAAAAGGCCCAGAACATTTTCACGACCGTACAAGGCGTTACATGTTTAACTTTTATTGGTTTTGATTGATCGCCTGGGCTTCTTTGAAACGAGCGTTTATGACTTTCCGTGCTTTCTCTTCAAAAGCTTACAATGAATTGGCACGGTTGAAAATCATGCGAAAAATGTGATTCATGAACTGAAATGCCATATGAAATATGTACTAGAGAGTTGCAAGGATCTTTTAAATAACGATGCCTTTGAAATGGCAATGTATTGCCAGTACAAGTATACATATACAATATAACATGCAATCATTTTATTGCGGATTTTTTTTT
This sequence comes from Plectrocnemia conspersa, assembly GCF_051122295.1. NCBI lineage: Eukaryota > Metazoa > Arthropoda > Insecta > Trichoptera > Polycentropodidae > Plectrocnemia > Plectrocnemia conspersa. Next base: position 26,027,012 of record NW_028277176.1, on the reverse strand, counting down.
AAATTATAAAATAAAAATATATAAATCATAAATATTCATTTGCATTGAATTAACTGCATTGCTGTTTTTTGCAGAAAGTAGTTCCTCCAACGCCAGTTAAAACATCGCGATTTGACTCGTGATACAATTTATTACATTACCCTCATATGATTTGCGTTATTTAGCCTGTTAACAAATATAGGTGATATTTTATACATTTAAATGAATTACTCTTTATACATATTTATAAAAAAATATAATTTTCAGTACAATTTCAATTCATACGTTCATACCTATGAATAAAATATTTCTCCGTCGTCGTGATACATATTTCGTTCCGCCCTCTCGGCAAAATTTATACGTTATCCATTTCTCATTTCAGCCGCAGTGCATTTTGGCTTTGATTTTGTCAAAAAACGTTTACAGAGTGTCACGTTTCTCCTGTCTGTCGGTTTTCTAGCGGTTCTAGCGCGAACCCTGACTGACACTATCTTCCCTGCCTTGCTTATGAAAAGTGCCGTTTCATGACTAAGCCTCGAGCTGTGTTTGTAAAACTTTACACGTCCGTACGATCAATTGGTACGATCTGTATATAATAGACAATGATGATGTAATGTTCTGGTAAAAACTTATATTTTTTTGAAACAGTGTTTTTATATAATAAAAAATATAAAAAAAACAAACATTTTTATATAAATATTTTTTGGTTTTGGAACGAATCAACTAAAGTTCTTTTTTTGCTTTGATATTTAAGTGATTAAAAATACGAGAAATTTTTGGAACGAATTATGCTTGTAAATCAAGTTTTCTCATACATATTTTTTTAACTAAAATTTTTTTTATTTTAATTTTACTTGATAAAATATTTTCGTCAAATCTTCTTTTTTTTATATAGATTTTAATAACAGATTAATATATTTTTTAATTGCAACAATTTAAAAACAAATATGGCAGATCAGGCTGGGTGTTGAACTCAGCTGAAATATTTAAAATACTTAGTTGAATAATATATTTTTCACAGTTTTATTGTAGTAGTCCAGACTGCATATTTTTAATTTCAATAATAATATAATAATATCGTTTAAAAATAAGTCGAACTGATTTTTAAAGGTTATATGGATAACTATCTCTCTTAATATTGCTAAAAACATGCAGTTTTTCTAGCCTATCATATGATGTCTATAGCGTGGAAAGGGTTAAAAAGATTTATATTATGTATGTATGTAGATAATTATGTATATCTGAGTTGGCATATTTAGCATAAAATTAAGTTTAAATAAAAAATCTTTTCAAGTATATTTCACCAGAGCATTCTCAAATGTTGTAGATAGATAACTGAATAATAATATCACTTAAACACAAAAGCTGACATTATAATAAATCGAGTTTGTGTCGCAAGCACGAAATTCATCTTTTTCAAATGTCACACAGTCAGTGTTCCGCTTTCGCGAACTGTAACACGATCGTATCGGACAGCGATGACAACATGATATTTTCTCAACATCCAAATAAGTCACGAGATGAACCTGAGATTCTCGCCTTACTGTACTGAAGAGCCCACAATTTTTCTCCATCATCTTATTCTCTCTCACTCTTGTTTGGGTGTATATTTATTATATTTATAATGCGGCGCGGCTAGGAAGTGATTGAAACGTCGTGACAATTACGGTTCGTGACCGCCGGCGCCTTTATATAATATAATATAATACATTTATATTCCCAACTTTTATAGCTGAAGATTTCATGTGAAATAATTTAATCAATCACATGTGCTTTCATCGTTGGAAATTAATTATCATGAATAATTTATAAAAATAAATATTATAATGTATTGACCCTTAAGACTTTGGCATTTCTCGGCTGCCATGAACCAAGAGATTCACTAAAAGATCAAAAGTCTAAATATCATGACGGTCGTAAACGACGTGGCTGCGTCTCTGGTTGTCTGGGAAGCGTCAAAATGTTTCTTTGCCTCATAAACACGACTCCGTTGATGTTTTGTTATAAGAAAATACGTATATAAATTAGTTTAACGTATACAATACTGAATTATTATCATGTTTATGTAGTGATGGACCACTATGGTTTCGCATCAGTTATATAGTGCTAGTAAATGCAATAAAAATTTAAAATATAGTATTTTTCATTTAAAAATGAGTGAATACACAACTATTGTTACATATGTACTAAGCCAGTAGTTAGTGAATGAAAGATCGAAAGGTATAACGTATGTATCGTATGTAAAGGTATAACGTATGTAACGTATGTCAATTTTTTGCAAAATGGCGACAAATCTAAAAACTTAAACGTTCGTAACTCAGTAGGTTTAAATTTTAACGAAAAGATCGCTAAATATAAAAGGTTTAAAAGCCTAAACTTTATCTAAATAAAATATAAAGAAAATAGTTTTTTGCTTCAAGACAAGCGATGTATCAGTTCGATCGGACCCCCATACGAGCCATTTTGAGACTTGCAGAAGAGTTAACGCTCTTAATTGCTTGGTTTTAAAGATTTAAAATTAAATTTTTAGTATCGTATAGAAATACTGAGCACCTATACGTTTTGTATAAAAAAAAAATATTTTTTTTTTATAAAATGGCGGCTAATGTGAAAATTAAAAGTGTCATTAATTTGCAAAATAAAATCCTACTAAAAATGTCGTGTCCAATAACAAAAGCTTAATTTGCATTTAAAAACAATTTAAAATTATTTATTTTTTTCTTAAAAACAAGTCTTATGGTAAATTGACCGGGCCCCCATACGAGCTTTTATGTGACTTGGCATATAGTTAACGCTAGTATTTGGTTCCTTTTAAAGATATAGACTTGAGTTTTATATACAAAATAGAGCTTTCGAATATCCTTATGATGCTGTTTAAAAAAAATTAAAATTAAAAAAAAAAGTTTTTTTCCAAAACACGGTTAGTGTTATGAGTGGATCGACCCACATACATACGCTTATAAGACTTGCAATATAGTTAAGGTCAGTGTAAGCTTATTTATACAGATTTGACGTTGAATTTTGGTGACAGTGTGGAATTCTTAAGCACCCTGTATATCTTTGCTAGCAAAATCCAATTTTTTGCAAAATAGCGACAAGTCTAAAAACTTAAACACTCGTAGCTTAATAGGCTTAAATTTGAAGGAAAAGATCGTTATATGTGAAACGTTTAAATGCCTAATCTTTATCTAAATAAAATATAAAAAAAAAAGTTTTTTGCTTCAAAACAAGCGATGTATCAATTAGATCGGACCCCCATACGAGCTATTTTGCGACTTGCAGAAGAATTACGGCTCTTAATTGCTTGGTTTTAAAGACTTAAAATTAATTTTTAGTGTCGTATAGAAATACTGAGCACCCCCTATACGTTCGTATGTATACTAATATCATATGGGTCGTTGAAAAAATATCAAAAACTTTTTTAATTTTATTATTATTAAAAAATATTTTTTTAAAAGCTGAATTTAACTATTATTTCAAATTATTGACGACAACTTAATTATTATGATTATACAATCGATATTTTTCAATAAGAAAATAATGAGGAAGAATGAACTAGATTTATTATGTTAATATTTAAAAAAAAAAACATTTTTTCAATTTTATTATTTTGTGTTTATTTTTGATTATGTCTTAAATTTTTATTCATATTATCAGTCTTTTTTATTGCAAAAATAATGGATTTATTTTTACCGACTTCAAATTTAGCGGTTAATTCGAAGTCGGTAAAAATATTTTGAATTTAGTACTTCGCAGTCTTTGTGTTATTAAAATAAAATAAAAAAATATTTATATATGTATTAACAATACATTTTGTGATATTTTAATGAAAATCAATTATCTTAATAATTAGATTATTAGATTGATAAGTAATAAATCTAGTATGTATTTCCTTCTATTCTGTAAAATCTTGTTAAATCTGTTATCAATGTATGAAATGTTTTTGCATTCATGTGATTTGTTTTCTTTAAATTCCAGTAATAATATTGAAAATTTATTTTTAATCGAATTTCGTTGTAATTATGTAGTGTTTATACTAAATTACCAGCAAGATTATAACCATTTAACGTTACACATGCACAAAATAATATTCCCACGTGTGTGTTCGCCTGTGCGAATTTTTAAAAGATGCGAATGGTTTAATGGTAGAGTTAACACAATCCCGTGACTGCACACTCAATGATTACGCTAAGAGCTTAACGATACCTTATCGCCACAATCAATTTATTTGTCTAGACCTCTAGACATTTCGGTGAGATGCAAAGCATCTACAGGTAAACCATTGTTAAACCGACCCTGTCGTTAAAAAACCACATCACCAGTTTATGATGGATAAATGTCCGGTCGGATAGCACAGGTAGCAATTAGGGCATGTTTCAAGGGGGATTTTTTAGAATTCGTAAGAAAATGATATTAAAATTGTTCATTAGCTTAATTCGAGTCACGCCTCGTTTGGTTAGAGGCTCATGGATTGTGGTTAAGAAAATTACTTGCCTTTGGATTTTTCTTAACAAATTGGTACATTTACCAAAGTTCAACTGGGTGTATGCAATATTCGATTGCATTTATGGTTCAGCCACGATCTTGGAATATTGTTGATATATTTTATCGCAAAATCTGTATCGGGTCATATCGTGATAGCACATGTGCTAGTAATAATCGATCTCGAAAGGGTACACGGTTCGATCATGCGAGATTTGTCAGATTTTTTCTCTCCTAGTTTATTACATATTATATCAAAGTATCAGTTGCCTCCGTCAAATCTTGCGGTCTTAAGATGAGCGCATACTGAGTTGCCGAATGGATGTTTTGAATAATTTCATGGCATAATAATGTCGGATTTTACAGTAGATGAAATCAATTTCCTGCCGAGGCGCTTATAATCGCACTCATATGGCAAATTGACAGTGGTTCTAAACATTTGTTTAGAACAAATTTCTCTCGCCCACCATATTTTGTCGCAATATATGTAATATTATTTAATAAATTATTACCAGTTTAGCTGCAAAGTCACACCCCTTAGGGTTAGAAACCTTAAAATATATTTTATCCCAGCTACGAGGATCTGGTCTGATTTGTATTAGTTATTTTTTTATGTTCTCTTTCCTTCTATGTATTTAATATTTTTTGTGTATTGTTTTTTTTATACTTTATTTTTTTGCATTGTAATAATATAGTGTATTGTTTATTTTTTTACTATCCTGATGCATTGGGGTGAACTGTTAGGTCAAGATGGTTTTAATTTAATTTAAATAAATAAATTACATCACAGCGTTAACAATTATTATTATGGATAATTTTAATTAGATCTGTGTGTTGTATTTTTTTCTTTATAAAATCTTATTTTTATAAAAGTATGTCAACAAATCAGAAAATTCGTGTTCATTGTGAATTTATGAATACAAGTTTTAGCCAAATTTTAAAGATCTGTTGTGAATACAAATGTGAGATTTAAAAAAATATATAATCCCCCTGTATTGAGTTATATTTAAGCCTACCAATAAATCTTGTCTATCGCCTATTAAAAATACATAGATTCGCATTTAACGTCCACTCATCGACAAGACAATAGTCTATTTGTGTTTGAAGTGTATCATTACGAAACGCTTCACTGCCAAATCTTTTAAATAATTACCCAACAGAGAGGTCACGATCGTCAGTCAAATTCTTGACAAGTTTATTAATCCCTGTCAATTTTTTTCTCCTGCCAACTTGTCTGCTAATCCCTTTAATGAAATCATCGCTTTGCATTATAGATTTGTTTATTTTTTATTTATGAGTCAAGATAGATAGAATTGTCTTATTATTTCACTACAGGTCGCTTTCGCGGAATTTCAATTCAAGTTCGCAAGCCAATGGTTGGTTAGATCTGATCAGGTTTCGACACGTAAAAATCGTGACTGTTGGGTTTATAATATGCCCATCATCATAACGCGATGAAATTTGTTTCTTGCGCTTAGTTTCCATAACTATCTAAAGAGGACGATTATGGATCAACGTTTCTCAACGTTTGCTTTATTTATTATGTAACGTACCGTGAATCTTTCAATATTTACCGTATTATATACACATACATTATATTGTATATTATTAAATAAATTTTGTACTGACATTAGATTAATTTAAATTGTATTAAATACCTGAATTATTCTGCAGTTTTTAACGTAGAATATATTAGACCTAAGTGATTTTGTATATATATTTATTAATCTACATTAGCTAATAGTTAATTGTCAAATATCTACTATATAAAAAAGAATGCTTCATGGCACGAAGGTTTTATACATATTATATATCCTTTAAAATACCAAATGTTGTTTACTTAAGCATATTATTCTAGACTATTGTATTATATAAACACCAAACCTGTATTTATTATTTTTAGACGTACTATTTTTTTTAAAGTTAGCTACTCTTATAAAATGTTTATTTTCGCTAGTAAATCTAAATAATCTATTTCATAATAAATATATATCTTTTTCTTAATATTAAAATATACAATAGTATATTGTTTTTTTTTACCTTCAATAATAATATAATAAATATTGTAATATTATTTATCTTACATTAAACCTTTCCCATTGTAATAATGCATATGTTTGAAAACTAAAATCTAGCAATTAAAAATAAAAATTTAATAAATCTTTTAATAAATCTTATAATAATTAAATTTGATTTTTAAGCACTCAAATGTTTTTTTTTTTTTAGATATCAGCTTCAGTTTTAAAATTACCAATCACTTAGTTTTATTAACATTTAGTAAAACAAGAGTCCCTTGAACCCACTTCTATTGTAACTGATCTACAATTTAAATAACCAACTAATTTTTGAGCACTTTTACTGATAGCAGTATAAATTGTGAGCAGACGTATTTTACATTTTTTATATTCCTTTGCCATGACAGGCGATAGCCTAATTTGTTACAACGGGTTAAAGAAAATGAATAACAACTAAGTATATAAGCATACATCAGATTAAAATTAAAGTATGTGAATCATTAAAACAATTTTTACTTACAATCAATAAATTTCATATGAATGACTTGGTCTCATACATTTGGAAAATCTGAGAAAACTAATTTTGTTATTATTGATTAAAATTATAATTAAAAAAAATATACTAATTCTGATCATTTGGATATATGGGATTCGAACCCAATTCTTTCAAATATTATTATTTATATTTATATAGGTTAAGGTTAATAACATATATAAGAATATGAATATTCTAACTAGATTTTTTTGACTCTTATTCTAAATAGTGTTTTTTTATATTAATAATACAGTGTCTAATATTTTTTTTCAGTTCCTGACAAAAGCCATTTACATGGGTATCTATTAATTTGTCCTTACTTTTATTTATTTATATTTTAGGGCAAAAAAAAAAGTAAGGAAAAAAAAAAATTTTAGTTTCTTATTAAATTAGCTAGCATTCTTTTTTAAATATTTATGTTATCTTATTAAGGTTTTTAACTAATTTGTTAGAATGATTTTTATTTCTGTCATGGTCATTTACATGATCGAAATAATCGCGTAAAGTGTCTATTTTCAAATCTTTATGTATATTTGAGTTTCGGACAAACCATTGAGCATTTGTCGCCATTCTTAGCGAAATATTTTGTTGCGTTTGTAGTGATTTCGAATAAAAACGACTATGTATACCTCCCTAGACGGGGGATATATAAATAATGATTATCTAATTTCCATGGCATTTTCATAACCTCAAGAGTTCATAAATATTTTAGATTAATTCTTACATAAAATTGCAAGTTGCAATAAGTTGTCTAAATGTAAAATATACATTACCACGTGTTACACAGCCAAGAGAGAGATGCATTTGTGAAAAATACTCCACACCTTCTGAGGTGGGTGTCTCGGCTGTTTAATATCACACCTCATCAATATTGATCAGCGTAGGGGTGTCGATTTTTCTCGCGTTTTCACTCGAAAATTGCACGTTGAAAACGCTACCAGATCTAACGATGATATATCACTGTAAAGATGTATCCCAAGGGCAATTACTGGTTCCGTTATCGAATGCGCATCATATTGCAGCGGCCGTATTGCATTGTAGGGTGTCCATCAGTTAAGTGGCACTGCGACACGGCCCTGACACTGATCCCGCTCCGGATGAGACGCGGAATATATTAACGTCGGTATGTAGAGCATGAAAATCTATATTAAACCCATATGAGGGAAAGAATATATAATAATAATTTATGGATGACAACTTATTTTTTTTATATTACTTAATATAAATATTGCTTTAGGTTTAACTAAAAATGATTGCATACACACATTTCTTTTTATTCTAAACAATATATTGTTACTCTTTCTGGTTTTGTAAAAAACTTACATATAATTGAAAAAATAATAAGCACTTAACACCGAAAAATAATTACATAAAATTTTATTTATTATATTATATTTTTTCATGTAGCGTTCGTTGATAAAGGTTCGTAGACGTAATATTTTATAAAAATAAGATTTATTATATATACTTTAAATAAAACATATCACAAATAACTGCTTCATATCAAACCCAGCTTATTTTAAATTCCCATATATTATCTCCCAAGATTTTTTATAAAATTCATGTTATTTTCCCTGTTAGTATAATAAAACAATATTAAATATTTGTTCAGAAATATCATGGAATGCTTTATTTACTTAAACACGACCCATAATAGATGGATCGTGCATGGTCACCCTAAGTGCAGCTCAGACAGAAACTAATTCACCCACCAGCCTTTTGTTTCGAATTTTTCTCCATGAATTCCCAAGGCTGTCTGTGCACAATAAGTGTTTTATCGATACAGACATTGTTCGAGTGACATTATATAAAATCCAGTAAGTACATAAATGATACGGCAATAAAATCTCACAAGAATTTAAACAATAACTCAAAAATGCCAAGAATGTCTCGAAATATACGGAGTCATTATAGACAGGCGCCTACGAAAGATAAGGCTTGACAAAAGCTTGCAATAGAAATTCAGCGTCTTTCAATTCCGGAGATGCATCCAGCTACGGATATTCCCTGAAGGATACGTCAAGGCCTTATGATGTCATTTATGCAAAGAAAACACACCGGAGGGACTTCTTGTTATTTCTTCCTTGCTCTCGGAGACCTTTCGCTCAGGAAAGCTTTTCTCCCCTTCCGAACCACCGTTACAGATTTGACGGTGTTATGATTTGGCTTTGCGAAAATATTTTTACTCTCAGTCGAACGAGACTTTATAGAAAATTTTGTTTGCCGATATGCTGGTTTCATATTTTATTCACCCCGAAGTCGCTAAGAGTTCTTTAGAAAATTGATAAGGAAGCGGCAGCCGATTCAGCACAAAGGCACGATAATGTTGTCAGTATTTTTTATTTTTGTTTTGCATCGACTTGGAACAAAGGAGGAATCTGTTCATTCTTTATTCAACCCATTCCCGACTGCTACCATAGTCGTAAAACAATATTTCATTGAAATATTCATAAAAGTGTACGTATATAGGAGTCGTAAATAAACTTGGAAAACGTCGTCTATGAAGTGGCTCTGATGATATATTCATAACTCACATCTTAGCCTAAAGAATAAAGCTGCAGATTAATAAAAAAATAACGTACATTATATCTGAAAAAGTTTTAACGGAAAAAAATTGATAATATATTTTCTAACTTTTGTATTGAAAGCTTAGGAAAATATATATAGACATAATATAAGCTATAATTTAATCTTATACGAGAGATCGTCTAAATATAAACATAGAAACAAATTGTAAGATCATCATAACATGGCAAAATTTATCAAGTGCAAGGTTTATTTTAAATGAAAGGAGAAACTGCTGCTAAAAAATTTCACTAATGTGTTTCTATTTATGTAAATAACGCTATAAAAAGGCAAATTGGTGCTGCAAATTTATTCTTGATACACTTAAAAATAATATTTTTAACACAAAAAAGGAACACAACCTAAGGAGATAAGCAAGTTAAAACTGATTTAAACTCTAGACATATAAATGATAAAGCCTCTTCTGAAAAGATCTTCATGTCGAAATAATAAAAATGTTCTATTTATAATTAGTTTAAATATTGAAGTAATAAACTAATTTACGAATATTGCCAAGAGGTGAAAAAAAACTGTTTTTTTTATAAAACGGTTATGAAAATAATAGGCATTGGGAAACTCTGCACGCGCTAGGTGTTAAAAAAAAGTAGGCACGATATAAGAAATTATCTTACATTGATTCGGTGATTTTTGCGCAAACAAAAATTGCAAACACGAAAACTGCGATCAGAAAAAATTTCGAACATACAATATTTTACTATTTAATCTAGGCTGGTTCAAGCCCAAAGCCCACTGATATTTTTAAATTTATTTTTACACAAAGTTGGCAATGTACTAACAAATGGATAAAAATTTATTATAATACATTTGTACCATTTAGAAACTTGTATGTCCCTCCACTAAAATTCCTTAGGACAATCTGGGCCAGTGGCGTAGCTATGGTATTATATGTGGTGCCCGAGGCGATCCTTAAAATTGCCCCCCCCCCTATACATTTTTTGCATGGTCATAAGATCAGCATTTCTTAAAATAATTATTTGGTTATTGTTAAGCTCTTGCTATTCGTGGATGTATATATATATATTTTAGTGCATTTGGGGTTAAGTACTGCATTAGACGATCCCATCGCAAAAATGCTGCCCCCAAGCAAGTGCCGCCCGGGGCGGCCCACCCCCCTCGCCCCACTATAGCTACGCCACTGATCTAGCCTTCAGTGATTTTGAGGTTGGACAAGATTTTTCACCAATTATTTTACCATTTAATATATGCAATTGTAAATTATGAACTTTTAGTTTTCTCAAACGCAATTGGGTTAGAAATCTGCTTTACAGGTAGGCCGACACTTATATATTATTTAAACATATTTTTCTGTCCGAAATCATCTATTTTCGTGTTCGCAGTTTTAAGTGCGCAGTTCTAGTTCACGCACTAAAAAAAGTGGTATTTATTAACTAACATTCTTAATCATATTTTAAAGAATATCAGATATCGATAATTTTTGTTAAATTCGGTTCGATTTATTATATAAAAGCTCTTGGCGAATAGATATATTTTTTTTAATCTTTACTAATTAATCTAAAAAAATTCTTGATTACATATATAATGTAAAAAGCAATTGTGTTTTTTTCATGCAATTAATAAATTCAATTAATATTTAATTAAAATCGATAAAAACAATACATAATTATATACCGATTTTAAATAGAATTTCATACCATCCATCAATCAAAAAGATCAAGAATAAAACTAGGGATCAACCCTCACAATACCCTAAAGGCATATTTGAACTATTTTTTATACGTAAGACGATATTTTGTGTACAACGCATATTTTCCTAGTCATATCGTGTTATCTTTTCGGTAGCCGCCCGGGATGATCTCTAACCGAATCTCAGCTCGAGTTTTACATAATCGCCGGCAAAGGGTTAAGGTTAAGCACCATCGTCCCCGATGGGCATAAATCAAACTCCGGTAGTACATACATACGATAGCCACCGCGGATTAGAGCCTTATTTTGTCTTCTTGTTTTCACTCGAATATTGTTACAGTGCGCTATAAATCACGGCTTAACGACTTTCTGGTCCTTTCAATGCCTGGGCACCTGCTATTCAGTTCAAACAACGCCATTTTCCACCCCTGCATGCATTTGAAATAAACCACAGAGAGTTTGTTTATTTTTATTATGGGTCACCGTGACCAAATCCTTATTTATGACTCGCTCCTAGATACAATTGACAATGGTCTGTTTCGTCCTTGGCGGAGAAACGAAAGATTCGGTAGTCTCCGCGGGCGGGATAGTAATTTTGTCCTTGCCCTTTGGTCACGCATGGGTCCGAATTTACATAAATTCAACCGAAGATCAAACGAATCGGACTGCCTTTTTCGATTTTGATTGTGTATAATGGAGGTTTTTTATGGTAATTCGAGTATAGCGTCAAATAAACGTTCAAAATATAGACGCTAATAAGCTCTCACAAATGTGGATTTTAAATCGTGTTTTAGGTTTCATTTACATAAATATACAAATGCGTATAAATATGAAAAAAAAATGTTGAAATATTTGCTTTATTAAGATATCTCTATATATTATCATGTCATAGGGTAAATAAAAAAATTAAATAGTTCTTAAAAAATCAATTCAAAGAAAAGATTTTAAAAATATAATTTGGAACAAGGAATAATGGAGGACTTTTAAGTACATTATATTAGGTACTAGTTCCCTTAATTTGTAATTACTACATTAGTACTTACATTATATTTGCTTATACACTTACTATTAACTAGTAATAACTAGTACCAAGGCAGTTGTTAGATATTTGCCTATGAATATGTGATAATATAAATAAAATACATGTATTGATAATATTAAAAAAATCATAGTATATAAATTAATAATAAACTTTATTTATATAATTAAGAAATACTGTAATAATGTATAAATATAAACATTATTAGTCTATTTAAATATGTTAAGAGCAAAGTTATGTTTTTTTAAGTAGAAAACGAGTGTTAAAAGTCGTATTCATTTTGTCGTCAATAATTGATTTAACAAACATGGCAATTGCATAAGAACTGGCAACTGACTATTTATGGCAAACGACTATGTTTCTAATTTTATTGAAAATGTAGTAAATATCTATAGCAAAATTATATTATAAATCAAAGTGAAATTTATTAATAACTTGTATTTCTGAATATTTAAATTATATACCAAGTTTTATTAGTTAATCCCTAAATATTAATACATTCTGATTGAATATTAAATCCCATCGAAGCGTTTCCTAGAAAGCGTCAAAGAAGATTATTATGAATTATTAAGGAAAACGCTATGTCCCATTGATCACGGTGATATATCGATTTTAACCGGAAACTATAAAACCGCAAACGAAACCTTTTTTATACATTCTAAAAAGTCAACACTGTTATTTATCTGCGTCTTTGAAAGGATCTAAAATATGCTGAGACAAACTTCCAGGTAAATCAGATTCTTCTCTAAGCGTGAATAATAAACAAAGATCTTAAGCAACGATCAAAACGATAATGAATCCTTCTAATGGAAGACACTCCATTCATGCTTTTCACAATGGCGTGAAATAGTAAACAATTTTTTTAAATGTCTCGTCTCAAGCACTCGATAAAAACAATATTATTTTTACCTGCAAAGTAACCTAAATGCACTGGCGCCGTAAGGTATATCAGGTGAATATTTAGGTATTTGCATATGATATTTTTTTTTGGTACCGAGTAAATTCTTGGTAAATTTTTTGCGGCAGGTAGAAAGTGAGTCATTTTTGTTTGCAAAACCGCACTATCGTATTCTGGTCAATATTATAATGGCATAAAAGTGTATTGTATATAAAGGCATTTGGGATATTTTACGACGGATTGCGGTCGTAATGGGTTGTCAACGAGTTTATTAAAAAGCAATTCTGATAAACTACAACAGATTTATTATCTCCTGTTGCGTATTTTTGTAAATGATTTGTCCTTAGAATTTGATTAAGTTTATATTTAATTTAATATTAATTTATATCAGTATTAAAAAAAAAACATTTTTTTCACAAAAATTCCTATATTTACATTTACCATATTTTGATAAACGATTAGTCATAAGCCATTGTAAATGAAGGCTTATCTTCTAATGGAAATAACTACTAAACACTTACTTTAGTGTATTGTATATCTAAAGATGATTTTTAAAAATAAAAAAAACAGTTTTGAGTGAATCTCTACTAAAAGGCATAGTGGGTGGCATTTATTTATTTTTTATTATTTTTTATTTTTTTTTATCATTTATTTTTGTTTCAATATGCACTGCTATTAAATATGTATTTTATAAAAATATCTTATTATATTAATAAAAAAAAATATGATATTAAGAGCCCCAAACTTAATATGAAATACCCATACATACATAATTCATATACATTTAAGAACATATGTATATTTCTATATACATATTTCTTTCAAAATATGTGTTTAACACTCGGCAAAGACAATATATAAAATTACCAAAAAATGTGATTTAAGCTTTACATTGGAATTTTTGTTTTGAAATTATAAGCAGAAAAGTTCAATAAATTATACTTTTTATATAAAAAAAAATCATCATTGATTTTACAAACACTTAAAAGTCATCGAGTATTTTATAGTACAACATCGGTTTTTCTTTGATAGTTAAGCTAATTATTCATTAATATTTTTTAATCATATGTTTTAGTAAGGATAACTGTAACATTATTAGAATGCTGACTGTATTACTTCATAAGACATTATTTACATTTCAGTATACTTTTTATTTGTTTTTGTTTTAAAATTAAAATAACAAAAATGTTTAAAACTTGATAGTTTTGTATAAAAATCACCGTTAATTCAACATAAACTTAAAAGGTATATAATAAACTGCAATATGTTTCAGTACAGATAACTGTTACTCAATTAAACTATTGACTTAATTACTGCTTAGAAAGATTTTTTTTGCGAAAATAATTTAGTTACTTATAAAGCTATAAATTTATTAAATTTATAGCTCTATAAGTAACATATGATATGATAGCTTAAATCTGGTTTGAGATATAATAATAGCCTTTGAATCATGAGGTATGATTCGTGTTTTATTTTTTTTCTATAATATTTTACTTTATTACAAAATTAATTACCTAATTATATGTAAATGAATAAACTCACTTTTTATCTGCGTTGTTGATAACATTTATTTTAAATATAAAATAACTTTAAAGTGCTTCAAGCTTTTAGGAGTATGATATTTAGCTGGTTTAGTGTAAACTTTAATGTGGAATATTAATAACATTTATTAGTATTTATTATGATAGATATAATTTTTATGTTATATTTTAAGATTTAAATAATATAATAATACAATTAAAAAAATCCATATTGTTCAGTGCATCCTTTATATATTTCTAACTTAATATTAGATATTTAGAATTGCTCTCATTTGCCGATGATTAGGAAGTCATCTGCATTATCTTATCAAAAAATCATTTTTCAGCTTATAAATCTATGCCATTATCTTGAGCAATGGATTGAACAATGCATAATTTAGTCTAATCTGAAGAAATACCTCCCAGCAAAAAGTCCACTTAATTTTAACTTCAAGGCTTAGACACTTGAACTGAGTCGAGGTAAAATTTGAGAGTCTTTAGTTTTGAAACTAAATCTATATTTAAAAATACTGTATAGAATGTACTAATGTGTATCAAATCAATATTATATATCTTTAGAATTATTTGATCATTCCTTATAGTCTACTTACAGAAACCAATCTGCTCGTAATACACTAAAGATATTCCAATTATAGTGAAATTGCACTTACCATTTAGTCCATTATTTTAATAACGAATTTTTTGAACCAAGCACTACTCTAAATCACACATTACACAACGGAAATATTATTACGCACACTCACACACGCATACCTAATGAAACTTCTTAATGATACAATTCCTACGTCGCCTGTATCGAATCGTGATGGTGATTTTTGTCGCCGTTTTTTTGCCGGCAGCCACTTCTGTAGAAGTCGATACTCAATATGTAGAAGAAGAAGAAGCACACGTTGAAAAATGACTAAGCTGATTACCGCCACGATTCTACCAATCATTATCTATTAACTGCTTACCCTCGATCGCACATGACGTCGGAAAAAAGCGGATTGTTCTAGAGCGGGCTTTTGCTTCTTCTCGATAGAGCAAGCACTCTGGACAGTCATCCAGATCAGCACGCACAGCATCCACGGACTATGACATTTCAATTTGGATGAGAAGCGATTGTGATCCGTGATTACCGACGAACGAGACGTCGACCTCGTTCTTTACATATAAATAAGATTTGTATGTGTGTGTGCTTTTAATTAAAATGATCCATCAAGGCTTCAAATCGAACCTTCAGTCGATCGGAGACTGCATTGATGTAAAAAAAATAGATATTGACTTGACTCGTTGGTTATTTTTGTTCTCATGTTGGTAATTAAACACGCTTAGCATTTTGCAGTGATGATTCAATATAGTATAATATTATGTTTTATCAAAAACATTTATTTTTCATCTCAATTGTAGAACGACACGCGTGCCAACTGTGCGCCACTCAAACCACATACTAAGTATATACAATGGAAATCCTTGACCGATCGATTTTTACGACAATTTTCCGAAACGCCGACTCACCGAAATGGCATCCGACTGAACGGATGCTGTGCACTGTGCGCAGATCGAAGGTCTGATTAAAAGCCGACACGCGAAAATGCCGAAGAGCGTAGCAAAAATCGGATTACTATCATTAGATCTGTCGTTTGTTAATCTTTTGGCGAGTCGAGACGAATCTCGGTGACCAAGCGATAGGATACTTAAAGACTTAAAGACACCAGCTATCTGTAAAAACACCTTAATTTTAAGTATCAGAATATGTACAATGATGTTTTATATTACGGCCTCCAGGTTAATATGTTTACTTGCGTATAAAGTCAAAAATAACAAAAAAATCTGCAGCTTAAAAAACAATTATCATTTCTCAGAAGGCGAAAATTCACGTCAAAAACAATAAAATGATGTCGGCGCTGTCCCACTGCGACGACAACCATAAATATATAAATCGATCAGAATTTTATGATATTTTTATTACATGCTGCTTTAAAACTTGATACAATAAATACTTCACATGTACTAAAATATTGTTTTTGACAATATGTTTTACTGTTTGGTCATCGTGTATTTTTGTAGTGTTTATTAAATAAATTTATTTCGCATTATTATGATACATTGTTTTGTTGCATGGTCACCGTTGCTGGTCGCAGTCATACTATGGGAATTGGTGGCCAAAATCAAGATAACCATTAACAAATGGCACCATGAATCATGGGATCCGCTGCCATTATTACGTTAATGCGTGCCCGCAATTTATTCGCGAATCCAACCTGTAATCTATGTTTATACGTTGAAAGCGTTTAACTATAACGTGTGGCCGAGTTTATTATTCCAAGGACGCGCGGTAACCACACGTTGGCGTCGGGACTCTTTTCAAACTGCTCGTCTGCGTTCGGATGAAATAATGGTTATTTAGCAAAGCGAAGATTTATACGCCTCGAGGCTGTTGAAGTTGGAGATTCCGTAATTGGGCCGAGGATGCCTAAATTAAATGGTAAATTGCCAACTTTTGGGAGGTTTATCAAAAAATTGTTATAATTTTGATGTAAAGTACCAAGATCGGTTTCGTCTCACAATCAAAAAGAGTTTTGGAGCATCTTAAATCAATTATGAGAGATTTTCAAGTCAACGCGTCTTATCTTACCACCGAAAAGTTATCCTCTCTAATTAGAGCGAAACTTCCAAAAACCAACGCTGAGATTTCGTTTCATTTCGCCGGTCCCATAACTCATCGTAGATTGATCTCGTTTGTGAGAAAACTTTCCGAGATTGGACCTCGCAAATCACCATAGATGCTATAAAATATTATATAATAATTTAATATTTTTTCAATCAACTATAATCAAACTACATTACGTATTTAAGATTATGCAAATTGTTGATAGTGTCAGATACAAAAATATTATTGTAAACGAATAATAATACTATGTACATTACTTTTGTCATAAAATTAGTCGAATAAGTTTTGAGCAATAATCATATATGTTGAGAACAAATCAAAACTATCTGTCAGACGGTTAAAAAGTCAGATATCTCTACTTATTGGGGAGTTGTAACTTAAATGTAAATAATGATTAATATAGTTTTTTAGGTGCTGATTACTGAAAAAAATAATGAAAAAATCTAACTCGTACAGTTTATTCAAAAATCATACTTCTAATTTTGACATCATTGTAATGAAAAGTATAGTGAAACGGTTGTTACAATACATACATATTTAAGGTATTAAAAATAAGTATTATAGGTGTGTAAACACTTTCAAATAGAGTAAAAATCAAAATTAAAAGCATTTCCCCTCAATCTAGTTAAAATTATCATAATTATAACATGAAAAACCAGTTTACACCAGTCTGTTTTCTCCACTTCAATCTCAGTGTCTCTCTTCTATCCCTTCGTCCACCTACAGTGTGTTTTAGACTCTGTGCAGTACACGTCTCATGAAACTACTTTTTAGTTGCACAGTGTCACTTAAGAGTGTTTGTGTTTTTTAGACGACAATGGCATCCCGAGAATGTATTAACTTACTGGAGGTATCTGAATTGATGTTTGAAAATTTTCCAACTTAGATTCGCAGATGACACTACACTTAAAGCTGTTGATTTTAAAACACAGGTTTTAAAATCAACAGCTTTAAAACCAACTGATAAATACGAAATGCAATCCAATTACAATGTTTGACATACCTATTCAATTACTCAATTTAAATACACAACTGTACATATAAATTAAATTATTTAATTTTAATAAATAAAATTGAAAAAAATGAGACTGTAAGGAAAAAGTATTTATTTTTATTTATGGCATTCATTATTGAAAATATTTTCTTACAAATTGATTCAATTATCCCATCAATATGCTACAAGTCAAACGAGAAACGAGAAGAGCTTGGCCATTTGTAATATTACTTCTTGGAAGCTCTAGCGATGGGGCACTCGACGTCCTAATCCGAGGCTCGGCAAAATGACAGGTCCCCATTGTTGGAGCCCCAGATTGACCGCTTCGTTTTGTTGCGGCCAATCAAACATATCGGGTTCCATCGGCGTTTGTTTCGGCATACCGATTGCGAAACGACTGACGTTTTAATAAACGATTTTCATTTGTATCGTGACGCACTATTTGACTCGGCGATGACTCAATTCCCGAGATTCCCGAGAGGTCATTCAAAGAGTCACGGTGCGGACCTCGGATGACTTTTAAACTTTGTAAACATCATCTTAAACGAAAATACTATAAAAGTATACACCAGTTCAATAATTAATGATGCTTCATAATTGATATTTCACAAACTAATTCTTCTTATATATTTATTGCTAGATTGATGTACATATTCGTTAAATTCTTAACATAGATTTAATTAGTCATTGGATTTTTTTTTATAAAATTCTTATTTCAAACAAACTTTTATGTACAATAAATATTATTGCTTTATAACCATTTTTATGTTTACAATTTTATTAAAAGCTAAAAAATAATACTGATAAAAATATAAAATAAAACGTTGATGGTTATAATTTAAGGAAAAAATCTAAAAAACCTTTTACAATTTAAATAAAACAAAAAAAAAATAATAGATTTAGAGCTAATTTAGGTATATTAAGCTAAATATTCATATTAAGCGTTATGATTGCACTACACTCTTTGGAAGTTGTCCAAACCGAAGTTACAAATGAAGTTGGCCGAAACATCGAGTAAGCGACCACACTGTCGCAAATTTCATTTGCCGTCCGGACGGCGACCGTGAATGACGTCCGCACGGCAGCTACTGTCACGTACAGCTGGCATATTTGCGCACGATCGAAAAATGTGCAATAATCGCAATTTTTTATTTGTCATATTATTAAAATTACGCTACTGATAATTATAAAATTTGTGTAGGCACTCACCAATACAATATCAGTGAAAACTTTTCGGTCGTAAATATTCAATTTACGCAAAATCTTTGTCGGCTTTTGCAAAATATCATAAGGCATAAAAATTAAACTTTAGAATACGAACACCACATCTGTGACTATCTTAGAATTTGTCGCCATCGATTCTAAATAAGAATTCGTTATGGGGTGACATTTATATAATCCCATCTAGGAAAATACATAAGGATATTCGAAACGATTTTTTAACAAGATCAAGTACCACTTATTATTTTTTAATTATTTAATTTTATAAAAAAAAATATAATAAGGATATCTGTTAGAATAGTATACTATCAAAAATAGAATTAATCCCTTTTGGTGCCCTAAAGTATTCAAAGATGTCAGTAAGTCTGTTGAAGTCCCCGATAAGCATGTGGTATTATAACTTGACCACGTGACCACGATGCAGCGCTCGACATGCGTGTTGACCATACTACGCGCATACTGAAATTGAACCGAATTACTCTTTCTATCTAAGTTTGCGAAAAACCTTATTATTATCTCTCTCACTGTCGTCACTCAACACGCAAGAGAGCGAAAGGAGAAGTATCTCACCGCTTGCGCTCGAAAGAACAGCTCCGAACGTTTGCCGGCAATGTTCGGAAGCGCTCGAAGCTGGCCAAGTCGACTGAATTACCCCCACTTTACCTCCCGTTCTCGGTAACCTCGGACAACTTCCGAGAGATTTTAGAGCGGGCAGAACCGAATTCGACCAAAGTAGCCCCGAAGTAACCCATTATATTCTCCGTCCTTGGCCAACCTTGGCCAACTTCCAGAGAGTGTAATGCAGGCATTAGAGACGCTGTATTTGGGTTTTCATAAGAAGCCATAATAACTGTGTCATCAGCAAAGGTTGCTCAGGTAGTTCTGTTTGTATGCAAGTATGTATATAAAATATATACTATTTATACAGTAGTAGTACTGGCATTAGTACACTGTCTTGGGGTACTCCAGATTTAATTGGATAGACGGTAAATTTTTGCTTTATATTTTACTATAAAATAACTATCAGGCATATTGTTTGTATAATATATACATATTTATTTTATGTGGTAAGCGCGCCCTTTCTACTAAAACTGGTCTAGAGGCCACAATGCCAAAAAGCTTTTTAAAGCTAAGCTTTAGCACAGGTGTTAGCCCTGGAATTAAGCATACATTTTTATTCTACGATACTGCCCTGTTCACTTTTAAGAGAACGTGACAAAGTTTATCTACGTTTCGTAAATATAATGTAATTTACTCTGTCTTATTATAGTAGATTTTAATATTCCACCTTTCGAAATATTTTTTAACCTTGCAAAAAAATTTTGTTATTGATTCTCGACTAGTTAAAGACCTTAAATTCTCATTAAAATAGCTTCGTCGTCAGCATACATAGATAAATGCGTCTTTTGTATATTTGATTGGTAGTTAATTTTCAATTTTTAAAAAGTCACTATGAAAAATTGTGAGAACATCTAATACAAATACAGTTTACTGTTAACTTACACATTAAAAATTCGTACTGCAATATTTTTGATAATCGGCATTATTTTTGTGAATGAATTGTTTACGTATACAGATGTATTGATTGGAGAAGCAATACATGCACGTAAGAATATTTCTTGTCTTGCTTATTCTTGTTAAAGCGGCAATGCTTATTTCAAGGTTTCTCGTCTGTGTCACATCCGGCTATAAAAATAAATATTTTCACCCATTTCGCACAAAATAAATAATAAAATAATAACTGGTTATCAACTGCTAAAAAGTGATTGTGTTTTAGATAAAAAAAATGGAAACCGTGACGTTCACTGATAAACAAGATAAAGGGAAACGACGCGAAGAACTCCAGTTGTAATTTTACGTTGTTCGAGTGTTCATTATTAGTGATTTTCACGGACGCTGAACATTTCGTTAATAATTTTATTCTCTAGAGTTTTTCTTCTTCCAACGCCTGTTTTGCACCTGCTCTCTATTTAGTAACCAATAGTTTTTAATAACCTAATTAATCATATACTTTCCTTGACATTGTTCATAAAGTTCATCGATTGTAAAAAGCATATCAAACCGATGATTCACTTTATCATGAATTAAATTTGTATTTTTTCAGCAGTTTTGAACAGTAGCTGTGATTTTGTAAATTCTGCTACTTCATGCAGACTCTTTTCATCTCTAGTTATATGTAGAATATTAGAATTATCAGTAGATTATTATTTGTTTTATTTTGAAATTAAATCATTTATATAAAATGCCTTAAATTTTATATATATGTACATTTATCCTAACACACTCACGTACCATTAATAATAAATCACTCTAAGCCATTCGACTATGATTGAAATCCCATCGGTTCCCCGTTAGAAAGACATAGCCCACAAGTTCTTAGACAAATCAGATCGTGATGGCCGCAAATTCCGGCCATCAACATTATCATCGTGTCGGTGACATCCGAGTCGCGTTACAATACAATTTATTATAAATTCATCATACTTTTTTCCATCTCTCGGATCGAGATCAGTATCCAAGCTTTGGCATTCCATTGTTGGAGCCGCCTGTTCTCTGTGTGTGTGCGTGTTTGTTTATAATCGTTTTTTCCCTTGCCCCTAAAATGTTATCATCATTATCATCATTCATATCGGGTTTGATTCGTTCTCGTTTGGACAGGCGGAGGTATCTCGAGTGGACCATTGTTGCGATACGAATTCATTTATTTGGTTCAGTTTCACGCAGAGCACGTTTCTATCGCCGCATAGTTCCGGGGAAGATAAAATATGATGTACACATATGTATTGTATGATGAGTGTATGCGAGTAGAATTGGAGTAATGCGATATATATATATAATATTTGTATAATTGTCTAGAATCAGCGTGCAAGCAAAAATATTATGTAATAAAATATGATGAGTCAAATGTTAGGTATTTAGTGATGCTGCTTTTTTTAATTAATTTCATAACTTAATTATTAGTAATTGAATCAATTTTGTAAATCAAAAAACTTCGTCGAATTCATTATACTTGTACTTAAGTTAATTAATACCAGCGGACGTTGGTCCCCATAAGTAATCTATTTTAATTTACCAGTGTAACTATTGCAACCATATACATATACATAATACATACGCTATAAGTATTCAGTGCATTTAGTATTCATCAAATATTCTGGATAACCGAATGAATTTCTATTGCACATGCTCGAGCGCGCCCCAGAAAACTACCTTTATATGGAAACATTCGAAAAGGAACTTTCTGATGGAATTCACTTGCATTAGTGTGAATGTTTGCTTTAATATCACCACATAAGAGTTTCAGCTGTTAATTTATTTTCGTTTCCGAGTGTTTAATAAAATGATTATTATAACTTTTTAAAAATGTTTGCTTGCAAAAGTTTTCGCGTTTTATGTTTCTACGATTGGGTGTATGTGTGTGGGTGTTTTAAACTGCGATTTTCATTTCTGAACTTTTCGTTTAATTAAGATGATGCAATTGTAACCAATGCCAAGTGGGGACTCGCGCTGATAAAAGAGAAGTAGATTATTATTATAGGCAATAATTCTTTCATGCAAAAAGTTAGGGATATAGCAGCGGTTTTATTGCGATCGGGGTGATAAAGTTCCCCCTTAAAACTAAGAATTGCGGCTTTAGGTAAATTCGCTTTGCATATTGCTTTGATAAAAATAATAATAAAAATGCTTTAATATTTGCAAAAGCGTGGCTTATACTACTAAAACACAAAAATAAATAAGTTTGTGATATATAAAAAAAAATATTATTACCACAATGTATTGTTTATCATATCAGGCTTAAACTTACAATTACTTACAAACCTTAAAAAAGACATATGATCAGATAAAAAATATCACAAGTACTTATGAAAAAATATTAAATTATTGTATTCCATATTATGTTATTCATAAGAATTTCTTAATTGTAAGGAAAAAAACCTGTACTGATAAAAATGATATATTTTATGATATTTTAAAATTGTTTAAAAAAATTTAAGATTAAAAAACATATTTTTGTTGTTAAAGAATTTTTATAATTTAATCATCGCACTTAAAAATCAGTATATCAATTATAATATGCAGTAGTTAAACTGGCTCAATTATTTATTATGATACTATACTTAGACTTCCACTAAAGAACACTATTTTTATGTTTAAATTAACAATAGTTAACACATATTTAGAATAATAATAATTTGTGTGTTAAATAAATTTATTTAATAATAAATTTATTATTTTTATTTATGTGTATAAAAATAATAAAATTAATTAATTTGGTATAGATTGTATATCCCACTGTCTGTATTTTTACAATACAACAATATTATTTTTACACGTCTTAATAAATTAGGCGTAATAAAATATGCTGTTTTTAAATAATGTTAAAAAGTATTTATTAATTTATTTTAAGCCTTGCAATATAACATGCGTTAGTCCAATGCGTATGGAGTGAGACATTTAACTTAAATCAAAGTCTGTAAATCAGTAACGTTTTATTAATTATTTTTTCTACTTACATACAATCAATAACTGTCTCTATGCACGACCTAGGTCGATTTTATTAAAAATATTTAATATGATATTTATGATCTTCGAAATCATAATCTGTGGTGAATGATCAGAATTTAAATTATACATTTTCCAGTAATTCAAAAAAAAATAGTAAGGAAACATCAGGGTTCATATAGGATTAGCCAC
This sequence comes from Plectrocnemia conspersa, assembly GCF_051122295.1. Classification (NCBI taxonomy): domain Eukaryota; kingdom Metazoa; phylum Arthropoda; class Insecta; order Trichoptera; family Polycentropodidae; genus Plectrocnemia; species Plectrocnemia conspersa. The sequence continues at coordinate 26,002,730 of NW_028277176.1, read as the reverse complement.
TTGAATAGGTGCTTCACCCATTATTCAAAGATTTACAATACTATTGTAACGGTCAGGAATAAATTTGTGTTGGTTTTACTACCTGCCTGTAGAACGCAGTGTTTGCCGCGGATAGTATTTTTAAGCTTTTTTTATTTGAAACTAAGTGTGAAATTGCATTTAAAATGCTATTTTTTATTAATGTAAATTGCGATGAAAAGGAAATCTTAGCGTAATATCTCTCGTCTAATATTTTAAAAGCTGTTATCTGGTGATTAACTCAAAGATGTTCATAAATAAAAATTGCGTTAGTTTTACTAGCTTTCTTTTATAATTATTTTTTGTCGCGTAACTTTGTATGAATACACACTAAAATCAAAGTCTGTAAATCAGTGATATATATTTTAATAATTAAAAAATATTATACATCAATATGTCACTATGCACAAACTATCTTAATTTTATTTTAATTATTTATTGAGATATCTAATAGTAAGATATCTAATATTTTTTTGTTGGCGTAATTGCCAGGCTAGATTTTATTGCTAATTGCGCTGAAAAGCTATTATATTGCTATTCCAATAGTTATTATCTATCGGTGAACTCAAATAACTTTGCTTTTAGGCAGGTGTATAGATAAAAAAATACATTTGCTTTGCTAAATGTTTTTTTTATGGATAATTTCTTTTTTCGCATTTCTGAAATCAATATCTGTAAATTAGTGACATATATTTTATTAATTTTTCATCAGTATATGTCATACACGATTTAGTTTGATTTTTATTTTGCTTATCCATCACGATATTCATCATCTATGAAATTATGAAATGCTAAAATTAACTTACCTGCGGTTATTGATCGGAATTATATTATATTCACTAATTCCAATTTTTCAGATACAATAAAAATTGAAAAACACTAAGGTTTGTATGGGATTCGAACCAATGTTTTTCAGGTATTATTCACCTCTTCTATTGTATGATACATATTTATAGCACACTGACTGATTTTCTACAATACAAAAATATTATTATCTCAGGTCATATTATTAGATTTAGACATAAAACAGTGAAAAGTATAATTTAATATTGTTAATGTTTTTTCTTATGCTTTTTACATTGATGAATAGTAATGTACGTCACAAAGTTTTCAAGGATGAACTATTGTGTAAAACATGTACATAATCTTAGTAACAATTTGTAAAAACACTATTAAAATAATCTCTAATTTTAGAATAATGTTATTTCATATAATTATAATTTTTTAATATATCTATTTTCACATATTTTTTACGTTAAAAAATTCAAGATTTTGCATAAAAAATAATTATAAAATAAATTTTCATGCTAACTATAGTTTAATTAAAAAGAATATATTTACATTATTTATCATGTAATAACGATTAAAAAAATTAGTTTTTTCTGGCTTAAATTAAAAAAATAAATATTTCTTGATGAACGTTTCTACTGATTTCTGTAACACGATAAGAAACAATCTTTCTTCGATTTGAACCTACGTCTTTGGATAGGGTTTCTCCATTGCGTTGTCATTGTGCCACCTGCAAAACACGCAACTTCCAACCCCTATCATAAAAGCACCAGAAAATTAATTCGAGCCGAGATCACGTTTCAAATACAATTCTCGGTTTATTACCTTTCCCTCGCCGCTTTAGAGATTTTTTCGCTAGAACTTTCAAACCAGGGAGAGAAATTTCTTACGATTAAGATACTTGTATTTCATTATATGAGAGGGGAGTTTCTAATTTAAACTTTAACCCGCGGCCTTTGGGAAAAAGTCTCCGGTAATGCTTTTTGTAAATTTTATTTTTATTTTTAGTTCGCGCTGCATGTGCACTGCGTTACAATAATGAGCGGGAGCGTTTCTTCGAGCCATTTCCATTTACAGTTACACCACGGAAACTTTACATATTCCCCACTGATATTACTCGCCAACAATGTTTGCCCTAAGTTTAATTAAAAAATATATTGTGCAAAACATGTAATAATAAAATATTACGTAATGCAGATATAAGCACTTGAATATTATTATAATTTAAATCCACTTTTTGAATTCACCGAAGATAATAAAATCTGTGTATTATTAGAGATACATTGCCTTTCGCTCGCTCGCGTGTTATGTGACGAAAGTGAGTGGGAAAAAGTGGGCTTGCGGAACGCATTTAACGCACGCCCATGTCTCTCACTCACTCTCGTCAATTAACACGCGAGCGAACGAAAGAACTACAAGAAATATATAAATACCCATAATGTTGCAATAGTATAAAAATAAAAAATAATATTTTTTAATTTCAACTATTTAACTATTTATTTTGTATTTAAAAATCATTATTTAGTACCATGAATTTGTATAATTATATTTGCACTTTTAAGATACGGATTTTTTAATAAAAGGTTATCCAAATCACACTACCAACTAACTAATAGCAATGAAAGTTTATTCGTTCCCTCTTATACGCATATATAATAGTATGTATTATACATTCACTAAACTTTGATTAATCAAAATTTGCCAAGCGAGCGTTATCGGTTATGGTTGTGGCGCCGATAATCTTGGAAAGCCTAATAATATTTTGTGACCCACCCTCCCTTTCTTCGTCCGTAAACGTAATTAATTCCTCGCCAATTTGTATGCGAGTGTTAATTAAACAGCAGTAGGGTTTGTAATTTCGGCCCTTTGCCGAGTTGCACACAACGCTACTAGCTGTAATTATACGCGCGGTGTTGCCATTGTGACGAAATGTTCTAAAGCTCTATGTACTATTGGAAGAGTTTTAGAATTTGGAATGACTTAATGAATGCGAACACAACATAAAATTAGGTGAAGATAATTGGAGTTCGACATTCCAAAAGACCGATCGACAGAGTCCATACTTTGATGAAAGAATATTAACTCTATAATTATACTAACTAAAGTTCGTGAAATTGTGGCAAAAGATCGCCGAATTACCCTTCGACTAATGGTAGACGATTTAAGCGATTTAACATCAAAGTTAGAAATAGAGAAAGGTTTTGAAACAAGTTAAGTTGGCTATTGTCGCATGACTGTCCATTACATACTGATTAGAAAATCTGTTTGATGAGATCAACATTTTTTATTTATCTTAGTAAAACTTGCTTTTAAAATGAAATGATGTTAAGACAAACGTAACAGTTTTTTAAGCCATTTTCAACCATTTAAAAAAATATTAGTAAGTAATATCAGACATTATTTGTATAAAACTATATTAATTGTGCTTATTTTTGGAGTAATTGAAGAAATAATACAACTCTGATCCTAATGGCTTAATTATATAATTAAATAAAAAATATAATAATTAAGATAAAAATTATACATAAACAAGCAGATGAGGTGATAATAGCTTATGTAGAGTTATGGTAATATATTTTTTTATTATTACGTATATTGAAATTGTATTGCTCAATATGTATTGAATTATCAGCAAAAACAATATGTTAATAATAAATGCAATTTTTGCAATTTTAATGCGGTTTTTATACCAAAATTTTAATTTAAACGTTAATAGATTAAATAATATATGTAACAACTTTTATATATCCATTTGTCATTTGTCAAACACAAGGGTGATTTCGTCGATAACTATGAGGCGCTGGGAAAAATATCTGGAGTCTTCTTTTATTATTATTTATATATTTAATGCTATATCCCTTGTTTGTTTATTCCTGTATAATGACCATTAAGTTATGATAATCAAATTTGTACTGAAAAATAAATATTAAAATAAAATAATAGGTATTTGTAATACAAAAATATTTCATTATAATAGTACGTAATTTGTTAAAAAAATTAGGCATTAATGAAATATATGTTTTTGTCTGCACCATTGTCATTGTTGTAATTTTTCGACCTTCGTTTTTTTTATTTGTGTGATAGATTTCTTGTTAATATTTATTTTTAATTTACTTAATGATCCGTTTCTCGTGAATCGTATACATACGGAGCAAATGAGCACCGGACTGCACGCTGCGAGGCGGCCAGGTTACCGGGGCGCACGGAAATAAATTGTTTAATTTAAATTATCAGAAAGACCGTCACGGATAAACCAACATAATGGAGTGGTAATGAAATCACCTCGAACTATTGTGCCTCGGGATATTGCCACTGTGCCACCGCTGATGAACAGGCTGACCGAGCCGAAATGGCCAAAATTGCCTTTGACAAAAAATCATAGTCAAGGTTGATACTTTGGATGTGTGCGAGTGTGTGAAAAAAATAATTAAAAACGACAAACGCATTTTTTTTAGATTTTTTTATTGCATTTTTACATAATAGGCGAGAGATTTAGTACGTCAAAAAGTACCTAAAACGGATGCAGATAAAATTATTTTAGATAACATTCAAATGATCAAGAGATTAAATAATTTAATAAAAATATGTTTTTTTATTATTAAAAAAAAATATTATAAATCCGTATTTATTATTAAAAGTTGCTTTAAAATATATTTAATCATAAAGTTAAAACGGTAATTGAGCAAAAACAAAATAAAATATAAGACAACGGATATAATGTTTCATTGACTATGAAATATTATATCGAAAAAAATTATAAGACAAAATCTATGAGAATATTAATGCAAAAAAGCGACTAAATATTATTTTACTGCTAGACTGATTATATAATATATAGTATTTTTGTAAACAATCATAAAACTTTTATTTAACGCGGCCTTTAGACGAAAGCTGTTTTACCCTTTTTTATACTAATTTTGGATGTAGAACACCTTTGGCTTGCAGTATTACAAAAAACCTAATACAAATAAAAAATACCAAATAACCAAAAAAATATTTACATTACTATAATATGCCAAAAATGTTTACAAATAATGGTTAAATTGATTAAAAACATTACTTGCTATAACATGAGTTATTCATTAATTTACAGTCCAAATTTGAGCCTATATTCTTTTATACATACTTTTCTATCAAAAAAATTAGTTTTTTAATGCCTACAGTATTCGGTGCATAAAGTGGATACCCTCCATTACGGAATATAAATAACACCCCAACATCATTTGGTTTAAATTTTGCAGAGTTGTCTTGAGAAAATTTTCGTCGTATTTTTTACCAACTTAATGACGAACGTATTACATATACCCTAACTGAACTGAACGATTTTTTTTACAAGCATCAAATTAATAAAAACTGCTCTTTAACATAGAAATAAGCTTCTTAAAATTATCGATTACAACATCAATTTATGTTCATAATATATAATTTTAGATAGTTATACCAAAAAATTTGCTCAGATTAATATATTAATTGTTGAAATACTCTTAATTAGCTCTTATGTCTTAAAATGTGTTATTCGTTGTAACTTATTTTGACTAATTATTATAATTATTTATAAATACTATTTTTTTTAAATCTAATTTTATTGTTAAGGATTAGTAAATTAATAAATATTTTCTATTAATACAAGATGTACGTATATTTTGAATATTTTCGTTTGTATAATTATATGCATTTTTAATAAAAAAAAAGTTTATAAATTGTCATTAAAATAACAAGCATTTAATTATGTCTAAGGAATGTGCATTTTTAACTAAGTTTCACCCTCATTAATAGCAGAACAAATAAAATTGATAAAAACAGGTTATTATCGTATGAAGTATAATTTAATAAAAATTCTTTACTTTTAATGTCATTTATTAAATATTAATCAATTAATTAATCAAACATACTATATAAAAACTTTTACATATTTGTAATTAAAATATTATAATAATTAATAAACCACAATATAAATATATATTTAACTATAAAAAACTGTATTTAACCATTTTAAAGTTACTTGCTCAAAATATACTCTTCAATATAATATTCAAGATATTACGATATTGTATCCGAGAATGATTAACCTTCAAATATCGAATTTATTTACATATTTATAAATCTTATGAACAGCTAATTTAATTTGACAATAATCAATATGTTACATCGAAACTGTTATCTAAAATTTAAAAAAATGAACATATTAATTTTATAATAACTTTAAAAATTAGTTTTCGATTGGAATATCTGCTTTAATTGGAAAGGGACAAAGACTAATTTTTAACGATAAATCATTTTATCTGTGCGTAAAATTTCGAATGAGCGCACAAACTAACAAGTGCGCATATTTTAAGTTTAATTTATTAGCTTTTTAACGATGCTTCATTAGCGAAAATTAAAAGTTGACGCAGTATTAGTTTGTAGAACAGCTGGTTAATATAATTAATTTATCTGACACACAATTGAGGTCGTTCAGTGTTATAAAACAAGACAGGAAAGCCATAATTCAATCCAAGCTAGTAATGTTAATTATTATTAAAAAAATTAATACCGTATTTTTTTATTTAACAATATATTATACGTACGTGAAATAAAATTGTATTTTACTGTAGAATTGTTCGTTTTGGAATGCCAGTTTTAAAATTAGAATATTGTTTGGTGGTTTTAACCCAACGGGTGGTCGAGACTGACATTGGCGGGATGCTGGGGACATGGCGCGAAATGGAAGGTCACATCAAAACATTAATTAATCATGTCGAGCGCCATATTGAGGAACATGGGTTTAAATATGTATTAAAAAGGCATTGTGTTACTCATATTGTTAGAAACGAACAATAAATTTGAGATAAAAAAATATATAATAAAGTTACTGAATCGCATTGGGTTATAAAAAATATAGGTTTGTGACTATTGAATCAAAATATAATTGTAACAATGTAATAATTTTTTGTATAATTTCTTTTGATTCATATTAATTGCTTTTTGCAGATTTGTTCGTACGTTGAACGCCTCAGGGTTAACTCAGAAAATAGGGTCAAAAATATTGCTTTTATTACAATATTACATGTAAGTACCCTACAAATATATTTTTTGGTATTCAATGGTTTATAAATAATTATTTATTATTTTACAGGTCGGTCACCCACGACTCAGAAACGATCATTAACATACTTTTAAACCGTTTATTTATAAAATAATAAATATACTCACAGTTTTTTTACGTATATTTAAATAAGCAAAAAAATATTTTCTGCTTAGTTTCAAAGGTTTATCGAAAAACCGACAATTTACATAATTAAAAAAAAACATTTTACACCTATATAAACGAATGAGAATTGTGTTTAAATTTTAGTTTATATCAGAATGTTAATAAAGATGCATACTAAAAATGTTTAATTAATAAAAAAAGTAAAGTGACATTTATATTGTGCAATTATAGTAGTTGGATATTTAATAATATGATTATTAGATCAAAATGGATTCTATTAGTGACAACTGCCATTTCAGTTGGATTTGTTGCAGGTAATATATAAAATAACCAAACAGGTTCAACATATGTAGTTGCGCTTTTAAATACAACAATTCTGATTATTTTAAAAATAAGTAGTTGTTTTATTTTTTAATATCCATATGTATATATTTTATTTATTTATTTATTTAAAATACATTATTAGCTGCTCCTTAAATATTTAAAAAATTGAAGTTGTTAAATAATGCTTATTTTAAGAATAATGTAATTAATATAAATAAAAAAAACTATTTTCTGCTGCAAAAAACATTATTCAATTTATAGGTTTTAATTTTTAAAATTACATTTTGCATCTTATAAAAATTTTAAATGACTATTTTAAAAATTACACGTTGAGTTAATTTATTTAAAGCAGAATTTAGTTTATTATTTTTTTATTTTATAAAATGCTAATATAATATATAAAAACAAAGATCGATTTTTTTATAATATTATAATTTTTGCAGCAACGTGTGATGCGTGACTATTTAAAATATCTGTGATTATATTATTGAATGCAAAGATAATTTATTTATTAGTCTAATTTATATTTAAAATTAATTACTGATATTAAATCTGTTTATAGTTTTTCCAAAAAAAATTAATAAGCGCGAAATATTACAAAATAATTTTATGGCAAAATTATTTTGATTTGGTTATTTACGGTAAAATAATGTAACTAAGCGTTACATATGTGAGTGAAATTATGTAAACAAAGATTTTTTTTTATAAAATAAAATTTGTCTATTTGGACGGTAAGCAATTAGTATATTATACATATTTCCTTCTTTCTCTAATCTCCCAGCAACTTGGCACTAGAGAAAGAAAAAAATAAAAGTCTCTCACTGGAGGCTTCCTTGAAATAATTAATATAAAACTATGGTATGTTTTATATGCTTAGGTGAGTTTGTAATCTGTCAAAATATTGTTCATGCAATATATATTTTAATATATTTGCAAAAGCATTTTTTTGTCACATACAATATTGATTTTAACAGAAAATAATACACAATTTGAATTGATAAAAGTATAATATAGAGTTTATTACTTAACAAATAAATAAAATATAAAATAAATATATAAAATATATGAAAAAGAAATAATGCATCATACAAATACAAATATATTTTAAATATTTATTCTTTCGAAGTAAAAGTTTAAATATCTAAGAAAAACGGAAGTTAATAATAAAACTATAAATAAATTAAATAAGCTCTGTGTCAAAAATATTGTAGTGTTATTATTTTGTAGATTACAAAAATATTAAGAAAGTCCTTGAAAATGAAGTTCTTATTGTATATGTTAAACTTAAATATGTTTTATATTTTAGGACAGAACCACAGGCACAGGGAGAGCGCAGCCAAATATATAGATAAAGCTTTACAAGTTTACGACACTAAAAATTACCTAAACGACATAGGATCGGCGATTTTAAATCATGCATCATGCGGAGGCTGCAAAGCAGCATTTGCTTTTATCTTAATAGTTGTAAAAATTAAAAACGAGCAAGAAGTCAGAGTGACTGTAGCGACTGTGTGTATTTTATTGAACTTGCAAACTATCGAAGTATGCAAAGGAATGGCCAGAATGTTTTCGGTAAATTATTTTATTAAAATATGAACACATTCTATTTATTATTATTTAATTATAAAAAAAGCCAACAGTTTTAAAAATATTACAAAATACAAAACTGAGTCCAGAAGAAATTTGTATTAATATTTTGGGTGACACTTGTGGAGAAACGAAACAAGATTGGAGAGTCGAGCCTTCTCCAGTACAAAAACCACCAGTGCAGCTTTTAGAGCCACATAAACTATTATCTCCGAAGATTAAAGTTCTTCAACTGACTGATCTACATATTGATACTCAATATGTTGAAGGTAATAAACAATTAATTAATTATTTATAATCAGAAATTTAATATTAAATAAACAATAGGTACCAACGCAAATTGTAAAGAGCCACTATGCTGCCGAAGATCAAGTGGAAAAGTAGGAAATCCTTCAGACATGGCTGGTAAATGGGGAGATTATCGATACTGTGATGCTCCACCTAGATTAATAGATAATATGATCAGTCATATAAAAGCTAATCATCCTGTAAGTGCTACATAATAAATAATGTATATGATTATTTATACAAAAAGCTATTCATAGGATATAGCGTATATAATGTGGACTGGAGATGTTCCACCGCACGATCCATGGAATCAAACCAAAGAAGAAGCTTTATATTTAATTGATCAGGCGGCACAGCAGTTGGCAGATGCTTTTCCAAAAACTCCTATATATCCTGTCATTGGGAATCACGAGGCTGTACCGATTAATAAGTATTATAATGATTCTAAAAAAGTGCCTTTTCAATGATTAATTATGATCTCATTTTAGCTTCATATCTCCTAATATGACAATAGATGGTTTCAACATGATGTGGTTGTATGATGGTTTAGATACGATTTGGAGAAGATGGTTACCTGCTAGCACTTCAGAAACTGTACGCTATGGTAGTTATTATTCGATACCAATAAGATCTGGTTTGCGAATCATATCTTTAAATTCTAATTTCTGCTATAATCTAAACTGGTACGTCTGCAGATAAAAATTAAATAAAATATCTATTATTTAATATGAATCTTTTTAGGTGGATGTTAGTTCATGGTGATGATCCTGGAGGCGAGCTAAAATGGCTCGTTAACGAGCTGCAAAAAGCTGAAGACAATAAAGAGAAGGTTCACATATTAAGTCATATACCTCCAGGTAGTTCCGATTGTCTGAAAGTGTGGAGTCGTAACTACAACGAGATTATAAACAGGTACGAAGGAACGGTTATGGCTCAATTTTACGGCCATACGCATTTTGACGAGTTTGAAGTTCAATACGCCATGAACGATACAGGTATGTATATTATATATTATATAATAGCTATTTTCCATCGAAAGTTTATTATTTACAACTTCAACAGCCAGGCCAATAAACGTCGCTTATATAAGTCCGTCAGCTACGCCTTATAACGACTTAAATCCAGGTTATAGAGTTTATTATGTAGACGGAGACCACTCGTCTACAACTAGAGTACGTATATCAAATCCAATTCTAATTTTGCATCTTATAATCATAAACGAAAAATTTAGCAAATCGTCGATCATGAGACATGGATAATGAATCTCACGTATGCTAATGCCAAAGACGACCCGGTTTGGTACAAATCATACTCGGCAATGTCAGCTTATAATATGACTGCTTTGAGACCACAAGACTGGGATGTTGTTATAACTGATATGACCGTAAACGACGAACTGTTTAAAGAATATTATAGGTGAATATCAATTTAGATTAATTTTTTTTTTTTAATTGAACTGTGTGTTTTTTTTTTAGTAATTATTGGAAGCAGAGTGATACCAAGCCAAATTGTGATAGCACTTGTAGAAAAGAAAGGATTTGCGATGCTAGATCTGGAAGATCTCACGACAGGAAACATATCTGTGGTGAAATATACAATTCAATGGATTCGAAAAGTCGCAGATCATGGACCCTAAGAGTTTTTAAAGAATTTTCTATAGTGTAAGTATTTGTTGTTTTTAAAATAAATATACATAAAGTATTCACTAGGGCTTTCTAAGGCAGTAAAATCAAAGTGAAGAGCGTTTAAGTTTTTATTAGACCTTAAAGCGCTCCTTTCTTGGCCTTAAGCCTCATACTTACAACTTGGTCTTAACAACTAACTTTTAAATCTAGTAATATTTTATTACTAAACAAAAAAATAAATTTAATTATGCATACATGTTCGTATATTATTGTGTATATACACGTTTAAGGCAAATATTTAACAATAGGAACAAAATAAACAACAAATAAATTATGATACTAATTATGTCTAAAACTGTAAATATTTTATTTTTATTTTTACAGGACAACGTTATTATTTAGATGGCTACAACCCAATTCAGCTTAAATAAAATATATTGATATTAATTGGCACAAACAAATTAATTCATTAATTAGAAAATTCTTGTAATTGTATTTTATTTGTATTATTAATTAAATTTCTTTGTGCCTTTAATGTGACCGCTGTTATAAAAAGACTAATATAAATTTAATTACATATCAAATGTTTTAATTTTGTTATTATTTATTTAATTAATCTTTTTATAATAAACAATAAATGAGTTTTTGCGTGAATGTGCTATTTTTATTTTATGTCGTTCGATATGCTGTGTATATATTTTCCCCTCCATATTGAACACAAAGGAGCGGTTCTAATTAAAAATAAACGTTTCTTTGTGCGAGTATGCGAGTTCGCAAATTAATTTCTTGAAACAACGAGTCAGTAGAGGATGAAAAGGACGAATGAAACAGAAAAAAATATTAAAAACAACATTAAAAAAATAAAATAAAACAATTCTCAACAAGACTGTTTATTTCGTCTGAATAAGTCCGCCGAGCATGTTCTCCACTTGTCGTTATTTATAACACTACATTATCCCGGTTGTATCGTCAAATAAATATTGATGAAAAATAAAAATAAAAAGAACACTTTGAGAAACGCAATTTACAAACGTGCGCGAATTAACAACTCGTGAACGTTTGCATAATAATGACTGCGCGAATTTATTAACTGTTTGAGTTAGGTCCTGCTTTTAAATTAACGCCTCGATATTTGCAATCGTGTAAACTATATTGATTGTTTGTATTAATTATTTTTGGTGTGATTGCTGAAAATATATAAATACTTTCAAATTCGTGTTGTCAAAATAACTGAATAAAATATGAGCTACTTCATTATAAATAATTAGGCGTTGAAAAAAACGCTATTTATTGTCATGAATTAACTTTTTGTCCAGTATATTCATAATTAAATTCATACAATTTTTTTTTCTAAGATGCTATATGAATTTAATTATTTATTTTTAGTATGCATCTTTATTTACATATAAATTACTATAAATTTTACCTATTGCATTTCACGATTTATTAAAATCATGTTGGGTATAAAACTGATTTTTATTATTTATAATTTGTATGGTCATCTGTATTAAAATCGCATTTCCAGGAATTTGAAATAAACTAGCCAAAATAAGTAAGACAATATCCTATATCACTTGAATTCACAACTGCAAAAAACATAAAGCTGTGTACAAATAAACACACTATGTTCTAATAATATTTTTTTTACTAAATTTTGAAAGGGTTATAATATTTATAGTACAATCAATATTTAAATCTCATATTATCACTTTACTTTAAGATCTAATGGTGGATCTAAGTAAACCAATAAGCAGCTTGTGTCTTAGAACTATAAAAAATATTACTTTGAATAAGCTAGGAGAGCGCAATATAATATGAATATTTAAAAAAAATTAAGCATTGTTTATTTAACCCTCTAACCCCTTAGAAATTTTTTTACATATAGTGAGAATTTATTTAAAAAAAATCTATTACGTTATATTATCTACCTCTCAAGTACATATATTATTAGGAATTTTATTTTAAGATTAATTAAAAAATCATAATAATAATTAAAATAATAAAATAAGAATATTTAATTCATAATAGAGAATGGTAGTTGTAAAGCGCCTCTACAATACAAATGTTTTTGGAAGAGTAAGAAAAACTCTCAGAAATATTACATGGAACAAATTACAAATTTTGAAAGCATTTTGTAAAAAAATTAATATTAACATATGGAACAATAAAATAAGAAGCTTGGGATAAATTGCTATTATTTATTTCCAGAATGTGTAATAATTTATTGAAACAAAATATTTATTTTATCACCTTGAGCCATTACTTTATTACAACCGCTTCTTATTGACGTTTAATCCTGTGTAATATGCATATGCATGCATTTTCCTCAAGATTTATTAACCATGTGCACACTTGCAAATCACATCGAGGATTTGCATAATGCAAGCAGAGTTGCCCAGTGTTCCCAAACGTCGAAAGAGACCGCCAACGGCGCCGGGTACGCTTAATGCGTTATCCATTAACACGGCTTCGAATCCAAATATTATGATACAAAGCGACAGGGACGATTATAAATGACCGCCGAGTCTTGCACAGGACGATGACCAAGCACAGCAAGGCTCCAAAGTATATACACATTCGGCATAAGTAAAGATTTGGGTGTTATTCTCTAGCATTGAAAATATCCAAAAAATACACAAATTTTAACTACAATATATTCTATTGTGTGAAAAGCTACTAATAGCATATTATATTATAAAAGACATTGCTAAAACTTAAGCAGCAAAATAGCTTCTAGATTGATGTTATATAGTCGTATGTTAGGGGCTACGTAAAAATATTTTTTCTGATCAAAAAAGCTTGAAAAGCAACTTGCACACTGAAAAAATCATGTAACGTTAGCTCTCTCTCTCTCTCTCTTTCTTAAATATATTTTAAAACCACTGTGTAAGTAAAGAAACATCAAGGGTTAAAGCCATTACGAGTGCAAGAAATATTTTTAATCTTCCAGCAGGAGTCAATCAATCAAACGATCACGCCTGATGTTCCGTGAAATGAGATGGGTAAATTTGATAAATTCCTCAAACACAGTTAAGAATTGTAATTTGCTATTTCTACTTCTTAATCAAAACTAAAAAAGTATTGTCAATCTTGTCGCAAACGATCCTGTTAACGGTCGTTTCGGATCGAAAAGTAAGGATGATGGTCTTTTCGTTTTTCCGGCCACCGTGCAAAAAAGACTCATGCAATTGTCGGGGTAGTGAAAAAAGGGACAGAAAAGAAGGGAATGGTTTTAATTATGTTTCAGTCAGGTGGGTTTCTAGCGAAAACCGAAGGGGATGACGTGGTGTTTCAGAGGTCCTCGGAGGCCTCTTTTGTTGTAGATACGGAGGAAACCCTGTGGGGAGCCGTAATTACATTCCGTTTCAGTGACCATTTTTCGTTTTGCTATAATACATATAATATATAACAAATAACGACGGAGCAGAAAATAAAAATAAAGTTGCGGTTTGTTGTTTTAAATTAAAATAAAAGAAAATTCAGATTTAAAATTTTTTTGGTAACTACCACAATAATTTATATACATATATTTGTTTTTTAAGTTTTGATCAGAAAATATTTTTTTCTGCCAAAACATTTTTATAATAAAAAAAATCATAATTTTATATCTAAATAACATGTTTTTAATATCATAAAATATTTTTTTTCATATGTATATATATATATATATTTACCACACTAAGAAGATAATTACTTTTATATGTAGAACTACACGTTGATTAGAAATCTACAGGTTTTAATATATTGTTTTAATTCTCATTAAATGTTTTTTACGCTGCTTTTAAATTTTTTTTTCAACTTTAAAATTAAATAATAAGAACTGATAATTTTTTTATTGAGGATTGTACTATATTTTTTCTAGTAAAAATGTTTAATATTGGTATAACATCGTTATCAAAATTGTTTATATACATATGTATATAGAGCGTGTGATAAATAGAACCTACTGTCGTTAATATCATTATTCTAGTAAAAAATCTTATAGGACACAGTCAATTTTGTCGTTGAACAAAATTGTCGTATGTAAAAAACTTCAATAATACGATCATTGATTTTTTTAACATAATTATATTAAAAAAAATATTTATTGCATAACCGTAACTTATTAAACATATTTCTTATAGTTTAAATTAACATAGTTATTTAAGAGCTAAATAAGCAAAATATTTAATTGATTTATAAATAATTTGTCTGATTTAATATTTTCAAGATTAAAAGTAGGAAATTTTAATTTTAAAACTCCGCATTAATAAATACAAGTCACAAAAATGGCGATTTGTCTAAGATTTAGAGGTCGCGCGGTTGCGAAGGTCGTACTTCATATTTTGCTTTATATTGAACTCTTTGTTACATATTTGTAATTATGTTATATAATTTCGTAAACCTTAATTAAATATCATATTTAATAAATTTCAAGCGATATTTTAACGTAGTCTGTAATTTCGTCATAACATAACATAAATTTTATTATTAAGAATAATAATTTAATTTGAGTCTTATAATAATAAATTCATATTTTAATACAAGTAAGAGTAATAAATATATAAGACAAAATTTATATTATTGTCATTATAGTTAAAAAACATATTTAAAAAAATAAGTTGAGATTAAGGATATGATACAAACAATTTCGAGTATCAATAATATGTGAAATTAAATTAAAAGTCAGATAGCTGTGGTTATCACATTAGCAAATGTCAAAATTTATAATAAATTAATTATGCAAATATGTGCTTAAATTGTGAATTTTAGAGAATTATCTTAAGCTTTGCTTTCTGGCACATCGAGTCTAATGCATGCACTACACTTTCTGGAAGTTGGCCAAGGTTGGCCAAGAGCGGATATAGTGGGTTACTTCGGTCGAGTTCGGTTCTGCCCGCTCTAAAATCTCTCGGAAGTTGTCCGAGGCTACCGAGAACGGGAGGTAAAGTGGGGGTAATTCAGTCGACTTGGCCAGCTTTGAACGCTTTCGAACATTGTCGGCAAAAGGACAGGAGTCAAAAGGACGAAAGTTGGAGCTGCTCTTTCGAGCGCGAGCGGTGAGATACTTCCCTTTTCGCTCTCTCGCATGTTAAGTGACAAGAGTGAGAGAAATAATGATAAGATGTTTCGCAAACTCAGTTAAAACGAGTAACTCGGTTCAATTTCAGTATGCGCGTAGGCGTTTTGTAGTTAACACGCATATCGAGCGCTGTATCGTGGCTACGAGGTCAAGTTATAATACCATATGCTTATCGGGGACTTCAACAGACTCTTACTGACATCTTTGAATATTTTAGGGATTAATTATAGTTTTGATAGTATATACTTAGAACATACATCGTTATTATATTTTTTCATATAAAATTAAATAATTAAAAAATAATAAGTGGTACTTAATTTTGTTAAAAAAAATCGTTTCGAATATCCTTATGTATTTTCCTAGATCGGTTTATATAAATGTCACACCATAACGAGTTCTTATTTAGAATCGATGGCAATAAATTCTAGGATAGTCACAAATGTGGTGTTCGTATTCTAAAGTATCATTTTTATGCCTTATGATATTTTGCAAAAGCCGACAAAGATTTTGCGTAAATTGAATATTTAGGACCGAAAAGTTTTCACTGATATTTTATTAGTGAGTGCACACACAAACTTAATAATATGACAATTTAAAAATTGCGATTATTTGGCACATTTTTCGATTACGCGCAAATATGCCAGCTGTACGTGACAGAAGCCGCCGTCCGGGCGTCATTCACGACATATGAATTTTGCGGCAGTGTATTCGCTTACTTGAAGTCGTAGGTCTCGGCCGACTTCAATTGTAACTACGGTTTGGACAACTTCCAGAGAGTGTAGTGCAGGCATATAATATTTTTTATTAGGTCTTTTACAAATAAAGTTTGCCAATTCCTGTTGTTAAACATACAAATCAGTTTAAAAATATTTTCAATAAAATACGTTACTATTTATTTCATAATCAAAATAAAATGCTGTTTTTGATCATTGATGTATTTTGGAATAACATTTTAGATGCTAAATTATAATTGATTTATTCTACCACGCACAAAGATTTTGAACGTTTATTTGTGTTTCATACACTCTATTTTATATAATATTTAAAGTTGATTAATATGCTTAAGGGTTACGTAATATATTTTCAACCTGTCTGCAATTCAAATGTACATTACGAAATTTACTAATCATTGAAATTCAATCGTTAGGAAAACGAGTTTATGTGCGATATCATTGCGTAAATCGTTACAAAATCAAAATTTAATTACTCCGACCCAGCCAAATGACGTCAACGCAAAATGTTTATACAAGAAATCGTATCAAAACGTGCGTAATTCAATATAGAGTCCCGAGCGCCAAAAGTCAATCAGCCCGCCGGAAAAAAATTGACAGGTAATACGCCAAAGACCGGAGGGGTGAAAAAAATCGAATGAAAAACGATATAAAAGAAGAGTGAAATAAAATAAAATAAACAGAAAGCACTAACGTGTTTACGCTGAAACGTTGCATGTAAACAGCTCCATCACTATAAAAAGTATGATGCTAACATTAAGCAGATTTTCACTTCTGGGGATTTCACTCCGATGTATATATGTACACGCATGAAAATTCCATTTTCAAAAATAACGACTGGATTTTTTTGGATAACGACCGTCACTCGGCTGTCAAAGAGAAGTGACACTTCCAGAAACACGATTTACATTTTCAACACTCGTTCGAAATGCGCCGACAAAAATGTAAAACGGAACAGAGAATGAAAATAAAAAATACTGTCCGTGTGAACAGCGGTCCGATACACATCTCCAATTTAGGCTGCGGAGATAAAGCAGAGATATGATCGAAATTCGGATACGCTGATGGGGTATTGGATTTTTATTGTGTCCGCTTGGCAATGTTTGAAATATATTACAGGTTTAACGCGATGGCACCAGTTTTTTTTGGTAATAATTAAAATATTTGTTAGATTGATACACTGTGATTTTAAACAAAATTGTTCGATGAATTTAAATATGGATCACAGCTATCGTCAACGAAATAATAGAATTTTAATTAAAAATAACAGGGGCTCCAAAAAAACATACCTGCTGTTGTATTTACATTATTAAAGTTACATTCTTTTACAAAGTTGAAAAACCTAATTAAACCTAGAATTACGTAGTAATATTTATTTATTGTTAAATTTTCTTTCTAACAAAATGTGACGATCGATTGGAATTATAATTATATTTTAATCACCAATTTTTCTTTCCCAGGCAAAAGCAAAAAATAAAAAACAATAGGGTAACCCAGTTCTTTCAGGTATTAGTATTAGTCTATCGTGCTTAAGATAAAGAAAATCTAGGAAAACCTAATCTGTTACTAAATTTTCACAAGTACTGAAAAAAACACATTCACTGTAACAGTTGCAGAACGTTCAATTGCTATTTTAAGCCATTTAAACAGGACCTAATAAAATCTAAAACGAACTATAGTTTTATAACTTTTTAATTCGTTTATCTTAGGTTTAAATTTTAAAACCAAATGTCTCGCAACTGTCAAATTGAGTTTTATAGACATGTAAGAACAGCATTTGATACCACTAGCACTTTATTTTCGTTAGTAAAAATATATATACCGGTAAAACATATTCGAATATGATCTCACTGAAACTGTGAAATTATATTTAATATTAGTGAAAGCATAACTTTACTGAAACATATACAGGTGACGCATATTTGCAATATTTCATATAGTTTAAAAACCAAAGCATAATTTATAATTGACATCAAAAAATATTGAATAATATAATATAACATTACATTTCACATAAAAGTTATAATTTGTCTGTAAAAAAACATCGCAATACAATACAATCTTATTCTTTAAATATTAACAATTAACAAAATTTTATTTGTATTTTCAATTTTAGTGTAACGCCTAAATTAAACTACGTTGTTTTAAATGTATAAATTTATACAACGTGGTTTTTAAAAGCACAACGAGATATGTATTTTCAATACACTAATAAAATATTTTAAATGAAAAAATCTATCATCACTCTTAATGCGTCAAAATTTCGTTTAGCAAACAACGTCATTTATGAATTATTACATCAAAGCAAATCCACCTGCTCCGAGCTCAAAAATTCATTGTCTAAACTCACAATAAATAAATCATCACTCACAAAAGTATCTATCTACATCTTATAACTCGAATCTGACCGCCTTAATCGATTCGGGCGTTATTAAAAATTAATTTCACGACCGGCTAAGACTTCGTAAGAATCTTATATACGATTTCGGTTTCATTGTTGTTGATGTTGATAAATCACCTGCCGATGCTGGCCTAGGACTCTAGGCCAAGCTTAGGAAGGTGCCGGACCCTTGATTACAGGTGGAGGTCGTCAATGGGCCACGGGAGCGACTGCCCGCTGAGACGGACTTCAATTTGCTAACACAAACCGAGCCGACAGGTTCAAAACCAAAGTGGTATTTCACACACACACACACATACTATAATAGTATGGGCATATGAAGAAAAAACTCATCAACTCGTCAGAGACTCGTTGAAAGCGAAACGAAAAAACGTATTAAGCAATCGACAATAGTAAAGATTTCGAATGCGTCGCAGGTATGCCGCGGCAATTAATGAGATGAAGTGTTTTTGTTGTGCGCATACGCAAGGACGGTGTCAAGCCGCGAAATCGATTATTTTTTGATGTATATTTATTTTGAGCAATACATACTTTTTATTTATAATATAAGAGATATTCAATATGTTTACTTCTTACTAGTTCTTAAATTACTTGAATCTAGGTTGAGTACCACAGTAGAGTACGCTCGGGATAAGGATTCCGGTTTGTTATTGTGTGCGTGAACTGTGTGGCTGAAAACAATTTCACTTAGAATATTTTTTTTTTTATTTTAAAAGAAAATATATGTTTATTTAACATACATACATCTGAGCTAAGTTGGAAATTTCAACGGACAATTAAAAATATGTTATATAATCGAAGAAACCAGACATTGATGTCATTAATTAAATATTTGCAAAATTCAAAATCTTTCACTAGTCAAAAAAATAAGGAAGTCTTTAGCTATTCTTCAAAAGCAAAAAGATATCAAATGGGGTAAGAAATTATTCGCAGATTGTTTAATGGCTCGACGACTCTATTAAATCATTAGAATCCATTGAATAAATTAAAAAATTATCATTGGCGCAACGATAAGAATAATAACTTTTTTTAACCCTTACAGAGAATAGTGTAAAAACACCAACAACGTACGGATTAATGGAATAATATTTAAAATATTTTAATCCACGGGTAAGAGAACTAATAACTTACAGTGTATATTTGAAGCCTTGATATCAATTAACCAAGATATGCCCAAGAAATTTTGTTCTCTTAAAATTTAATTTTTAAATAAAAAACAGTGGCACGAGTTTAGTGACCAACCCATGGGACAGTGGGCATATCTGGGTTAAACCAATATCAACCCAAATATATTTAAAATAAATCACTATAGAAGATCGAACTTCTGTGCCACACTGCACTTTAATGACGAATATCAGCGTTGACGAATCAGCGACTGTCCTTAAAAGAGAAAACGAGACAACGAAGTACACGCTACATCGCTTCTCCCTCTAATATACATGTACACGCACACAATAACAAACCGGCATCCTTATCCCAAGCGTACTCTACAAACTAACATCCAAGGTTGGTGTTTTATTAGTTAGTATACCACTGAGGAAAATATCTTTACCCAAACAGTACAATTAATTGCTGTTACATGTTGAGGTATTAAGACAACACATATTTAGCGTTCTTATTATCCAATTGATTTCTAACGATTTGCCTTTACCATCACAGTAAATTTACCTAAGATAGTAGTAAATTTATATCACAGTATCACAAGCAAAGCTTCTAAAACATGTATATATATATATATTAGGGGTACCGGAAAAGATTCCATTTTTTTTTACATTCCTTGTTTGAGATCAGTTTGACCCTGGACACGGTGGAGTGAGCATCTTTGTATGTTTTTTTTTCTATAGTATTGTTCCTCGGCTTTCTTTTTGCGCCATAAATATTTTTTTAATCTTAAGGGTAAAATTAGCAAACCAGAAGCAATCGAACAATACATACGGCATTGCATGCTACTTTTTTTTCGATCAAGGCTGGAAAGCAACTAAGGCAGCTAAAACCATTATTGAAATTTATGGAGCAGTAATAACAGCAAACAGATGCCAGTTTTGGTTCCGGCGATTTAAATCTGGCGATAGGACCTTAACAGACGTTCCGAAATCAGGACGACTTTCGAAATTCGACGATGAACTGCTGAAGGTCATTTTGTAATCAAATCCTCGTCAAAGTATCGAGGATTTATCCCAAAAACTTGCTGCTCCGTGGTCTACAGTGCAAGAACACAAAAAAATTCGGCAAAACTAATCGAATGGGTGTTTGGGTTCCCCGTGCGCTGTCCGTAGCGAACAAAGAGGAGCGAATGAACACGTGCGATTCACTGTTGTCAAGAAACAGAATTCACCCATATTTGGATCAAATTGTGACTAGTGACAAAAAGTGGATAGTATACAATAACGTGGTGCGAAAAAAACAATGGCTTTCAAAGAAGAAAGTACCTGTTCCGACCCCTAAGCCCGACCTCACCCTTCGCAAGTCCTATTGTGTGTATGGTGGGATATTCGTGGAATTATCCATTATGAACTGTTAAAACTGGGTGATACGATAACTGCAGAAGTTTATTGTCAACAACTCAAAAGATTGAATGAGAAATTAAAAGTGAAACGTCCGAATTTGATAAACCGAAAAGGAGTGATTCTGTTACACGACCACGCGCACCCTCTCAGTGCAAAGATGACCCGTGAAAAAATATGCAATTTAAATTTTGAAGTCTTGAAGCATCCTACATATTCGCCAGACCTCGCTCCTTCTGATTTTTATCTCTTTAGATTTATGGAACATTCATTTAGGGACAAAAAATTTGAAAATCTGAAGGAAGTCGAAAATTATTTAAATTCGTATTTTAATTCGAAACCACTAAATTGTTATAAAGCGGGAATCCAAAATTTGCCTAAAAGCTGGCAAACAGTTCTAGATAACTATGGGGATTATATTTTATAATATGTAAAATAATATGAAAATAAAATTTCAATAAGACCTATGATGTTTTAAATAATGGTTTTCTTTCCGGTACCCCTAATATATATATATATATATATATATATATATATATATATATATATATATATATATATATATATATATATATATATATATATATATATATATATATATATATATATATATATATATATATATATATATATATATATATATATATATATATATATATATATATATATATATATATATATATATATATATATATATATATATATATATATGCAGGGTGATTGAAATTAGTTAACACAAAGAGCATAAATCATTTTCAGTAGAAAAGTAGTATATTACATGTATAAACGTAACTCTGCATGACACGTTCACAGCTCATAATCATGTATAGTTTCATGCAGAATTCAGTCGGAGCATATGCGCTAACAATGTGTTATATGCGATAAAACTAACTTCTAAAACATTCTGGTTTCGTCCCCCTAGCTCCATACCGCAATCGGAAACAACTTCCTCCCGCACAAGACCAACTTAATGGTTGCCATTGACAAAAATAATTACGTTTAATTGTTGCAACGTCAGATCATTTCGGTCTCGCAACCAAACATTCAGTCTTGCAGACCCCACCCTATAACAATGAACAAAGTTTTTGGTTAAACTTTGCGCATGCAATTTGTACAAGTCAGGGTTAGTGAAAGGACTATGGGGCGCCACCGCAAACTCGCCTGTATCCTTCATAACGAGAACCACAAACCACATTGTGAATTTCGATCGTGTGTACTACTCTGTACTAATATAATGCGTTTAATAACATTTTCCGTTTCGGTACGCTTGGAATATTTTAAAGCTATTTTATAATTTATAAATAATTGTTTATTCACTCTAACGTAATTAGGCTTAGAATATACCTAATTATGTGTAGCGATTTTTGCGACAAGCAAAAAAGAGGATGTATACGAACCAATTGCACCGCTACTAAAACCAACATGTAAATCGTATTCACGCCTTAAAAGAAAACACAGTCTAGACTGCTTCAGCGATTGGTAATCAAGGGAGTTCGAAGAACAGTGGTAATAGGCGCAGGGTCTAACGTATTATCGGATGCTTTACAGTGTCTTTTATGGTACTGATATTCATTTTTGTTGTATAATGTGTGGTTTGATGATTTGTTAGTGTTAGAGATTTCTTGTTTCTTTGTTCAAGTTATCATTATGGTGACCTTAAAATTGTGACTAATGACTAACGTGGTTTAAGCTCCTACAAAAACTATAAAATAATACATGAAAATTAGTGAAACACAAAACATGGACATATATGTATATATTATATTTAGAAGCGACCCATAGCAACAAAAGTATGTTGTGAGAAAAAAGCACAAAAATTATAAATGAAGTACGAGATATGGACAACGCTAAAAAATAAAGAGCATAAAAATTCTGTATCGTATTTCAAAATAGTATCAATCCTGATCCAGTTGAGAAAAATAAAATAGTAGAAAGTTCTTTCAAACCAAAGTAATAACGAAAGAATCAATATAAGACTATTACACAGCTGAAAAAAATCCACACTCACTAAAATAAAGTGTGCACTAGAAAAGCTTAAAAACAATTAAGTATTTGGAATAGATACGATATAAGCGGAGCTACTAAAGATTGAAGGATCAATCCTAAATAGGTACATGCATAAATTACTTTAGCAACGCGATGTAGATCGCGTGCTCTCTCAGTCTCTTAGCAACACGTGAAGTAAATGACGTGTGACGTGCCCAGAGAATAATTTATGACTTGCGATTTCTAATGCAGATTCCAATACAGATTGAATTTGTATTTTTATTAAAAAAATATTTATACCAACATGCAGAGTTAAAATCATTGCTTCATTACCATACTTATAACTACTCAGAAGCATAAGCGCAATTCACACATATAATTTAACTACAACCAAATAAACCTTTATCTATGGGTCGCGACAAAACTTTAAACAAAATGGGAATCGGAAATGAAAATAGTTTGCGCACTACTACATTAGGGCACTCTAATCTCGCTACTTGAGTATTTAGATTCTGACATCTTTTATTGTTTTTTAATACTAACAACATTCATAGATTCAGACTTTTCTCTCGGCAACAAAGATAATTTCCATGAATATTTAAAAATAATCGAATGCTTTCTAAACTGCAAGTGTTAAACTTAAATAATAAATTATTACATGAGATTTTTAAAAATATACTTTTCTAATAACGAAAATGTCACTAAATGGTTCGATAGATATTTTAATATTAAAAATTGGGATGAGATAAATATTGTTATGGATTAGATTTTATTTATTTATAATATTATTTATACATAGTTTATAAATATTTAAATTATAAAAATGTTGTTTATTAGTAATTAAAGTATTATCGAGTATTTTTGAATAAATAAAGTTATTATTTATTTTGAAAGCTCTACAACATTTTTATTAAATCATTTCTCTGGATTATTTCTGTTATTTTAAGTTTTCTATATTGATTCAATATATTTTTTTATTTATTTTAAAATATGAAATAAATAATTGTATAAATTATCCTGTTTTAATAATTGTGCTGCGAGTTCGATTAAAAGTTTGTTTACTTTGTCTGAAGCAACGTTTGAATCCATATAATTTTAGATGTAGCATTTTATGATGTAACATTTGAAACTATGTGATTATTGACTTTCTGAACATTTCACGGAGTTATAAATTGCGGTTTCCGTTTATGGTTTTATATATTATTACATCCAGAACTTTCTCTTTTGATCGGTATTATTATAATTTTATAGCAATTTTGAATCAAATTATTTTGCGTAATAAATATTTGACATATTAACATTTTCTCAAAAACTTATTTTTCATTACATACATTAGATTTATATGTCAGCATGTCTTTATAACTATTATAACCCATGTTTTATATATATATTATACAATGACCTTTTTTACTTAGAGGCATGGCGTGCTACGGATTATAACCACAGTGTCCGTGAACAATTGTAAAGCGACCAAATTATCCTCGTTTGTCTTGCGGACGTGACATCGTAATTACCTAAAAGAAGACTCCCTAAAAATTGCTCCGTGTCTTCGAGCTAGTGACGTCATAATTAAGTTGTTGTTCCAGGGTGACCATCAGTTCCATTGTTACGGCGACAGACGCGTAGGTGAGCTACCCATAGCGAAAGTGGATTTTTGGCTAAGTGGCCACACTCGCGTCGTTAAACGGCTCGTTAGTTTTTAAACTAACGATGTTTTCGTTCTCGCCCCGAGCAATGGGCCAGATTAAACGCGCAAGGATTTTATTATTCTTTATATGCCGTCGCGAAACCGATTTCGGTGGTGATAACATTTCTCTTAATGGCCGAACCTCCCGAGGAACTTTCTCGATTTTATTTTATTTTTATTTCGCGGTATATGCGTGTATATTATTGAACGAAATGTATGTTTTAACCCTATATTGACCGTTGAAAAATATTTGTTAATTTAAATGTACATACATACATACAAATATTATTAAATTTAATTAAAAAACACATTGTTTTTAAAGTAACAATTTAACACAGTATTTTATTCAAATAAAAACTATGACAAAGATCAGCAAAAAAACATATTTTCTATATAAGGTGTAATTTGTTATACACAGCATTCGTCTCTTAAGTATAACTTTCTCGAAAAAAAGCAAATATTTTATTCAATCAAACATGTGGTAATAATTTGAATTGCATTTCTTAAGTGATTGAAAAAATAAACAAACTGTAAGCAGAATGTTGAGAATATAGTTTATTTAATTTTGTTTATCATGTTTTTATGCCAAAAAAATTATATTTAATTTAAACTAAAACTATTCTTTGGAATTGTAGTTAAATTTCTTGTTAAGCAACTGAATAACATGTACCATATAATAATAACAATGTCAGTCTGAATAATTATTTTCACTTTATTATTTTTATCTTTACATCCCAAAGCAGTAGTTTCATTTTATGCTGCCAACCCTAAAACGCTACAGAATCCATGGCATACACCAGCGTAAATTACAATGCTATGTGTGGCAGTATCATAGTATATTTTAACGTAACAACAACAACAAGAATAGCGGCAACGACCTGAAATTGTTTATATACGATTTTAATTATACGGCAGTCACGGCCGAAACTAGCGCTCAGTCATTATACTGCTCGCACAGTAACATCGCATTATTTTCAAATTACCCGACTCGCCTACTCGGTTATCAAATGAAATGAATGCGTGTAAGTCATTTGTTGAAATGATACGTCATCGTGATTATGTTTGTGTTGTGTTGAATGCTAGTGCAAAATAAATAAGAGCCGTAATCCTATAAGTGACGGGAGCGCGGATGCAGACATAATGTATCATGGATAGGGATTCCAATCCCGGGATCCCGAATCCCGGGATCCCGGGATCCCGAACAATTTTCAATACCCGATGAGTCCCGGGATTATAAAACATGATCCCGAATTTTTCGGATTGGTTGATTTATCAAGCACAATCGAATTATTATTGACAACATCGTTATATTTCGTGTACAAACTTGCGCGAGTTGCACTTGTCATCTGTGAATCTTTGAGCCTGTGAGTCTGAACGTGCTTTTTCAGCAGCAGGCTGCTTAGGAACCAAAATCAGATCAAGGCTAAATGATATAACACTTGATGCTTTGATGCTACTTCGTGAGTTTTATTCAAAATAATGTTTTCAATTAATTGTGTCTATGAATGTACATAGGTATGTGCATACATTGTCAAAAGTTCATTTTTTTCTTCTCAAATAAATATATAAGACCTTCCCTTTTTTATTTTTATTATATTATTTTCTATTTTAAGTCCAAGACTAAAATTATACGTACTTTATACATTGTACGTTATAAAAAACAGATGTAAAAATATATTGTATTATTTATTTTAAATTATTTTTGTGGATAAAATAACATGAAAATTATCCCGGGACTGGTCCCGGGATCCCGGGATCGACTAATTGCAATACCGAAATCCCGGGATCAAAATTTTGGCCCGGGATTGGAATCCCTAATCATGGAAGAGCAGCATGATTGATATTATTTATTTTTTGTTGTTGTACAGTATGTTTTAGAGGGACCAGATGATTGAAGGACGATATATATTCATGCATAGTTCTTTGCTTATTAAATTTTTTTCACAGAAATTTTCAGATAGAAGTACTTATTATTCCAAATCTTTGTAAACATATAATATATGTATTGAATGAAAAAATTAGTAAGTGAGCGCGGGTATCTTATATATATATACGAATGGTATATATACAAAGAATTATTAATAAAAGTATTTATTGCTATAAGAGTGACTAGTAGCATTGTCTAAGATAGTGCTCTCCAAACAATTTTAACCGCTAAGATAAAATAAAATAGTGCGTACCATTGAATACAGTGAAACCTCTGATTGCAATTAACTTAGTTTAATGTCTACACTACACTCTCTGGAAGTTGGCCAAGGTTGGCCAAGGACGGAGACTATAGTAGGTTCTGTCTGTTCTAAAATCTCTCGGAAGTTGCCCAAGGTTACCGAGAATGGGAGGTAAAGTATGGGTAATTCAGTCAACTTGGCCAGCTTCGATCGCTTCCGAACATTGTCGGCAAAACGAACGGAGTCAAAAGGACCGAAGTAGGAGCTGCTCTTTCGAGCGCAAGCGGTGAGATACTTCCCCTTTTGCTCTCTCGCGTGTTAAATGACAAAAGTGAGAGAGATAATGATAAGGTGTTTCGCAAACTGAGATAGAACGAATAACTCGGTTCAATTTCAGTATGCGCGTAGGCTTCCTATGGTGAACATGCATGTCGAGCGCTGCATCGTGGTCACGTGGTCAAGTTATAATACCACATGAACAGACTCTTACTGACATCTTTGAATATTTTAGGGCACCAAAAGGGATTAATTATATTTTTGATAGTATATTTTTCGAACAGATATCGTAGATTAAATAATTAAAAAATAATTAGTGGTACCTGATTTTGTTGAAAAAATGGTTTCGAATATCCTTATGTATTTTCCTAGATCGGTTTATATAAATGTCACACCATAACGAATTTTTATTTAGAATCGACGTCGACAAATTCTAGGATAGTCACAGATGCGGTGTTCGTATTCTGAATTTTGGCATTTTGCAAAAGCCGACAAAGATTTTGCGTGAATTGAATATTTAACCGAAAACTTTTCACTGATATTGTATTGGTGAGTGCCCACACAAACTTAATAAAATGACAATTTAAAAATTGCGATTATTTGGCACATTTTTCGATCGCGCGCAAATATGCTAGCTGTACGTGACAGAAGCCGCCATCCGGACATCATTCACGGCATATGAAATTTGCGGCAGTGTGGTCGCTTACTCGAAGCCGTAGGTCTCGGCCAACTTCAGTTGTAACTTCGGTTCGGACAACTTCCAGAGTGTGTAGTGCAGGCATAAGAGAATTTCGAAATACGAGCAAATATTTTTAATGTATCTAGCTTGATAAACAAGCGACGTCTAGCAATTTGAACAGTAAATATGGCGATGATTATTCTTGCAGTATAGACATACATTTAGAAGAAAAAAATTGGCATTTTAAGTCTGGTTGCTTATAAAAAATATTCATGCTTATCCACCAGATCTTAAAGATGACTTATTGAAGGAATTTGAATTTCTTTAGATCATGTTTTAAGCCAAATGAAACAACAGGTCATTTTCAACTTCAACAAGCTATTATCAAATCACTATTTTAGCGATGCTTCGAAGTATTACCAGAGACTTTTGAAACAATTATTTCTACATCGTGAGCTGCCTCAATATCATCGATAAAGCATGGGGTAAGGTAACCAAGAGAACCCTTATTTATGTTTGAAAAAACAGTTGCCAAATTG
Source organism: Plectrocnemia conspersa (assembly GCF_051122295.1). Lineage (NCBI taxonomy): Eukaryota > Metazoa > Arthropoda > Insecta > Trichoptera > Polycentropodidae > Plectrocnemia > Plectrocnemia conspersa. The sequence goes on along the minus strand of NW_028277176.1, from coordinate 25,973,876 downwards.
CGTTGATAGGTTTGCTCATTAATGAGAGCCGCGAATTGTCGATGAAATCGTGTCTGTAGGGAAGAACGTGGTACTTGAGATGAATGAGGATTCAAGGGTTGCTAGAGGAACGTGGCCAGGGACTGACCACTGAATAACTACTAGATTTGTTTCACAAGCAACAACATAATGCAACAGAGGAGATCTTGTTTATGGAAGAAAAAAGTCTGAGAAAACCCTCACTTATATAAAATATAAGAAAAAACGAAAAATTTAGTGGAAATGCATATTAATCAAGCCATCAATCTATTCAATGACAATGTAATGTTACATTTTTTCCAAATCCTTAAAAGAATCATTGTCATTGGATAAGTTCCTAGTTAAACTTCTACGAAAGATTTTTTTTTATATATATATCTATCAGTGTTTGCAGTGATTTAACTAAATAAGCTCATGTATGAGCTTATTTAGTTAAATCACTAAGTTAAGTTTAGAAGATATTCTGTGGTCTTATTTAACAGTTGGTGAATATAACCATCAGGATGTGCAAATGTAAACGTGTAGTCAAACTGAAAAGAGATGAATAGACAAATTCATAAATATTTTTATATATGGCACAACTGACACAATACATATTTTTGAAGATTATCTAGACGAGTGTGTCGGCATTACACTTCTTAATGGGATATCTTGAAAAAAAATCCGTTGTGCTAAGGAACATTGTTAGTTTAGGTATAAGTTCACTTCAAGTTGGAATTGTCGTGTTCGCCTATTGAGCGTACTAATGGGACTTGGGTTTCTCGGTAACTCGATTTTTTTTCCCTCTCTCTCTCTTCGCCGATAATAGAATTTTTATTGTGATTAAAATTGAGTTTCGGGCGAATCACGTATCACTACGCACATTTCCCCGTATCACAACAATTTTTTCACGCTCGACCGGAGCTCACGAGCGAAATGAGAGACTATCGACTGGAAGGAAATTAAAAAAGAAAATTGTTTCCGCAAAAAAGGATGAAGAACGGATCGAAACGCAAACCGCGGAACGAAACGCAATATTGGAAGAAAATCTTGTAGAAAAAATATACCTTGGAAGTGCTTAATGTCACGGATAAGAGCAAATCTCAAGACAAACTAGACACGCAATCTAATCTTATCCGTATTAATTAATCTTTTTACTAGATTCCGTGACGCTTTAATTTATGTTCTATATATTGTATACCATATTTTAATGAATAATATTTGCTCTATTGCGAAAGTGGAGGATTATAAGAAACAAACATACATATACATATGTTCTTAATAAACATATTATGTAACTATAATACATTTTTAATTTATTTTTATACTTTTAAATTTGTAAAAGTGAATATTTCTTGCCTACATGGACTACTGTAGTTATTAAGATAAACATTTAGTAGCGCAAGATTTACAAATAAAATAATATAAAGTATGTACAATATAAAATAAATATAATCATAAACAGTACACTGATTAAAAAAGCTCCAAAATATCTTATCCATTTTTTTATGTAAGTTGGTTATTCAAATCATGAAGTTAAAAAATATGTTCAAGTGCAGCTTTAAATAAAAATATAAATAATAACTTTTATGTTTAATATACATACAAAACTTTCAGTTAAAGTATACTAGAGTACGCTCGGGATAAGGATTCCGGTTTGTTATTGTGTGCGTGAACTGTGTGGCTCAAAACAATTTCGCTCAGAATATTTAATTTTTTTATTTTAAAAGAAAATATATGTTTATTTAACATACATACATCTGAGCTAAGTTGGAAATTTCAACGGACAATTAAAAATATATTATGTAATCGAAGAAACCAGACATGGATGTCATTAATTAAATATTTGCAAAATTCAAAATCTTTCACTAGTAAAAAAATAATGAAGTTCTTAGCTATTCTTCAAAAGCAAAAAGATATAAAATGGGAAAAGAAATTATTCGCAGATGGTTTAATGGCTCGACGACTCTATTAAATCATTAGAATCCATTACATAAATTAAAAAAATATCATTGGCGCAACGTTAAGAATAATAACTTTTTTAAGCCTTACAGAGAATAGTGTAAAAAACCCAACCAATCAATGGAAAAATAATTAAAATATTTTAATCCACGGGTAAGAGAACTAATAACTTACAGTGTATATTTGAAGCCTTGATTTGATTAACCCAGATATTCCCAAGAAATTTTGTTCTCTTAAAATTTCATCTATAAATAAAAAACAGTGGCACGAGTTTAGTGACCTACCCATGGGACAGTGGGCATATCTGGGTTAAACCAATATCAACACAAAATTATTTAAAATAAATCACTAGGGAAGATCGAACTTCTGTGCCACAATGCACTTTAATGACGAATACCAGCGTTGAGCGAATCAGCGACTGTCCTTAAAAGAGAAAGCGAGACAACGAAGTACACGCTACATCGATTCTCCCTCTCATATATGTACATGTACACGCACACAATAACAAACCGGCATCCTTATCCCGAGCGTTCTTCTACATGCGTTTTTTGAATTTTAAAAGCATTTGATACAAGTTTCTTAATAATCATTTTAATTGATAAGAAGTATTAGTAGTTTGTTAGCATATACAATGCGCCTTTAAAAATACACTTCATTTAAATTTAAAACATGCACCATTATCAACTTCTCCAATATAAAAATTCAACCCTGATCGAGCACTGATGGTCTTGTCGAATAATAAATTCATTACGTTTATGTAGTATATAACCAAGTAGCAAAAAATTCACCCTCGAAGTGCACGCGCCCGTGTGCTCCGAGAATGGAATTAAATTTTCAAATTCAATCACGAAATTACTGAATAAAAAACGAAATTTTAAAGGTCGCGATTTTGTACCCACGCACATATTAACATATTACATGGGCTTTATAGCACACATAGGGTTCAACCCTAGAGCGTATAATAAAAGTCAACGGTCAGTTATGGCCATTACATGCGAGATAGGGTTACCTTGATTTCTCGTGCACCTGCGCTTTTTACCTTTTTCCACTTCCGAAATTGTTCAATTCACCTCGAACAACGATGGAACTTTTTATGAGTACAATATGGATTTTCGTAACGAGCTTTATAACCCTTACAACTTGGTTTGAACATTCATTTCAAACCAAAATGGACTTAATAAATTCTAATAAATTTATATTAAGAAACAAATTAATTTTATGTTTTAATAAGTATCAGATACTTATTTTTATTTAGTGAGATATTGACAAATAACCATAGTATATACGAAGTTTCAATAATCTGATCAAAAAACATTCAAATTTGTCATTCTTCACGCCAAGATCAATATATGCATGTGGCAAAATTTTGTTCAATTGATGAACACTTTACTTCAGTTTATATATGCAGTACTGGTATGTATTACTGACTTCACTGCTATGAATTGTGTAGCACATACATACTCTTTAGCTTAAATTATGATAGCTCTACAATTGTAAAGCATTAAAATGAAATAGCAATTTTCCCCCTTTTTAATTTAGTATGTATTAATATATGCTAAATAATATATACTAAATTTAAATTATAATATATTTACAGTCTACATAAATTAATAGTTTCAGTGTGTCTCTTATTAATAATAAATATGAATAAGTTAAACAGATGTTCCATATCAACTCTCCCTACTTTGAAAAGGTGTTAACAAAATTGCACAATATGTTTTAATACAAACTCATAATAAAAAGGGTTGACAAGGATTAGAGAAAAGCTTCTTATAGGTATTTCTACATCAGGTAACGATTTCACGCTTCACGTGTTATTTTTAAGCACAAAAATAATATTCATACATAAATATATTCATCATGTTTATATTAAATTCCACGCGTACCCTGTTGTGCAAATAAACGCAATTTTTCATTCATAAATCGTCATTTAAGAAATTCTTAAACATTTTTCAACGTTTGTTGATTCCGAAAACCGCAAGTTAAGTCCTCTCCCAGAACAAATTCGTTGTTCCTTTTTTCGCCCAGTTTCTCTATCTCTCTTCCAGCGACAATACGCAACAGGATATAAATATAATAAAATATATAAATGATAAATAAGCAGGGCTGAGTCCGTCGCCGCGCTTCCATTATCAAACGGGCCAAGGTGGTGGTCTTTTTGTGTGCGCCTCCCGGAATAAAAAAATAATGGCAAAAGAAAAGTCCGCCTCTTTCCGCCTAAGCTCATAATCCGTTTATGCAGAGAGCAAATTGTAAACGAACGAATTCAAGCGTCGAATCCGCGACGACCGCGGCGAACATTAAAAGATAGCATCTTTTGCCCCCACACAAAAGGACTCCTAATCCTTTTTCATTTTCAGACCGCGAGTATCCTTGAAGGAATTAATCGGCCATATTGTCTATTTTTTTCTTTCTATGTGAAATAATATGTAATCTATTTATAAAAATCTCTTTAGTATGCAATTTTTTTTTATTTTTTTTTCATTATTGTCTAGATAGTCGTTCAAAAGCTAAAGTGGTTATCTGCCTACATGAAATTTTCAGATCTCAGTTAAGTCTACTTTTGCACCTAACTTACATAATATTGTATTTTTATATTTTACTTCAATATAACAAATGTTTTTGTATGTAAAAAAATATTAAAGTTAAAGCGTAACATATTAATCAAATAATTTTATCTTCAACAATAATAAATAATTCGTTCACTTCAAATAATTCTGGCAAATTTATATAAGTATATATAAGAGATTTATATTATTATTTTTTTGTATTGAATTATTAATCCCCAAAACATTTACATTAAAATGTTTTCACATACTACAGCTTCTCATTTCATACTTTATGGCAATATTATAAATACATATTACGCGACTTTATTTTTTAAACCAATTTAAATTCCTTACATAACATTAGATTCGCAATGCAAAATAATTCTCTTTTATAAGTTCCATCAGTTGGATTAGTTAATATGTTAAAATTTATTGTTTTGCATCTTTCACAAAACTTTGCTTCGAAACAAAAAATAAATATTATTTTTTATTACTAAATAGGCTTAGATTAATATTATCTAATAATATTTATTATGCTCGTCAACGACGACAATACACGGAACACAATACCAAACAGTGAATGTGTATTACCAATAAAGTTCAATTTTTACTAGCGTTTTCAGTGCAATCACGTCTGAGTACATATTTTAATGTTACATATATATTTCTACTATCAAAAACATTATTAAACTGATAAGCGCTAATAAAATTATATGCTGCTCTAAACTGTCGTTAAAACGCAATTAAAGTTATTAAAGTAAGTCTTGGGTCAAGTTGAATTTGGTTAATTCGTTTAAATTATATTTGATTTTTATAAAATTATTAAGATGTAGTCGATTTAATATTTTTTTGCGTATATGTTACAATGTATATGTAGTACAAATTGAAATATATTCTCACTGGTATTTCAGAAAAAAATATAAAAATTAATGCTGCTCCGAAATTATATAAAAGAGGGGTGAATCCCTTAAAAATAAGCCTTTAAAAAAACGGAAAAATTTCGTTTTAAAAAATAGTTTTTGAGTGACTTCTGTTAAGGACAAAATAAAAATATATCTTCACTGAAAAATACTTATTCACCGTAATAGTTGCAAAATGTACACTTGCTGTTGAAACTAAAACCTAAGCAAATTAACTAAAAGCAGCTTTACCTAATAAAATAACAAAAACTTGCTATAGATTTTTTACCTATATTAGGTCAAGTTTAGGTTTAAACAAAACAACTGTCAAATTTAATTTAACGCAGTTTAAAGCAGCATATATATTCACTAGCGCAATTGTATTTTCAAAATATGTTTTTAACGTACGTGTAACAATACAATTTTACTAATATTCCCAGGTGAAATTAAAAAACAATTTTTTGAAACATTGAAATTATAATTTTATTAGAAAAAATATAACTTCACTAAAAAATACATATTCACTGTAACATATATAATCACCAGGGGTGTGGATTATTTCAAAATTTACCGACTCCGATTCTGACTCTGATTTTATCTAATGGCTAGACTCTGACTTGAATTTAAAGCAATAAAAATGCATATAAAAATTAAAGCAATAAAAAATTCACAATATTTGAGAATTTACAAAAAATTGACATGAAAAATTGTCACATATTCATGTTTATTGACTACATGTATAAATGAAAAAGTAGGTACTCATAAATCAATTTATTAAAAAATACACACAATACCCATTAACCAATATTTTTATAGTAAAAAAGTAAATGATCTAAATAAATAATTATATACATATTTAATAAGATATATTCATATTTAATGACTAAAAAAGAGTAACGATTTTGACTCTGACTTTGACTGCACTTAAAACGCGATAATAAATTAAAACAAGTCATGGGTTTTATAGTATTTTGACATGCATTAATTTTAATTTCTGTATTGATCTTATAAGACATATTTATATAATAATGCTACACATAAACTGATACTGAATATCTAATAATTGTTTTTAGCGAAAACCATATTATTAATGACTAAGTAAACCTTGTATAAAATATTAACAATGGTCATTTCTCTGTTTTTTTTTGTTATTATGAAAAAAAGGGTTAAAATCAAATATTCATATAGCAACAATGTATTAACTTTGAAACGTTTTCCATATTCCTTTATGTTGTAAAAAAGTTATTCCAATATAAAAAAATATTTATTGTGGCACAAAATATTTTCCTAATGAAATAGATTTAACCTAAAATATTTGTAGATAACTACCTTTCTGCAATTTTAGAGTTTATAAATGAATATATTCTTTTCATTTGGTCTACTAGATTAACTTAATACTTTGAGAGTAAAATATTTTTTCTATTCCTTTTTTTTAAATTTAACAACCACGAAAACACAATTATAATATTAAAACCATATATCATTAAGTTTTTGAACTATAACTTACGTTAAAAGTAAAAATGATAAATTCAAATACTACTTTGAACTTCATACTCAAATAATAATAAATTATACAATACCCAATTCTAGTTGCATTATCGAATAATTATAAACTGAAATTTCGATAGATTCTTAGAATTTAAAACATCCCTGTTTTAATTAAAATTGCCTTTAATTTTTTAAGCTACACAATCTATACTAAAGTAATAATTAAAATATATTATTTTTTTGTAATTAGAAATAAACATAATTTCTCAATAGCTGAAATAAGTCTAATGTGTAAATTTTTAGGGCAGTCGTGAGAGTAAATTGAGTGATAATAAAATTGGTTTTAATATTCACTTACTAGATTTTCCAGAAATTTGAAGTACTAATTTGTTGTTATTACTAAATTAGAGAATCGATACATATAGTTTTCAACATGCTATTTTTTACTGATTTATTTTTTTAGAGTTATTACTCCATTTTATGTGAGCTTAATGACTGTCATAAAAATATTTTTTTATGAAATAAAATATGAATATATGAATGTTACTATAAGTCACTATTAGTAAAAAATATATATAATAAAACAGTCATATGACAAGATTATAAATGCATAGTTGATAATAAGGCAGACTTAACCATATGTGTAATTCAAACAATTTTTAACCCGTTTAAAATATATTTTAACAATATTTAGAGCTTATGATTTTTTGACTTTTGTCAAGCTACAGATACAATAATTAACATTAAATTGTAACAGACGATTCACAAAAAATTTAAATATATAATTTAAGAAACCTAAGTATAAAAATTATGAATGTTATTTGCGATTAAAATATTTACTACAACAAAAATATCAAAATCAAATTTTGATATGAAACATCTTCAACTGACTCATTATTGGGTCAGTGTGTAAACGAACCTCCCTGATACATCCTTCATACGTCTTTAGCAGAGACAGCGCGATGGATTTGGGCCTGGGCGTATTAGTCCCGGGGGTCACTTTGAATGGCGTGCCGAGGAAAACCCAGGATCTGAATGTGTTTACGGCCAAATCTCAAGTGTCTGGGGTTTCTCAATATTCTGTTGTGGTCTTGAAACACGTCAGTCGGCATGGAGGTGCCCGGGGATTACGCGATATGAGAATAGCGTGTTCGTCGTTTATGCACTCATATGTGGGGCGGTTCGAATTTATGTATGCGAATTCCGTGGTCCATATTAGAAAAGCACTATACGGAGAGCCTTGGAATTTTTGCCTTTTGCGGCATTCGAGATATCCTACTCTTTGTTATATATATGTTTGATAATCCTAATGTTTTATGAAGTAAAATATTATACGTAAAATAATTTACAATTTTATCTTTCAAACCTTTATAAAATTCCAACGATAAGTTTAACTATTTTATAAACAAATATAATACTTGTAGTTTCTTGTCTCTCTGTATATATTTTATTTAACATACAAGAGATATACGAAAAGATTTTTAAACAGCTGCGCTAGTCACAAATTTAGAAGTTACCATAACAAGCAATCAACAACGAAAAAATAAATATCCTACATCACGAAATTATCAACACCGTTAAGAAATATAAGAACTACCATAATACACAGGAGAAGAGATATCTCAGTACTATGTTAACCATACATTATTACCGACAATAAAAAATATGTCAGCTCCTCTATTACTTTTATTTTTCAAACTTTTAGCCTTCAACCTGTCTTCTGAAGTGTTTTTTTTTTATTAAGGCGTGAACACATTTTGGAGGTGTGTTCAAGAAGCGATGCAATTGGTTCGCAAACATCCTCATCTGCGATTCAGCACACCTGTCTCAAACGATCAATATAAAATAAATGACACTTGGTCCCATTTAAGCAGACTAAAGAGATTCAGGCAGACTCTAAAGTGTAAAGAGACATCTCAGGTAGACAGAAAGAGAGAGAGAGAGAGACCCGAAGAGACAGGGACGTTCAGAGAGCCTTACGAAATCACGACACAACCAGCTCTCAGCCGAAAAATACAGCCCAACACAACAGCAAAAACATTTTGATACATTATCATCTTTAACGCCGTCTATTTGGATGCAACGTCAGTCTTTTAGACCAAAATCCCGTATTAGATACATATAAGCATGTTCTATTCGATTGACAACCCTTTGTTTTACCTCAGTCTTATCAACCTTTCTTGGAGCGTGTGTTTAAAATATAGTTGTTTCTACTGTGCACAGACTAATCCATTGGCAACTGATTATTGTATTTAATAATGACATTTTTTACAGAAAAAATGGTCAAAATGGTATTGATTAATTTAGATTAATTTAAATAAAATAGGAAAGCAACTGATTTTTGAACAAAATCGTTTTAAATTGTGTTTGTTGAGCAACTAAAACCATTTAAAAATGCTTAAAAAATGAGCAAGCGCAAGACTCATTGATATTTATTGTAAATATCAACCATCACGATAGACCAGAGTTGTAAGTCAGTGACTAATACATGAAAGACTTGGGATCAAATCCCATGTAAAAATATTTAATTGGAATTTCAACCAATCATTACAGATTAAATTTATCTATATTTTATTAAATTAATAATTTAAAATAAAATCGAAATATTGATTATAAGCTGTGATAATAGTTTATAATAAATAAAATAGATGCCACAAATTCAAAGACCCACGTTTTTACCCCGTTTAAACGCATTAGGCTTACGTCTGTAATGTTGTATTACAAGATTTACAATAAATAAATAAATGTATAAAGAAGTGTTTTTAACACCTCGTAAGGTTTTTACGTTATATTATTATTAAAAATACGTTTTTTTGTCTATTTATTTACTACTGAAAAACTAATATTTTATATTATCTTAAATGTAATATTTCGATTTTTTTTATACATAAAACTTTTATTTTAAAATTTTAACTTAATGTCTTAATATAGAATATAGTACATCTATTTATGATCACAAATACCTATTAAAATAAAATTATATAATGTCGCAGGCTACTTTTAAATACGCCACACTAATTTTATTTAGATGATATATATTTTCTAATCTATAATTTGTGAATTAATATGCAAATAATATATTATATTTAAAATATGTAAAGGTTAATAATCTTTATACTGTAAAATATTCAAATATAAATCTGAACTTTATCTGTGATTTTAATAAAATTAAAATAAATTAAATATTCCTACGTTGTAATATATATTATAAATATATTCATTTTAATTATTAACACTTATAAATTTCAAGGGTTTAAGTAAGAGGGGAATGTTAAAAAAAATACAGAAAGGTAGTTAAGTATTTCAACCTAATCAAACAATTCAAATGAAAGAATTTTTTACAACCACATATATTTTATATCTTAAAAGTTAAAAAAAAATATTTTATTATTAATAATAAAAAATATCAACTGTTAAAATCAATCGAATAGTTGTAACTACATTATTGGTATGAAATAAACGTTTAATTTTAATTTACAATGCAAAGTTAAAGCAAATCAAGTTTTTATTACTTTATCTTCACTCGGTCGTTTAATTTAAAGAATTCCTTTATTTTTTTCATTCAACTCTCAAACACCTTAATACGGATCAACAGCCAATTTCCTCGAATGAAACGAGACGAATCGTTCGTACGGAGATGCCTATTAGCCTTCACCGTCTCGAGAATTGTCGAGCGCATAATGAGGGTCACGATTATTTAACTGAATAAACCAGAAAAACTTCCCCTATTTTAAACCAAAAATTTATCCTTTTTTTACATAAAAAACTCGCAAATCCCTGATTTATGTTCTACAGTGCTTAATATGCGAATGACGCCCTCAGCCCTCTGAGTGCATTTGCATGCATTCTTAAAACAAGACGAGGGCAGATAAGACCCCGTATTGATCGTCGAGTGGCAAAAATAAGAAAAGAAAGCGGCAAATCCTGTTAAAGGACATCAATAATGGTGACGCGCCTCCAATATATTTATCACCAAGGGAGCTTTTGACAAATCAAATAAGGAAACGCTTTGTTCATTTCGCCTGCAAAATCCCTCCCTTTATTGTTTCCCCGGTGATTCGCGCCTGCTATGGATTTAAGCTTCATACAATACCTGAATTTATCCCAAGGATATGTACGTGCCATTATGTGTGCTCTTATTAATGCGTGTGCGTTGAATAAATATTAATTTACTTATGAAAAGACATAAAGCCTTAGGTAGTAATGATATTCCTTTATGCTGCGTCTTAAAATTTAAACAGATAATTTATTCCATACGCTCTAGCCCTAAGATACAGTTATTTTAATAGAATTGAAGCTAAAGGTCATCCCATCTCTTGAAAAGGTCAGGGGTACATCCTTTTGGGAATTTTAAGGTGTCCTGTTGATCGAATTTTAAGAATGTACCTTCAAACAGAATGTATGCATAAACAATAGTTGAACTATGTGGCCAAAGATCTTATAAAAAAAAGAAAAATTAAATAAATCAGATTGATCTGTTTATTTAAAGTTATTCTAATGCTTTCACTACTAACGTTTAATGACGAATCAATTATATCTTGAATCTTTAACCACAAAAAATCGAGACAATATTAGCCGTTGAGTTTTCAAATAAACATTTCAATGCATTGAACATAAGCAATCCTTAGGATATTTTTTAACTACTCTATTAAATTTTCACGTACATTTTACGTGAAAAAAAATGAGCTGACCATTTTTTTTAATACATAGAAGATATTCTCTATGAGCTGTATTAGGTCAAAATTAGAGAAGTTTCAATACCAGATATGTACGACCTAGCTCGATTTTAATTAATCACCACGATATTCATCCAATCGAACCATATAATTTTTTTAATATAATACTATATACGAGTACATATTTTTTTTAAATTCACAACGCAATTAAATGCAACTCTGCCTTCTTAACTTTCGTGACTAATTACCTCTTTAAGTATTATTGTATTAAGCTTTGATCAAAGAAAATAACTGGTTAATGGAAAATATTGCGCAGTGCTACAAAATAATTTGTGGTGTTTTTAATAAAAATTACATTTATATGCTATGTGCTCATCAATGTTTTCTGATTATTTATATTGGTTATTCTACATATTTTATTTATTTTAATACTAGTATTTTCTTTGAATATTATGATGGGCTTGGAAAATTAGTTTGTGGTGATAATTTATAGTTCTTTTTAAATTTTACTAGTGTATATAGATTATTACATAATCTTTAGTTAAGATTTTGACTTGTTTCATTACATAAAATAACACTATATATTTAAATTGTATATCTTAATATTTGCCAGTCTGTACTACTTGTGTTTGCTTCCTTCTTGCCGATCCAATCTCCGATACTTTTCGAATCACTAATGTATTCCCTCCAATCACTCGAATTTTTCAATTGAAACTGCCTCAGTTCACCGTTGATCCGTATTTATTCAAGCTTGCTGGGTTCAATTTAATCTTTCACGCGTTCGACTCGTTGGCCAGAAAGAAAACTGCCATAAATTCACAGTGACCTTTCAAGATCCGAAAACCGAACCAATGGATTTCTGGGGCTGGTCAGATAAACGCCTGTGTATATAAATAAGAAATTGTGCACAGGCGAACGAGTGCCGACATTGTGGAGTTCGTTTTCATCCCCGACCGAGGCGAATCGCCCTTGGCCCTTGAATGGCCAAAGAATTTTATGCTTGTTGGGTCAAAACGTCTGGGAGCACAGGGATTGATCCGCAGAAAAGGCTAGCTCGATTCGCTATGCCCATCCTCGCTACCATTGAATTATTCACAGGCTTCTTTCAACGCAGCAACGTAGAAAGATTGTAAGAGAGCCATTGGATGTTTCCAATCCGTGAAATATTTTTTTTTTATAAGATCAAATGACATTTTTGATTTTGCAGGGTGTCTTTGGCGGTATTGTACCATTGCAGAATGCATGAATGAATGAATGTATGTATGGCATCAAAAAGGCTAAAAATATCCGTCTCTAAAAGTAGATTAAAAGAGCGTACTTCATAACGCAATTGTAAAGGCTATGAGTGCTCTTATTTTCAAAAATTCATTGTATGAAAGATGATGGATCATTTGTGCTGAATAGTGTCAAATTATGTAACGAGGGATGAACTGATGTCAGATTTAATATACGTTTTATTTAAACAAAAATGAGTCATCACTACGACTATATAGACAGAAATTTAACTTATAATGCAGCGCTCTTATGAAGCACGCCCATTTGTAACTTTGCCAATAAAATATATATACAAGAAATTAAAATTTATTTTGATCATAGAAATATACAAAAAAATAATGTAATATATGTATATAAGAATAATAAAAAACAGCATAGTGTTTGCTCCTATAACATACAACAATATTATTTTTACCCACTTTAATCGATTTTATTTTTAAATAAATATATTCAAGTAGCATTTGCAAATTGCAATTGTAAATCTTATTTTGCTAATATATCGTATTTTTAAGGAAAAGTGTGTGTCGGTGAAAATGTACGCGAAAGAGTTATTCTTGAACCTTCGCTCATAAAACATATTGAGACAAAGTCAGCGCGTAAGAAATGTATTATTTGAGATGTGATACTAAATATTTTGCCATAAAAAATAATCAATTAGGAAGCTTTAGAGTAAAAATTGATTGTTAAAAATAAGGCAATATTTTAAAATTTTAAACAGTGATAGATGCACAATACAAGATACTATGAGAGGTGCTGATACATGTTCATGTATTGGATCGATAATGAAGGCAGTAAATGATACAGAAGCCTCCATAGCATGTCTATTGTATTACGACTCATTGAAAGCAAAATCTTAATGTTACATGGATTACTGTATTTAGTCGAAGACCCTAATTTTGTACACCAAAAACTGCATATTCAATTCAAGTACCAATCCGTCAAACATCTGTGATGCTCCCAAAACATAATAAAATATATAATTTCATGTAATATAAATAAATTACATGCTACATTAGCATTCATTGAGGTGGCAGCATATGCGTTTTTAACGATTGCAAAAAAGAAGAAACACTTCACCATAGGATGGAAAGGAGTTTATAGTGAATCACCATCCCTTTGGTCTCTCCTCCCTAATTGTGCAATCATTCGAGTGCGTTCTGGAAGCTGGGGATGCATAATTGCATTCACCTACCGTGCATAAGATGCCGACCATCTGTCGCCTCCTGTGATTATTATGTAGATTGGTGCTCGATGTCGTTATCGAAGCCCAACATTAAACAATTTACAAGAATAGTTCGATGGATAGGTGAAAAACATCGCCATGTGCACATAATAACATGCCAAGGCGCTAGATCATGTCTAGTTTACGCCATTTGGTTAAATTATCGAAGGAAATGAATAAAATATAGTATAGGCTTAAAGTAATAATAAAATTGGCCTGTAAAAAAAGTAAAAATATTACCATTTGATTTTTATTAGAATATTGATTGATAATATGGAATCTCAACACAAAGAAATATTTCTTAATATTAAAAAAAATACACAAATGTATATTTGTATATTTTTTAGGATGCATCATTGTCCAAGACTTTTATATTTAGGTATAGTATGTAAATTTTGTATCAGTAGTATGTGGCAATATTTTTTATTTATTTCTGAAATTCCATATCTATTTTAAAACAATACCAGGTTTGTCTCGTCTAGAGTCGGAGCGATTTAATGGAAACTTTCTCGGTAACCTTCGAAACACGTACTACATATCTACGGATCCTGTGTATCCTGACGAACCAAGTGCACGCATATGGCGTGACGAATCGTGTACCCCTTCAAAGTAGCAAGAATTCAATCAAACGGCTCGCACGCGAACGTTCCTCCGGCAAAAATATGTACATATTTCTGGTGGAATATCGCACGGCTTGGCAAATTCATCATCCAAATCCGCGAGCTTTCGGAGAAATTTGTCAGGGAATAAGAAAGAAAAAACGGGCTAGAAGAAAGTGAAATAAAACGGGCGGATGTCTCCATGAGAAGATCTTGTAAGAGAAAATTTATTCAAAAGTACTCGTATTTATTGCAAAAACCGTTAAAATAAAAAATATGATTTAAGCAATGAAAGATAGTAAAATAATTTAAGTGTTATAACAATTTAAAAAATTTTCATCATAAAGTCAATTTAATTAAATGTAATTTTGTAGGGTCTCATTTTTTATTAGATTAAATCGATTTTATTAAAAAAAACATTTAATGAATACGTAATTAGTTTAGACTCTAGTTTACTATTTATTTATTTATTTTAAACCTGTTTGTCATTATTATTAAAAATTCACATTTAATCTTAAATTAGAGCAATAAATTTTATTAAAAAATAATTGTGCGCATGCTAAATTGAGATGATATCCGACATATGTTTTTAGTAACAACCTTGTTTTTTGATGTTTTTGTTGCGACAATCAAGAGTAAGGGACGCAATCGCGACTTTATAGGACAATCTTTGTGTTCGCAAGCTCATTAAGAAGCTGATTAGTTCGTGGAAAAGGAGCGTTCTCAAAAGCTGGCACGAAAAAGGGACGCGATCGCGACTCTAAAGCTCCCAGATGAAAATCGCAAGCAATAACAGATTATCGACACCACCCCTTGGCAAAAATACTTCATTAATTATATAAAATATTTGTTTATATTAGTAGTAAAATATTTAAGAGTTTTAATTTACAGATAAATATTAATACTATATTATATACTGCTATTTAGCTGTTGCTGCTGTTGAAAATTAAATTATTAAACCGGTATTTTTTTTACTTAAATTCAACTTTTTATAAATTTTTTGCTAGTTAATATATTGTGATCGTTATTTTTGGTTAAAAGTTTCATTTTTAAATTTTTAAACCGATATTTTTCCAAAAAAATTAACTGTTATTGTGTGCTCGAAGACTTAACTTTTTAAATATATTTTGACTGTTAACAATTTTTAAAAATCCGAATTCAATAAAAAACTACCAAAATATTTAAACTAAATTTTTTCTAAAAATGTGTACATATTTTTAAAATATTGTATTAAGAAATATTGTAATAAAAAAAACTGTATTCAAAAATTTAAAATGCGTTTTTTGTTCCGAATATATAATAATATTTTATTGTTTACTATTTGATATACGAATATGTAGTTGAAAATCACGATTTTTTTGATACTTTAAAGTACATATTACTTACACAACAACAACAACTGAAGTAACTTTTTTCAGAAGTAACATAATAATTAAAATTAAATTTCGTATTTACTTAAAGTTTGTAAAATTGAATGCTTTGTTATTTTTTTAATTAAAATAAATAGTCCTAAATATGTTTATTGTTATCATAAAAATATCTGTATTTTAACCTGCATTTAATATTTAAAATGTATTTTGCAATTATTTATAACGAATATATTCTTTAATATGTTTAATTGAAAAATAAATAATTTGAGGGTTTTAAATATATATCAATTTTTAAAATACTTTCTGGATTTTGTATTTTTGCTTACCTAATATTTTTCGTAAGATAAAAAAACAACTCAAATATTATACAGTAATAAATTAAAAGGGTGTTATGAATCCTATTGATATGTGTATCAATAAAAAGTGACTCACCTCCTTCACAGTACTAAAAGTACTCAAAAAGTGTCCTAGGGGTAGTTTTGTGCGTACGCGTTTTATTAATTGATAGTTACCAGTAATTATGCTCCCATCACACTTTGGTGATTGGGAACGTATCAAAAGAGGAAAGGGTTGAAGTCGTGATTCATTTTTGACTCGTCGCATGAATGCAAGTCGAGTGTTCCATGCACTTGATCACGAGGGTGTTTTCTTGTTGGCATTCAAATCATCCCCCGTTGGAAATTCACACATGGCTGAAAGCTCTTCACTATAGTAACACCACTCCACGGTGTCCACGTGTCTGGAAAAGTCACCTTGCTTTGTCGGGAAACACAGAGAAATTTTAATAACTACTGATTGTTAGAATGAAATTAAATTTTAAGCAGCTTATATAACAAGCTTTAATTAGATAAGTATATTTATTATTTTAAGAAAGAAATGTTTTTTTATTAATAAAGTTTAAGTGTAACTTTCATAATATATATCATATATGGTATAATCATTATATAAAGTGCTTAAAAATAGCAATATTATAAAAATATTTTAAAACACACGTTATATACATAATATATTAATGATGCATAAAATAATCTTATCTTAAGCGAGAGATTTTTATTTTTAATTACAATATTTAAAAATCTAGTATAGCTGGACAGGCTTCGTGTTTGTCATGCCTATATAATAATAATATTATAATAGCAAATTACTTTTTTTTTAATTTTGTTAACGCTCAAATTTCTTATGCGAAATAACAAACAATTAAGCCGAATCGTTGAATATGATAATAAAAAATCGTGGCTATTCTGAGCGTTATAAAAGTTAACCCCGCGCCGACCGACACCCATTATAATAATTATTTAATTAATTTTTATGCAAAAGCGATTCACGTCTTACGTACATAAAAATTTATGTTAGCACCAAAACGTCAGTCTCAGACCGGTTTCGGACATGTGTAGCAGTAACCTTAGATCAGCAAGCCAAAAAAAGCTTTATGATCATCACCTTTTTTTCCACCGAGAGAGGGGTAACCCGATAAGTTTAACACGATGATAAAATCCGTATCGCCAATAAAAACCGTATTATAAAACCATTATCGGCGCGGCCGTTAATCAAACGCGGACTCGGATCGTGATTTATACCAATTCGTCTAATATGCTGGATCAAAAAATTAAATCGATACTAATACATGCGCGGTATAATAAGTACATGTGAGCTGTACGCTCAGATTGATATTAAGTATGAAAAAAAAGCAACAGATAGATATTAAGTAACGTGTGATGGTTCACGCGCACGATCATATTCGATTTAATCGAATCTAGAACCACATGGATCCATATACGTTAATAATTAATTTAGATTAAAATTTATTTATATTCCATATAATGCAATAATTAATTCACGAGTCATAAACTTAATTAAAACTGATATTTATAATCCGCACAACGCAGTAAATAAATACTCTTATTAGACTTACGGATAACATTTATATGTATAGGTTAATAATATTAATAAAAGTTAAGTAGTAGAGATGCTAGATTTTATATTTAAATCAATGATTTAATAAAATTGTATACTAATAATGAATTTCGTATACAATACATGTTTAATACATATATTTAGAGCATAGCTTAAGCGTTTAGCTGGTAATTCTACGTTTGATTAAAAAATATTTTTTGATGTGATTCACAAGTAGGAAATTGCAATCCCAGGATTTCAGGATTGCAATTTTAAAATTCCTGGATCTCGGGACTAGTTATTTTATTTATGAATACTACATACTATACATGAATACTATATATCAAATAATATTTGAAAATTGGTTAGAAAATACGAATATTTATTTTTAATTTAATACATGCATGTAATGAATCTTTAGATATTCAATACAGTACATAATATAATGTAAAACGTATGCCCGAAATAAATTAAAACGTAATTTATTGAGCTCTCTATCTATATAATATTTCTCGTTTTCTAAATTAATTTAATAAAATAGCTACTCAGATCTCTGACGTTGTTATAATTGCAGTTTTCATTATCAAATATTTGTTTATTTATTACTTGTGAGCATCCGGCTGTTCCGCACGTAACAAGTGCAGGTGTATCAAACATTAAAAATTTGTTCGAAGACCAACTTAATTGGTCTTGATAAAAAATAAATCGATTTTTTTGGACCGTGTTCACCTAATATCAGGATTTATAAGTATCATAAATCGTTCGGGAACCCTGGATTAGATTCCTTACAGTAGTCATAAAGCAATGCCATTAATTTACAATTTTATGTGTGAATCTGACAAAATCAATAATATGTAAATATTAAATTATCCTAGAAGATCTGACTGTGAATTGAAGTAATATTGTATATTTAAATATGCAATCGTATATAAATAATACTTATATATTTTTTTTAATAAATATGGTTCACAGCTAAAATAAATATACACCAGCCCACTCAAATTGTTCCAGCTCCTCATAGCTATCACAAAAAGCATCAATGCGCTTAGGAAGCTCGTTGAGAAGCTGGATGGCTCGTTCTTAAGCGCTGGCATCCTGGCAGCGACGGGTAAAAATAAGGTATGCGATCGAGACTCTTTAGGGTACTCTAAAGCTCGCTACTAAAATACTTGCACTAAAGACCATCTATATGAATCGAAAGTATATTAATTAATTATTAAAAATAATAAATTACACATACAAAAAAACAACAATAACAAAATTTTGCCAAAATCAATCTCAAGCATGCATAAAAAAGTAGCTTAACAGCTGATAAATCTAGTATTAATTTGATGTTCAAAGCAATGCATTACAAATACATAGTTTGAGAGACACTAGATAATTTTTACATAGATAATGCGTGTCAGAGCATGCTTAAGTAATTTTCAGATACATAGCCATAACGTATTTTATAGTTATTATTATTTCAGGTTTTAAGGCTGAAGGAGCGTGACTTTGCAGCCAAATAAATACTGATCTATTGCGCCACTAAGATTTCTTTTTCGTTGTGTGATGTGTAAGGTCTAAACTTTCATAGCGGATTGATCATGTGTAAGAGATTTCACTCTTCGTTGTTCAAGTGGTACGTTATGGTGATTCGGTTGGAAAGTATATATTAATATCTTCCTTATTAAAGAAAATCAACGGAAGGCTAACTCAGCCGACAATAAACCATGTATGTAAAACTATTCTAACTTTATAGAAACACTGAAGTGTGTGCTAATAGTATAGATATACATATATCTACATTCAAAACCTTATAAGAAGATAATATTTTTTCATTTATAATAAAAAAAAGAATTATATTCTAAAATATATTTATATATAATATATACTCATAATATGAATTGTATGATACAAAAAACAACAGGAAATACGTAATTCATTTTCCACGAAAATATCTAATCGTTTGTGTCACTCAATCGTTTCAATAGAGGAAATCATTTTATATGTCATAAATTTCCGATATTTTGGATGACTATTTAAAAAATTTTATATCATATTAAATTTTATTACGTTATGTTTAGTTATTAAAACTAAACCATAATATACAATTTATAATAAAAAGCTTTCTAAATTTTATTTACTCTTTTTAGACCAAAATTTTTTGCGAAAATTTAGCAAATATTTTATTTTAAAAATGTGATATTAGAGATTTGATTTTATAATATTTCTTACTGAGCTACTTTTAAGTGTACTACTAGCAGATAATTTTTCTGCATGGTTTATTTGTGTTGTTCCTTACGTTTATTTGTACTCGACTACTCTCTAGGGTAGAAAGATTTTTAGAAACCTTTTATATAAGTATATCACATTTTAATAAAATTATCGCCATAAAATCTACTTTAAATATTCAATTAAGAACTGTTTTTACCATTAATAAATTCATAACTAAGATTAAAAAGCGACAAACTTGTTGTACCTAATTATATCAATCATATTAGTTAAAAATATAGATTCGATTTTAAAATTTTGTTTTTTATAATATACATTCGAAAGGAGAGCACTTACATAATTTATTTATATGTTTTGCACACGTACGCTGCAATATTGATGGATTGGCTTCAAAGGATCGCGGTCAGGGAATTTTGTGCTCGGACCGTGAATGAAAAATTCAACAGCGTCCTTTTGCCAGCCAGATGCATCGCAGGTAAAATGCAATATACAAAAATTAGTTCCACCCGCGGATCGAAACGAGCGCAGGATGGAAGGACCAAGGAAGTAATCCAATTATTTTCATCCCCGGAAAAAATAGAAACCCACCCGGAAGGTTTAATTTTCCAGCTTGGGATACAAATCGCACAGTGGCTCTAAGCCTCTTGTGAAACACAACAATCGATCGTGTCTATGTAAACAAATCAAATTCAGTACATTGCGAAATTGTATGTGATCAATTACATATCAAATGTGCTACAATAATCGCTTTTACCAATAGCAACCTTCAAATCTAAAAGAATCTTCGTCCTTCGATACATAGACAGTTTTATTTACAACTACAGAAAATATTTTATTAGTAAAATATTAGACACTACTATTTTATTTACAAAAAATAATATTTTTTATTAAAATACATAAAAAAAATTGCATATCAAAGCAAACATATTTTTATTAAATCAGAGTTTAACTAAAGCATTCCATTAGTTTGAAAATCAACCGATTAGAAGATATACTATGAAAATATTTAAATTAATATTTAATATTTTAAATTGTTTATTATTATATTTATTAATTTATCTATTAATAAATTATATATATGTATAAACATACATATATAAAAAATATTTTTAACACTGATCATTCATATATTTGATGCTAATTAAGTATTGCTTGGTCCTTTTTATTGTCCAAGGTATTCGTGGCAATATTCTCAGTCTCTCATCCTTTCCATTAATTAACATCTGTATTTATTACTTCATAATAAAATTAATACCACAAGAAAATAAAAATATTAATTCCACAACATAAAGTTTGAGAGCACCCAACAGCTGCTGGAACGGGCGCTAATCGCTCGTTATATAAATGCGATTTTTATTGGTTCGCATTTTAAACACCCACATGCGACACATCACAATCCTTTAGCTCCAAAAAAGGGTTGAGCGCTCCATAGTGGTCTCATTCCAGTCATAAAAATATAAATAATACAAATCAAAACGCAAATGAGAGCTTCAATTAAAACGGCCACATAACGCGCTTCGAATCGTGGCGCTAATGGCTTTTGTGACGTTTAATAAATTAGGCGTGTGTGGCGGTGTTGTATCCATAATTCGGCCGTTGTGTGTTATAATCTCGATTGATATGACCTCAGTTGTGCGGTGAATCATCATCCCCCATCGCATTCAAGAGGTTAATAATTAAACTTTACTTCGAGGGCAAGCGAGCGATTGCCGACCGATTGTATGATACAATCGAATCTACGCTCGATTTGACATTTATGAAAAGGTTTCCGATGCCTATTTCCTATATTGTGTATATTTATGTTACAACATATAATGTTATAAAGCAAAATATAGCGAGATTTTTGATATTTAATAATTTTCAATGGCAAAAGAAAATAAAAAATACATGTTAAGAAATTATTATCTACGTCTACATATACATATGTAAATATATGCATTTTTTATTTAACTATTATTTATTAAGTTTGATAAATAAATTAAAAATGTTTTGATTTAATTTTCTTTTTAATAAATACATACAATATATTTATTTTATTATAGAATCAAAGCTCGATTTTAATTTATCGTCACGTTATTTATCCATGAGATTAAGAAAGTCTATGTTAATCTAATCTGAGATAATTTATAAAAACTATAATTATCTAAGAATCACTAATCCTGATTATTCAGACAATGGGAAATAGGATTCGAGCCCAGTCCTCTTAGATCAATAGTTAGTGACTTATACCACTCGTCTATCATGCTGTTTTTTTTTTGGTAAAATTAAATTAAACTTAAAGCTTTACAAATGGATATAGATAAGACGTGTTGAGTATTTGGTACACCTACACATATCAAACCTTTTCTCATGTTTGATATTTTTAGTGATACCAAATATTACACCCAGACACGATAGAAATGAAAAAACACTAGGGTCCATATGAGATTCGAATCCAGGTCTTTCAACTTAATAGTCAGAGGTTGTACCACTCGTCTATTGTGCTGGTTAACGGCTGTTTATGATTTGACTGAATGCTGATTTTATAGCGGATATAATATGCGTTTCTAGACTTTGTGTCTAGACACAATGCAGTATGAAATGGTTTCGTAACTAATATAAAATTACTGAATGAATAAGATGTAAAGGAAAATCACCGATTAAATAAAAATTTAATGTGTCCAAAAATAATACGATAAAAACAAGAAATGTCTGGTTTTCCTTGCAAATTATTTGATTAACCTCAAAATTATGCAAGCATTTATTTAAAGCTACATTAATGATATTCATATTTTAAACATTTTTTTTATTAGTTACAACATGTATGCCCTCTATTATTTTTACTATATAATTTTTTGTAACGTACTACCTTAATAGTTATTATTTTTAATTGTATTTAATAGCCACCATTTTAAAACAAGATTGTGGATCAGACGCACTAATAAAACTTAGATATTTACAATTTTTCAAAAAACTTTTATGAAAATATTATAATAACTACGGCAGTTAGTCTCTACAAATCTAGCATTAATTTAAAAACCCAAAAATCCTTAAATATATATTTTCATAATTTTTTTTATTAATGCACTACAAAACATGATTTGCTTTTAAGTGTTCTATGTTTTGCATAAAGACAGTTTATATCCACTGTTTGGCTAAATAAATGTAATGTACCATAATTTATTTATTAAAATAATTTTTATTAAATTCATATACCAAAAAATAAAACAGGACAATATTTTTTTTCTTCCCTATAAAATTTTATTTTTGTGACGGTTCAGTGATTATTCTGGACAGGAAATTTCCGGACACAAAATTTGCAGACAAATTATCGCGGATTCGGAAATTTCGGACAAGATTAGACAGATTATTATGGACATAGAATATTCCGGATAAAAAATATTTTTTAAATAAATTTAAAGAAATTACGTTAATATTTGGATTATTCAATCTTCGAGTTCATAGTAAAATAAAACTTCAACATAAAAAAATAAATATTTAAATTTTAATTTAACGTATTAAACGTCAATAAAGATAATTTCTTTACTAAATATTTATTACGAAAATATATGTATATTTTATGTAAATCAATCTTGTATTTATAATAACCAGATTTTTTAAATTTTAATAACAATTTAGCTATATATTGATATTGATAAGGTGATCAGATTTTACAAATATCAAGGCATTAAAAATTATAGGTCGTCACGGATTTTTTTGTGCAACGACCATCTCAGAAAATTTGTTTGAGGATACTGAAAAACAGATTGCTGCGGGAGCTAAAAATTTAAAAAAGGTTATTTAGGAAATTTTTGTTCATTAACCCTATGGACGCGTTAATCAAAAATAATAATTATTTTTTTATTTTTTTTGAAAAATGTAAGCCTTGATACTGTGTTTAAATGTTTTGATTTTTTAATTTTTATTTATTTAAAAAGATATTTTATTTTTATTCACAAAAAAAGTCTTTTCTTGAGAAGCATTATTTTTACTGATTTTTTCGTAAAGAAATTGGGCGACTGTAGTCTATTTCCGCGTTCAAAGGGTTAAGGGATGCCGTAGAAAATTAAAAAAAGTTCACCTCGGACATTTTTATAAAGTTGGCCAAGTTTGTGTTTTAAACTTGACCCAATGAAAGTTCAAAAATTTTAATTAATTTTAGAACTTTCCTTAGGTCAAGTTGGGTTTGGATAATTTGTGTAAGTTAGGTTTGGGTTGGAACAGAAAATTTACGTTTCACAACTGTCAAATTTCAGAAACATTTTAGAACGGCATTTAATTTTATTAGCGCTTATCAGTTAAATTTAATTTTCGCTAGTAAAAATATATATCTACCGGTGAAAATGTATTCAGACTTCACTACTAAAAAATACAACCATTTATACATCACATGTAAGTAAATAATAATATGTATAATAATGTATATATTACTACATATGGAAGAGTTAAATCATATATTTTTGCTAGTATATATATTTTCTGGTGAAAATTATCGAAATTATAAAATGATATGTTTTAAAAAATATTTTCGCAATAGATTCGATTTTTTGGCTTAGAATTGGGAACGCCATTTCAACTTTTCCTAGGGAGAGGGGGACAAAAGTTAGCCAGTCAGTGTATTTCTTTTTTTTAATATTTTGATTTCATTAACATTAATAGTAAATAAAATGACATGCATATTTTGGCAAAATTCAATTTAGAAATAAAAAAAAATACTCTCATGTGCCCCCCCCCCCCCAAATTACGTCCTGATTTCGGACGCTATTTTAAATGTGATGCTGCTGAACATTTCACATCACGAATATTTAAAAAAATGATCATCCTATCAACCCGAAAACTTTTTATTCCATGTAGAAAGAGTCAATTAAAAAAGGATGCTCGCGTATTTGAGAAAAATAGAGGCCTGAAAATGACATGTTGATATTTGGAAAGATGGAAATTAGAAACATATCAGTCAGACTACCATTAAACGAAAGAAATGATTCGTGGATTTTGCGTATACATTCTCGAAAATATGTCATGAAAAAAACGTTGCGTTTGATATATGATATAAATTCTATTTCTATTTAAGTGAAGTTTTCGCAAATGAATCAAATTATTACCCCAATAAGAGCTTCGTTTAAAACCAAACCAATCAAACTCGTCGGATCACCTTTGCCACTTTTCGATCCTTCATAGACACCATTACTAAAAAAAAATCGAGACGATTTGTCAAACGAGAATTGAACAAAACTTTGGAAATAACTATAAACTTTTATGAAAATATATGATGTTTTACAATTTTATTTTACATTTGTGCATTTTACTTCAGATTCGACATGTCTAAAGTAAAGAAAAAAATATGATAAATTTTATTTAATTTTTATGCGCTTCGTGGGATAGGAAAAGCTGCTTTAAATTTAATTTTAATGATATTTTAATCTAATTTCTTTAGTAAAAAACTCGACTAGTTGTGAGTTTCGGCACCTTTTTCGTTTAAAAAATATCCTGAGAAAGAGTAAGTTTGCGCGGATTTGCCGAACGTGTGGGCCGCATCAATGGGCGGACGCATGTGTGAGTGTGTCACTCTTCGGCTGCGGTCGGCTACGCTCGTGCGTTTCCGTCCCCCCACCACAATCAGTGCTCTGCTCGTCGAGTTTCCGTGCGGAACGTTCAGTCGACGGTTGCCCTCGGTCGGGGGAGGGTGCGTCGCGCGATAACACTCCCTAACCGGCAATCGTTTCACGCAAACACCGCGAAAAGATGCATCGATCTTTACCACTGAACCACGCGTCCAGTTTACTATCTCGGAACTGTTGAAACCACCCCCACGTGAAAACCCGTGATTTTCGCAAAAGCTCGTTCCAACCCCTAAAAACTCTTGTGATGAAGTAACAGTGTAGTGATGAAGTCCCACAGCAAAGTCAAACCATGATCCATCGGGACAAAATGGCAAACGCACTCTTCAAATTGGCGCTGATCGCCTTCGCCATCGTGATCCAGGCTACAAACACCATCGAGAGTGATCATGGTGCTATACCCATCAAATACGAAGCTCCAGACGATTGTCAGTGGTGGCTGAGAGATCCGCTAGGCAGCGACGAAGTAGCGCTCACGTGTAAATTAAGAACCATCAACAGCGAGTTCGACACCACCAACTTCAGTGTCATTCCGTCTGAACATACGACGTCATTGAAAATCGAATGTAACGACGTGATCCTATCTAGGAGCTCGTTAGACGACAGGAGTTTCGCTCATCTGATCAAACTGCGCGATCTCGTCATCGATCATTGCAAATTGGGTAGATGGCCGTCGGGAGTTCTGACCGGCTTGAGAGATCTGCGCAATCTGACCGTCCGCACCAGAAACACGGCATGGGCGGCGATGAGTTTGGAACTGGCGTCGGACAGCTTCACGCCAGTGCGACAGTTGGAGAGATTAGATTTGAGCTATAATAACATCTGGTCTTTCCCCGAAAATATATTCTGCCCTCTCACCAATCTCATGTATCTGAACGTGTCGTTCAATCGCCTGCAGGACGTGAGCGATTTGGGCTTCAGAGAGAAAACTGCCGCTCCTCCTCAACCGCTAATCAGCACTCACGAAGACGGCGATCACCGACCGTCGCCGTCCACTTCGCAGCCATTAGCCGCATCTCCGTGCTCGTTAGACGTCCAAGTCTTGGACGCGTCCTATAATCATTTCGTTTTGATGCCGGCCAACGGGTTCAGCGCTTTGCGTCGATTGAAAGAGTTACACCTTCACGACAACGAAATATCAATGGTCGCCGATAAAGCTCTGGCCGATCTCAAAAACTTACAAATCATCGATCTGTCTAATAATAAAATTGTCGCTCTTCCGCCGGAGCTCTTCAGAGACTGCAATCATCGCATCAAAGAGATCTATCTGTATAATAATTCCATAAGTGTTTTGGCTCCCGGATTATTCGCAAATCTAGAACAGCTGTTGGCTTTAGATCTCTCCAGAAATCATCTCACGAGCTCGTGGATCAACGGAGAGACGTTCGTCGGCTTAATTAGGATGGTGCTATTGAATCTATCGTACAATCGACTGACCAGATTAGAGCCGACCATATTCAAAGATCTATACACGCTGCAAATATTGAATCTGCAACACAACATGATCGAGTCCATAGCTCCGAACACGTTCGCGCCCATGAGCAATCTCCACACGCTCATTATATCGCATAATCGCATTACGTATTTGGACGCATACTCTTTGAACGGCCTCTTCGTAATGGCGCTGCTGTCGCTCGATAATAACGGATTGGAAGATGTCCACCCGCAGGCGTTCACAAACTGCACTTCTTTGCAAGATCTCAATTTGAACGGAAACGCCTTGATCAAAGTGCCGCTGGCCCTCAAAGACATGCGGCTCTTGAGAACCGTCGATTTGGGAGAGAATAAAATCGCAACTTTAGAAGAGCCCGGATTCGTCGGATTGGACAATTTGTACGGATTGCGTCTGATTGGAAACAAACTGGAAAATATCAGTCGGAACACATTCTCGGAACTGCCCGAGTTGCAGATTTTGAATTTGGCGCGCAACAGGATAAAGAAAATCGAGACTGGAGCGTTCGACTCTTTGAAAAATTTGCAAGCGATCCGATTAGATGCGAATATGATCACCGACATAAACGGATTCTTCGCCAACATATCCTCGCTGCTCTGGTTGAACGTCTCGGACAATCAGCTGTATTGGTTCGATTACGCTCTGATACCTCAAAGTTTACAATGGCTCGACTTGCACACGAACTCGATCGAAGAACTGGGCAATCATTACAAATTGGATGCCGAGATACATTTGCAAACTTTGGACGCGAGTTTTAATAAGTTGACCAAAGTTACGGCGAGCTCGGTGCCAAATAGTGTCGAGCTGTTGTTCTTGAACGACAATTTGATCACGCAAGTCGACGCAAACACTTTCTTGAAGAAAAAGAATCTGACTAGAGTGGACATGTACGCTAATCAGATCGTCAGTATGAATCTGAGCGCTTTGAGATTGACGCCCGTGGACCCGGACAGGCCTTTACCTGAATTTTACATCGGTGGGAATCCATTTCAATGCGATTGCACAATGGAGTGGCTCCAGAGGATAAATAAGCTCGATCACCTACGACAGCACCCGAGAGTTATGGATCTCGAAAGTATTTATTGTAAACTATTGTATAACCGAGAAAAGGTATATGTGCCGTTAATTGAGGCGGAATCTTCTCAGTTTTTGTGCACTTATAAAACTCACTGTTTCGCTTTGTGTCATTGTTGCGATTTTGACGCTTGCGATTGCGAGATGACATGTCCTACGAACTGTACTTGCTATCATGATCAATCTTGGTCGGCGAACGTGGTAGAATGTTCCAGTGCAGGTTATACAGAGATGCCCAGCAGTATTCCGATGGACGCCACTGAAGTTTATTTGGACGGTAACAATTTTGGCGAATTGTCCAGTCATTCGTTCATCGGTAGAAAAAATCTGAAAGTACTTTACGCGAACAATTCGAACATCGCCGCTGTATATAATCACACATTTAGCGGTCTGAGGCGCTTGACTGTGTTGCATTTAGAGAACAATTTCATCAAAGAATTGCTCGGATTCGAGTTGGCGACTCTCGAAAGCCTCAGGGAACTGTACTTGCAGGGGAACAAGATACATTACATAGATAATCGGACATTCATTGAACTGAAACAGTTGGAAGTGTTGCGGCTGGACGGCAACAGGATTTACGGCTTCGCTATGTGGCAATTTACTTTGAATCCGTATTTGGTCGAGATCGGCTTATCAGAGAATCCGTGGTCTTGCGACTGTCAGTATTTGAGAAAATCGAGGGAGTGGCTGCGGGTGAACACTGGCAAGGTTATGGATTACGACAAGATCGTCTGCGTTTTCAATAACGTGACGAACGCTTTGGGACCAGCTTTGGCAGATTTCAACTCGACGACATGCTCCAGCTATCTCCTGGGTGGCGCTTCTGCCGTTGAGAGTCAAGTGATAAACGATTATTTGCCGTTGATGTTGATCACGGCTTGCGTGTTTATAGTCAGTGTTGCCTTAGTGTGCGGTCTGTTTTATTACCGTCGCGAATTAAGAGTTTGGATCTACTCTCGCTGCGGTTTAAGAATGTGCTATAAAACGACGGCTTTCGAAGAAGAACAAGATAAAGAGAGACTATTCGACGCTTACTTGAGCTACAGCGTCAAAGACGAAGCGTTCGTCAGCCAGATGCTCGCGCCCGGTCTGGAAGCTGGTGAGCCTGGTTATAGACTGTGTTTACATTATAGAGACTTTAACGTGTCGGCATACGTAGCCGATACTATAATCGAGGCGGTAGAATCGTCCAAAAGAACTATTGTAGTGTTGTCCAAAAACTTTATACACAACGAATGGTGCAGGTTCGAGTTCAAATCGGCCCTGCACGAAGTGCTGAAGGAGAGAAGAAGGAGACTGATTATAATCTTGATGGGTGAACTTCCGATGCGGGATTTAGATCCCGATCTGAGGCTGTATTTGAAGACCAACACGTGCATCGAGTGGGGCGATAGACAGTTTTGGCAAAAGTTGCGTTTCTCGATGCCCGACGTGAAGAAGTCGTGCCATCATCAGCGGTCCACGGTGAACATCTACGCTTCGGTCAGTCCTGGACAGCCGGACAGGTCCAGGAGTCCAGCTTTGCCTCCGCCTCCACCGCCAGGAAAACTGCCGCCGTTCTTGAGCGCGGGAATCCTGAGCGGGGGCGGAGGACCGCTCTCGGGGTCTCCTCTGGCGTCGCTGGGGCCCCCGAGAGACCTCCGCGACCCCCGAGACCAGAGACGTCTTCATCAGACTCAGTGGGCGTAGCGCATGATTTACCGCAGGTAATCATCAAAAATTCAATCGATATACCTGCTTACATCGAGCGAATATAATCGATAAATATTACCAAAAAACTATAATATATATATTAAAAATTAATAAACATTTCTCTAATTCATATTTATCAATTATATTCTTGCTGTTAGTGTGTAGTGCAAATTTGATGAAATCCTTCGCAAAAATATTTATAAACTAAGGTTCAGCTGGCTGCCTGTTTTTTATTATTATTTTTTTGTATCATGAAATGTTTTATTTGTAAATTTTAAATCAGCATCAATGTAAATAATCTTAACACGCGAGTCATTGCATTTATTTTAGATTTATATACAGTAGCGTTTGTATCAAATGTTGCTGTCAATTTTTATAATGGATATGTATTATAAATATATTATATACACGTGTATGTATACATTTTTAATAAGATCACCATGTCCACAAGTCTGATTATATACATAAATGTTCCTATGGAAATATTATTCATGATGATTGAATTATGATTTTAATTTATAAATTAATAAATAATAATTATTGTATGACTTAAAATGCGACACTATTTTCATTTGCCGCATTTGATTTTGGCAATATTATTTTTTATTGTGTATACTAATTAATTATTATTTTTTTAATTTAATTTTGTACATAAAAACATAATCTAAATTTTGGAGAGAAACATGTATTTAAAAAAATGATATTATGTAACACTTTGTCCATATTTTGTATTATAAAAAAATCAACCAAATTATGACTAAAATTTATATCATCAAATGCATATATGGAATAGTCGTAGACGTAGTCGACGATGAGATACGTTATTGTTGTTATTTTTTAATTATTATTATTTTGTTTTATTTTTTATTTTTATTTTGGACAATAAAACAAATTTATCGAAATGAAATCTATCTCGTTTCTATTAAACATCCCAATGTCATTTATTTTAACACATTCACAAACACACACACATTATTTAGATAAATAAAAGATCTTAATTTGTAGCGGAAAGCCGTTATTCGTAAGAGTTTCATCATGAAATTTAAAAGAAAAAAAAACAACAACCACACGAAACCCTATACGAGTCTAGTAAATAATGTCACTGAAGAGTCCCCTTCCATTTTGGTGGATGTCATAGAACGAAATTAACGTAATGCGATACCTAAAATGGGGGCAAAGGGACGTGTAATAAGTTCAAAATGGAGGCTCAGAATACGTTCAGCTACTGGAAGAATGTAAACAAGGATTTTAGATGTACTGTTTTGCAGATGACAAAAGTGAGCATTCGGCAAAAAGGGATGGATAAACAGATGCATCGAACCATACAGTGGGGACACACGAACGATTTGACGAAATTCACGATTCAACGATATTCGTCTAATTGGTGCGCGTACGTCGTGTTTGATTTGCACGGTTGTGTGCAGTAGCGAAAGGGTTAAAAATTAACTAACCGTCGGCAGAGCAAACAAACATCGGACTGGCAAAAAATGGTTTAAAAATAAACATCTGAGGCGTATTACACACCATGAATGTTAAATATTGAAAATGCTTTAATTAATTTGATAATACTTAATTTTTAATAATTATTTGATTAACAATATCAATATGTAATAATATTAAAATATTGAGTTAGATCAAACATAAGTTCATTTTTATTAACAATAAATCATTTTTTTTGCAATAAATTATTTTTCAGTAGATTGCTGAATATTTCTAAATGTTAAAAAACAGATAGGACACAATTTTAATTTACTGTATATTAATTTTAATTATTTTTAATTATTTTTAAATGATTATGAGGTTTTATATAAATGTAGATAATGCAACAATATAAGACATATAAAATAATAGCAAAAGTTTCAATATGTTTTTAAAGATCTGTCATTTTATATTAAATGTTATATTTTACAATTAAATAATTAGTTATATTTAACCGAAAATTGCGTATATATAAAATAAAATGACTTCTCAAAAATCGAGTTCAAGAATTAATACAAAAAATACATTATTTTCTTTGAATAGTTTTGTAAGTATACTTAATATATCAAAATAATTAGTTTTGGTATTGTGGCTATAATG
Source organism: Plectrocnemia conspersa (assembly GCF_051122295.1). Lineage (NCBI taxonomy): Eukaryota > Metazoa > Arthropoda > Insecta > Trichoptera > Polycentropodidae > Plectrocnemia > Plectrocnemia conspersa. The sequence goes on along the minus strand of NW_028277176.1, from coordinate 25,941,837 downwards.
GTTTAATAGCCGTAATCTGAGCTTTGTCAAAAAGTTACTGACCATATATTTAAAATATATTTGACAGATTATTTATTACTATTATAAACACTGATTACTTAATTTAGTATCATATCGAAACTATAGCTTATAAACGGTAGTTTAACTATTTAATTACTATTTTATATTAGATTAATTCTGTATAATTCATAGTATAATAGGATTTAATATTATAATGATAATTTTGTGTATTCTAGTAAAGTATATATATACATATAATATGTATATAACAGAGTTTTATTTTAAAGGTACTGACTATTTTTATTATAAAAACTTATTAATTAATTTAGTGGCATATCGAATTAATAGCTTGATATTTTACTATTTATTTTGTTGATATTATTAATTAATATAAACATAATATTATTCGTAAATATTTAAACTATTAAATATGGAAAAAAATCAATAATATTTGGATTTACATATCTGCAATAAAATAAAAAATTTACTTTTATGTTATTATTAAAAAATTTAATATTTGATTAAGTGTTTTTTTATAATTAAATAAAGTAAGTTTAGTCAGTGTTTAATTTAAAAAAAACTATACATTCATACTACATAAAATTACGTTAATGGTTTACTATAATGTAGGTAGCAATTTTTTCTTGAAAAAGATGCCAAAGAGTATTTATCAATTTACTGCGAGTAAGATTTTTTTTATCAAGATTAAAGTAAAAAACAAATTAACTAATTACTATAAATTGTGAAATTAAAATAAAGTATTACAAAAATATAATAAAATATATTGCGATATATTATAATTATAAAAATATAATTATAATATATCGCAAAAATATTTCAAAGAATTTTTCTGTTGAACATTTATTATCATAAGGTACACATTTCATTACTTTTTTTGTCAATCGATTTATTAAACTTTTTTGAAAAAAAAATAGTGACTCACAAGCAGGGTTTTAAAATAGTTTTTAACAACTTGAAGCTTCTAACAATTATTCCTAGTACTTAATATTTTTACTGCATTATGTTTTATTACATTAAAAAATCGATATTTTTTTTCTTTTAGACTTAAAACTCTTTTAATCACAAAATTCAGATTGTTTTCCGGTTATGTAAAATATATGTTTCTGAAAATTGTCATACTGAACCCCTGCCAAAAAATGTTTGTGAAAACTTATTATTACAAAACATGATGGATAATTTAAAATATAATAATGTAATATATCTATTAATATATTTTAGAGATTAAAGTATTGATTTTATTTTTCTTAAAAATTCATAATAAATATCTTGAGACTAGAATTCGGGGTTAAATAATTTTAAGGTGTAACGTGTATTATAAAACTTGAATAAAAACATATTTTTGAGCATTTTGGAAAAATCAACGTAAATAAAGAATTTTTTTATGATAAAATAGGAGTAAATATGAGGTTAAAACTCAGCTTAAAAGTATTCACATAATTCGATCATATGTTTGTGGTTAAAAATTGTTATTATAAACTATTCAAATAAATAGCATAAAATAAGGGCGAAAATTGTTCTCACTGAAACCAAACGGTGTCAGTATTTCGATTGTTTAATCAAAATAAATAAGGTTGCCGCTTTAAGATATCGTTTTATTATCAGAAATTACATAATGCGTAAGGCAATTATTTTAAAAGCGTATCATATCGACGCAAAAAAAGGTTCTCCATCAATGTACCATTATACGCACAAGTAACTGAAATTTCAAACGGCATAGAACTGATACAAAATTAATAAAATTGGCCTAATGGATTCCGGCGGATTTCGCCATCTGTTCCGTCCAGCGCTTCCCAAAGCTACCTTTCAAACACAAATTTCGAGCATATGGTCAAATTGGGCAATCATACTGATTGATCCAATTATCTTCACCAAATCGCGCCGATCGAATAAAATCAATTTAACACCAAAACCGAATGAGCTCTTCTCGTCTTTTTTATACATGGGTATACAAAGAGGAAAATAATTATACTCCGAAAAGTATTCGGTGTGTGAAATATCTCAATTATGCATCGTTAACGTTTATGCTTTTTTTGGCTGTTGTTATGCTGTAGCATCGTTTAATATTTGTATATTTTTTTGGTATTATAATCCGGAACTCGTCACACACCCTGACTCTGGAATAATTGTTCAATCTATTACACTTTAATTTATTTGAATAAATATATTGATAAATATAATCGATTTTTGTAGAATGTTTGAGGAGTTTTAAATGGAATGCCCCCACGAACAGATTAAACCCGGTTGAGAGATAACAAAGAGATAGACGTCCTCTCCTTGTTTATTGGTTATGTCCTTCTAATAATTGGTAGGTTGGGGGTGAATTTTAAAGGGACTGACTGACATAAAGGGTGCATCCTACTAAAGCCGATTATACGTACAGGTTGTGTATTTCAGGGTCTTTTGATGTGCAATATTATCTTTTAATAAATAAAATATAAGCATATTTTCGTATGAATTTAAATCAATATTAATATAACTCAATAATGTTATTTAGAAAGCAAGTAGTATTTAATTTTATTAATAATTAAAGTTGATCCTTTAGTAAACTATAACTATAAATAAGTATTTATCTATAATAAAATTAATTTATATTTCTTAATGTTTGCGGTATAAAACCATAAAGAGTAAGAGCAATATCAAACAATCAATATAATAAAAATCAGGGATTTCATAGGCGCCAAGAACAAAAAAATCATCGTAACACTTATCGTTCCAGTCGATTTTACCTGTCCACTTATAATTGCAGGTACAATTTTACCTGCAATAATTCGGGTCTAAAACGCGGTCTAGGCATTACACACAATTATATACATTTTTTCTACATCTCCAAGTTACCACAAAGTGGCGTCGAAATTCGAGCGACTAATGGTCAAAATATTACTTTATGGCGAAATTCTCAATTCCTAATATATAAATAATGACCGATTTATTTATACCAAGAATATAAAAATGGCACTAGAATATTTGACTTCTCGTTATATTTTTTTAATCCGGGCTTTTTTGGTGACAATAGATAAATTCTCCTACACAATCGCCTTCCAGATAAGATATGTATTACTATACGAAGCCAACCCGTTTGAAATCCTCTTACACTCAAGTTGTCGGCACATATTTGATCTCGAAAAATGTTCCAGCGTAATCTTAATGTGATCTAGCTGGAAGGTATACACAATAAATAGCTGCTTAACGCGTAAATTAACAGAAAAAATGGAGTTTTATTAAAAATTTATGCAAATAACCGACGAAGTTTCGATACAATTGTTAATCTCGGACAATCGATTGATTAATTCATAATTGGGGGGATTAGCATATAAATTCGTAAAAAATGATTAAAATTACATATATTAGCAAATGTACGAAAACAAGATTATTGGTAAGATTTAAAGTAAAAATTAGTTTATATTAAATATTTTTTTAATTAAACAGTTATTAAAATTTTCATAAAAAAAATAGGATTTTAATAATTTATGTATATCTCAAATCTATTTTATAGATTGCCTTCGGCAAGACATAAAAACGTATTTTGCGCCACTACAGTGTGTATAAGTTAGTACTTATTTAATAAAAATCTAATTTAGACGTTGTAAAAAATCAGGTGTTCTAAAACTTATGTCAAAAAAAATATTTAAAAACATTTTTAATATATTTACAAATAAATTAATTTAATATACCTGACATAATGTTTTTGTATTCAAAATAACTAATTTTATTGAAATATAAAATGCAAAATAGTTTATATATAGTTGTCAATTTATTTTGTAATTTTTGCTACTTGGGAAAAAGAAAAATATTTTTAAAAAGTTCTTCATATAATATTATATAATATTTTAAAGAAAATAATATGAATAATAAGTAAGTGATTTTTCTTACAAAAGAAGATGTAAAATAACTTTTAATTATATTTTATGATAAGAATACTTTTGCGTATTTTATAGTGCAATGAAAATCAAAATATAAAAAACATAATTTCAATAAAAGGATAAAAGTTTCTACAATATTTATCTTATTTTTGTTAAAAAAATAAGCGAAAAGGTTATCATTAAGTAAGTTGTTTTTTTTAAATATTAAAGTATGTTATTTTTATTTTGCTTTAATTGCAATAAAAAATCATATCATATTTAGATATATATTTTCATATATAAATTGTATCAAATTTTACATTTTGCAATATGAGATTAGTTTTTTGCTAAAATAATATTCTATATCCGCCCAAACTAAAACATGAGTAATATGGCGTAATACGAGTATCGTATCAGTTGAAAAATCAACGGTGAATGAACCAAACCACTAATGTGGCAAAAATACATATTATAGTATATACATTTATTTTAAAATATAATATTTTCTGAGTTTAAAAATTAATTTTACACAAAGTTTCATATCGATTTAAATAATCTTAATAATTTGTATTATTATTTTATTAGATTTTTTGTTACATTATAGTAAATTTTATCATTTATATTTAAATTGTTTTTAAGAAAAATACACATACTAAAAGTAATTTAAATTCTTAAGATATGATCAATGCTTTGTATAATATATATATAAATTTATTAATTTAATTTTTGTACAAAAATTGTTACAAAGTTCAAATCCAACGAAATATTGTTTATACCATATGTCACACATACTTATGAGCAATGATTTGTGAACACAAAATTTCACATTTTTTATTAAAAAAATAGTAACTAAAATAAATTTGGTATGAGTTGTGTATTCGTCAGTTATAACCGAGTTTAAAAAAGAACTTAAAAAATTATTGGCATAGAAATAGTATTAAAAAACACTATGCTAATATCCACTAATACAGTTAATCTTTATAAACCTAAATTTTTAATTATTATTTTTTTGTCGAAAAACAGTGTATCATATTTGATTTAAGATATAAAGTATTAAATTTGTTATCTAGTTCGATTCTAATCAGAAGAAAATTTATCATGTAACAGTAAACGCCTTTCTTTAGTCATCCCGAATGACTCATTCCTCGAACAAAAGCAAAATTTGCAACTTATGTCCATACATTGTACGACACAGACAAGAAATCGGGGTCCATAACGAGCGCGCTCAACAAAACCCCATTTAAAATGGGTACGTATATACTACCCACACTTTTCGAGTTCAACTGCAGTTATAATGCAGTCGAGTGTTAGAGTCGCCTCCTCTCCGAACACTTGATACGAGAAGGCAGCGTTGTTCTAATAAATGGTTAGCCATACTTTATGGCCGGTCGGCCGCTGTGATCTTCGCCTTTGCCCACTGGGAAACGAGCCCGTCCACCATATTTATCAATACTGGGAAAAATGAGACTATGCGCTCATAAATCATGGCGCTAACTGGTAATGTGAGATGATTACACCAATCGCTGGTGGATTCTATGGGCTAATTTTTAATATATTTTTTTGTTTCCATAATCATAATCAAATATTTGTGGTTCGGGATGAAGGGTTAAAAGGGTTCTTGGGTGCATATGGGTTTCGTTAAGAATTTATGAAAATCTAAATCAATGTTGTATGATCAATAATTTACGCAATTTTACCATATTATCGTAAAAATATTATCATATAACGTTAATCTTATATAATTTGGAAAATATTGATTTATTGATTACAGCTGATAAGGTGCAAAACTAAGCGCCATATCAGCTGCAATCAATAAAAAATAGATTATATAAAAATCGCAAGTATATGATTTCGAAATTTATCTAGAAACTGAACACAGAAAAAAAATGAATGAAAAAAAAATGTGCCCATTAGATTTTTAGGTAAAAATACTAAATTTGCTTAAGACATCATGACACATTTGTATGTTATAAGAATCTCAGATGTTAAAAATAACTAGTTACTAAGAGCAACATTGCGAAATTTATAAAAAAAAATTCACCATTTTTCCGTTGAAAAAAAGCAGATAGAAAATAAAATATCTTGCTACTACTTTATTTTATTGCATTAAGTAAAACCACTAATATTTTTCTCTTTTCTGTAAAGATTAAACTAAAAATTGTTCCACGATGATAAATTTTTACATCGCTTATATATAATGGCTGATATTTTTAAATCGAAATTCACATAGTAATTAAACATGCAAAAAAATTATTGCTGTAATTTTTTGGTAAAAATATATTGTTGTTTGTAGTCTGTAATTTGACAAAAATTTTGGGGCTACTTTTAAATGCAAAGATTCGATTTTTTTTAAATTATATTACTGTTTTTTTATGATTTATATAATAAAATAATAAATAAAATCAAATGTAGGTAACTTGTGTCATTTTTATAATATGAATAATTTATCACATATTAAATTTTGATGCTACAATTTAAATGCAATTTAAATTACAAAAAAATCCTTGTCGCTTAGAGCAACACTGCAAAATATATAAAAATAACTTTACTAAAAAAATCTGTGTTTTCTGTAATTTATAAAATAAAAAAGTTTTTATCTTCAATATTTTATTTGTCGGTTAATAATAAAAAGATTTAAAATGAAAAAAATACACAATGGGGCTGTAGATAATGCAGTGTTAAATCAAAGAAAAAATATTTTGGTTGTTAATTTACGCAAAAATAATACATAACTCTGATTTTAAAGTCGGTTTTTGATTTGTTTTTTTTTTTTGAAAAATAAAAAATGTCTGGTATTCGAATTTTAAAATAAAAGGATGGATCTCTAATTATGATACATAGATTAAAAAAATCGCAAGTAAAAAAAAAACTACTGAAAGCAACACCAAAATGTATAAAAATATTTTCACCATTTAACTGTAAAATTGTTAACTGTAAAAAAAGGTTTCGAGTATCACAATGCCCTTAAATGCCCTTATTTATATTTATTTGATTTAATATTTTTACAATATAAAATGTTGTAACATAGTGGTTATGATTTATGGTGCGTTTAATTTTCAAAATCTATTTTCAAAGCTTTGACCGCTAGAGAATTTCATCTAAAAATGCAATTATGCTTATTTTTAATTATAATATACGTTTGTGAATCCAATTGCATAAATTATAAATACCACCAAAGTTTATTTTTTTTTTAATAATATTTTTCGGACGCGGTTAACGAGCGGTTCGGCGACAAACCAGTTTCCGCTAATTAACGACCCGTGTTTATATTTTATGAAGCATTATGGCAAATTTACATTATATTTTAAAGATGCTAAATGTTAATTATTAATAATGAGCTAAGAAATAAAAATGTGAAATAAAATTTTTTCACAAAATAAGCAAATTTTTATAACAAATAGTTTCATTGATTAGATTTATATAGACAGAAAGATAAAAATGACTATTTAATAGATGTAAATTTTTAAAGCAATTTAGATAAATAAAAACTATTTATTTATATTTATTTTAAATCTAGCCAAGGAGGTTATATATTAACAATTTTTTTAATTCGATTTTTATTACAACATAATAATTGGATTCTTAGGTTTCTCTGGACTCTAAAATGGCAGATTTAAGAAAATTTTCTTTCTAGACGATCAGCCGTAATTATATTGTTACTGGCTACCAGTAAATACTGTGCCAATTGGATCAAAACGCAATACTCGCCATTCCGTCAAACGGTACAAAATCCGCTTAATCCACAGATCGTGTCCGGAACCAGTTTGATTCGCACATGAACCTAAAATTTGCGTTGCCTAGTTATGTGAATCGCACCAGAAATAATTTCCCACGTCTAATAATCACAGGGGCGTCGTCGTCTTCGCACATTCGATGAGTCTTATTATTAGGTACAATGCGCGGAATATGCAGTGCTTCCATGTCATGAAAAGGCGATAACAGCATCACGCCTCATCTCTTCGTAATTCGATTCGCAACGTCTGAGATAAATCGACGAGCGAAAGGACGCTAATCGATTCGGAATGGACGTGTCGATATTTTCGCGTTTTTAAGACTGTTGGGAAGCGCTGGCTGACGAACAAGAAATTAAAACGATTCGCACAATACTTGAATTCGGATTGTCGTGCGGTGAACTTTTAGGAAGGTCAAATTCAAAAGAGATTCGGGATTTATTATAAGGTCAGTCAAAAAATATATAGATACAACAATACACTATTCAATTTCAAACATAAAATTCTTATTAATAAAACTAGTTCTGGAATAGATGATTCTAAAAAGTATGTATGTAGCAGGTTTTGATGCTGTAGCGGTCAAAGGCTAAACAATGCGTGTAAACGCCGTTGTCAATGATGTTGTCAGGATGTGATTGTTTTTGATAGGACGTGACGAGGCTAATCGTTAGTAACGATTGACGTTGATGTGCAGGTGGGCGTTCACGTTTTAACGGTGAACGTTTGTGAATGTTGTAATTAACGTGACTTCCATATAAGGTTTGCGACATGTGTGTGTTAAGTATTAAAGTTCACCGGATAATGATTGCTATTGATTTTAATGTATTTAATACAAACAATGCTTTTAATAGTGGCTACATCAACTTATATTAAATTTTTAATATTTATTTACGATAAACCTAACCGTTCCAATTAATTTACTTTTCCGAGCAATTAATGTAGAAGATGGAAGTCGCAAAGTTATTAATATGAAACGATTTTCCAGTCTGACCAAAACCATAGGGTTTTCCAGTCCAACTTTCGCTTTGCGTAAGTGGATTATGTTTTAAATCCACTCCACGTAGAGCCGAGCTCCAAGATTTATTTTCGACGAGTGGCCAGCGAAGCCGCGAGCTGCTCCCGAGAGGTCTGAGAAAATATATATCGGAAGTGGAAAAACTTTCACCGTGAAAAGCGGAAAACTCAATTGTCAGTCATGTCAGGCCAGGGGTAGTTGAGTTAGTGAAATACCTTCAACTTTGACGGAGCGAGCGACGCTTGTTGACGACGCCTAGGAATCGACTCGACAATACACACATATGTGTTTGTATTTTTCGCGTTTCTTATCTCGAATTTCCCATTGTTATCTCTGAACGTATCGTGACTTATTGTAGGTGATTTATTTCACGCTGCGTTATTTATAAGTAAACATGAAAATAAATAACATCAAAAATACTGCGCTAAATATTTTATTCTGAACACACATATACAGTTTTATGATTGTTTTATCTGATTGTTGCTGACTTAAATACAACATTTTTATTAGATTTTCTTAATCTAAGCTCGATTTTCTTACATATTATATTAACCGTTAGTGTTCTATAAATTATTTGTATTAATGTATGGTTTAAGGTTACATAATCATTTCAATGAATACTACAGTAGTTTAAAAAAAGCATAAAAGCTAAAAAAACACCCAAAGAAAACTTTTTCTATTAAAATATTTTTTGAATATATGAATTTCTAATATCAATGTTATTTTATGTATTAAAATACCACTTTTTAAGAATAGTAATAAAACTTTTAAAGGAAGTTGTTAATAGTTAATTTAAATGTCAGTTAATAAAACTATGTAAAGTTATATTAACCAGCATGATACACCAGTGTTATGGTTATTGACTGATATCTAAAAGACTATGATTCAAGAACCTAAAATTTATATTGCATCCGGGAGATCGGAATTAGATAATTTTACTTCCGATCATCATCGATAAGGTTTCCTATTTTTTTCCAATTTTCAATGATAAATATTGTAATGAATAATTAAAATTCTATTACGCTCGATTGTGCATATTAAAATCAATTGATTGTGCGCTAAATTAATAGCTTATAAATAATAAAATATATTCTACTAACTTATGATTTATCAGACTAGTAGTATAAGTAATTAAAAATTAGAATTTTTATTTTCACATCTCAATTTTCTTGTATTGATGAAGAAAAAAATATGTACTACTTATATTAATACGATTGATTACTAAGCTTCGAGCTACAAAGGAATTTCGGGCCCCCATATTTATTCTCGAATCGTAAAGAAAATTGCCAATAACAGCTTATGCTACTTTACATTTTTTAAATTTCACATTAAGATACAGATTAAAAACCTCTTTGGATTTTTAGAAAGCATCAATATAATTTTAGTGGATTATTTTATAAATAAAATAAACGATATAAAAAAAAGATACTGTACAATAACATTATCAGTGTGTAATATAAGATATACATCAAGTAATCTTATCTATGCAGCAAAAATATTATTGAACATTGTAATTTTTGACGATTGCGTATTGAAAAAAATTCTAAACATTTTTTAAATAGTACATGTAATTATTATTATTGTTTTTATAAAACATCAATTTGAGGGTCCTTTACAGGCCATTGAAAAAGTGTTTTATTAACGATTTCTCACTGTTAATGAAAAAATCATGTTTTTAACTTATATGTTAAAATGCTATGTAATGACTCTAAATACAATTTTTTATTAACGCCCGCAAAACAAGTCAATTAACACAATTTAATATAAAAATAAAATATTTTTAACCTTTAACTTTCATGAAATCGATATTTTTTTATTATAAAATTATTTTATTTTAAATAAATCGCCCTAGTTTTTTTGTTACTAATTATAATATATGTACACAACAATATGTACATATCTATGATTTTAAGCATTTGACAGTTTTCTGAAGTAAAAATATTTTATAATCAGGGAAGCTCAAAAATTTCGATCACAATATAATATATGTAAAAATATCTGTAACATATTTTTTGATATTGAATAACGTTAAAGTGGCTCTTAACAATGGTTTTATAATGACGCATATTTAAGTCATTGGCTTTTGAGGTACATTCGATTAAAATTTTACCTAATTTCTTTGGATTGATCCTAACAAACAATGTTCTCTACTTATTTCACATATAATTCTTAGCATAATAATGAAAGATTATGTTTTAATATGATTACATAAGTTATATAGTTTTAATTTAAAATTATTATCCGCAATATTTTGACGTCTTAGCGAATGGTTACATAACCCAATATTGTAAGCAACAATTCAATGCTTTAACATTTAGTCATGATAAAACACAAAACGGTGGCCGTTTCGTTACAAAAGAAGGGTAATTTGTTCGTTCGCTATAACCGAGTCTCGACATAATTTACGCCTGATACTTATTCAAAATTTATGTATTGTAATGAGATAATTCTGCCGGAGTAACAAATGACCCGCGTTCGCTAAGCGCCGCAATAAAGTTCTCATTTTGCAGCAATTTGCTTACGCGCAAATCGCTTTTCTGCGTTTGATACGTACAAATTATCGCGGCCTATTATTATCATGATATCGTGGACCAGTACCGCGGAGGCTGTCTAACCTAGCTTTCATTTTGCGTAGATTATCGAACTCCATAAGTGGCAAAGCTACAAGATTTATCATGCGATATTTTGAGTTTAAAGCAATCTAAGTAAAACTAGTTTATGTGAATGAAAATAGGACAAATGTATTAAATTCAATTATTGAACATTCCGTTAGAGTATATAATTAATTTGCTCTTAAGAAAAATTGTATAATATCTTACATGTTGTAGAAAGCTTTTGGTTAGGGTGATAGAATGATATAAACGTTTCCAGAAAGGTATGTGAAAGCAGCGAATAAGATCCTTGAATAAATAATTTTTAAAATTACATATCTGATTTTATATATATATACATTACATCTGCAAGTTTGCAGGCAATATGTCGAAGTCAACTGAGAATAGAGTAGCGAAACAGTTGCTGTTTTCTGGAATTTTAAAATCTACTCTTGAAGTCAAGTGTAGCTCTCTGAAGAACAAAGATAAAAAACCACAATAAATTTAATCGAATGTCAATGTTCTCCTTACTGTTTTCTCAGATTTTAACGATGTTCACTACTACGCTATAAGATAAATAAGGAGTATTACTTGCCAGTTTTAAGCAATATTAGTGGGGAAATCCTATGAAAGTGACCAAAATTATGGACAAACAACTCTTGGATTTTACATTAAAATATCGCACCAGCTTTTACTTTCACTACTAATTCATATTTATTTTACGAAAACAGACAATTTTGATACGCAAACATTTGTTCTTTATTTTTCACATACTAATTTTCTAGTACTCTAAAACATGTAAGACTATATATTAAACCAAGGTTTAATTTTATGATGGATGTTCTAAATCTTTGCCAGAATTATTAAAATATATTTAAATTTTTAACCTAAGTATTTAATCTTAAATGCACGTTGTATATAAGTTATTCTCTGATTGAAAAACTACCTATTAAATTCCTTACAATATGTTTTCCACACAAATTGAAAAGTATCAGGGAAATAATACACCCTGAATTACAATCCTTTGAACAATAAATTCTTTCTCGCTCTTGAAACGCTATATTGCTCTATAAATTTTTTTACAGTATTGAATGCTTTTCTTTATGAGTAAAATTATACTTATTTTACTATTTAAAATATTCATCATTAGTTATATTATCCGTTAAAGATCCTCATTCTCAGAGGCTTTGTTAACTGATGTATCATATTAGACATACAAAAAATGATTAAGATAAATTACAATAGCGATTGAAATTAAAAATCTCACGTGCCTGTCATGTATGCATGTATGACTCTCCAGATGACTATCAGTCAATTTCGATGTCATTGTGAGCATCATTTTCCATGTGAAAAGTGCTAGTTAATTTTTACATACACAATCTATAACACACATGTGGGAAACTGTTGCAACAATTAACAACACGAATCCGGTATCTCACAAAGGCGAGTTCCAGACAGTAATCTAGTTATCTAGTTAGGTCTGGTAATGTTACGTCAAGATGTTCATCGGAGTGGTCAACCTGTAATTTGTGCACCCAGACTCTGTTTTATGAAGTAAAACCGCCACAAAGACGCCGCTTTGTTAACTAACTTAAATTATTGACGAATAAAAAAGTGCGGGGAATTAAACGAGTTTCATAATAAAAATATATAGAGAGCATTATTCGTTCAGTAGGAACAGCGGCGCGCAAGTTTTACTATATTTTACCTCTCAACCATATACGAGACCATTGGGACAAATGGCACAATAAAACCACCCCCTTCGAGCATTTGGGATTCTCAAACTTTTATTCATAAAATATTATTTTAATTAATTAACTTTGACATTGTAAGCTCGCGCACTTTTGTTCATATTATGGAAGGTTTTGTTATAATTAAAATATTATTTTACAACAAATCTCTGAGGTAAACGAATACTGAAAATAAAATAAGCAATTCAATTTAGACAAACATTTTAGCATGAGCTGCATACGACGTGTTTTTGTTTTAATTTAATAAGAAATGGCTTGGTAAAAACACTATTGTAAAAATATATAAATCATTACTTTGTATTTTTATATATCTTAATATTTTTAAACGAAAATAGAATCACGCATCACCAGCTGAAGGTTATGTAACACAACCAATAGCAGTGAAGTCAGCAATGCGTGTTGGTAGCCCTCAAATTAAATGTTGTTTTTACCAGCCAATCTTTGTTGAGTACATATTTTAGTATATCTATGTACACAACTAGACTGAACATTAAAAAAATTAAAAAATTGCTCACTAAAATTTACGATTGTAGAATTTTTACCAAGTAAAAAATTTATACAAAATTGCATGTTATATGAATTTCTAAATTCATCAAAAGCAATTGTAAATCAGTCGGTAATTTATTTCATATCCTTAAATAGCAAAGATAGTTTAGAAAATTTCAAAAGGTAAATTACGATTTGAATAAGCTGACTGTATGAATAAATTAGTCTAATTTAACTTGCATAGACACATTAAAAAGATTATATAAAGATTGAAGACAATGTGTATGGATTTAGCTTCAGGATTTTGAAGCTGAGTTGCCTTTTCTCGATAATTTTAAACCGGAGATGAGGAATGGGTGTTATACGACAATAATCGTCGTATAAGACAATGTTTATGCTAATAGCAAATAGTAAATTGTACCTAGAAATCCTCACTGTTAAAATATTATTTGTTTGTATGATGGGATTGCAAAGGTAATATGCATTACCAAACTGTAAAACCTGATCAAACAATAACAGCAATTTGTTATTATGATCAGTTTAATAGCTTGCAGAAGAAAATAAAAAACCTACACTTGTCAACAGAAGTTGAATAGTTCTACAACACGATAAGCGCGTTCCCATGTGGCAAAATTGACTCTTGATAAAATCTAGGATTTTTTCATGAAGATTTTATCACATCCTCTTTATTCTCCTGACCTTACTCTTTCCGACTACCGTTTATTTCGATCGATGCAAAATTTTATAAACGAAGAAAAAATCAAAATGCACACTATGTGAAAATTAAGCTATTGGAATATTTTTAATCACAACTTCAAACATTTTATGCTAGTAGTCATGTAGTAGTCAAAAGCAACTGTCATGTTTTATATAGTGAATCAATGTGTGATGTTATATATATAATCTATATATTTTGAGAATTTATTATTTCAAGTATTCAATTTAATAAGTCAAATCTTATAGTTGTTTTGAAATTTCAGTTAATTTAAATTGGTATTTTTTATAAATTAAACAAAGTTTGAGTGTCCGTTCTATAAAGTGTCTAGGATTCACATTTAAGATAAGAAGACACCGCATCGTCCTGAGTCCAATTTTATAGGTCCCTGGCATGGAGTCTTAAATGACCGTCGTTTTATTGTGCGCCCAATTTAACGGCCAATTATAATTTTATTCGCTGTATAAGAAAAAATTGCAAAAGTTCACCACCGCCATACAAAATATTTATTATTTACCTAACATTTTTTATGATGAGTAGGGTCCATTGAATTTTGTTCTTTGCACAATAGAGACAATCTCCAACATCAGAGGCTCTATTGTCGAGTATCTAAGATGACAATGCAGGGCCGAATCGACATTGTCATTGCCGAATTTGAGCCGCGGGGATGTCGCGTTATTAATGGCATCCAAGCGCTCGAGATTAGATCTTTTTATTATGTTTAGCTTAAAACGCCAAAGGGAACGATGATAAAGTGAATATTGAATCGATGCAAATGGCAAAGGGTGGAGAGATTGCGCACGTAATTGCGTACCTTTGTTTGTTGGAATCGTTGGATTTGCGTGCGTCATGAATTATATAGCTACATTTTTTTAAACAAAAACGAGAAAAATTTAATATATACATATATTCATTCCTACAGATTATTTAAAGTAGATTAAATGAACACAAGAACAAGTAAATATGACCTTGAGAATATTTTTCTTAGGATTCCAATATTTGCAAGACGTTTATTCAATCATATTTATCACACCACATTTAATTTAGTTAAGTTAAATTACCCATAAACAAATATAATTCAACTTGTTTTAACCATATTCCACTATATTTACAATTTTTCTTGAATAACTACTTGGAATCTGTAGATGTTTTGAGAAAATATTTAAGCAACATCCTCAATTAAAAACATCATGACCTAACAAATTACACCATGCACCAAAATGGGCAAAAAATTATATATATTATAAAGGAAAAAATCATAAAATATTTCAATAAAAAGATACGAACCAGACTAGCTTCTTATAATTTATATTAAATATATCAATGTACAATGCCAGAAAAATGAGCTAGTGCAGACGTTTTGGGTCGATTAAATCTTTTATATAACAAGATCGAATCTTTTATATTATGAAACCTAAAACTAGAATTCTTAAAAAATAGTTAAAGTGTTTTACAGAACCCTTCAGTAGCTTAAATAAATGATTAGCGACAGACTCTTTGCAAGAACTCATGATAACGCTTCTAAAAGAATGTCGCTGAAATACAAAAACTATTCCCTTAATATACTTGTATATACTAATCTCAATAAACTTTTCTTAACATTTTTGATTAAGAGGAAGTATTTAGATACTTGCGAATTCCAAATTAAAGATTTTAAATCAATAATGATAATATTTAATGTCATAGAGAACATAAATAACTAACGGATTGTCAAAATGTAAAATGTTTCTCATACCTAATAAACTATTATTATTTTTTGATTTTTTTTTACAAATTTTTAATGTATTAATCAACAAACATAATAGTATACATGTATATAATATATGACCTTAAAAGTGTCAAGTTTTTAACTATTTTTTTATTTGTCGCCTTATACCAGATTATAACCGATTACTTGAAACATCCCACGACACATCCAAAACTATTAACCGCCGTTCTATTTCTGTTCACAAGAGTCATGCCATACATCAACGGCCGCGACAAGGGAATCTTAACTGCCACATGAGCTTTTAACACATGTCGCCTTCGCCAAATGCACGCTCCTCTAGCAAACATATTTTACCTGACGCTTTTATGCAATAGTAGTACACGCTCCGTGTAGATACATCTTTCGAGGGCGGGCGGGAAATTGATGAGCTTGGGGGCCAGAGTGGAAAAGGGTTGCCACTCTTGTGCAGATAACACTTTATCTTGTAAGGGTTGTGACGAATCCGGCGACCGGCGGATTACCACCACCGAACATTAACCGGATTTCAGGCAAACTGTTGGCACAATTAAATCTAAAGTTCGTGCTCTGGAGCGCGGGCCGCGAATTAATATCTTGATTTGTGTGAATGGCGTGAACGGGTTATGTATGAATGGTGGCGTGTGTTATTTTTGGTGAGTCATGCCACCCAGTGGGTCATAAAAGGGTTGGCTATACGGATAAAAACGTGTATTTTATGCGAAAAAGCGATATCAAACCCTTTGCACTCGCGAGCCGAACGTTACATGCACGTCCTAAATTTGAATAATAATAATAGTTTAATGGAATTAAACAAGAGCTTCTAATTTTTTTTACGTCAAAAAAATACAATATTAGAAAACAATTTTGAATGACTAGTATCTATTTGATATTTAAAAAATCGTTAATGTGTAACGAAATAGGAAAACCAACCAAAAAAATATCAACTTTAAATCATAAAAAAACTAAATCAATCTCCAGATATCCAGAAAGCAAATATTCAAGACAATATATTCAATATGAGCTACTTAAGCTCATAGAGAATATATTATATGTAATAAATAATAATGCTAAAAAATATTTTTTTAACATATCGTATCCGTATTTGTATTCTAGTGATTTTTTCTATAAGCATTGAAATACAATGAAGTATTTTTTAAGTTGTTAAGGGGCGGTGTCGACAATCCAACAATGCTCAGCGAATATGCGGAATGGTATATAATTGTTTTTCATTTTTTGTTCATGGTGCCTTGGGGAGAACTATCTAGTCATAATAATCAAATGCGAAAGTAAATAATTACCTGCTTTTTTAAAATAAAAGCTAAGTAAAGCATAAAATTTTGAGGTTATTTTATATTTTAAGAATAGGGCTTGATAAATTAAGTATTTATTTGGCTTAAAGCTTTGGTTACATTTTTTCAAAAAAAATTTCCAGCTGAATAAATATATAATGACATGATAGTCTTACACCCGCGGGCTATTAAAATGTATAAGAGGTCAAACTCTGTCTTATATAATTATTTTAAGCTCTCAACTAAACATATACCATCCTTCTTATTAAAATATAATAAAAAGGGCTTGTGTTAGTATATTTTTTTATATGATAGAGGTGTATACATACATACAAGAAAATACAATATCATATGACATTCAACTTTCGCATTGGTTGCACGCACTATAAGCGACACGCCTATTTGACCTTCATGGTCAATCAGCCAATGAGGAGATCCTTCATTGATCATTCAATATGCTTTTTATAGACCAGGTGTGCTTATACTTGTTAAACAGGTGTAAAGAAGAAGCAATATTTTTTTAGCTTATTATAGAATTGGTTGATTGTATTGATATACGTTATATATTTTTATTTTATTTATTACGTTATTGCACTTTAGATGGACACTATTGTCAATTTTTAAAAACGTTTATTACAAATTGAGAGATAAATAAGAGATGAATCCGAGGAGCTTATGGTCGTTTCGAGCAGACGATAGTTAAAACCGCAAGGAGCGTCTTGATATTTTATAGTTTGATATAAAATCCAATATTTTATGGGCAATGGATGGGAAAATATATTTAGTTAACATTTTTGTGGGTTTGCACATAAAAATATATAGTTTAAAAATATTGATGTATATTGTGATTATATAAAATTTCACTTTGGCTTTTTTTTAATCATAAAAGAGAATGTTTCGATATTAAAATTAAATATAATATAGAATTATCAGATTAAAATACGGTTAATCCTCATTTAATAGCATAAAGGGCAATTATTGGTTAAAAGATTATAATTTTAAGCTTATGATTAATATATAGTTTAAGTTAAATATAATATATATTTTATTAATAATAATTAAGTAAATATATAATTTGTATAAAATACGTAATATTGTATTTTATAAATAGAGTTCACTGGTATATAATGAAATAAAAATAAACAGAAAATACATAAAACTAGTAGAAATTATTCGATAGATTTCTGTTCTCATGGAATTAGTAGTATTAATATTTTCTTAAATGTATATTATTACATACATTCAGTATCAAAATAATACAAGTATATTAAATAATTTATATTAATAAAAATAATTACAATTGTAAATTGTAAAAATGGCAAATTTGAAAGAAGCTCAAATTATTTAATAAATTAAGATCTGATCTCATTGAGACAATTATTTATATTTATTTTAAAATTTATTGTCAAATTCACTTATTTAACATCTAAATAAGTGTATTTTAGATTTACTAATAAATAATTAGTAATTCTAAAAAAACACTACGGTCCATGTGGGATTAGAACTGAAGTATTTTAGACATCAGTAACCGACCTTTAAATTAGATATACATAAGATGTTAAATTCCTTGTAATATTTAAAAAAATATATAAACCTACACATATTAAAAAAATATAAAACAGAAAAAAATATAAAACAGAAAAAAATATATAGCGGTCCACTGACAGTGATTTCTAAATAAAGTTAAGTAAAACTTCAAAAAAAATATGTTTGTTAACATTAGAACTGATTGTATTGTTTATTAGTATTTAAATTCAACATATTTTTAATAAATCAGCGCAATTAAATAATCTATCTAATTAAAATTTATTATTGTTATTTATTTTTAAATAACTTTAATTATAATCTAAGTTCTCTTTCACGCCAGCGATAATCACACATTACTACTCGCATGTGGCGGGGTCAAATTTTTAAAATAGTCCCCCATTTACTTTTTTTATCAAACGTATCCGCTGCTGACCTTTTTTTAACAACCCCAACCGGAATGCATGTGTTGCACATACCGTAGACTTTTTAGGGGTTGCAAAGGTGCTCGCATTCTGCGACCCCATAAAAATTTTTGCGTCGGCGACGTTACACGTCTACCCTCTTCGGTTGGCCGCCCCTGCAATCGACACCTCATAAATTCCTAGAGTATTTTTACGCGTTTTGCATATGCTTCAAGAGGTCGGGGCTGCGCTATGATTTTTTTATGAGTTTCCCACAAGGGATAGGTAGATAGGCGCACTATAGGTACTATGTAGGTTGATATATCCTCAAGCAGGGCCACTACGCGTGATTTACTCCGTCCTCGAATCGTTATTCAGAACCACTTAAATTTTTCGAAGCAAAAAATAACCGTGAAAGGATTCGCCCTTTTCGGCTGTCTCTCGAAACCGCATCCCCTTTTCAAGTGCCATTTTCGCTAATCTATATTATGACGGTGTTCCTAAAATGTGGTCAATGTTGAGGGAATACAATATTTTCTGAAATATTAAAAATAATATTAAGAATTTTCACTAAAAAATCCCACTTTGCCTGTACCAATAGCAATAAATTTAAGTAAAAATATCAATGTTACACTTTTAAATTTTCAAAATATCTCTTTATATTGCGTTAATACCACTATTTATTTACTGTGTAAGGGATCAAAAAAATTTAAACTTACGTACACATAGAATATAGATAATACCTAAGTAACTTTGACTCAAATATGCATGTAAAAAAATACTTGTTAACCGCGCCACTAGTGATATAGACTCTCAATGACCGAGGTGACGCATACTCCTGGCTGACTCTCTTAGGAGGTCTTCCGTGAATATAGCGTGAAGGTGCAGTTTTAGAAAGCCTCGATGGTGACTTTTATTTCAGAGGATGTCTTAAATGAAACGTAGTTGTAAATGGAGGCGCCCGGCCAAAGACGATAGGTTGGTGAATATGGCCTGCGGCCCGCTGTGGATATGGCCTTTTCATATAGAAAACTTTATAATCTAGATGCCTGTCTGCCAAAATTTTAAGGCCTCATAGCAAGCCCACTGTGGAGCTCGCATGTTATGAAGTCTGCAATGTAGGTTCGATAAGTCAAGTGATTAAAGATACCCTGGCGTTAGTCCAAGAAAAAGAGAAATATACTGTCCTTTTTGCACCGCTTGGCGACTTAAGATTAATTGTCTGGCGTGAGTCACAACGGTTGCTATCTTTGGAGCCTAGCGAATGTAGGGAGATTTTTAGAACCATTAAGAAGCGTGTTATAAAGCCAACGATTTAATTTATTTAAGAAGGCTTCTTATCTCTCACGAAAAGCTGTTTTATAAAGTAGCTTTTGTTAGGCAAACGATAGCCACAAAATATTTTACAAGCGGTTTCCTAGTAAATTGTACCATACTTTCCTTTTTTAGAACAATTACATACATATTTTTTTAAGTTGTGTTATAAAAAATAAACTTTAATATGTCTATTTATTATCCCTTAGCTATTTTCCTTGATTTTCATTTGCAGTAATGCAGATATTTTTTTCTTTATAGTTATTATTTGATAAAAAAAATGCCACTTGAATTAAATACAAATTAATAACACTTAATAGTGTTATTAAAATTACATTTTAATAACACTATTAAGTGTTATTAAAATGTAATTTTTATTTTTAATGAGCTATATGCCATAAGCACTAACTAGTAAGTGCTTATGGCACACTTTGAACTTTAGAGTTAAAAAATAATATATCTACCAACACGTTAAATCGATAGTAGATATATGGATAGTTTCTTAGCTATTGAAAGGTAGAAGTTTAAAATCCCATAAGAACCTTGTGTTTTTTAAATTTATAGCTACTTTTAACTGCACGAATCTTTTTACAACATATTTTGAATAACTGTTGAATATTCTAATAAACGTAATTTAAACAATTTAAACTTAGTACTTGTGGCACAACTTACTAATTTATATATCATTGCTTATAATTAAACATGTTGTGGACTGTTATACATTAATAACATTTTATTTATAATTTTTACTGCTATTAAAGATCTAAAAAATATAATTTTTACTGATCTGAAGTATTTTAAGCTTTTATTAAACTCACAAATAAGTAATTAATTACATCAAGCATATATATTTTGTTGGAACATAGATAATTAGATGTAGAAATGAGATTGCGGTTTTGCTTAACTTGAATTATTGTCACAAGATTTATATGTAAGTAAGATGGGAAAATCTTATAGATGTTATTAATATTTTTATGCAAGGAATATGAAAAATCTTGTATGTATTATAGAAATACATATCTTATCTAGAAATGCTAGCTAGTGAATTTTTCCATGACACACATACAATATAACAATTAATTCACGTCCATGTGACAAACAAAATATGTATGGACGTCATAATTCATAGTAATACAGACAAAGTCAAGACATAAATAACACGAAAAGGCGTGGTATGCACACTCCAGCATTTCCTTTTGAAGGATACCATAAAAAATCATCCATTTTCATAAAAACACAACACAATAAAAATATGACGTTTTTATACACACACAGAATTGATTTGTCACATTCAGATTCATCTCATCCTATTCAACAGTTCCTTGTGTCCGAAATGGTAATAGACGATAATTTACGCATTCATACTAATCCGGCTTTGGCTCATATCTGATGAAAGACTGTCAACTTATTCTTAGCCAAAACGAATTACCATTTTTTTCGTGCGCTCATCCTCTCAGGTTTAACCAGCTCACATTGTGAAGCAATATCTTTTATAAAGGTACAAAAATCTTTTTAAACGCGCATAAATTTTGTCGCACATGTATTTTATACTCATACACATGTTCAGGAATATAGTGCATACTGATGTTTTGGATCATGTTACGACACTCGTCTTCAAAGGAAGCTGACAAATGAGCTTCTCCATCATCATCATTCGGCCGTATGCTTTGATCATGGCACCGAGAGGAACATTTATGCCAGAAACACTTTTGTAGACAATAACCATAGGTTAACTTTTTTCCATAAATTTAATCTGTTATTTTAGTTTAAAATTAACTGACATTTATATTTACAACCGGCTTTTAAAACTTTATTTATTTTTTTAAATAATATACTTCTAAAGTATTTTATAATGAATTACTAAGTAAAAGTAGAGTTTGTCATACAATAAGGGAACTAAATATATATCCAATAGTATAAATAATAAACACAGATCATTAAATTTCTGTGAATATCTTTTTCAATAAGTTATACAATAAATATGTCGTGTTTTTATTGTGTTTGCCCAGAAAGCAACGACACACGTCCCTTTTACCATTACTATTATCAAATTTGAATTTAATCTTGTTTCTTAAGGGCAAAGGCCCTCCGAGCCGCCTTCAGTGGTCCAATGAGGCGTTGCCTAATTTTTAAAGTATACACGCCGGAGAGGCGAATTCTTCTTTTAGGCGAATACCCATATTTGATTTTTTCCAACGGATTCCGTGAATAGGGTCATTATTTTCGCTAGACGAAAATAATGTGCTTACCCTATATGGTATATTCTGAGAGTTGTCAACAGTATGCGACCACTGAGGCGTGTAGTCGTTTTTCCTTTATTCTCTATGTCAAAAGCTCCGAATAAAAGTTTCAGGTAGAGAGCTTTGACAATGCGCGCACGCAAGGTATATATTAATACATTTAAAATGTCGCATAAGTCGGAAATTATAAAATAGTGAATACTTATAATGGAGACTCAAATTAAAGGAATATTATCAGATCAAATCATAAATAGCATTCGATACACCAATGACGATAATCTGTAATTTATTTATTGATATTATGAGAAAACATGAAACATGTAACTATTAAAAAAATATATATTTAAAAACATAAAAACATAAAAATAGGACAAATATATATGAATCACATCAACAAGTGTACATTGTCTATGGTACCGTACGTGTAGAGTACGTTCGGGATAAGGATTCCGGTTTGTTATTGTGTGCGTGAACTGTGTGGTTCAAAACAATTTCACTCAGAATTTTTAAATTTTTTTATTTTAAAAGAAAATATATGTTTATTCAACATAATATGGAAATTTCAACGGACAAATAAAAATATATTATATAATCGAAGAATCTAAACATTGATGTCATTAATTAAATATTTGCAAAATTTAAAATCTTTCACTAGGCAAAAAATAATGAAGTCTTAAGCTATTCTTCAAAAGCAAAAAGATATAAAATGGGGAAAGAAATTATTCGCAGATTGTTGAATAGCTCGACGATTCTAATAAATCATTAGAATCCATTGAAAGAAATTAAAAAATTATCATTGGCGCAAGGATAAGAATAATAACTATTTTAAGCCTTACAGAGAATAGTGTAAAAAACCAACAACGTAAGGATAAATGAAAAAATAATTAAAATATTTTAATCCACAGGTAAGAGAACTAATAACTTATAGTGTATATTTATAGCCTTGATATCAATTAACCCAGATATGCCCAAGAAATTTTGTTCTCTTAAAATTTCATTTATAAATAAAAAAAAACAGTGGCACGAGTTTAGTGACCTACCCATGGGACAGTGGGCATATCTGGGTTAAACCAATATTAACACAAAATTATTTAAAATAAATTACTAGAAAAGATCAAACTTCTGTGCCACACTGCACTTTAATGACGAATACCAGCGTTGACGAATCAGCGACTGTCCTTAAAAGAGAAAGCGAGACAACGAAGTACACGCTACATCGCTTCTCACTATGTACACGCACACAATAAAAAACCGGCATCCTTATTCTGAGCGTACTCTACAAGAAAATATCAAGATATTGATGTACCGTTTTGAGCAGTCGGACAGCTATTGCCAGAGAAGAGTTAGAAAGTGCTTCAATCCTAGCCTTTAAAGTCTGGAAGAGAGGACGTGACCGAGAACTATTACCGCCCTCCTAGTCTAACATTTGGCTAACATAAAAAAATTGTTTTAAAATCAATGGATAATTGTTTATTTAACTCAGTCTATTCCATATTTTGGACAATAATTTTAATTAAGTGTTTTTCATTGTCATAAATCGAAAATATAATCGTTTTTTATGTAACTTAAAAATTAAATATAACAACTTATTTTCTATAATGAATATAACATTGTATATATAGTAGTAATATTTATATAATAATGAAATATTAGTTGTAAATTTAATAATCGACAATAGCATAAAACTAATTATTGGCGCATAACTTTTCTTATTGAATAAGTTATATTATCTTTGTGGCGTACAATTGTAATTGAGTTAAATTTTGGTAATATAACACAAATGTCTTTGTGTCATATTTTACTGTGAAAAATGTAATATTTTAAAATATTACGTGTACAAATTTTATTTTTCTTAGACCAAAAATTTATATTCTATATAAAATATTCAAAGAAAAATGTGCAAAATTGTTATACAGTGTAATTATATTTCACCTTTTCAAAACATAGGTACCTACAAAGTTCTTAGAAGATTCATCGTATCGGATGGCAATCGAACAATTCACAAAAGGTTTTTTAGCGATGTTTCATACCAATATCGAATTTGCCCATCTTGTTCGGCAATTGTTCGCAAAACGAAGGGCTGTTTTTAAAAAAAGGGTTTGGATATCAAACTTTTATCGGTTTCGATATGTGAGCCGATCCGATTGAGTTGGCACGTCTTCAAAGCGATCAAAGACCCTCTCCCTTTGGCCCGAGTCTGAGATATGGCGCATAATAATACGATTCTTAAGAACAAATGATCGTCGCAGAGGACGCCAAGCATAATGAAAATCCATTCGAGCTGATGCCCTCTAATTATGCTGGAGAAATCGTTTCATTAGCATTTCCACGGGCACCTTATAGGATATTCGCATTCCGCCGGATAACAATGGGTGACGACAGGGCCGTATTCGGGCATAGTGAGATGTGCCCTTTGATGGAAAACTCATAGTCAAATTCAGCGAACTCATTCATAGAAATTTGAATTCATTAATACTTAAAGTTACAAAGGATAAAAATCACGATTGCTATTATAATATATCATACATAATTCACTTAAAATTGAGATTTTTAATCATGACTTAATTTTGAAAAATCATGCTGAGTATCACTTTAACGTATTTTTGATCAGATGCGTTGTAAATTTCTGCTAAATTATTAGATATATTTATACATACATACATTTTCAATTACTTTAATGAAATATTGTTGAACTAACAGCATAAGTTTTGTCCCACCTGTTTTTCAGCAAAATAATGACAAAATATTTTAATGCGGGAATTCAAATAGATTTTGAACAGTCCTTCGACAAGGTTTATCATGAGTCATTGATATAAAAATTTTTGCCTGGATTTTCAGGTAATTCATCGCTCAGACTTATTCTTGAGTTAATGGTGGCCGATTTCCAAAAGAATATTACGATCCTCAAGGATGCAATTTTGGCTCACTGTTCTTCACATTATTGATTAATGTCATAAATACATATTTTTGATCAGTCATTAACGAGAATCAGATCACCCACACATATTAACTAAGTCGTTACTGACAAAAAATCCATTTTGGTATTCAACTTGTATTATATTTAAGTTGAATTTTATCAAAGAGATAAAATCAAGTGGTAAAAATCTTCATGTTTATTAAAAAAAAAAAAAATTTTATTCTTGAGACTTTCGAATGTCATTATTATATTACAAAAACTTTGATAGGAAGAGTGTTTTTTATCCGTAAGGTTGACTATATACCCAGCATATCAAATAATAGTTGCTATGTACTCAGATCCAGCCCTGTTTATAAGAGGGTGGCTTTGACTATTTCACCCCTAGAGGGCATTCCAATTTAACGAACTCGGATTCCTATCAGCCTGTTCGGCGGTACAGAGATAGCAAAAACACAAAGTTGTCGCCGACCGTGGCGCAAAATTAGCCATCGAAAGGGTCGAACTCTGGGGCCCTTCTTCTGAGGCACCCGTTTGCTAATTGCATCGTTACGCCAATACGATGTTTACCATTCGTGCCGTACAGTGCGTACACGGATAAACGGCTTATTTGCGAATTCGGCCTCGGCAAACGTTGTAGATTATGACGAAATTTTCGATATGGCGTTTTGGCCGTGTTTACTTAATATATAGTATAAAATAATACATAAGTATAGATGGTATATATATTAAATGTGTAAGGATTAGATTTAAATCAAACAAATAATAATAATATAAAGTCCAACAACTGTGAATACCCACATGATAACATAGCATTACATTACATCAAAAGTTAAGGGCATTGGTAAATAGTTGGATAGCCATGCTTATCGGAGATTTGTATAATTATTGAGGAAAGATATGCAGAAATATAAACTGTAACGATAAGGTTTTCATCGCCAATACGCCACTAACGCACAACTGCAAATAATCATTTAGATAATCAATAAAAAAAATTGATATTAAAAATATTGCCTTGCTGCATTTTTTGTCATTCAATTAGGTGTGGCATAATAGCCTTCTCTACAAAATGAAACAGTTATATTATCTTAAATAAAACTTTGTTATATATATATATACTAATTTTATACGTATCACTCATTGTTGCTTCTCAACCAATTCAATTTGACTGCATCGTCAAAAACGCCGCCAATATCGAAAACTCGCATAGTAAAGCTTCAAATTTCAAAGTTAAAACACTTCAGAACCATAATGAAAATTGAACGAGGCTCGAATTCGCAGATGCCAGCTCGACGCGAATATATGAGACGGGAAAAGTGGGTCGGCGAAACCATAAAACGGCTCACTCGGCAAAATAGCGCCCCGCTTTACTAGATATCGAACGCCGATTTTCAGGAAAACATCGATAAAAGACGTATCTGCGCGACACACACACACATACACGTAACTCAGGCCGGAATTGTTCGTCGGGGCACACTTTGCTCATTAACCGAGAGATACCTCCGCAGAGTTGCACAGGAGGAGATAACGCAGCTGGCTGAATGTGTGCTAACGACGTTCCCGGGAAACTTTTCTCTTGGTTTACTAACGGGGTCTATGTGTATGTGTAAATCCTTATCAGAGCTCGCTTAATCACACACAAACTCGGGCTATAAATAACCGCACACGATGTTCTGGTGACGTTCCACGGTGACGTGAAGATACAATCAATCACTCGCATGGATAATGTGAGATTCGGAAAAATCATATTTTTCACCTGTATTTATTTTATTTTTTGTAAATATATATCGGCAAGGCCTAAAACCTAAATTTTACATTTAAACAATAATATTTAATATAAAATAACAAAATAAAGAATTTTTATACAGACTATTTGAAAAACCGATATCATTTTTATAGAAATCGCGTGCCTCTTTCATTTTATGGCACTTTCAGTAGCTGTTTTATAAACAATATTTTCATTGCCAATATGGTTTAATAAAGTCATTTTGTCATTAAAAATATTATGTCCTATCTTTATTAGAATGTATCATAATCAAAGGTTAGATTTTTAAATCATCTTGAATGGATGTCGAGTTTGAATAAAACTCAAGCTGCTCCCATACTTTTATCATTTATTAATCTGCAGTTTATTCTTTCGAAAACTCAAATAAATATTTCAATAGGTGAGTCAATTATATTTTAGAAATGCAGACAAAATTTGTCACCGCCTCTCCAAAATGTACATGACAGTAACGAAAAAATGTAAATCTAGTGTAAATACTTCGCCTGGACTCAAAGCTTAAATTTGATAACTTTGCTTTAAAATGGTATCCTCGCATTGCGGCTCTTAAGCCAATTGTTAATTAAAAGAACGCGATTACTAAAAAAATGCATGCAATTAATCAAATCTATTTCAACATGTGCTTGCTCGGTGTGGAGTAACACCAACCATAATTTTTTTTTTAATTGTAAGTCATACAAAATAAATCGATAAAAATAATTAAATATTTAAAAAAACTTGGCCTACACAGACAAACGAGCAAAAAAAATTATCATTCTTATACCAGAAAATACTATAAGAATATTTCAGGTTATCACACTAACTTAATAATCTCATGTATTAGAAAATATGGTAAAAACAACCACAAATTTAAATATAATCACAAAATACCAAAACACATTGCTTTAGAGGTTAAAAAAAAACATTTTAATAGTTACCTAAATGTGAAATAAATCCATTGATATTTTTTTATTACACTTAAAATGAAAAGGTTTATAAACAAGTAACATATATGTAGCAATTATATATGCAAAAATAAGCGTTTTATAATAAGTAAGGTAGAAAATTAAATTTTAGCACTCCTATTCATATCTAAAAATTTTTCATTTTTTACAAAACATTTTTTACGAAAATAATAGATTCCTATTTAGTTCAAAAGATTATGTCAATTGCACCACATTACTTTTTTTAATAATAAAATGGATATAAAAGTTACCAATGATCCCGTTTTTTAATTAAAAACACAAATTAACATTAAAGCTCTATTTCGATCCACTAAAACGCTGTAATGGAATTCTGTTGGTTGTAAAGTGATTGAACGCACATGTAATTGCGGCAATAAACTGTTTTTACCCAGAACTGTTTCTTAGTGATTTGCTTCAAGCGGCTTGTTAGGATTTTATGATGCAAGTAAGTCACAATTACAATCGCTCAAATTTACAAGACTTCTCTAATGGGCAATTTTATGTCATATACGGAGCTTCAGAAACAAATTTATTTACGATCAAATGAAAATAATTTACCAAGCGTTAAAATATACTGAATAGATTAATGTATAAACACAAGAAAGTTCATAAGCTACTTACACAAAATATCATAAATATTTCGTTCAGGGTTGGATTATTCTAGCTAAAGTGTTTGTTCTTGTAAAGACGCTTTGAGTTCGACGAGTATAAAAGGACAATGCGAGATGTTTATAAATATCTTTTAAACTTTTTGATTATTGGTTTATTTTTTAATTACTTGGATCAGTATATGAGCTATGGAAGGTTGCTCTGATAAAGATTTCGCTCAATATGGAGTACTACAGGGATATAATTTGGGTCCTTTGTTTTTTTTTCTTTATTAATAACAGAAATGCGGAAATTAAGAATATGTATTACATACTGATGTCAAAAACTCATTTCAAATACAGTGAAATCTCAGTATAGCGAAGCTGACGGGACCGAAGAAAAAATTTCGGTGTATTGAATGTAAAGAAGATGATTTATTTTATTTTATTTTTAATTGGCATATTACTATAGCACCAAAATCACCTCTTAACCACAATAAAAGTTTTATAAAAAAAAGTTTGAGGGTCAGCGAAACACCTTGAACGCCGCTTGTGAACTTTTCCGGCACATGCCAAGTCAAATATATAACTAAATTTGAAGAAATATTGTGGTCAGTTGTAATATCATTTTTAAATTCGGATAAAAATATTTCGTTATACTGAGATTAGTCTTCGTTACAATTAAAACATTTCGTATGAAAGTTTTTCGAAGATAAATTTTATTGTATTTAGCATTCGCACAAATGCAGATTTGTCCTTTTTTCAAAAATATATGGGAGTCATTGTAGAGGTGATCGATAAGCTATGATGAGCTGGAATACTTTATTTAGGATGGTACACAATTTTCAAGGTGTGCATCATTTTAAAAATATTTATTGTTGTAATTTATCATTTGAGTTGATTTATAGTTTATGAAATGGTGAATAAAACTTTTTTGTATAAATCATGAATCAAGAAATATCAAGATGGTCAGATTTGTATTATAATAAGATTTTCTAATTACTTAGTAAAAGTTAAATAATTTTAAATATTAAATTGTGTTGCGATTTCATTATAGTATTTTTGAAATGTTTAATACAATTTTTTAATAAATATAATGTTAAGATAATTTTTGATTTCATATTATGTACATGGGTTCAACCTATTGGAAACGTTACATAATTTTTCCACTTTGTCCTGTACACGCCAGTATATTTTTTCGTCGTCCGTGAAAAACTGAAAACCTTTTATTTTAACCGCGGCCAGTATATCATTTTGGAGCGAGAAATGTTCTGGCATCATCATCTCGTTCGCTTTTGTGCGAATGTAAAATAGACCCTAGGAAACGTGTATGTACACGAGACAGAGAGTACCCCAAAAAATATATACGCTTTTTCGCGTCCTCTTATTTTTTTGGACAATTTTTGCGAATACGAGCCGTTATGAAAATAAAACGGGCAATTTTGTTTGATGTTTATATTAAGCACAATACGAGCGTATTATGTAGAAAAATGTGTAAAAATACTTTTGGAGAAAAAAATAAGGAGAGACTACGATTGAATACATGGCTATTTTAGTATATGCCATTGAAGTTTATTTTTATATTATCGAAATATTAAAGACAATTTTCACCATATTGCTATATTTAGCCATATATATTGCATGATCTTTGCAATCAAAATACGCCAAGAATTGACTGTTCGTAGGTATGCTTTGAAATGATTTTTTGCATGTACCTTCCGTAAGCTCTTGATAATAACCGATATATATTTTAAAGTAATAAATTTTGTATTAAATAGTTCATATCAATATCATGCAGGAATAATTTAGGGCTAAAATCGATTAATACTGCTATTTTATTTTATTATATGTATTGTAAATGAATATAAAAGTATCATAATTATTAAAAATCTACAAGTAAATTAAAAAAAATGCCTAGAAGACCATATTATTGCATATTTAAATACAATTTATTGTTCTTCTTGTAAAGTTTTTCCGGCGATTGATAACCGAAGGGTAAGATAACAATAGTATTATGCGCAAGATAGAACGTATTGCCCATCGCGTATCCTTTGCAAACAAAGTAGTTTTTCAGCGGTGCTTTTGGCTCCGGAAAATTTTTATAAGGTGTTCCATGCAATATTTTCCATACTTAATTTAAATGCTTGGTAACGGGATCTCTCTATTGTGTTGCCTTATTTTCGAAATGTTTTCATTTGCTCGAAATACTCGTAAAAAATAACGCTACATTATTATAATACAGGTTTATCAGGTGGTTGAAATACCACAGTAGTATATAAAAGATATTTAACTCTCTCAAATCATTTAGTTGTAAAATCTTCATATTTATTTTCTTATACGAGCATTACTCGTAATTCGAAAAAAATTGAGATCGTCTCGCCTCCAACGCCAATTCTTACACTGACGGCGTTTAACAAGCGACCCGACAGTATATTTTTCTGAAATGACCCACCTTAAAAAAACCCTTCCGAATGGGATTACGGGACCCTTTCTCAGGTACGCCTCGAGAAAATCTTGGGGTGCGCTTTTGTCATTTATCAAATTATTTCTCATTGGCCGAATCCATTGTGGCACAATTTTTTACTCCCACGATTTTCAGCGTTCGACGTGTGTATATAATACTTTTTTAGGTGTCGCTCGGGAGCTGAGAAAAAATTATATATATATATAATATAATATATAAAAGTTTCGACTCGGCATTATTACATAGCTGTTGTGATTTTATTACGCGGCCCTCCATTGTGTGTTTTGGCGAAATCCGCGTAGAAAATGAATTATTGCCGAAAGAGAGAGCGAAGCAAAGCCCCGAAAAGAGAGAGAAGAGAAAAGCCCGAAAGAGTGTATCAACGAAAGAATGTATAATATATTGTAGTATAATATATAAAAATATCGAAACCGTGTCAAAATTTCGCATACTAAATCACGACCGTTAAATTTAACCCGGACAGTTTCCTGTTTCTGTGTTGTTAAGTATAAAAAAGTTTTTGTTTATTTTCGTATCCTACAAAAAAATGTACATACACATACAATAAATAAAATGTATGTACACAGAGTGATGATTTATTGGGTCAACTGCGGTGATAAATTGTATTTTTCTGGCGACACCAGTGCATTTATTAATATTATGATGTAATGTAGCCTAGTATATTTTTATTATTAGGTACGTACAAAACATTTATTTAATTAAACAATAGGGGTGAATTAAAAATTCAATGCAAAACTTCGAATGTATTCACAAAGCCGCTGGATTACGCTGTTTGTAAATGGTTTCGAGCAAAGTTACAACTGTAGTTAAAACTTTTACAATTAGGAAATACAATCGGTACTGCGATTAATAATGTTTATCGCATGTTTTTTTTGCTTGAAAAATGCTTTATTTGTACGCATGCCGTCAAATAAATCATAATTACAGTAACAACTTGTACAACTTAAGTAGAAAACAAAAAAGTCATTTCATAATATTTATTCACACATTAAAAGTACACAAATGATATTTATCCATTTAAAAGTTAATTAAGGATCTGAATTTACAGTATATATTATCTCTAATACTAATCTCTGTCTAAATGTCATTTTTTTAATAAGACAAAAAATCTCCTCTAAATGTTTATATTTATTTTAATGATTTAAAATATCATAAACATAAAATGATGGAGGTTTTGATTCAAAATATTAAAAAAAATCCTTCTTACATCGAATGCATTTTAATTTGTTTATGTTTAGGAAGTGTTTCGTCAAGGAAAGCATGGTAAACGAGTAGTATAAGTCTCTGGGTATTGTACTGTGAAAGACCTGGGTTCGAATCTCATACAGACATTAGTGTCTTTAAATTTATATCGTGTCTGGAAGATCGGAATTAGTGTTTATTATATAATTTCGATCAATCATCAAATATTAGATTTACCTAATCTCACGGATGATTAATTAAAATCGAGCTAGGTAGTTACATATCTGATATTAAAAATCCTCAAATATTGAGCTAATACAGCTCATAGACAATATCTTATATGTATTAAAAATCAATAAAAAATATAAAGGAGCAAGGTCTTTAGAAAAATGCTGCTTATATGAAACCTTCCAAATTCCTTAATTTTATCGATATTAAATTTCGCCACATTGTCGTGTTATAGAACTATTCAACTTATGTTTACAAGTAAAGGCTTTATCGAACAAACAATGAACCCGTGATTATTTGGCAAGATTTGAGGGTTTCGTAATGCACAATCCTTTTGCAATCTCACCATACATACAAAATAACTTTTTACAGTGAGCTTTAGCTGTGAGGTAGGTTTTGCTACATGACCTTATGATAAGCACTAACTAAGATTATTGTCCTAAAACACCCATTTCTCACCTCCGGTCATTAAATGATCGTGAAAAGGTAACTCAGCTTCATAATCCAGAAGCTCTTGGAATATGCTGATACGCGCCGATTTGTTTTCTTTGATCAATTCGCGTGAAACATTGACTCTTTTTTTAATATGTCAATGCACTAATAAATCGGATTAATTAAATTTTTCAATTTATTAGCTTTTGCTGATTTCCCACGTGAAGGACTACATTTGATATCGTAATTTCATGTTTACTTTTTTAAGTCATCTTTGATAACATATATCAAAAAAAAAAATTGTGACCGTAGGTGCCGAATAATATGCAATTTGGTTCAAAATGCTCACCTGTTAAAAATTTTGCCATTATCAATTTTGAAACCCCATTTTATTATTAATATTAAAATGTGGAATCTGGACTTAACATTCGTTGTGCACATTTGGATGTGATTTTTATAAAAAAATACGTACTCTAGTATAAACGGCACTAAAACATGACTGACTGTTAAAAATTGTAAGAAAATGACTTTATTTACAATTTTGTAATAAATCTATGCGCTAAAAACAGCTACATAAAATTATATGTATATAGATATATTTACAATATAAAAATGTATTGTTTTTAATACTTTCTCATATAAATAGATATCTATACGAATAAAAATTACCATTGACAGATAATTTAGATTTGTGTAACTTAATAAGTTTAAATGGATAACCATTTTATAAATATGTACATATATATGAGCTTTCGTCTGCAATTTTATTTATTATGTATGGAATACAAAATTTCACAGACTTTCTTATTATATTGTCTTAAAACGACTATTTGCTTTGAGAGCAAGAGCTTATAATATCTGTATCTTAAATCCTTGAATGAAAAGTATTTATTACAATAGTAGCAACAATATTGTTTACAATGTTCAATAAATTAAATGGTGGAGCTTCTTAAAATATTGTATTAGCCATTTTAAAATGCAATTTTGTATATTTAATATATTGTTTTAGTTGATTTACTAAATATTTTTATTATTTATCAATTTATCATATTAGTTGAATAGTCAATTTAAGCTTATTCTATAAACTTTGTTTCATGAAAATATTTTACTATGAACTTTAATTCATGAAAATAAAAACTAGAAAAGCACTATATAAATATTTAAATTATTTTTTATATCTCAAGAATTTCAAGAAAATGTGTTTCGTTTCACGGAAGCTTGAAGCCATAGACTTCTGAAACCATACACACGAGACATTAGGGCAGACATCATCCTTGATGGAAAGAGGCGCCTAGTGGTTTTCCTGCCGGAAAGTGGCTCGATACACTCGAGGGTAGGAAAAATGAGCATCGCGCATAGTGCACACAACAAAGGGGATGCAAAATAGAACCTTGCCTCGTATCGAATATATCACTCTTTATGCAGAGGCTGGCCGAAAGTGGGCGAGCGCTGGTGCAAGGGATTTCCTTTGGCGTTCGGTCGGCCCTTTCGGGCCCCGCATAAAACACGGCGCCCTTGCCGGAACAATACTCGAAATATATTAAGAGGCATTCGGAAAATGTTCGGGAAAACATTGGCGGGCGCTGCCACCCCTGCGTGCTTGTATAAGGGAGGATTTTGAAGGTGAGAATTGACGAAAATTATTCGGGTCAAGGGTAAAGTGCGCAGACTGAGGATCAGGGTCAGGTAGGAAATTGTGAAACGTTTCGGTGTTTATATTGTAAAATTAGTCAGCTCTAACGGAAGACAAAATGGCGCATTTATAATTCTAAATATAGATTTAATACCTAATTCATTAATGGTCTCCTTATATAATTTTACAACTCTTACGAAAATTAATTTTCAATGATTTTGTTAGCCTTAGTACTGTATTACATTAGAGAAAAGTGCTATTGTTCCTTTGACGTTCACAGAGATTCCAAGGAATGGAAAACTTTACATATTAGCAAAATACTTTTCTACAACAATATTACGTTTTAAACCAGTGGAAAAATTGATATTGAATTATTAACTAGCACGATAGACGAGTCATATAAGTCACTAACTACTAACTTGAAACACGTGGGTTTGAATACCATATATTCTGCTTTTTAATTTCTATGGAATCTGAAAGATCGGAATTAATGATTATTATCAAATTTTAATTTCTATTGATATTTACAAATTAGGTATACGTAGATTTTCTCAATCAAACGAATTAATATTGCGATGATTAATTAAAATACATATTAAACATTGAAAATTCTATACTAATAAGCTACTGCAGCTCATAGTGAATATCTTATATGTATTCAGCAAAATGAAAATATCACATCTTCTGCAGAATAACATTAACACTCAAACCTAGCATAAAAAACTAAATCGATGAGTTCTATTTTTGTAGAAAATATATTTAAGACTAAAACTTTAAAAAAAAATATAATATATAGGTACATATACATGTATTTAAATACATCAATAAGGAGAAAAGCCAAAAGCTTTTAAATATTGAACTATTGTATTGCAAATGAAATTACCTATGCTATTATTAAATAACTTGAAACTTTTTTTAAATAAAATTTAAATCCATTATACATGAAATATAAATAAATAGGAATAAAATAAATTTAATAAAAAATAATGCCAAAAAATTAACATGACCATAATATGTTTTTTGCTACAAAGACATTAAGTTGGTTGTCGAGCACGCTTGTCCGTTGACAATGTAACTAGCTCACTTCGGAGAGTTCACACACACACACAAGTTAAAGCATACATCATCTTGGGAAAGTATACACGAAATGTGGCATTGTAAGTTTTAAATAAAATTAATAATTATTGCATGCTTTGCCTAGTCATTGTATACTTTATCGAAATTTATAACTTTAACTGTAACATATATTCATCTTTATATTAAGATAATTTTAGTATTGCCAATATCACTGTCATTGGTTTAAGTGACTATATTAAAAAAAAACAATTCAGAATTTTTCAGAAAAAAATTCCAACCAACTCTAATCTTATAGAAAATTTGTTATCTATTCTTTACAAGTGACACCAATCATTTCTCTTAAGCTTTACATATTTGATATTCAAGATACTATTAAAAATATATATTAATTTTAAATATTACTCAATCCATATATAATACAAATTATATAAATGTATTATATAAATAACTAGTTTAAACAAGCACACAAACACAATTGACATTTTAATTAAATTTCTGCATGATACGCATAATATCAACGGCTTTCAATTTCGACGTATAATATAAATATTTTACGTTATATTTAACATTTATTTTACAGCACGTGGTGTAACTAACCAGTCCATTTTATACAATATTTTGCACACAAAAAAAAAGTATTTACACGCATTCAAACTAGCAAATGAACAATGCATGTATTTTAATTTGTAAAAGTACCATTTTCTATAGATTTACAAATTAAAATAAATATTTTAATAACATTGATTCTGATTGAGATAATAATTTCATTCGATCGATTAAGAGATTAATAGTATTAAAAATAAACTAAGCCACATTTAACCGACCAGTTAACAATGTCGTTGCGCAAGAGACAAATAAAAATATTGAGCGACCGCCGGCATTATTGTCGGAGGTGAATGTCGATCAATCTTGTCGCTGGTTTTGTCTGATCATCCAAATCAAAGTCGTCATCCTCATCATCATTTATAACAGGGCTGTCGAACTGTGGGCCCGCGGGCCCACCGCGTAGCCGTTAAACGTGAGTTATTATCGTAGTCCCGTAAGCTTTAGGTATGTCGCTATGCGCCAATGGAATGCAAAACATATTTTTTTGATATTTTTATTTGAAAAACTTTCTACGTGAACTCATCGACAACTTGGGTTTATTATATTTTAGTTAAAATTGAACGAAAATTCTCGCATTCAAGATACTCATAAAAGCAAGTAACCGCGAACAAATTGTTTAAATTTCAATCTTAATTGCAAACTCTAATATTTCATTTCACTTTTGTAAGCTTGAACTACGTTGTAGCTTATTAATTAATTAAAATTTATTTTACGCATAATTTACTGAGAGTTTCTTTGATATCCAATTACAATAAATAATGTTTGTTGTCTTTGAGCTATTGATTCTTGGAATTTAATATACAAAAGCAATTTGTGTACCTTAATGTAATTATAAAAGTATAAGATGTTATTTATATATATGTTGTACTTGATATATATATGTATATAACAAAATTGCTTTTATTAACGATTCCATTTATTATATTTTAATATTATTGGATTTTAACATATTTACTATCAGAAGATATTTTTTGTTTTTAAATCAATAAAGTCAGAAAACATATTGATATTAATAGCGCAATGCTTTTTAGCACATTTTGGGAGTACTTATGGATAATTTATAGAGCAAACAATCGCGTAATTGTTTTATTGTAATAATAATAAATATATTATTTTAAGAATATGTTGATTTAAAAGTGGCTTTAGTAGTTTAAAATATTTCTAAATTTTGAGTCAATATAGATTTATTTAGTGCAACTCATTTATCATTCAAAGTAAATTAGTACAGTGTAATTTTATTATTTTAGATACATTACTTTTTAGTAATGTACCTTCTCAACCGGACCTTTGTTCCGAGCAAAATTTTCACTAACGGTCAATATGCACCAAAATTTGTCTATTTTATATCCACAAAATTAGTAATTATAAAATCATAATATAACAATATTAATGTTGCATTAAACGATTAATTTTAAACGTGTAATATTCATTATAAATTTCACCAACGTCAATAGCTTAATAACGAATATAAAACGCTCACTAAATTTGAATTGTATATTGTTCTTCAGTATCACATACTGTACCATAAACTTTGATATTCATTTCAAATACACATAGGCTTCTTAATAATATATCTACGTTTATTCATTCGCTAATGACTTTAGCGACCTTTGTGCCGAGATAACGAGTTAATTTCCCCTACCTGTTCGCGAACCCACGCCCGCGTTAGCGTTTTCGATTAAACAACAATGGCTAGGCACTTTCTAGCTTTGTATAGACCTGATTTGTGACGGCAACGACATCGGAAGGCTTTGAAAGGATGGCAAAGTCGTCGAAGGCATACGTGTGTATGTGAAACCGGTCTTGAGAAGGAAGAGTAACTCTGCTTAATGAGTAACTCTGCGGCCGGTGCACTCGTGATTGATTGACTAATCAGATCTGGGTCTTGTTTAAATCTAATATATACAATATATGTACAGAAGAACAATATTAAATAAATTACAGTAACAAAAAAAATAAGAATTTATTTTAAATTTATATTTCTTTAACATTGTTTTTAATGCTGATGTTCCTGTTAACATCCAGAAAAAATATTTAATATATCATAGAAACATGTAGTTTCATTATAATTATGATTTAACTGAGTCAGGTTAAGTGATCTTTATTTGACTATTTTATTATTAAAGCTTTTCAGTACTAAACTTGTATGTCAATAATCTACAAAAAAATAAATTAACATGACTATGAAAGATAATAAATTAATATTAAAATTAAGTTTATTCTCGTCTTCTAACGAACTAAATTCTGCTGTATACGTAGTATATGCGTATTGTGGCACGAGATGAGCTCTTTCGGTTCTTTAATCCGTTTATTGATCTCTCGCGTTACATAAGCTCTTTGCTCGGCTTTTGGCGCTCCGTGCGTCTTCAATTTAAGCATTTGTGTTAAATGCGTAAGCTCAGCAAGCAGCTACTACCGTTGTTACGAAACATACACACAGTATACATGTGTATACTCTCTCAGTGTATGTCCTATTTAATTAATTAAAACAGAGTCCGCTTTTTTGAAAAAGTTTCGCCTCCGCGCGCCCGGCGAGCGAACTTTTTTAAAAGCTCCGCATAAGCTCTCAGTCGTTTGATTAAATCGCGTTTTGAAATTTCCAAAAGCCGTGCGAAACACGAGGCGAGAACGGAGAACAGTGTTCACTCTTTTTTTAAATTGCTAAATAATTAATTATATCAATGGAGAGAGAGATTTTTGCATTGAAATCAGCCCGCGCTTGGGATAAAGTTTATAGTCACGTTGAGGTAATCCAGGGACGGAATAAAGGAATATTTAATGATACGCCCTAGACATATTAGACCTGCCGGTATAAATAATAGTGCTATTATGCCGGATTCCGGTGGAACTTTGCCGGTTTCGCCGGAGATGATTCACGTATTACGCGAAACAGCAGCCGGTCACCGGAATAAGAAATTCGTACTGAAGTGGTATTGCGGGACGAGCTAAGTTTTTCAAACGTTGGGCTTGCTTTTAATATTAAATGCGTTTTGAATTATGAAAGATATTTGTATGGTTAGAAGCCATTTTAAGATTCGCAAATACACGTTAAGAATTTGAGTCGAGACCGGCGTATGTTTGCTAAGATAATGTTGTTTATTTTGTGTTGAATAAAACGTTCAATGGATAATGCGTTCTAGATACTGTTATCGTTTAGATAATTATTTGACATTCGCAAAAATTATATAAGTGTACATGTTAATGATATTTGAACAATATGCAAACAAAAATATGAATCATAATTATCTATGTGCATTATTACTCATAACTTTATCATTATTATTAACTATATATCAAAGACATTTTTTTATGTATGAGACAAAAATTATATTATTGTTAATTAATATGTTTCACAGTGGGCACAGGCTTAATGAACACGCACAGTACAACGTGTGCTATTATATAAAATGATAGATAAAGATAATTTAATGTCAATGTAAAATAATAACATATGTTTTTAACAAAGCATTTTTAAAGAATATTCTCGGTAAATATATATTTTAAAACGTAATATACTTTTTTATGCATACCGCCACTAGTTTGTATAATATTTATGATAAATATGCTACTACTTCATATTGTTGAAATTATTGAAAATTCTACCTTTTACTGTTTTGATTGAATAATAATGAATATTAATAACTCAAAACACTTTACTTTTAATCATTTAAATACTAAGCATTCAATTTTTTTAACGAAATACCTAAATATATAAAATACTATCATAAAGAAGCGATAGTAACAAGGTTTTATCATGCTGTAACTTGAGATATGAGCCCAATGCGTTACAGCGGGAATAGTCTGTACGAACTGAGTAAGTTAATCAGACTTGATAAACACCTACAAGTATTACCATCAGACAAAGTCTGGTAATCGGTGACATATACATATATAATTAATTATAAATTATTTTGTGTATTACAGTTTTTTTTATTGAAAGCAAATTTTATAAATAAAAATTCCCTAAAAAGATCCCGTGGACTCTAAGTTACCAGTCTAGGCCTTACAAACTACGTTATTCCCACCTAATTTAATTTAATACGTGTTATTAAGTTTAAATATAATATTAATAAATGCATGTTGATCTAATGTGAATTTTAAAGATATACATGAGCGCAAAGTTGTAGAACTTTGCTCTTGCAGAAACATAAAAAAAATGAATTAAGATTTCTAAATTATTTAATATAAAATATAAAAGACTTATTAAAAGATATTACTTATAAAAAGTAAATTGTGCTATACAAATAAATTAATTTTAATATATTCTGCTAAATTATAATTTTATTCATATGATACGATATTTAATTTAGAATAAATAAATTAATGCCGAAATAGATATTTTTCAGTTCATTAATATAGGTATAATATTAAATAACCAACAATCTTAGCTTTGAAGTTCAAATGAAATTGCCAAAAATGCTGTGTATTTGATTTAATAGTAACCCTATTTTTAGTAAGTAAAAAAAAGTAGTATTTATTTTAAACTATTTTCAAAAAAAAAAAAATATTTGCATTATGATATTAAAAAAAAACTGCATAATAAAAAAATACAAGTACCATTAAAAGCATTTTTTTTAAATAAAAATATTAATATATTGAAACATCAACCAATTTAGTTTAAATAATACAAAATTTATAAATAAATATTTAAAAAAAGCATGTACAGTAAAACCCCTTATAGCAAAGTTTCCTCAAGCGGCAGTCTCTCCTATAGCACATTTGCGTGTCAAAATAAGAACATAGGGCACGTGCTCTTGTTTACAAACTAAATACTAGGTCATTTAATATGTACATAAAAATGCGAAAACGTTTGATTTGATGACTTCTTTAAATTCACAAAAGTTAAAAGAACCTAACATTAAATTTTGTATTTGTGCCTAGTCCCCCCTATAACGCAGTATTCCTAGAACGAAGTCTCAATTTCTACTCTATGAAATAAACTACATTTAGTAACATATAATAGCATACGATGCATATAAAAATAGCTCAAATTTATTAACATTATTCAACGGACTGATATATACTAGTATATTTAAAAAAAAAAGAATTAAAATCAAATAGATGTGCAAGGCTCCTTGACTCGTAACAAAAAAGTGGTCGAAATCGTCACTTTCATAAACGTTCTGAATTCCAAAACTGGAATTTCTCAAGAAGAGTTGGATTGCACTAAAACTATTTAAAATCGTCTGCATTATTATGGAAAACTTAAATTAATAACTGCCGTATTTATGTTATTATTAAATAACGCGAATAGCAGAGGGCCCAGGCTGGACCCTTGAGGTACTCCGAAAGGGTGAAATACTTTTTGGCAACCGGCCGCCAGAGATTACAGTATGTCTATGGTCGTACAAATAACTAAAAAATAATCAAGTTAAATTATCTGAGCAACTGAGGTGTTTTACCTATGATAAACCTTGTCAAATGCTTTTTCAAAATCTGTATACACGGCGTCTACTAAGGTTCCTGTATCAAGAGTGAACGATGTAAAGAATGAAGTAATAACAGTGGATCGGGTAGGAAAAAACTCATCCTTTTGACCAACAAAACATACAGAAAGTAATTGAAGACGTATCTATGGATACAAATTTAATTAAAATAATTTAGCAGGTGCTAACAATACTGCGCCTCGTCTATAATTATTGATGCTCAATTTGTCACATTTTTATAATTTATGAATACGAGTGATTTTGTACATTTACAGAGATCAGGAAATGATTACGTTACGAGAATCAGTTAAAAATTTAACTTTAATAGAGCAGAAAGACTGATTTCAC
Organism: Plectrocnemia conspersa; assembly: GCF_051122295.1. NCBI lineage: Eukaryota > Metazoa > Arthropoda > Insecta > Trichoptera > Polycentropodidae > Plectrocnemia > Plectrocnemia conspersa. Next base: position 25,899,546 of record NW_028277176.1, on the reverse strand, counting down.
ATTCTTTAAAAATAAAATACTTCCACCTTTCATACTTCCACTACTCAATAATTTAAACTTGATAAGATAGTGACTAGGCATATTATTTAGCCTTATAATCTCAAAAACTTCGATTATATAAAAAAATGCGTTTAAACCAGAGAATAATCAAATTATATTGCAGCAGTTTAAAATTATTGAATCTTTAAATACAATATACTTTAATTAAGTAATAATATATTCAAGACATTTTTTTATATTGATCAGATTTTTAAACGCCTCTTCACATTCAGACGATTAATTTAACACAGGGCCTAAACGAGAGCCCCTGATATTTCCTTATCGTTTTAATTGTGCCAGTGGCGTCTGGCGGAGAAACTTTTCTGAATTTCATAACGAACGAAATGCTTCCGCTATTCGTGCATAAGTTCCGCACCACGTTTTGATAGTGGTTTAAAACTTTATTCAAAATAGCAATAAAATCCACAAGACGTGCCACCGGTCGCTCCGACTCCCACGTTGCCACAATAATTTCACTTGCAACAACTTCAATCCATATTTTATATTATGGCATTCCTATTCTAGACCAGGCGATAAACCACCATTTGGCTCGGATACCGTAACTATCTGCTGGGGCAATCGGACGAATTTCAATGGTTGCGCGCCTCTGATCCTTCTAATTAACGCTAGATATTAAATAGATCAATCTAGAGATGGTTGAGAAGCGATTGAGGCGTTTTGAGTGACGCTGTTTAGGTTTGAGCCCTCGATTATGATAATTAGCTATAGTGATTGTGATCGTATTTTTATTTATTCGAATTAAAACACTTAGATTTAGATAATTTTATCAAACATACGTTATAAAACTATGGAGTGTGTGTGGTATCTTAATTTGGAATAGACACATACATAACGTGTAATAAAATTTATTTCTAAATGATCATATCAGTATAATTTTTTATGGAGCAATTAAATAACTATAATTAAAAATTTAATATTCTTATTATATTTTTCTATTAAAATAATTTGATTTATGATTTGCTAAATCTTTTGGAGTGAGATTATTAATAGCAATGATTTATTTTACGATAAGATAAATAGATTATATCATAGAGTAAATATTGCATTAAGAAATAAACAACAATATGTTAATCGAAAAATAAATTAAAAAAAATAATTACATACAAGCTTTTACATAGAAAAAAATATGTATGTTAAAAAGAAGAAATCCAGAAATCTAATAATTATCAAAAATAATTATGATCGACAATGCGATGATTTTTTTTTAATTATTGATTTGCCAAAATAATAATAAAATAAAAAAATAATCATGATATAAATGTAGTTTTAAATGCTAAATATTGTATATTTATAGCACGTATTGTAAACAGCAATACGATATACAAAAAAATATTTATTAAATACCGGAAGTTTGTAAATTTTAATAGTGATTTTTACACTGAAAGTTTTACTTTTACTTCTTTAAATATGTATTATATAATATCTAACAACAACTCATTAATTCATATGGACTTGGTATTAAACTTTTCATAATAAATTACAAAAACTTATTTTGCTAAAGTTGAATTACGATGAGTTTGGGTAATAAGAGTGTAAGAAAATCAATAACAAAATAAAGAATTTATAAAAGTAATGTTTCACAAAAATTGGTCATGTATTGTTTATTTTTTTTCTACATCAAAAAAAATGTTCAAATTTAATATTTTTTTCAAAAGATTTTAAAACAATCTTGCAAAAATAATATCTCAATGCTGAATTGTATGTTACGTGAGCAAACTACACAGCAAAAAATGCACAAGGAAAAAATTAAACAGCAAAGCTTACAAAAGGAGGATATAGCACATGGAAAGAATTATACAAGGAAATCTAAAATCCACTCAATAAATTCCACATTATCCAGTAAAATGCATTTCAATCATTTTAAACCTTACCTTGTGCATATGAAATTTTAAGAGCGAAATCAAAAATGTACATTTTTTTAAATTAAATATGGTTTATTAGTGATAAAAAATGATTTTTAATAAAAAAATTACAATTACTCAATATAGTTTTACATGTTACTGAATTACTGCAGTGTGAAATTTATTGCGTGTGTATTTTTTCCCTTTTCTTATTCTAAGATAAATATTTTATAACAAAGTTTATTACTCAGACTAGGCTAGTCCAATCTCAAAATCACTGAGGGCCTGATAGTCTCAAAAATTTTTAGTGGAGTGCAGCACAAGTTTTTAAAAGGTACAAATGTATTATGATATTATAATAAATGTATTTTTGCTTAAATTTGTTAGATGTATATTTGTGTAGAAATAAATTTAAAAATATCTGTGGGCTTTTGCTTGAATCAGCTTAACCTATACTGTATTGAATAATAAGTTCTTGCTTGATATTTCAATTAAACATCTTTAAAAAAGTGAAGATAATACTTTCAGAAAAAAAATCGCTTTAAAACTGCTGTATTTTAAGTGTTGTAAGTATGAATAACTTATTTTGTTGTTATTTCTTATCCTTATTTGCAATAAGATGTGATAAGAATATATTAGCCATGTTGTTTTATTATATCCTAGATTATTTTTTTATATCCTAGAATTTGTCGGCATCGATTCTAAATGATAATTCGTTATAGTGTAACATTTATATAAGCCAAAATAGAACAATATAGAACGATATTGAAAAAGAAGGTTTTTAACAAAATCTCGAACTATTAATTATTTTTTAATTATTTAATTTGGTATGGAAAAAATCTGTTAGAAGAATATACTATCTAAAGTATAATTAATCCTTTTTGGTGCTCTAAAATAATCAAAGTCTGTTAAAGTTTTATAAAGGCATGTTAACGTCCCGCTGTAGAATCAAGTCCCAAAAAAGCATTTTAATCAGATTCCGGCACTTTAAGTGTTAATTTGATCTTTATTATGTGTTGTTTTTTTTTCTGTTTTCGACGATTTTAATACATGATTAAATTCACTTAAAAGCAACACTCGCTGATTATTTGGAACACTGAATCGTCGCGGGGAATCATTTTAATCAAGTTTTATTCAATAAAATCGATTAAAAAAATATATGTACAGGCGGCCTTCGACTTTCGCACAATTCGCTATTTCGCACATTTAAAAAAAAAACATTTTTTTCAAATAAAATTTTATTTCTTAAAAAAAAATTATAAACATGAGTGAGAAACGGAAAAATTTCAGTGTTAATACAAACAAAAAAAAATCAAGGACTCATAAACTTTACACGATTCGAGACAAAGATAGAAATTATTAGACGTTCTGATAGCGGTGAATCTTTTGCTTCAATCGGACGTTCGTATGATACAAACAGGTTTAGGATATGTTCAATTTTGCAAAATAAAAATATAATTAAGGAATACGTTCAAAATTGTGGAAATTAAAGATATATTTCCACAATCTTTAAAGAAAAGTTTCCAAAAAAACATGGATAAAATGGAAAAATCTTTGTCATCATAGATCGATGACCAACATCAAAAAGATGTTCCTCTGAGTATTGTAATTATTCAAGCAAAAGCTCTTAGTTTGCACAAAGATTGGAAGAATAAAATAAAAAAAAGATTTTAACACGGTTTTTCAAGCAAGTAACGGTTGGTTTTACAATTTTAAAATGAGGTATTCTTTTCATAATATTAAATGTACTGGATAATCGGCTGATGCGAATAAAGATGCTGCAAAAGAATTTATTTCCTAATTATCCAAAATTACTGGAGAAGGAGAATATTTCTTTAGCCAAATATTTAATGTAGATGAGACAGGTTTATTTTGGAAAACTCTTTAACAATGAAAAATATGAATGAAACCTTCACGCATCTTGTTAATTTTTTAAATATTATGGAAAATTGTGATCATAATGGAGAACGCATATCTCAAATGCGTAGGGCGATCAATAAAAACATAGCATGTTATAAAATACTATATGCAGAAAAGAAAAAGAATAGTGGAAAACATGTAACTCTTGATAACTTTTCAAAGGAAACATCTGCAAATCCCATTAAAACATGTCTCTTAAACATCTTATATTTATTTGATATATAAATATTTTAAAATACACACAATTCTCTACTTTCGAACATTTAACATTCGCACACATTTCCAGGAATCAATTATGTGCAAAATCAAGGGCCGCCTGTAGTTAAATTAAATTATTAATAAGCGCTTTAACAATACATAAAATGTATTTCAAATATTTACATGTAAAATAAACATTCAACTGAGAGTCGCTCGTGTATATTTTCAATCAAGCGACCACTTTAAACGCCAGTTAAACCTGTGAACTGCCATTTTTTCCAATTATTAACCCATTAACACCTAACCGTCGAACCGGTGTGGCGCGTTTTTCTCTTGTTAGCGATCGCGTTCAATTTATTTTCAAAGGCAGTACATACCTGACGTGATGCAAGCTCACGTCCGAATCGACGACAATGGATTTATTTTGTATTTTTTTCCCTTCCAACTGCTGTAAAATGGTGCATTCGTTCGGTTAGACGGCGTGTAAAGTAAAGTAAATGGATACACAGTTATCTTCCATCACGCAATGACACGACGCGAACGGTTCTTCTTATTCAATTCCGTGCAAATGCCTTTCGGTCGCCGGTTTTAAATGCGTCCGAGAGCAACAAAACCGACTCTGGTCATCAAGATTCACAAGAGATTTATATATTAGAACGTGTGCACTCGCAGCGAATAGTGTATGGGTGGTATAGTGGTAAATGTCGCGGATTGGGGCGACCGATTTTCAATAGCGTATCGGAGCGTATCGAATGACTATAAAATGTGTGTCTATATCGAAGCCATGCCAAATGGAACGTGCTTCAATATATTACGCAATAAATTTAGTTTCAAAAATAAAAACCTTATCTAATGTGTTAAATATTTGATAATAATCTAAACTTTTAATATCCGGAAATTAATTATTATGTGACCTATTTTTAATTTTTTTTCAGAAATTTTATTTTATATTTTTATAATATGGTTTATTATTATACGCGTGTGTATGAATATTCTATGCTATCCGCTTCCTATCAATCAGGTCCAATAATTATTCTGGTAAGGTAAATCAATATTTTTTTAATAATATGTATCGTTATTCATTTTGATAAGCAAGATTATTTAATATGAATTTATCGAGCGTGTTTTATATAGTACTATGTATTTTCATGATAATTATAAATCTGAAGTTAACCCAGTAATATTTTTTTATGTAGTTAAATTAGTTAACCAGATCAATCCCACGATAAACAATATTGTTTATGCATGTACTACTACTGTAAATAATGTCATTGATCGAACACAAATAACAGTATTATGCTATACACGATCTGGTTTAAATTGATTTGTTTGTATTTGTATATTTCAATTAAACATTCCCATTAATAATATAATATATACAATATTAAATTAAAATATACCATATTCACATTCAAGGCACGCATTTCATTAAAACGCGTTTCATGTTAATTGAAATGTTTACTTACCGCGTTCAAATAATGAACACATTGTTCAAACAAAAACTTGAAACGCACTTATCTATTCGTAACAATTATGCAATTAACTGACTGTATAGTTACACATATAATACATGCACACGACCGCGCCTTTGAGATAGCTGTTATTAATTTTTTGGTAAAAATAATGAACTGCGCCTTTATAATAGATTCTAAGAATGTAATACACATACTAACAATGAGACTGGAATACAGAACAATAATTAATTATTAAGGCACATGTGATAAATCTGTGTTCGTTGTCGAGCATAAACAACGTGGAAATATGCATGCATTATAGGGAAAAGATTATTCATTGTTCTCTATACATGTGTGCCATACATAAATAATCCTCAGAGGAAGTGCATAATAATTCCATATTTCTAAACGAGTCTCTCTGGCTATTGTACCGTTATGAGAGTTTAGTGTCAGTATGTGAGGATGGGCACGTCCAGGTAAAAAAATTGTAAAAAAAATAGTGTGTGCCACAAAAGGGATGGAGCTTACTGAACCGGTAACAATCCACTAATCAATCCTTTACCTGTACGTTACAGCTTTAATTTGACGAAAAATGTTCTCGGAGCACACCGACTAATCCCCACACAAAAGGTAAAAGGACGCGGGTCGTAATGAATGTGGATAGCCAGTTTTGTGGATTTGTATTCATTGAGGTGGAGCTTCTCAAATGTTACGAGTGATATATCAGTATATACAGTTTGTGGATTGTATTATTAAGATATCGATAAATAATTATCACGTGTCATGCACGTGTCCACATATAAGAAATAATGTATAAGTTACAGTGAAGTTATATGTTTCACTGATGTTTCAGTGAAATCATACTAACAGTAGAAACAAATTCTACTAGCGAAATTATATGTTGCTCTAAAATGTCCATTAAACTAAATTTAATTGTTGCGAAACGTCCATTTGCTGTTCAAAATCAAACCTAACCTAAACTAATGAACTAAACTCAACTTGACCTAATAAAAGTTGAGCAATGCGATGTCATAATTCTGAGAATCTCTAATCATCTAGAATACGCGCACAACATTATTCGTTTGTAAAAAAATACAGTTTTACTAGTATTGAGCAGTGAAAGTGTATTTATACAAATAATAATAAAATACACATTCACTGTACATAGCACAAAAAGTTTTTATGTTATATACAGTGTTATGTATAAATGAAAATTTTTTTAATTCATATATGTGAATACAATCGAATTAGTTATTTTTAAAAATAAAATAAAAAAACCCTCTCCTCATTCACAAATATTCATATATTCCTAAAATAAAATGTTTTAATTGCTATTTGTTGTAAACATTGATCTAATAAATTATTGGTTTGTTATGAACATTTTAGAATTGTGTTTGAACTATTTATTTTAATATGTAATCCGTAATAATCCTTAATATTTAATACTTTTATGGAGCAATAATATTATAAGGTATTTGGAGAACTAATGGTGTTTAAAACATAATATGCACAATTAATTTAATTGAAAGAGGAATTGAAAATTTTGTAAAAAAAAGTGATCGACCTTGCTTAACACCCTATAATAATATTATATATTGCCGCAAAAAAAGATAAAAAAGTTTTTTAATGGCTTTTTTGTTATAAAAAATACTATTTTTTAATTAACATTGCTATGCTAAACCTAAACTTAAAATAACGTTTTATTATATTGTCAAAGCAAGAGGAATTCGGCCAAAAAATTAAAACAAAAATTTATGATGAAGATATTTAAAAACTTATGTTATAAGTCTAAAACTAAATTTTTATTAATTTTATTTAATTCACAAAAATCATTTTTTGCGTAAATATATTAAAAACATACTTAAGTGTATTTAAAATATCATTTTTATATGTACATTTTTTGTGTACATATAAAAATGATATTTAAAAAATATTTTTAAAATCGTTATTCTAAAAGTAAATTTTAATTAATTTTATTTAATTGGCAAAAATATTTTTTTGAGTATATTAAAAAGATATTCTTGAAGCAAAATTTTTTTCCCTAAATTAAAATTAAAAAAAAACTTTTATTAATATTTACTGTAAGTATTTAATTGACGGTTTGCTGTGAACATTTTTGAACTATGTATGCTATAAGGTTGAACCATTTTATTATTTAATTATATCTTTAATCTGTAATAATCTTTACTCTAATAATTTTTTGGATCAATAATAATATATGGTATTTGGCGATCTAGTGATTTTAAAATTTATATTTAAAACATTAAATGTACAATTAATTTAACTAGATCATCTAATAAGAAGAATAAAAAACTTCATGGAAAATAGTGATAATTGCCCTTTGCTAATAAGATTGTTCAATAATATTTTGCCGTAAAGACAAGATAAATATTTTTTGTAAAATTATACGCTAATTTTAAATTCCTTTTTTTGTTATTAAAAAACATTTTTTAATTAACAGATTAACGCCCGAGGACTCGTATTCGAGTCTTGAAAGAATGAGTCTAATGTTATGCGTTTTCTTTTATTAAAAAAAACATGGGATACCATTAAGTTTACCTCTATATGATAATCAGAGATGGTAGTATACTATTTCTACGTACTTTCAAATAAAAAATAAATTATATTTTAATTCAAATTTTTGTAGAAAGAATCGTCTTAACCCATTGCGACGCAATACAATGAGACGTCGCCTTCTTTTATGAAATGTATATACCATACTTATTTATTTCATATAAAAAATATTATTTGATGTTATACTTCTTGAACAGAAATAAATTTCAGGGTCAAGCTTGGTAAACATAAAACCAATCCAATCGAAAGAAATCGAGGCATCCCGGTTGAAAGTACATAAATTAACAAAGTTTTTCAATATAAAATACTATTTATTATTGCAAAATTAAAAAATAAAATAGTTAATGTAGATAAATTTGATTACACAGTAATCAAAGAACTTCCAAGAAATATCATCCAGCAACAAACTTTTTTATCGGGTGTTTGTTATTTTGTAATTTTCACATCATTTGAAAAACTGCAATGATTCACAGATCAAGAAACCAGGGGGAAAACTATATTTCGGATAAATTATTGCCGTATTAGTTTATTGCCGTCATTAAGTAAAATAATTGAGAAAAAAATTATTGTGCTCAAAAGCATCTATAAGTAATAAAATCATAAACGAATAATTATGAATTTTATTACAAACCAGTGATTTGTAATTTAATAATATGTATGTTTAAACGTTTCTATACATTTTTATATAAATAATTTATAAAAAATACCCGTTTATAAAATAATATAATTTGCACTCACCAAATTTTTCGGCGTCCTTTTTCTGCTTACAACTGTCACGGACACATTTATTTATATCACTACACTTATGAACCACACTATATCACTATTTATATTTATTTTTATTATTTACACTTTTTTCACAATTTCTGCACATGTATGCTGCATCTTTCCTTATTCCATGTGCAGAACAAACACGACACTTTCTTCTCACACATTTCTCCCCACTTTTTAATTTTATTGACTGATGGTTTTTTAGCTTATCCGAAAGCCTTTCTGGTGGATAGACAGCACGAGCACGGCAAGATGTGGTGAAACTTGTGAAATGTCTTCAGAATCGATACATTCCACTGAATTCTGCATCCATCCTTCAGTCTTACTCAAAAGAAAATCTTTGAATTTAATTTTACTGTTACGATTAAAATTTTGATAGACACTGAACGAATAAAACAATGCGCATTAAAATAAAAAAAGGAACCTCTTTTGTTTATTTCATTGTTTTTCGAAATATTAGGTAACTATGTTACATAAATAAATGTAACTATGTATGTATCGGTGCGATCGATACAGAGTTACATATATTTATTACTGTCCGTTATACATTGAGCCTTATATATTGTAAGGTTGGTCGTTGTGTTTTTTACTGTGTCTATCATCTGGCTGTTATGAAAAGTATGTATCATTCTGAAATATCTTTTTTTATTTTATTTTCCAAATTTGGATAAACGTTTTACCTTTTCTCATATTTCATCTGTAGGGGCATTAATTTTATATTTTTGCGATTCTGGCATTACCCTATTTTTCCGGATGGTTCCACAAACTACCGTTTCTCTCAAAAATAAATATTTTGCGAGTAAAACACTATTTTAAAAATTGACAGCATAAACGCGGTGTCACTTGTCCAGATATGGGTTTAGCATTTTCATCCTGTGTTTACTAATCTTTTTACATTTCCGGTGTATAATTTAAAATTACAAATATAACCGGTATCTGATTCGCTAACCGTTTTACTCTTCATTCCATATTTGGTTGAGGACTACATACCCGAAAAATAAATCTACCTAACCACGGAATCGTTTCCTCATCTAGGAAAAGGTTTTGCTTTGACTTGTAAACATTATTAAATTTGCCTAAAAAGTAATCAATGATTTCACTTTCGCCAGCCTAACTGTACTATTTGAAATTAGTGCAATAGTAAATTCAGTCGAGTAGAACAATAGTTGATTCATATAATACATATACTGAAAAATTATACACGCATTTCTTAAACATATCATATAATACAATATAAAGCCAAATAATGTCTAGTTATCATATATTTGTATTTAAATTTCTCATCATGTCTTAAATGCTTATAAATCAATTTACTCAGAAAACATGTATAGTTTTCAATCCCGACTAATGCAAGTTTTATTTTTTCTAAAAGTTTGTTTAATTTCAATTGGAGCGTTTGATTTAGCAAACGTTTTTTGCCATCAATTTGAATATCATGGTTTAGTTTCCAGTTATTTAAATTTATTCCTAACTAAGCAGCATGCCTTTTAAAGGCTACTTTTAGCTTATTGAATATTAAATCTTAATTTAAATCGGTTATCTAACATCATGTACTACATTATATTTAAATATTTTTTATATCAAAAATCTAATACACATTTTTTTTATTGAATCAAAATCAATTACATTTAGCGTCGAATTCCGATAGTTTTTTTATCATCCGCATACATCCATCGCGAATCGCGTAGAATGTATTTTTCTAAAAATTAATTTCGAATTATCGCCCACCAATCAATCACTTGTCAAACTCTTCAAGCTCATTGATAATATCATTAGCTGACTTTGATGAAGAATAATACAAAAAAAAATATATTCGCGCCTAATAAAGACCGATCTTCGATACACCTGACTCTCAAACTTTTTCATCTCGCGCGCATATTTTTCTTTGTTGTGGTGATGAAAAAAAAATAAAGCGGGACTATTAAAGGATGACAGCGGGACGCCATCTATCGAAGGAAAAATTAATTTCGTAGCGCATTAATCATTGGAATTTATTACGGGTATTCTTCTTATTCTCGAGGGCAAAAAAGACTTGACAAAAATATATAAAGTTTAAGGGTCTTGTACTATAACTTCTTGGTTCATTTACCGTCTTGTTTTTGGTCATCGATGATTCGGAGCTGCCGAAGAACAGGTTTTGTTGTTATTTTTTTCATCTTACCACCATTATTAATTATGTAACAGAACAGAGATGTGCGTAGCTCGTTCGACACCTCAGAGTCCATTCTCCGGGATCCAAGGGGCCTGTATGTAAATTTGATAGTCTACTTTAATGGTACAAACCCTCGTTTTAACTGGATGGCGATCGAAGTGATTGCTCACATAATAGGCAACACGGTTTCGATATAATGGAGATTTTTTATCCATACGACCATATTGGATTATACCTTAATGATGCCTTAATATATGTATAATATGGATATGATAGTCCTTTTTAAGAAAGAATAGAAATATTTCTCTCTAAATGTGATGCTTTTAATATACAGTCTCATAAAATAATTTTAAAGGACCTCTTATTATATAAAAAAATTGTATAACATCTTATCATTATAGAGAGAGCGTTTTAATTTTAAGCTCAAAAATAAATTTCTCTTCAACTATTTACAATATCCATCACTTTTTTGTTGTTAAGTTGCACTTTATTATTGATATTTGCTTATTAGTGACAGAACTTGAAATTGTGTATCCACTGAATTTTCTAAACAGTTTTAATTTATAAAACGAATATTTACTTTTAGCTCCAATATTTGTATTATTATTAATTTTGATTAATAAATACTCAAGCGTTAATTAATCGGAAAGATTTTATAAATTTTTATTTTTATTTTGAATATATTTTACTAACAAATAGTTTATTTTTCATATTAGATAATTTTAAAGTATGTATGATTGTGCAGTAAGATGTGAATTTATAAATTACTATTAATATCACTGTCCTCAAATTTCTACCATAAATTTCATTAATACTTATTGTATTTTTATATAAGATGTTTAGCTTACCTGTGTTTTTTTTTCATTTATTTTTATTTTTATTTTTACAATAATATTCATCTGCGTTTGACATTTACTTGGCAATTTTCTTCACTGCAAATTAGAAAGAAATTTTAAGTGACTTATTATAATTATTAGCACATTCCTAATTCGAATATTTGTCTAACTACCAAATTATTAATAATATTAAGCTATCCCATTCAATGTTAATATACAATTTAGATGCTGTTTCTGACTAACTACTATATTAACTCTATGTTTATTCTTCAATGAGAATTTAAATTATACAATTACGTAACAACAAATAATGTTACTTTGCAGCAGTGGGTTCTTATATCTTTTTAAAAAAAATTGATGAAATGAGGATCTACATAAATAATGTTTGATCGTTGAAATAAAAAAAAATGAATTAATAAATATTTATTAGCTAAAAACGTTCTTGCGTTTTTGTTTTATTAATATACAAATTCACACCTCCGTATATAATTATTTTAGCCGTACTCTTTTTCTTATACCTAACTACCCTTAAATTTTCTTTATTTCTAGTATTAAATCTATATTTTTATTTCTTATTTAATACTTATTAAAAAACTCTGGTAACATATTATTTTCTAACTTTTATATAAATAATAAAACATCTTTCTGCAATATTTCTTCAACATATAATCATTCTAATCTGTCAATCATACTTCTAAAATTATTTAATATATTTTTATTAAAGACTACTCTCATTGCCCTTTTTATGTAATTTTTGCAACATTTTTTTATGTCATTTATTAAACATATTTAATATTGTCGCACAATAAGTAAAATGGGGCAAAATGAAACTATTGTATTTTTTTTGTGTTTTTACTTGGCATATTTTTCATTCTGGATAATATAAATAATTTAAAATTATATTTTTTTATAGTATCCAGACTAATAAGAGTAACCATTATTAACAAATATAGAATGTCCGAACGTCAAACTATATAAAATTGAAATAACTTGTTATTCAACTAAACAAGTTACCTTAATCTTTATATGATGTTTATATGCAATGTCAATTTTATCAATATAAATGAAAATCCAATAGTAAAACATATCAAGTTTAATTTAACCGGTTTAGTGTTTTGTTTGATTTAATTATTTTTTTTATAGTAGATGAGCCTTCAATAATTTTTTTGCCAGAATTTGAAATCATATACAGAAAATATACCTTATTGTATTTTAATACATAGTAAAAAAAAGAAAAATATATATTCATTAAAATTTTGAATATGCAAGGCTTAATACCTGCACTATACTTTCTGGAAGTTGGTCAAGGTTTGACAAGTACGGATAATATAGTGAGTTACTTCGGTCGAGTTCCGTTCTGCCCGCTCTAAAATCTCTTTCGGAAGTTGCCCGAGGTTACCGAGAACAGAAAGTAAAGTGGAAGTAATTTAGTTGACTTGTCCATCTTCGAGTGCTTCCGAACATTGTCGGCAAAACGACTGGAGTCAAAGGGACCGAAGTCGGAGCTGCTCTTTTGGGAGAGCCTCCTTCCTCCTTCGCACTCTTGCGTGTTAAGTGACGAGAGTGAGAGAGATAATGATATGGTGTTTTGCAAACTGAGATAACGAGTAACTCGGTTCAATTTCAGTATGCGCGTAGGCGTCCTATGGTAAACACGCATGTCGAGCGCTGCATCGTGGTCACGTGGTCAAGTTATAACACCACATGCTTATCGGGGACTTCAACAGACTCTTACTGATATATTTGAATGTTTTAGGGCACCAACAGGGATTAATTATATTTTTGATAGTATATTCTTCTAACAAATATCGTTATTATATTTTTTTTCATATAAAATTAAATAATTAAAAAATAATTAGTTGTACTTGATTTTGTTAAGAATAGCGTTTCGAATATTCTTATGTAGTTTTCTTCATCGGTTTATATAAATGTCACACCATAACGAAATTCTATTTAGAATCGATGGTGACAAATTCTAGGATAGTCACAGATGTGGTGTTCGTATTCTGAAGTATAATTTTTGCAAAAGCCGACAAAGATTTTGCGTAAACTGAATATTTACGACCGAAAAGTTGTCACTGATACTGTATTAGTGAGTGCCCACACAAACTTATATAATTATCAGTAGCGTAATTTTAATAATATGACAATTTAAAAATTGGGATTATTTGGCACAGTTTTCGATCGCGCGCATATATGCTAGCTGTACGTGACAGCAGCCGCTGTGCGGACGTCATTTACGGCCACCGGTCCGGACGGCATATGAAATTTGTGGCAGTGTGGCCGCTACATGGAAGTCGGCGACCTCGGCCGACTTCAGTTGAACTTTGGTTGGGACAACTTCCAGAGAGTGTAGTGCAGGCATGAGATCATATACAGAAAATTTACCTTATTTTATTTTAAAAACATAGTAAAATAAACAAAAATATATATACATACATTAAAATTCTGAATATGCAAGATTTAACGCAAACTAAGGCACGACACTAGAAGATGCGTCGCGAAGTATTAAACATCTTTTGGCTAAGCACATTTGACACATCTGGAGATGTGTCAAATATGATCAAATATGATCAAAATGGCTTATTTTTATATGCATATATCCACACTCATACAAATGCGCCGCTCTGTAATGTAAGTGCTTCAAAATGAAAAAATATTTGAGTGTGTTTACGTTTTGTATGTTGTATCTATGAATGTCAGATGAATGTAACGTCCTCGTGTCGAGTCAAGAGATTGCAAACAAACTACCGGTTAATAGTGTTTCGCAGGAATGTAACGTCGGTCATATTGGGATATATGGGCATGCCGATATCCGGGAACTTGTTCACTTTTTGAATAGGATGATAAATTGCGTGCGTCCCATGCTCAAAGAAGTGGGTCAATAGCTTTATTTTTCGCAGTAACAATTTTCGGAGACACCGCACCACCGTCCTTACGATGATCGATGGTCCTGGCTTATTCGAGCGCTTTGTATCGAAATGAGATATCGCCAAAAGAAACGCAAATTGGCTATATACGCACACATAGTACATATATGCGTGCGAAAAATGTCACTCATTTATATGAGGTTAAGATATATTTTTTTATAAGTAATACATAGCATAGTGTAAAGAAAAATCTAAAAAATAACTGTTAAAAAGGATGTAGTGATTGTTGATACATTGTAGACTAGATAATTCGATTCGTATTTTTAACTAAACGCTGCTTTCAAAAATTAACACTTTTGATCTGACGAATTACTTAGCGATAACTATTATTTTATCATAATTGACAGGCAGGATTTTAATAATATTATTTTCTACTCTATTTTTAATATAATACGTATAGAATTAAAAAACGTGGGACATTCGATAATAAATAATGTCCTTGACCATTTTTTATACTTCAATATCAGATCGTTTCACAATGACATGTTCAACATTATTTATAGTTTCATACAACTCTCAAAAGTATATTTTTATGGAATATTAATTTTCTGTTTTATTTTATAATTGAATATAGTCAATGTTTTCTTAATATTATCGTTAGTAAGTCAAACGTCAAATAACCAATGAAGACATTTCCGCCCGAGCGTAAATAAGTAAACTACCCCAATTTCCTAATTCGTGACGAAATAATCTGGGAGTCCCGGCGCTTTCGCGGCTCGAACGTAGTTATAAATCTTCCGCTAAGGAACTTGGCCATATTTCGTGCCATGAAGACATGAATACACAACAATCGCATAATTTTTCCTCGGGTCCCACTCCCGCTGCGCCATTGTGCGAAAATTTTCTGCAACATTTTATTTTCGCCGAACAAAGACCACGAGTGCTACGCGCACAAAAAATATAGCGCACAGTTCTTATTATCTCTGCGTGCGACCCTGGTCCTTCGGGATGTGACATTGGCACACAGACCTAATTTTATACAATTTTACAACAATGACATGACAACGGTGGCCCCGGTAACGACCGCCATTGTTATCCTGCCAGGTAACGTAGCGCAGTCAAACTGGAATCGTTTAATTGATGGCCTGACGCTCAGTGGTAAGCCACAGAGACGTCTTAATAAATTTTCTTCACTGGCACATATTACACATTCATGTATGTATATTGTACATGTGTATCTGTCCTGAGTGTGCATGCATAATACGATCTAATTCTCGGAATGTCGTATGTATTGTACAAAATGACTTTTACTGGTGACAATTCAATGTCGTTTAGAAAGCTTTCTATATTCTTTGTTCCACTATTTATTTGATTATGTATTTTTATTTTTATATATGTACATATATTCTATATCTATACTGTATTTTTATACAAGTAATGTCCTTGAAATATATTTTAGCAGCAGCTTTGTTGTCGAAATGTGATAATCTGTCAGTGATAATTATGTCTAATAAGTATGATGATAATTAGACCTTTTCGATTTAACAGTGCAAGGATCAAACGTCACTTTAAAAATAGTTTCCCTAAATTATTTTTAGTGAAACTATTATATTGACCGCTTTCTTTTGTCGTAAATGAGCAACTTTTTGTCGCACGTTACAATGAGATAAAAAATGGATCGTTTCTGTTTCGGGAAAGAAGTGCATAAAAAAAATTCGTAGTAGCGATTTTTTCTGGGTCTCAAATTTTCTCAAATTTTTTCGCAAATCTCAAATTTTTTGTGTATTTCTGTTTAGTATAACGCCTTCAGTTGATTGCTATCAACTGAAAAAGACTGCCCGCAACCTTTTTCATTTTTAAGGTTCTCATCTCAATCACCATACGTTTCTTAACAGTATCCAAACCTATATTTTTACAAAAACTAGTATTTTATTTATTAACACGATTGTAGTACAATATACGGTAGTTTCATATTTTTACTGTTCTTTTTGAATAACTATTATAAGTTTTATAATAAATAATAAGTTTAGCATGAAGTGAAAATAATAAACAAAACTATAGAAATATTTTAGGCTTACTGGAACTCGTTTTTTTCAGATAATTATTATTAAAAAAAATTGAATTTCTGAATAAATTAATTTTAGGTTTATTTGGGTTATAAGTAGGCGCGTACGGTGAGATACGTTCCGATCCGCACGCCCTTGTCTCTCACACACTCCCGTCATTTAACACGCAAGCGAGCGAAATGGAAAGTATATCATCATACGCGCCTGGTTATAATCAAAATATTCATAAAAAAAGGATTTAATCAAAGAAAAAAACACGAAAAATGTACTTTAAAATAACATTTACACAGAACCAAAATTATTTTTAAACAATAAATCACCAAATAAATCTACATCTTTTTTGACAAAATTATATAATAATTAATATATTAAATATATAATTTTACGATAATGATATTTATAAAATTTACTAGATTATATATGTATTAAAAAAAATTTCAACACTTTTTTTTAAACAGCAAAAAATCATTGATTACAGTTTTCTTCTAACACATCTGTTGAATGTTTTTTATATGTGTTTAAAAAAATATGGTTAGGTATATAATATCACATAATGGCATATAACAATTTCCTATCAATTATCCCATAGTTTCCGTGTTTGCGGCCAAGCATCATACGGTGATCCAAATTTTGACCCTACAAATATTTTTGGCCCTCATTTACTGCATTTTTTTTCATTTAAGAACACCTTTTTTACGACGTTACATCATCGCCGCTAACAACCCTCATCACGTGCGCTAACGGCAAAAAATTAATCATTAATAATATATGCGCGATAGTCAAACTGTGCGTCCGCCCAAATATTTACAACACAAAAAGGCGAGCTTTTTAAAATGCAATAAACTGAAAAAATACGTATGCATGTATATAAAAAAAAACAGTCTAGATAAGGCACATCTGCTCCCTCCTTGTTGTCATCTTTATTAAGTTATCGTCCCTTCCTCTTTCTCGCAGAGTTTCTGTTACTCTATTTTCTTTACCGTTTTGCATATTTGCTGGCGAAATACAGGGGTTGGTTCGCGAACCGGTTACGTTTTGACAAGACGTTTTTATAAAACAACCCCTAAATGCCAAATCGCATTACGAGATTTTAATGACGCTTTTTGTATTTGAGCAACAATGAAGTTATGTTTTGTCCAAATAATGGTTATAATACAGGGGTGAGATTTACATTGTAATCTACGTTTTGTATTCATTATTCGCTTCTAATTTATAATAGTATGTTTTTGAAAGAGTATATTGTAGAAATAATTATTATTTTAAATATACATATATTTGTAAAGCAATGTGTACATAATTAAGGGAGTGAAGAACGACGAAATTCGAGAACACTTTAAGAGCAAGTTTATCAAAACAGGCTTTACCTCCATTCGAGAGCTTTCAATGTTTTGCGAAAATCGCTTTGATTTATATATTAATCGGTAAATTATGCTATTTTTTTATTATTTATTTTATTTTTAAAAATATTTATATACTTCGGAAATTTATTTTGTATGATTTTATATCGCGCCACGCACTTTGAAAACCACTGCCCGTTCCGACCAAGTTTTTGTTTTGAGCCAGCCGCCGCTCAGTTGAGCCGGAGGCCAAACCAGCCTAGATGTTTATAGGCGCATAGCTCTGCCATCTTCCTGGCCAGAGGCTGATTATAAAAGACTTGAGATGCATCTCTCGGATGCAGTAGGTGAGGAGCCTAACGAACCTCCCCCATAGCTGCTTCGTTTGCGTTGGGTGCGTTACCGCTCTTAATAATCAGGGGTCGGGCATCTAATTGCGTCGTATTTATACAACGTGGAATGAAATAAAGAACACGTGTATTTACGATGCCCAACATACTTTATATACATTAAGAATATAAACATAGAGAAATATTTTATTTACGCTCCATTTAAGCTTCAGTCTTCTGCCTTTAACTGCCTATAAATATTTGCAAATGATCATCGATTGATGATCTTTAGAAACTATTTATAGGCAACAGTAAAATAACTATATAATAGTAAAAAAAATTGCTAACGTTTAATAGACAGTAATATAAAAGAGCTTTTGCATTGTTTAATATATTAAATCAATGAACAATATCTTGTCAATCGGTGTAAATAATGCATTGTTGTGCAAATTATAATTGTGCATTTTGTTGTGATTTATCTGTTTGTAATGTTTCTCATTTAGTGAATTATCTATTTAAATATTAATATCCGTAATTAAATTAAGACCATCGAAGCCTAACTGGCTATTCAATGCGTCATTATTGTCAAAAATAATACTTCTAGTCAGAGGGTGTATTTTTTTAAGACAAAGATTATTTTTTGCGCAAGGATTGAGACGTGTTAAAAAAACTTTGAACTGGTCTGTCTTTATAATTAATACACGTTATTTGATATATAGGTTGCTTACTAACTGTTAACGATCGCTAAAATAACATTTTTATTTATAACCCATGACAAAGTTTGTCAAAAGCTTTCTCAAAATCAGTAAATACCTCGTCTATTATTTTATTAAAAGATTTTGTAAATGTCTTGGTGAAAGGCAGTGGAAGGAGCGGGACGTTAAATAAATATAAAATGTATACAATTGTATATATGTATATTTAATGTTAAAATGTAAAGAGCTTTTTATGCTCACTATGGGTTTTCTATTTACAATACCTGCAACTGACACGTTGTTTGAAATTATAAATGCAAGACAAATTTAGACACAATATAAAATATATTTTTAAACTTTTATATATCATAGCCTATTAAATAAATAATTAAAAATTAATTTACATGCATAATTATATAGCAATTAAGTATGTTTAATTCATATATATTGCATATTAAAAATAATATTTTTTATAAAATATTATCGCTTTTGATTTGCGGCTATCAATTAATTATTAAAATAAAATTCAGAAATGGCAACTGAAATACTAACATTTAAAATTTTATAGTTACAGTTTTATTATAAAAATAACAATTTTACTATTAAAAAAAAAATATAAATTGTGATTTAAATATATTTTTAAAATATTCTTTATTTATTAATTTATTAAAATAACTATTTTTATTTAATTTCTAATTTTAGACATGTTTTTAATTTATGTTAACTTGCATCTTTCTGAACTTAAAACTAACTTTATTTACTTTGACTCATATTTATATATATTTTCAAAACATATTTACAGAAAATAAAAAAAATACTTAATATTATAATTTATTTTTTAATGCACGAAGGTGTTTCTTTATTCCCTTTAGTAAACCCGTTACATTTTTATTTTTGAGGATTGTCCTAGAAATATTGAATTCTCAATCTCTTCTAGACTCTCAATGTAGTATGTATTAATTTTTTCTGCTATTATATAAGAATCTTTATACATATTTCCATCAATCTCCATGCTTAATATGTCGTGTCTCTGCGTTGGACTAATTAATTTTTTTCTACATCTTATTTGGGTCATTTTTAATTTCATCTATCGAACCATTTTCTTAACTATTCTTTATGATTTAGCTGCCCTATTTCTACATTGTTGGTATATTTTCCATTTTTCATTTAAGACTTTTTTATTTGAGATATTTTATATGATACATCTCTTCTCTTTAAAACATTTTCAACATTATCATTATTTACGGTTTTGGGTTTTATCGATATTCTATTTTAAAATTATATTGACTTTTATTTTACTATCTACAATATTTTAACAATTTTTTTCTATATCATATTAACATATTTTCTACATTTCAGTTTCATTTTTGTATATCTGAATATCTTAATTAAGTAAACTCCATAATTTTCTATTTTAAATTTGGTAAAATCATTCCATTTATTTATTGCAATATTTATTTTCACCTTGATTACATTTTGCTTTTCTATATAAATATATACAATAAAATTTTTGGAGTTATTTTTACTCTACATTGTACCCTTTTACTATTAGTAAGAACTAAATCTATGTGCTCGAGTTACTGTTTGTTTTATTTTTTACTTTTATTTTTTTAACACATTGTCGGCAACCAAATATATTTGCCCATTTTTCAATTTTTGAAGTATAAAAATCTTCACATTTGTTCAAACTAAAATTCCAGTTTCCGATTAAAATGGTATTCAAAATTTTATCAGAACTCTATTCTGAAATATTATTTATAAGAATGAATTGTCTACTTTGATAATATCAAATTAAAAAGTTTATAAAATATTGGCTGACTATGTAACCGATGCATTTAAAGTAATATACACTTTTAAAAACTTCTGATCTTATTTTTATTTTTTTTTATGAAAGGCAAATGTTTATAGTAAATTCCCAAGTTTTGTCCAATTCTCGTCTGTCATCTCTTCTCGACTTTTTAGGATCTATGGTCTAATGTTATCCTTTGGGTAACCACAGATCAACGTAATTTGATGATCAAAAAGTCTCAGAGATGGTTCGACAAGTTTGATAAACAAAAGTGCTGAAAAAATCTTATTCAACAACGAAGTTCTTGTTAGAATGGCAAATAGATTTATCTGTGAAAATCACTTTCACACTTGAAGAAATTGAATGGTATTTAGAGTCAGTATCAAATTCACAGATTTTCTGGATATAACTTTGCGAGAATGTATTCATGGAATCTATAATACAAATCATTTCTATTTCATTTATTTTTTGTTTCTATTTTTTACTTTTACAATTGTCAGTTAAGTAATAACCCTTTAAGACTATTTATGTCGTCTTTGCTATTGAGCAATATTTATTCGATTGGCCTTTTAAATTATGTATAAAATGTACTTTGGTTCATGAAAGACTCCTTTTTTTAATCTTTTTGTGGAGTTTTACTTCACGAAAGCGAAGATCACGTACAGCACAACAGTGCTTTTAAAATAAGGCGCAAAATTCTGTTATCTTTTTTGTACCAAAAACTTATACCAGTATTTTTAATTTCTTATTTGCCTTGTACAAGTCCACGTCGTGGTCCAGTAGGCCCAAAGTCAATTCTGATTCTTGGAGAGCGTCACACATAAATCCAAGGTCAAATAAAATGTGACTTATATTTTCAGGACATTTTAATATCTAGTAAGACCATGCATTGCTTCTTCAAAATTATATACAAAGAATTACAAATTATTGCACACACCCAAAACTGTACACAAATTAGGTGACAATCATAGGCTCCTGAAATTTTTCTAAATTTTACCAGTAAATCTGTTGAAACTAATATTTACTCCCTGTTGTCCAACCAAGTAATTCTGCATATACAAATGCAACTATTATTTGCCGAAGCATTGTTGTACATTATTTTTTAGTGGTACGGCATTTTCTTTATTTGATAGAAGAGTACTTATATAGAATACATTTATTATTCAAACGTTTTTCAGAGCTCTTAAATAAGCTAGTCTAATTATTATATTTTTTAATACTACATTTAATCTACGTATTTATACGTATGTATATGCACGTTTTAAATCGTTATAGTAGTAAGTTAGGGCCACTGTTTATTTACAAGGCGCCCCGGGAACTGTTATAGCCCAGATTTAATCTTCAAGTAAATCACCTTACGCATACAAACACGAGCGAGCTTCGTTCCCTTGTTCCGCTGGAAGCACAATTTTTATACCCTCCATATGGTTTCTCAGTAATTAGCTCCCGTTATTTTTTCTCTCCGTGGATCCATTTTTGTTGGAAGAAAAACAACGCATGAAAAGCACGCGTTGTGCGTATTAATGGTAATACCCATAGCTCCACGTTGTAAGTATTTCAAAAAACAACATTAGAAACCCTAGCTATTTTATATCCCGAAATAAGCTCGAACATCACTCTCAGAGACAGGTATCTAGTTTTCTGGTTTTTGACACTTTTTCTTTAAAAATGCGTTGCATTTTATTTCATTTCACCGAAAAGAACAGAAATAAACGCAGAGGCGTTGTAAAAATTTTATTACCAGAAACCACTTAAGCGCTCAATTGAATGTTAAGAGCATATCGATGTTCTGTTTCTAGAAATGATCTCATATAATATTTTCTTACAAATTCCTCGCCAGTATATCGAAGATTTTCACACGCAAGAGATCTTATGATATTGCTTTTTAGAATGATTCGATGACTAAATCAATTATTGGAGCACTAAAAATAAAATTTTGAAATACAGCGCTAAGAAAAACACATTTCATAGCATTAATCAAGATTCACAAATATTGCTTCTATTTTAATATTTAAAAAATAGTGTATTTTTTATACTTAAAAAATACTAGGCGTTATTTTTTGTTTCAATAAAGAGAAGCGTTCAACAATAATGAGAAATTAAATTTTTGGTTACTTTCGAGTGTAAGTTTAAGGTGAATTATTAATCATCTGTTCACTCATACTGTTAAAATTTATTTTAGTGATAACATAAACAGGGGTGCAATTTAGTGAGCCCTACTAAGAATTTACAAAAACCAGGCTATGTAAACATTTACATCATGTTTTTGTACATCACCCCTCGCATTCGTGTCTGTCTGTCAAGCTCGCTCGGCACTAAGCGACGTTTAGTTCTAATGACATATCACAAATATTCCACTTTGACAGCATATGGACGGGATACTGCATTGTTGTAAATACTGGATGTTGAACAATCGATTTTTGAAAAAAATGGTGGTATAAATAATATATTACATGATAAAATATATAACTGGAACATCTGAAATTTATCGCAGCGAGAACCTCCATTTAAATTACCCCTTTGGAACGTTGCCAGCAAAAGATGAATACGTTTTTTTTTCGTTCTCTCTACTCTATAATATACATAGGGCAGTTTATTAATTAAAATTATTTGGCGTTTAATAAATTGAAGCTGTGTTCATCTCATCTCATCACATTATGCGAAAATTTAGTACTTGCGCTCGCGTTAAAGGAATTAAGATTTATCAGGGCCTTCCTAATCCTGCAGATAATACATTCATGAGCTCTCGACTATATCAGCTTGGCTTCAGCTGAATAATTTACAGATTATTCATAGATTTTTGAGATCGCTCATAACACCCACCCTATGGATTAAATATATAATTATATTAAAAAACACATCTACAACTAAACGATATATAAAGGATGTTTTAATCAATTACATGTCATACAAAATACTTGCCAAAATCTTAAATCAGAATAATATCATACATAATATTCTATAAAGTATATTTTTATATACAGTGGAACCTCGGTTTAATAATTCGTTCCGGAAACGTGTTCGTATTTTATAAAACTTGTATATCAAAGCAAATTTCCCCATAAGAAGCAATGGAAACTTAAGTTTATTCATTTCAAAACCCAAAAATATTAATATAAAAATGATCGAAATACACGTATATTTTTATATTATTTTAATTTATTATAAAATAATTGTATTTATAAATTATTTATTATGCAATCACTGATAACTATATAATGAAATATTTTTTTGTGGAACTCCTACTACTAGGTACATATTCAATGACACTTGCTTTTGAAGATTTGATTAAAATGTGACATTGCATTATCATTGAATAAATTCATGGTTTGCACTTCCACAAAATTTTGCACTGTTTCTCATATTTTACAGATATCCCTTATCTAATTGAAAGTGAATAATTCCTAGTCTCTTTCTCATCCTCCTCGGACTAGATCTCTTCTGTAGTCTCGTGCTGTTGTTCGCGATGCAGATCTGTAAGATCTTCTGTGGTTAAATATCATTCTTATTCATATCCAGTCCCATGTTCTTCCCCAATGACACATTTTTTTATCGACAATTGGCGGCTCTCATTTATGAGCAAAACCACCAACGCAATTAGAGTAGATTTATGAATGATCTTGAGCTAGCTCAAAATGTGTAAATAATTTTTCCAAGTCTTTAAGGGTAAGATTTGTTTCTTTATTCACTTTGCAGAATCGCTAAAATAGCGAAATTATTAAAAATAATTTGCTGATCCATGGGCTCGAGTAATGGAATGGTGTTGAAGAAACTTGATTCTAATGAACATAAATTCCTTTAGTAAGTCATTTTTATGGTCTGAAATCATCAGCTCAATTTTGAAAAAAGTGACGCAATACGTATTGCGCTCATTTACAAAGTCAAATTAATTTTTAAAAATACGTGTATTGCAAAACACTCCTCCTGTATATTAAAAATAATAATTTATTATTTTGTCAAGGTAAAAGTATTTTGATTGATGTTAGAAAAATGAAAAAATGTTATTTACAGACATTATTAAGAAAAAACTAATCCACTTGGCCGAAACATATTATTGTACAATATCTTAAATGGTTTAGTATTTAATTAGAATTCTTTTATATTTTCTCAAATGACATTCAGAGACTTGGTGGTAAATTAACAAAAAAGCTAGAATCTAGAATTTCATTAACGTTTGCCTATTACACACAGAGATTAATATACAATACAAAACAAGCTTTCTTCTTGTATTTCACTTTTAAACCTGCGTACCCGATCAATTTTCTTGGTAATCCTTGGACGTGAGACACGTCTGGCTTGTTGATTAATCTTCGGATTTCGTTCTCTTATCGCAAAAGAAAATAAAACGAGACGAAAAAGTACACTGCTGAAATTGGATACATATACACGCACAAAGGCGCGCTATAAAATAAAGAAATAAATTTAATTGCAATTGCATTTGACCACCAATGCATTATAAAATATACTACTAGCCGAACAATTAGTCCGAACGTATACATTTTTAACACATTCAGACCGAACGCTCGCTCATGTCAAGTGAAGCGATAAAGCTCATCGAAAGCTCAATTCATTTTATATAACACCCTCGCCGCTACGTGTGATTGAATTTTGCTCCATTCAAATGAAAGGAGGTTTATTATTTTCTTTACACCTCCTGAGCTTTTACAACTTGTGCGGTAAATTTAATACAAAAATAGAGCTGAGCGTTCGGTTATTTTATCAACGTTCTGGCTTGCCTTATTGAGTGCGCAATATGAATATATAAAATTATTACAAACATTTATGTATCGCTTCGTTCGTTGTTAACTCAAAACGTTTCCGGATCGATCTGAAATTATTTACGGAAGCTTTCTATTTATATATTCGTAAACAGGGAGATTTTGCTTCAACGGTTCCTAGATCCAATATTTCCTTTTTTTATTACTACAATGAGTAAGAATATAATTTTATTTTTAACGCAAAAAATATATATATATATATATATATAAAATAATTTATTGATACAATAATTAAATTTCCCGGGGTAAAAGCTAATATAATTTCATTACACCGGCCGGGACCAGAAATTTATTCCTGGAACAATTCATGTCTTGTATATTTTCGCTAGTCTCCGATTAAATATGAAATAATATAATATTATTAATAATAGTCATTTTTCTTAATTTATCATGAGCAAAATTAATTATTTTGATTATTAATAATTTATAGTATTAAATATATTATGGGACTATAAAATAGTAGGTCTATCATATTATTGAATATCTAATGAAATTCACAAATAATTTTATTTTAATATTTTTTAATATATTTTCACTACATAGTATTAGCTAATTAATATTTATTTTTAATATAAAAATCATAGTTATTATGGATTTACAATAGTCGGGATATCGTTCGTATATATAACCGAGCAAACTTCCCTGAAGAACTTCAACTGGAATTTTACGCGGTATCGAGTTTTCATTATTTAATGAAACATTTTTTTGAATATATTTCGCACATTAAAATAATTTACTAAATTGATGAGCGATAGCTCTGCATAATAAGCCAAATCATGATAAAAAATATATCATGCTTTAGAGCTAGCGCTTAAATATTACTTTATTGGTATACTATTTTATTAAACAGGTAGATGCTTAAGTCGCATTAGTTCGCCGATTATGACGATACATACTTCAAATTTACATACGCACTTCTTACATATTATATGCGTATATATTTTGTGACACAAAGAGAAACCGCGCAATCGTTTCGCTACAAAGCCAATTATTGTCGAGAGAGGGAGAGAGAGAGTAGAGTGGCGAACGAGCAAATCTGACTAAATTAATATCCGTGTATACATGTCGTCGCAGACGTATTTACACGGCTTCCTTCCAAAAATCCACACATCCACGCAAACTCGACAATGTGTCGGATCTGGGTTGACGCACAATGATAATATTCGCTAGATGATTAATACCCCTTTTGCACATATAGACATAATATATAGAATGTACATGTTCGTCCGGGGGTGGCACACTTTCAAAGTCCCCTGTTAAAACGCTTAGTCCGGGTCTCCATTATGTAGCGTCGCCGTGGAAACCCGTCAAAACTTGAAAGAAAAGCCTTTCATTAGCATAATAATTATAAGTATCTTTCACAACCTTCAATTAACGCCCGGCCGGGAATTTGATAAAACGGACGCCCACGATTAAAGGCGAATTTTACACTTTGGGTATTATAAAAATCGCCCCTGTATTATTATTTCCAGGTTGTGTTATCTTATGATGTTTATACAGATATTTATTCAATACTAAAAACAAAGTATCTTATAATTTTTATTATTTACAAGTATACTTTTACATTTTAAAGTCAACTACATTTAGATATTAAAATTGTCTGGAGCAAAGTATTTTATTCGTCGCTATTCTGTAAAATATATAATTTGTTAGTTCATTTATTTTTTATAAATATGTTTTATTCGCTTGTTTTTAAATAATCTTTATAACATATGAATGTTATTAAATATATTTTATAGGAGCATGATTTATATTTAGTATAATAAAATTATAGCACGATAATAGTCGGTCTGTGTATTCTTATTCTTAAAAAATTATTTATCGTCTATTGTCCTCGGTATTTGTGTGATTTACAATTGGTTGTGTTATATATTGTATATAATTGAATATTCGCAGAAAAATATACATGTGTGTTGTTACGTGGTTGATGTGGTGATTAATTTTTCGAAAATTGACGTTAATATTGGGTCAAGTGAGTGCTATAATTATGCAAAATAATGTGAAAATGGTGTAAAATTTATGAACGCATTCTATGGTAATCTTCGAATATATTATGAATAAATTACATTTAAAATTAAAATTACAGTGTTCGCGTTAAGAATTCACTTTTTAAACTAGATTGTCGGTATTGATGATTACGTGGTAAAAAAAATATAAATTTATCTTGGAAAATATACACAAAATGTTAAAAAAAAATATTTTCAATTTTTGAATTCTACATCTCATGAATCATTCATGCTATAATTATTATAATAGGCACAGAATTTTTTTAAAACAGTGTGTTGATATTTTTATATTATGTGTATAAAGCAACGGTATGAGTCGGTGATTATTAATTTTATATTATAAATTTTAAGTGATTAATAAGGACCGGCCGAATCCCATTTGAGCCTTGTTTTTTTTATCTTGTCTGGGAGATTAGAACTAGTAATTAATAAAATATAATAATTCATATTCATAATCACATATTCAATTTTACTAGCTCTGTAACGTATTAAGTTAACGCTTATATTTAAGCAATAGAAATTTTACAATTAATAAATATTTTTTTGTAAAATTCAATGCTACACGAAAAATCACTATTTTGCTTTTTTAAAATATATTAATTTATTAAGTAGCTTACGATAACTATTTCTATTAATATATTTATTGGTATGATTTTTTTATTTTTAAGTTTGTTTATTTGTATTAATTTTATTAAATTTATATTGATTATTTTATTAAAAGGGCATGTAATGAAATTGATGTTTTTGTATTTCTACAAATGAATCCACATTAGGAAGAATTTTTCTTCACGCTCAAACAGCTGTTACTGGCTTTAATTTTGATCAAGATCGTGCTATTTCGTGTATAGCGTCCAATGTCGTAATATAATATTTTCACAAAAATAGATGCTTTGAGAAAGCTTTGAATTAAACTTGTATCATTAGGCTACAATAATTTTTCAACCCTAAAACAACCATATTTATTAACAATACTGATTTTTGCTTTAAAAAATAATTCATATTTTAAAAACCCTCACTTTCAGAATCATAAAATATTTATTATTATTGGTTATCATAATCAAGAAAAAGTTTTTTATGTCATTTACTAAATTTTACATGTCAAAAAAGATGTGCATTAATTTAAAGCACAGATAATCCAAATATACACTGTATTTGATTGTATTTTAATGTTACGTTTTTTCTTTATTATTTCAGTAAATGTACTAATAAATATATTTTTGTATTGTTTCAGGTACGTTTTCCAAACCAGCAGTGATTGTTGTTCATCTCTAAGGTAAATTCATTTTAAATTTAAATAAATATAAAAACCAACTTATAATTAATCTCAAAATTAAGATCTATTGCAAAAATTAATTAAATATAGCAAAGCGCCCCCTAGTAAAAAATAACAGCTTGTTCCATTCCCATCGGGATACATTGCTCTAAAGCAATTCCAGATCGATATTTGTTACAGGGAATCGGTTCGTCGTGTCCAATTAAGAAATTTTCTACTCGCTTAACGTCCCGCGAGTGGTTTCCATCTGTGTGTACATAAATACATTGTAGGGTACAAAACGCAGAATAAGGGAGCAAGAGAGAGAGAGTGCTCTCGAAGAAATCTCCCTTTATGCGCTATTTAATTCCAGCTCACCGTTTTCCATCTAGGTGTTTCCCTACAGGGGAAATTTCATACCGGGAGCAGTATACAATTTACCCCGTGATATATGGTTATTATATTCGTGTCTTTAAACGTATGTTTCTGAGGGGTTGTGTGTTGCCCAAAACGATCGACTCCGGCAGCTAGCTATTTCGGTGTTCCATAATAATTTGCATACATTACGGCCGCCGCATACAATTTACAAACAAACATACACACACACGCAGCTCACCCACTCTAGGTTTATTGAAAATGCAGTAATTTATGTCTGTTTGTATAGTGCTCTATGATATAGTGACACAATTTTGATTTTACGACAAATTTACTAGACAATAAAATTATTTTGAGATTATTAGTTATGAAAATATCATTAAATTAAAACTATTTGATATTCTTATAATAAGCAGAAAAGTAATGTTTACTTAAGATGTATAAAATACACTATTAGTTTAGGTAAAATTTTGCAGTAATTATTTTTTCGATATGTTAAAATCATGAATTAGTATACCCAAGAAATTCGTGGTATTGCCATATGAGCAATCGTTATCGGTAATAGATCAATCCTTCACTTTCTTCACCTTCACAAATTATTCCTTAAACCCGTATTTATTTCATGCATTTTTTTATAAAACGTATTTTTTCAATGCATGTTACTGGTTTCCCACCAATTTTATATTTACAATTTTATTATTTGTCATTATATATTAAAAATAGGAAAATAACACAAAGCGTAAAATTTTTAGAGAAAAAATACTATGGATTAGGTGTAAATTTAAATATATTTACTTGAAGATCTGAAACCATTTAAATATGTGCTTTAGCTTTTAAAGCAACATATGCTTCAGCATTTTATTCTTATATTTCAATTTAAGATTGCTTCTATTATAGTTTCAGATATATGAAATTGATAGGTTAGTGTGGTTAGGCAAAATATTTTTCTGGTATAAAAATGCAATTTTAAATTATTGTTGGTATTTTTGAGCTATTATATTTAGTATTTCAAGATCAGTATAAAATGGTGTAATGTATATTATTTTTAAAGCTTTATGTTGTATGACTTTAAATTTAGAAAAAACTAACTAAATTAACTCACACTGAGCAAGCATATGTCAAAATGAGTCTGATTAATTGTTTGTATATAAAAATTTGTATTTTTTAAGTAAGCACGCACTTTATATTAAATATCGGTCTTAGGAACGTTATGGTAGCAAGCCTTTTAGAGCAAAGTTCGAAAATGTATTTGTGATTTTAGAGTCCAGGTGTAAGCCTAGGTATTTAACGCTAGATTTTCATACTATGTTACTGCTTTGTTTACTTTGTACAAGCGATGGAAAAAATTGTCTACGTTTTGAGAATATAATTGACCCTGATTTATTCTGGTTAATCCTAATTTTTCACATCTCGAAATAGTTATTTAAGTTTCTGACATATTTTTAAAACATTTGCGATTGGTTTAAGACCATAATTTGTTATATTAGCTGCATCGTAGAGTACGCTGTACTTAGATAAATGGGTATTTTTTAATTAAAAAATATTTTTTGAGACAAAATAAAGAACTAGAAGGTTTTATGCAATTTGTTATGCCACATCTTAGTCCACTTGTTGATTCTTCTATTGTTTTCCTGATATGCAAATATAAATATTGTAGTGCCATTGTATTAGTTACCTTGCAATACTCCAACTGATACATTTCTTAGAGATATACATGTATTCTTGCTTGACTTATTTTTTAAAAATATAAACTCCTTACTTTTACAAATTTTGCTGTCATAAGGATTACCGATAATCTTTGGAATCCTTACATTCAAATAAAACGTGACGAGCCATGATATATTAGTAACAATTTGTGAGATTCATGGAAGGCCTAGTATTTAAAATACAAAACTGTTATCTGATATTAACCGTAGACACTGAAGGACATTTGTATTTACGTTGGACATTAGTATTTTATTACCACTGTGAAAATATGCCAAATCTAATTAAATGCTCAAGCAAGGCTCAGGTATATTATTTAGTCTGTATTTTTTTCTTCAAATGTTTTATAAATAAACTTTTTGATAAAGTGAACTTGTTATATATAATATGCTTAAGAGATTTTTATAGTAGCCAAGATTAATTTCTTTATTTAAAAAAAATCTTAAACCTCATTAATGAGATGGTATCATCTAGTGGAGATATTGTGCATTATTATATCTGTATGCTATTATACCAATATCTATTTAAGAAATAAACTTTTATAAAAAAAAAAAAAAAATCTAGTGGAGATACCAACTCACTGAATCTTGGAATTTAAGAGAGATTTTAAAACAGTAGAGAGGTGTATTATATTGGAGCAATAAGTAATAATGACTGTATGTAAAGTAGTTTTGAGTTGATTTAATAATTATTTAAAAATATCATCAAGTTTAAATGGATTATAAGTATTATCCCATGGTGTATTACAGTTTTTAATATATATTAAATATATGATAAATATTAGTATACGTACGTTTTGTTGATATTTAGTTTTTGTATTATACGACTATTTATTTTCTAAATAAATAAACCGATTAGATAAAATTAGTGTTCTGATATCAATTATTTTTAAATACTGTTTTTAAATTGTTTTCCTAGTTTTTATGTTTCATCAGTTTTAGGGTCGCAATGGCAGTTCTGTAAGAATGATACATTTTGTGAATAATGTATCGGTAGAAAATTGTTTCAAATATATAATTTTAAATGAAAATTTTTAAAAAGCAGCCATTTTAAAAGTTCTCCAAAATAAAGTTACTATATATACATATAAAAATAAATTTCACATGTTATTGATTTTCGCCTTAATGCGAACGGATGGGTTCATCAATCATTTTCGCGCGCATATTTGTACTGTCATCTTGCCGGGGCGGCGCTCGTCGAAAAAAGAGTAATGATACAGGTTTATCTCGGTTATATTGGCCCAACACTGATGTGATGTTTTTATTGATTTTTTCGCCTCACCCCAGTGAAATATGTTACCGGGAACGTAATTGGATTAAGTGTGAGGCGGCTTAACGCCCCATGAGAGTAAATTAAATAAATCACGATGCAAAGCTTAGTAGAAAGCTCGGCTGCGTAAACTTCAGGCTAGTTTGACTTGTTTGCATAAACACTGTTTCAAATATTTGACACAATTCATTAGGCGCAGGAAGCGGTGGTTTAATAATAGAACGGAGTTTCAAGACAATGTTAAACTTTATAATATACTTTCGATACCAATAAAAACTTTTATAGGAGTTTATAATATACTTTAGATTACGTATCGGATTTCTAAAATTTTTAGTCAAGGATAAATTCTTACGCTGTTGAAATTGTTGTGGGAAATCATTTCCTTCTTGTAGTTTGAAATTTTGGATTATATTTTTCAGTTAAGGTAGAAAAAATCTCATTTGCGTTGTCTAAAGCATATGTTTATTGTTTGAACGATCTTTTAATATACAAGATTTGACTAAAATTAATATGATCTTTTTTAAAATGAGTGAATCATTTTTATATTAAGCATGTTAATTTATGGATATAAATCTGCTTTACTTTACCATTAAATAAAATGCACGTATTACTTGTTTTTAATAGTATTAAAAAATTGTTAATTTAGTTAGTTATCTTTTTTTTAATAAGCCAATGAAAAAAATGCTTTTTCGTTAAATAAAAATAATCCTAATCGAAGATATATAAAAAAAAATTTATGCCAATGAGTTAATAGTTTCTTTTTGTGTAACTATAAAAAGCTTTATTCAAATAAAAAAATACTTCATATGTATTTGTATTGACAATTAAATTTTAATCATATATTTCGGAGTAAACATTTCTTACAATATTATGTAATTAAAAATATTTATTTTTATTAGCTTCCATGAATTTTTTTTGACCATTACACTTAAATATTGAAACTTATAAAATAAATTAAAATTATTAGTGATATTTTTCTTTATATTTTGATATTTTTCTATGTGGATGTTTATAACGATTTGAACGTTTTTCTCTCTCCCCTTTCTTGCAAAACTCCCTCTATAATTGGCATTATTCGAAAACCCCTCCGAACACTTTGGGCCGGCCCTATGAAATTCTTGAACGAAGTATTTCCAAGATCATTTCGAATACTCACGCTGTCGTTACTTGCAGAATATAAATAAATATAGATAAAAGGGCCGTCGTCCCTGTAATCCTTAATTGCTTCTCGCCAGTTTTACTTTCTTATCCTATACCCTGAATATGCAGATACACGTATACACACGTATACAAAATGTATTTATATATTCGGGCTTTATTGACCAGAATTTCTCGGTAATGGTCACGTTAGAGGGAAATAATCTAAGCTGATGATTACCAACAACCATCTAAATGTAAATTATCTGTTTCTATTAGAGAATAAAATGAACATAAAATAACACCAATAATGAATTGAGATATAATGTTCGGTTTAATGTGCCTCTTGAGTGCAAATGGCTTACAATTTTCTTATTAAAATGCTAATGTAAGACCACGAACAAAATTAGTGGAGAATATATTATAGAGAATGTAAAGATAACATTTTTGAGATAATCTAATGTTATTACTTTGAATAGTATATTAATGATTAACTAACACGAGAAAAATATTAATTTATTTATAATATTTATATACGATACACGTATTATTTATAATATTACAATACAATACTTAAGTTTAGCAAATAAGTAATTATTTATAAAGCTGCATGATTCTGTAAATATTGATAAGGTTTTTCTAGATTTTTTAATCTCACAAATCAATATTGTAATAAATGATTAAAATAAAAACCGAGTTAGGTCGTGCATAAGTACATCTATTTATTGTAAGTAATAATTTATAATAAACAAAATAGATGTTCCTGATTAACAGACCTTAATTTAAGGCTAATATCCCACTTAGTGGTTATTGATTGTGTTTACTCCGTTATAACCCATTTGTTACAACGAAATATTTACTTTTAATATTTGTTTCTGATGCACTTTCTAGTCATCAGCATATAATAAATATACTTAGTTATTAATTACAATTGATTCAAGAATATTGTTATTAGGTTAAACAGTTTTCCCATAATATTTTAATCGCAGTATTGTATCTGAAGCTTCTTATCAAAAATTTATTTACTATATATTTTTTTGTTTAAAAATTCACATGAAATAAAACTTTTCTAATTTTTACATTAGTTTTTTATGATTAAGGGTTGATTTATCAAATTTATTTGTAAGGGGTCATAATTGTTTCTACTCTCCACATGTTTCTATACTTTTGTATGTATTGCATATATCATTCAATGAAACCGACGAATTAGGACGTCGAAGGCTTAGTCATTCATGGTTAAGCTTTGTGTGTTGCAGTACATTCAGCGCTGCAGCATCGGTAAGGTTCATTGGTCGCAATGACCATGATTAAGGTCAGTACAAAACGTGAATGGTTTTACTTGATGTGGGTATAAAAAAATCTTACTAAACCATCAATGTACTTCGCACCTCATGATTGTTGGGTTTCTCCTAAAATCAGATTAATTTGAGATCCGTCGCGTCCAAATGAACTCAATAAATACACAATGCTAGCGTTCCCGCATATTGCGTCCAAATTCGCAGCCGAGACCAATCTATCACCCGGGGGGCATTAATCTGTCGCCTCCCCGGTGAGTGTCGAACGTGTATGGGACGCTTTTTGCCAGGGGTGCGCGCCGCGAGAGTACGACAATGAAACAAATTCGGCGCGAACATTCATTGCAAAGATGATTAAATTAAATTTAATGGCGCGGAATTCACTTTCAGACCGAATTAATGAAGCCAATGTTCGGGTAGGGGTTGGATTGTTCTTATGGAAAGAAGGCAAAGGCAGGAACGGCAAGTTAATTAAAACAAAATTAAAATAAATTATTAATCATCAACATTGAAGCCTTTGGTGAGAGTGAGTTAAGGTTCTGTGAGATCCATTGCGACATCTAAAACTAGGTTTACTAATCTATGCAAATAATCAGAACAAAATATTTTATTAGGTTGATTTGATATAATACCAAAAAAATAATATCCTACAGTTTTGAGTAAATTTCATGTTTGACATAAAAACGGGTATTTTAATATTAGATTTAGAAAAAACGCGCTTACTACAGAAACTAAAATTTTATTAGGCAAACAATTAATCAGACGCGTTTTAACATATGCTTGCTCGGGGTGAAGTAACACAAGCAAAGTCATCCAAAATATAGAAATAAAAATAATACCTTTTTATACTTGTATGTATTCAACATAATAAAATAAATATCGTGTATGTATTCAACAAATTTTGCCGTAATTTTTATAAATATATTTTCAAGATTTGTGTATATAATGTGTAAGATCTGATGGCCAAAATCTGATCGTTTTTTCCGTCAAAAATACGATCTAATGTGAAGGTAGAAGCTTTATGATCTGATATTTGACATTTTAGTATTTGTAGGAATCGTGTTCATGTGCTGAAGTTACATAATTTTTTTCTAGTTGATTTGGTCTTGAAAATAATTTTAAACAGTCTATGCAACTATTAGATTCTAATAAGACTTTGCTAGAAACTAGTGGGTTGCTCGAATCTAATATATTGATGGTTTTGAATTGTCTTACATTGTCACTTGACAATAAAATAGGTATAATTTATTTCAAAATATTTATAAAATTATTATTAAAAATATAAATAATTGTTTTATTATATTTTTGTAAATATTTTTTGGCATTGTAATAACTCATTAGTTGATAAATGCCAGATAAGACTGTAGAGTACGCTCGGAATAAAGATGCCGGTTTGTTATTGTATGCGTGTACATGTATATGAGAGGAAGAAGCGATGTAGCGTGTACTTCGTTGTCTCGTTTTCTCTTTTAAGGACAGTCGCTGATTTGTCAACGCTGGTATTCGTCATTAAAGTGCAGTGTGGCACAAAAGTTCGATCTTCTCTAGTGATTTATTTTAAATAATTTTGTGTTGATATTGGTTTAACCCAGATATGCCCACTGTCCCACGAGTAGGTCACTAAACTCGTGCCACTGTTTTTTTATTTATAAATGAAATTTTAAGAAAACATAATTTCTTGGGCATATCTGGGCTAATTGCTATCAAGGCTTCAAATATACACTGTAAGTTATTCGTTCTCTTACCCGTGGATTAAAATATTTTAATTATTTTTTCATTAATCCGTACGTTGTTGGTTTTTTACACTATTCTCTGTAAGGCTTAAAAAAGTTATTATTCTTATCGTTGCGCCAATGATATTTTTTTAAATAATT
Source organism: Plectrocnemia conspersa (assembly GCF_051122295.1). NCBI lineage: Eukaryota > Metazoa > Arthropoda > Insecta > Trichoptera > Polycentropodidae > Plectrocnemia > Plectrocnemia conspersa. The sequence continues at coordinate 25,862,964 of NW_028277176.1, read as the reverse complement.
CAATGGATTCTAATGATTTAATAAAGTCGTCGAGCCATTAAACAATCTGCGAATACTTTCTTTCCCCATTTTATATCTTTTTGATTTTGAAGAATAGCTAAAGACTTCAATATTTTTTTGACTAGTGAAAGATTTGGAATTTTGCAAATATTTAATTAATGACATCAATGTCTGGTTTCTTCGATTATATAAAATATTTTTAATTGTCCGTTGAAATTTCTAACTTAGCTCAGATGTATGTATGTTAAATAAACATATATTTTCTTTTAAAATAAAAAAATTAAATATTCTGAGCGAAATTGTTTTGAGCCACACAGTTCACGCACACAACAACAAACCGGAATCCTTATCCCGAGCGTACTCTAGCTGTTTTAAAGCCAATAAAGAGTCTTTTATATATTAAAATTATTATTTGTATCAAGACTTTATATTTCTGTTAGCTCATTGTTTTTAAAATTACCATGTCAAATCGTAGCCAACTTGTTATAAATTATAACAATGATAATAAAACATTTTTATAGTCAAAAAGGGCTTGGAACAGTTCATATTTATTTAGAATGATTACTAAAAGATTGTCGAAAACTTTGTGCGCGTTGGGTGCTAAAAGTGAACAGGCTTCACAAAAAAAGTTAAAATTTATGATTCAACTATATTTTAAAATTAATAAAAAAACTTTTACAAGCCAATTCAATAATAATATGCTTTTAAAATATTTTCTGTATTTTCAATCTTTACTGTCCTTCGCCTTTGGCCAATACTTCATACTACATGTTTATTGTATGTATTGAAAGCAGGGTTGACGATAAAAAGAGCTCATAATACGCTTATGTACAAAACTTATATTGTATAATTGAAAAATATAAGTTAATAAAACATGCGTGCATAAAATGAATAGTTAATAATTTCCGAAAGGCCAAGCCAAATATTGTTCCTTGACTTTTGCATATCAAACCACGCCGCGCATTTTAATAACGATTTGCATAAATTTTGCGCGGAGCCCAATCGAAAATTCCTCTCTCTCTGTGAAAACTTTTTCGCGAGAGCGAAATAATATTTTCGTTCTCTCATACAATAGGCATTATCATAGTTATAGGCCCTTTGTTCCGGTCAAGCAGAATATTATTTTCCGGCCGATGTGGCTCGAGATCGACAGCGGTGGTGTTTGCAATGGCTGCGTGAAAAATTTTTCATTGTTCGTCCAGAGAGCTAAGGGAACTTAATTATCGGCAATTTTCGCGTCATTCCCGGTAACAAATGACGCCAGCTCGTCTTACTAATCGCCGGGCGTGGGAGTGGGAGGGTTGTCCGATGGTGTGAGCCTAGCATCCCTTACACGTGCTGATCTCACCCTTCGAATAAAGGATGCTTGTTAGAATCAATTCGAGGTCGAACACCGTAAGATAATTTACAATGCAAATTATGGTTATGTTTTAAACAACAACTCATGCATATTTTCAATCTCACTTTGCTTTTTATATTTTTAGAAATAAATTGATATACTAAGAACCCTAACTCAGGGCTTCTTGTTCAATGTTTACTTAAGCACTAAAAAAACATGGATGATTTTTAATATGAAGAGGTGTTCTAATTTTATATATAAATTAACAAACTGTCTAAGTTATGCTTCACCTTAAAAAATCTTAAATAAATCTTAAATCCCAAATCAAAAGTTATGTCATATAAAAAAATAAGTATTTTTCTTTTAACGCCCTCACTGATCAGTAATTTTCATAGCATTGTGTCATACTTATTTTATAAAATTAAAAAAATTTGATGATTATGAAAGTAATTAATAACTAATATGAACCAATAATTATTTTTTGATTAAATAATATTTTACAGACAAATAATTTCTTAAAACCATACTTGAGTCAAAAATTGTAAGACTATCGATCCACAGCTATTCCGATTTACATAAATAATATATTTTTAAATCGCTTGGATGAAGCTAGCAAATATTTTCGCTATCTTTTTGTCATCTTGAAAATGAAATTCATTGAGATTCATTCATCAAAAAATGATCTCCATATCTTCTCAAATGCTTACTCATTCAATGATAGTAATACATAGATTGTAATTTAGGAATCTGAAAAAAACTTTAATAATGTATAAGTTCATATATTTTAGGAATAAATAAAAGTTTATGCATTCTATTATCAAAGTTATTTTATTCATAAAAATAAAAATTGATAAAAAAATTACTAGGATCGTTAAGGGTTTACGGCGCGTGTGTGCTTTTAATTTAAGACCCCAATCGAAAAGCGAGCGCTCGTTAACGGCTACTAGGGAAAACGATAAATCGTAAAAATTTTAAAAGCTTTACAATGTTTACACGATACGCGGCTCTAATAAAGCTTAATGGCAAATTACTTTCGTGCTTTTTTACAGTCGAGCTTTCCCGCGTTTCCGAAGCTTGCGTGCCGGGGCACGATCGCCATTTTCACGGCAAATGGCGAAAACGGGTAGTTGACCTAAGAAAAAAATATATGTATTATATACTATATAGTGTTAAGCACATAATATATACTATTAACCTTTGCAATATAATATATGAGCACCGAATTAATATTATTTTCCATTTTTACACTCGAAGGGGTGCTGACGGAAAATTGGCCCATGAATCACAACACAAATTAACTACCTCTGGTAAATATATAATGTAAGAATATAGAAGCAGAAAAGTATTTGCTTTAATTTAAAAAATAATAACAATAAAATTTATACAGATTTTTACAGTAATAGTTAGTTATTATTTATACTATTAGACAGTTTTAGTAAAATAGAATGGTACAGAAAATTTATGATTTTAAGTCTTTAAACTATTTTCTTTGAAATTCATTAAAATTTTGAATTTACTATTTTTTTAAATAATATTAAAAAAATATTTATATTATGTCGAACATAATGTAATACAAAAGTACATAAAAAATACTGATATTACAATGCATAATTGCTATAAATTATGCCTTTTTATAAATTTGTATAGTTCTAAATAACGCAACTTTATTAACTTGAAATTTTTAGATTTCGATAATTCTAAAATGGGATGATCAGTTTTTATATAATAGTGCCTATAAAAAATATTTATTTTTTATTTACACGTGTTTAAACGTACCAGGCCTACCCGTACATATAATTTCCATACAATGGACGAAGTGTACGCTTTGTTAATTTTCCGAGTAACAATTGACTTTACATAACGCAAATGGACCAAGTTATAAAAAGGAGATGAGCTCATTGCGTATACAAACAGTCAGTTTGATAGCGAAACATGTGTGTATGTTTATTTTTTTATTTTAACGATGTGACCAAATGTGTTTTAACCATTTCGTTGATCTGTACGATTGATATGGTTTTTACATGTTATTCACACAGTAATTATTTTACCCCATATGAAAAAAATGTATTCTATACCTGTCCGAATGGCACATTGTTATAATTGAAGCATCCCTTTGGGGTCCGTTAATTATTTCATAACCAAAACCATAAAGCAATAACGGCGGACGAGTTTTTACAACGTGTAAACGTTTAATGATATCACCTGGACGGTCGGACTTCTCGGAAATTAAGCTCATTATTACATATATACGAGTATAACCATTTATGCTTTAATAGAGCACGTTTCGTTACGAAAAAAATGCCCTTAGGGCCTATAGACGAGATACGAATCCTATTCGTGACTCCAAAAACAGTGAAAGTGAAAAGTCCAATTGGAATCATGGACACTTTAGGCAAGATTACTTGAAGAGTATTTATTTTTATTTGGTTTATGTTTGCGTTTACACGGGTGTGTAAAAGTGTAGAATTGCTTTTTCGTTCTTTGCATTCAGGCACATCAGATCTATCTTGGCTGACAGAGAAATTATTCCTGTCGAAATTGTATCCACAAAATAAAAATGATGTATTTGTTGTCTGAATGAAAACCGAGATCGAATCTCGAGTGCTTGCCGAAGCGCTTTAGATTGATGTTATAAATAATACGTGAGAACATTCAAGTGGTGCTAAAAACATAGTGTTTAATATGTTTGATGTTCGGTGTATAAAATATTATTTATGTAGGTGTTATTATTATTTTATTAAAATCCTAATTTTTTAGGAAAATTTATAATAAAATATTGAACTAATAAAAATAATAAATCAATAAATTAAGAGTTTCTTATATAATATTTTTTTATATTCAATAATATTAAAAAAAAATATTGTAACTATATAATCCTAGTAAATATTAAAAATATACTACAAAAATCAATGGATTTACAAAAAACTGAACACAATATTGCCATAGATTTTTCACAACAATTTAAAATATATCTGAAATTGTTGATAGGGTTCTTCGAAACTCATTTAAGGGTGTCTTTTATTTTTTAAGTATTGGTAATGACTTAATCTTACTCTTAGCAAAATCTTATTAGCCGTTCACCTCTTTCATTGTGTTCACTTATTCCGAAGCGTTCTGTTATTTCCGACTTTTTCATGAAAATCACCTATAATCATATTAAGGCGCAAAGAGATATAAGAACGGATAATAACCAAATATCCTCTCATAATGGTATCTCAAGAATCTTATTTTTTTTTTTTTAAATTACAATAAAGTATTTAGTTACTCGGCGATTCAAAATTATAAAATGCTGCGAATAACTAATTAAATGGAATATAATCGGATTCACCATTAGTTGTATCATCGTAACAATTTCAGATAATGGTACATATTTGTTAAGGAATTCCCCTATAGCAACACCATTTATACGTTTGCTGTTTTAGTGTCCTGAATGAAATGTTGCATATCCATCAGTTTTAGTATATCCTGATCGAGGCCATCTTGCTTTATTTATGCTCAGAATTAGTATTTATTTAATAAATGTTATGTAATTTAAACGCTTGGAACGCGGTTTGTACAATTCATGCACTGATTTGTAAAATATCTATCATTTTGAGTCTGGAGATTCTTCGTACTTCAGTGCAATTTAAAGGAGATTAGTACAGTGGTTTCTTATAGCCTTCTGTACCGCAGTTTCAAAGGCATAATGTTGATACAATTCAACCTGCATGTCTGTTTCCAATCCTTACCGATGTAAATCAGCTTTAGTGTTGCTGCTCCCTGTCAGGAAATTTATCTTGGAGTTATTTTTTACTAGATAAGGTTTATGAGGTTTATCTATTTAGATTTATTTTCATAGTTTTCTTCTTTTAAATAAGTTGTCGCCCTATCTCTTTGTATTAAATTTCAAAGTTGTCTTCTCCTATAAAGGTAGTGTTCCATCACCGACGAACCCTTTCTACCCGAAAATGCTGTTCATATTTTAGAGCGGTGGCACTTATTCTTCACTGTCCCGAAATCGTAAAGGGTTACCGCGTCGCCACAATAGCTGATTCCTCATTTGCAACCTGGGAACCTGTGTGGCCATTTAGAGCTCTACGTACAAGCTAATTGATTTCGCTGTAAAAATATTTATTAAACACTTATGCCAATCATTCACAATTTATATTGTGTATTCTTTGATAAGGTTATTGACAAGACTTTAGAAAAAACAGTTCATAGACTTAAAAATAAAATATCAAAATGGGTGCAGTAAAGCAAGTTAAGGTTAAAAATTATTAATTGTGACTAAATATGTAGAAAAAAATGTCTTTATGTATCAGTGCAAAATCTAGAGATACATAAAATTTGAAGGTGCTTCTTATATTTCCAAATAAAATGTATCTACTTCATTGACGACATAGTGAAGGCAGTGATTTATTGTCCTAAGTAGTATGCTAGTAAAAATTTTGATAATTCAGGTAAAATTATTAAGCACTATAATCTATAGCCCAAAACTAATATTTTAAAAAAAATGCGCATCACACTCTTTCAAGTATTTTTTTTTAGTATTTTTCCAAAGAAATGATTTCTATGGAAGAGGTTCTTTAAATATACCAATTTATGTCTTATTAAAAATCAGCTTTTTTTAACCTATTGAATCTATGTGGGTATATTGAAGTTTTAATCTAATAATAAATAAGTATACACCCATACCACGCTTTACGGCCTAGATACGTTCCACGAAACTTGGCCGTAAAGCGAAAAGCCGTATAACGAATCAATTATTCTAATACAAATTCATACAAATTCAATGGGATCGGTTCCAAATTTGTTAAATATGTAACATGGTTTATCATTTAAAATGCATTTTATCTTTTTATTTCATTTAAATTAAAAATACATACATAACAAGTACATACATTTGTACATAAAATAATAACAGACTCCAAAAACCAACAATAATCCATAAACAAAAATAAAACAACTTCATGTTACATAAAATATGTGTATGAATACATACATATTTTTTTTTAAAATGGCTTTAATCTGAAGACCATGAAGAAATGGTAACCTGCAGATCACTGTCGTTCTCATTTTTTGCTGGTAAGGAAGGGCCTGGCTTAAAAAAATTGTCCAACGTTGTTTGTCTTGCCTTTTTGTCTCTTTCGTTCTTCAGTGATTTACAACAGCTAATGGCTGAGTTAATTCCTTGAGAAACTTTAGCGCTACGTTAGACGTCAGGATCGTTTTCAAGGAAGATGTTTATTCCTTGTTCGAAATAGGAAAAAGCTTTTGACAATTTTTTTGATGTTAGCTGTTTGAATACAACAGGCTCTGTCTCTTCATCAAATGCCGGTTCTGCTTGCAACTGAATGAGTTCCTCATATTAAAGGGGTTCCCTATCAGCTTCAAGTAGATCAAGCACATCACGTTCGTTCAAACCTTCAAAGCCGAGATCATGTGCTAGATCCAAAATGTTTTGCCTAATTTCAGGAAAACAATTAACTCCTGCATCAGTACTTTTTACACATTCTGGTCATATTTTTTTCCAAACATGGTTCATTGTTGTTAATTTTAATTCCTTCCATGATTCACTGATGCTGTCAACAGCATCCTTGATGTTATAGTTTTTCCAAAATGTTTTAATTGAAGATTTACTATCGGTTTCCCTTATAAGTTGTCGGAAAGTTCAGCGTAGGTAATATGCCTTAAAAGAGGCTATTGCACCTTGATTCATTGGTTGGATCAGAGCTGCTATATTTTTTGGAAGGTACTCAATCATGACATCTTCAGATAGTTCGGATAAATTAGTAGGATGCTCTGGTGCATTATCCAAAATTAGCAAAGCCTTGTTGCTTAAGTTATTGTCTCGCAAATATTTTTTCACTTCTGTGCAAAAGTGATTTTTGAACCAATCCTCTAAAGTAGCTTTAGTCATCCAAGCTTTCTTGTTGGATCTCCATATGACAAGTAATTGATTTTTATTTAGTCCTTTAAGAGGCCTTGGATTTTCGGACAAATATATTAAAAGTGGTTTTAGCTTAAAATCACCCGCGGCATTTGCGCCAAGTAGTAAAGTTAATCGTTCTTTAGACACCTTATAACCAGGCGCAGATTTTACGGTTTTTGAAATGTACGTGCAATCAGGCATTCGCTTCCAATAAAGCCCTGTTTCGTCTATGTTAAACACTTGTTCAGGTTTATGACCACCTCTTTCAATAATTCTCTTTAAAATGTTGGGATATTCCTTAGATGCGGCCTCATCGGCGCTAGCTGCTTCACCTTTCATTTTAAAATTATGAAAATTAAATCTATTTTTAATTTTTTTTAAAAATCGACATCGAAAAAAGTTTTTTTGCCGTTATAGCGAAACATTTTAGGCCGTAAATCGAAAACGTGCCTAATTGAAGAGGGCCGTTATAGCGAAAGGCCGTATAAAGAGCGGCCGTATGGCGAGGTATGGGTGTATTATAAATAAAAACAGTGTCATCGATTCTTAGCTAGGCAGTTTTATTAAGGCGTTTTTATAATAATTACTGGAAGGTATTGCTTTTTACCCTGTTTTAACAATTTGGAATAGGGCTGTCATATTAAAACTGTAGATTTATAGGATTTTGATATTATTATAAAACACAAATATATTTATCTGGCATTATAATAGCGATACGACTTACATATCAATATCTAACACGCTTTCTCTTTACAGCGCTTGAATTAATACCTTTGTATGTATTAATACAATAACACAAAAAAAAACTTAATTCCAAAATTCATATTTTGATTATGATCATTAATTTATGGCGGCTTAACTGAAACCCACACGGTCATAAACATGTCGGCGAGTCAACGCACGGGCACGTTGTTATATCTTAGATCTGCAAATTATTTATTTAATTCCGTTCTCTTCGTATATAGAAATGTGCTTAAATAAAAACATAAAGTAGTTTTTGATAGCAAACACAAACAATAAACCGATCGACAAACGAGCATTCGAGTTAACCCCACCAATAAACCCCCGATGGCAGGTAATATGATTACAGTTCGTTATTCCGCAGCAATATAATATATACTATATAGAAAATAAAATAATTTTCAAGGGTTGGGTGTATATAATAATAAAAAAGGGACGTCATTCACACGGCAATACTGTTGCAGTAATAAAAATTCCAGGTGCAAAATACAACAATGGCAGCAGCGATTCGGGGGGAGAATAGCTCCTATCTGGCTGTGGCACATGTTGGCAGTACAATTGCAAAGCAAAATTGTATTGACTCTTGTGACGGATTGTGTAAGCGGCAATGTTTGTGGATTTTAATTATTTGCATGTTTTAAACTAAAATTTGGGAGTGTTGGAAAAATACATGATAAAAACGAGCTCTGTAATACTTCAATATAAAACTGTCTGATTAAACTGACCGTTTACTATTTTAATTAAAAATAAATGGTCTTCTTATCACATAATAGCTCTTTTTAGTGAAAAAAACTTTCTCCTTAAAATGTGCTGTTCATTTAAAAGCTATTTATTTTTTAATATTTTCTTGTACAAAGTATATTTCATGTTTATTCAGCTAAATGTCACTTCTAACCTAAACTATTTATGACTGAACTGGCAAATTGCTTAATACTAATATACATATATATTGCAGGTCTGATTTTTAAAACGTTCTTGACATTTCTATAATAAGTTCTTAAAGTATCGCTTTGGATTAAGAAAGCTTGATGACGTTCTATTGACACACATTAATGTATGTAGTAATTTTTTTAAATTACCAACACATTTTAAACGATAATTCATAGCACGAATTTGCAATACATGACCCTAATTGAAAAATTAAACATGTACACAAACTTTATTTTTCCATAACACGTGTCTTTTTGACGCATCAATCACTCGACTCTCCACCAGCCAATTAGCTAACATTATTGATGATGCTCTCGCGAAATAATTAATTATGTCTGGGTCGAGATGTCAAGCGGTATTGAAATAATTCGAGACAAAAGTGCACGAGCACAATAATTTGTCAGGATTAATTGCCTTTTCAACTTCGGAACGTTTCTCCACAGTTCGTACGCAGCATCTGTCTCTTTTGGGGTTTGTGATCTTTGCGGCCCTGTGCTGCGTGAATGGACCACTTCAACCGGAGAAGACAAACTTAATGGCCCAACAAAAGAAATGTGGCCGATGTACATAAAAAAGATGCGGATAATTCGATGAATCGATTATCGACGGCGCGTGAAGTTATCGATACACTGATGAATGGGAGGCCGGAGCGTGCACGAGATACGGCACGTTTATGTGTATGTATATTGTGTGTGTGTGTGTCAGAATTATCTAAATGTATATTCGTAAAGTAAAGATACAATACTAGTCAGAGTGGAAGCAAATTTATTCTACTTGGTTGGCAACATTGTAGTTAATCTCTAGTCTAGTGTTTTGAAATTCATCGCTAACTTGTTCCTGCTTATTGCAATGACGTTATGAATAAGTAAAATGTAAATATAGTGTCGTGAATTTAAACCAAAAAGTTATATAACGAATATAGGAATAGAACTGATCCTCATTTATAAAAATAGCGAAAAAAATAGTTTGCTGGGCGTTTAACGCAATGACCGAATTCGATTAGTATATTATCCAAGCTGTAATTTTTGAAACGGTTTTCGAATGATTTCGATATCGCAAGCTCTGCGCGAGCTGGGTGCCAAAAAATAGAGAAAGCGCAAAATTTCTATGACATTAGAATTAAAAAACTTGTTTCCAGACTCATCTATTTCATTATTTATTTAGATCACACACATAAATCAGTAACTTTTTTAACTCATTTGCTGAAAATGTTGTTGAAAAGTAAGTAATAATGCTTATTATTTATTTATATATATAACGTAGCATTCCCTGTAATATTTTATAGGATCTTGGAGATATTTATCTCAACGGGAAAATCTTATAAAAATCAGGCACTTGGTTTAATTATATCTTGAATTCTATAAATATTTTTGATGCTGTTTGCGTATATAGAATATTGAAAATATTAATTCCGTATAATTTATTTTTTTATAAGGACCATTTTTTTAACGACCTTATCTGTGGCTTTATTAAGTTTTTCATATGACAAAATAATTAAAAACAATTTTAAATTTCATTGTAATGGTTGATTTATGATACATAGTATTAGATTTATCTGAAGTTGTAATTTATGTTTGGATTAAAATTATGGTTTTAGTATATGTAGTAAACTTATATTGATAAAATTCGGTATAGTTTTATTATTTTAGTTTGTATTATATTTAAGCTTTCTATATTTATTATTACGCTGTGTGAATATATTGATACACAGTATATTTATTTTCCATATTTAAAAATCTCTCTTAAGTTATTTTTAATGAAGAAAATAAGATTTGATTTATTGAACTTTACAAGTTCTCGTATCAAAGGCAGAGAGAAAATGCAATAAATTATTTGCATAGCTACATGCATCAAAAAATATTATTTTTAATTTTAAATTGTGGTAATGTTTACGGATCATTGGATTCTTTTTAGCACAAAATATAAATGTATAGGTTCATATGTATATTCATATTAATATCAATTATATTTTAGTAAATTTATATGAATTACTTTTTAAAATTTTTTTTACAAATTCCAAATAGAGTTGGTACTAAAATGGTCATAAATTCAACTTTAAAAATCTCACTGAAAAATAGTATTCATATTTTTCATTTAGTATATTTAAATAGATCTAATGTTCACTTTAAAAATCTTACTGAAAAGTGGCATGAATATTTTTTATGTAGTATAAATTTTCAATGTCATTTCAGTGAAATCATATTCTAATACATTTTCACCAATAGATACATAAATTTCCACTAATAAAACCATAATTAAACTGATAGGCGCTACTGAAAATTTCTGTCAAACTCAATTTGACTGTTGCGAAACGTCACTTTGCTATTTAAACCTAAACCAAATCTAAGTGATTTTACCAAACACAGCTTGACATAATAATAGTTCTAAATATAACTATTGTTTTGGAACGTTTATTAGGTCAAGTTTTGGTTAACTTGTGCTTAAACGGCAAATGGGTTAAAAAGACGAAAAGACTAACGCCTATCAGTTAAATTATATTTTCAAAACATAGTTGTATAAAAATCCTGAATTTAGGCGGTGTTTCGAAGAAAAAATTACAAGTTTACAAATTTTCAGTCTTTATATTAGATTTTTGGGCTTAAAATACTAAAATTAGGGCATATTTTGAATAAAAATAAAAAATCTAGAAATATACAAATCAATTTTTTTTTAACCTTTTTGTTAGATTTTCGATCGCATAATCCAGAAATTAAGGCATATTTTAAAGAAAAATAAAAAAAGCAAAAATTCTACGAATTCACAATTTTTTAGCCTTTTTGATAGATTATATAAAATCACATCCTAATAAAATAAAATCAATGTCACAAGAACAAATAGCCTGATAAATCTTATTTTCCTCTCTCTATAAAATAACGGTTATACATTTCCTAGCTTTACATTTTAGACCATCGATATATTGTTGTTAAATAAATATCAAAATATTTAACACGAATAATAAATTTGGAGATGTCAATATTTTTATATATAATCCCAAATAACCCACTGCCGAATTTTGTATACACGAGCACATGTTTGTCATCCATTGTGGTCACTGTAAATAATGTCCATTCTTAACGGTCCTTAAGATTTTGATACTACAATGAATTCGTGTCGCACATGCGGGATTCCTAAAGTGTGTTATGAGACAAAATAACAAAAAAAATATATGAGATCTTATGGAAGGAATGCCGACCATTGATCCGAACTCTACGCATTATCGAAATTTTCAAGTCCATTGACGACCGCCAAGGGGCGGCGCACTATCATAGCTTTGAAAGGTCGATGTTGGACCATTGTTGTGTCACTTTGTCCCTGCGTGCATATGTCACACAAATAATACATCCACTTAGTCATAGGATGAGCGATGCGCGACCGCAGTCCGAAAAGCGTCAAAGAATCCGTGACTGAACCGCGGATCATGCAATCCCAGTTTTTTCCCCGTTGAATGCAGCAATTTCAACGGCAATCTTGTGCCGATTTGTTCCGGAGATTGTCCGGACTCCGTGGATGAGACAAATCGGCATTCTTTGTTAAGAAAATTGGACCGAAACTATTACGCGAGCGCATACTCTCGGTGGGTTCTTGGGATTGATCTTGAGTGCGGAATTTATTTTTCATTTATTACATCATTTCGTTTAAAGAATGAAAAAATAAATAATGCCTTCTGAATAAAGACAGATGTTTGGTTCTTTGACAATAGTGCTATAATATTTATTAATTAACAAAAAATATTAGTTAACAAAATATTCAGAGCGACGCAATATAACCTTGTGACTTATTTAGGTTATCAAATATTTATTTTATTTATCTTGTAATAAAAGTAATCTATAATAATGTAAGTATTACATATTTAATACCTGTAATAGTGGGCCCTAGATGTTTCTTTCTTCACAAAGGGGGAGTTTTAAGGGTCATTTACACAGTCATTTATCGCTTCATTTTAAGCAACGAGCCTTACGTCAAATTACCCTGCAAAATGGTAAAAATGAAAGATAGTTAGCATGAAGTTTGGCGTGAAAAATGGCTTGAAATGAAACAGAAACTGACTAAAAAGTTATGTTCGATAATAAATCATCAAACTTACACCTTATTTATTATTGCCTTACTTTTTTATAGCGTTAATTAAATTTTAATTATATTTACCTTTATTTTATTACATTTCAGTTTATACTTAACCAAATTTAATTAATAATTCAGAATTTTTTTGCCTGTATTTTTTTTGAATAATTAATAAAAAACATTATGAATTTTAATGTATGTGACAAACCTTATGGCTGAGCTAAGAAGTTTTTTCTGGACCCTTCTAGTTATAACCTGGAGCTTTTTTCGCATTTTTCTTCGTCTCAATAATATATAAAACTTCTTTCACGCTAAATTGTTTAATAGGGATATCCATTTGATGCGGTGTTTCCGGCACGTCAAAGATTTCTTCTTCTTCATTAACTGAAGCCTCAGTAGGAAAGTCATGTGGTACAAAAACACTTTTATACTACTTCGAGCCCATTTTTTCAATTTTAGGCTGATTTTTTCAATAGCGAATAGTCAGTAGCCTCATTAGTCAAGGGTAGGGATTCCAATCCCGGGCCAAAATTTTGATCCCGGGATTTCGGTATTGCAATTAGTCGATCCCGGGATCCCGGGACCAGTCCCGGGATAATTTTCATGTTATTTTATCGAGAAAAATAATTTAAAATGAATAATACAATATTTTTTTACATCCGTTTTTTATAACGTACAATGTATAAAGTACGTATAATTTTAGTCTTGGACTTAAAATAGAAAATAATATAATAAAAATAAAAAAGGGAAGGTCTTATTTATTTATATGAGAAGATAAAAAATTAACTTTTGACAATGTATGTACATATGTACATTCATAGACACAATTAATGGAAAACATTATTTTGGAAAAAACTCACGAAGTAACATCAAAGCATCAAGCGTTTCATCATTTAGCCTTGATCTGATTTTGGTTCCTAAGCAGCCTGCAGCTGAAAAAGCACGTTCAGACTCACAGCCTCAAAGATTCACAGATGACACGTGCAACTCGAGCAAGTTTGTATACGAAATATAACGATTTTGTCAATAATAATTCGATTGTGCTTGATAAATCAATCAATCCAAAAAATTCGGGATTATGTTTTATAATCCCGGGACTCATCGGGTATTGAAAATCGTTCGGGATCCCGGGATTGGAATCCCTAGTCAAGGGTGTTTTTGTCAGTCAATCAGTTGTAAGAAGTGTTTTTTATGCCTAGTTTAGTTTAGTTTTGTGTTTTGCCATATTTTTTTTTATTTTTTTTTTTACGATTTTCATTCTTGTGGATAATGAATATTCTTCTCTAATTTCGAATTTTAAAGGTTTTGCTGCAAAATTTCATGCTGAAAAATGTATTTATCAAATAGTTCCACAGTTATTTTTAGATTTCAATAATATATTTATTGGTAGATTTAATTTATAAGGTTTTTAAACATTGTCCTAAAAGATGCGATAAATTTACAGTTTATTATTAATTGTCCAATTTATCATAATGAGTATTTGAAAATGATGTTGATTGGGGTCACCATCAACAATAATTTAAATAATTTTACAGACATACTGTTTATGTATTATACATGTTACTTTTTATAACTATTTTAATGTTAGCTACAATTTTATAAAAAATAGAATATAAAACAAAACGTTTGTGGTTATGTAGAAAGAAATTAGAAAACATTTTACAATTAAGGCAAAAGAAAAAAAATAATACAGAAAACATAAAAAAACTAAGTGATAATTTTCGTACATTTCTTTCTTTTACTTCTAAAGTTATATGTGCTTAATAATTTTGTGTTTGTATTCACGTTTAAGTTTGTTTTTATGGTAGTGGGTTAGTGTAGTTTTACGAGATATTTTTATAATATTTTCTGGTATGCAAATTACAGTGTTTTTTAATTGTTGTTATTTGATGGAAATATATGCAATTTTTTGATTAAGCTATTAAGTATTTATAATTTTATTGTCTTCTTCAAGGTGTTTTATGCAGTTATTATTATGCCATATTAAGAATAATATTTTTTCCATCTCAATTGATCAAATCATTCTCCATCAACTCCCTAAAAATGTAGCCTCGTATAATCATAGTCTTCTGCCAATCCTATTAAAAGTACAGTTCCAAAACATCCATTTGGTTTCTGTCACTATCGCGCCATTGTCAAATAACTGCATAGAGTCGTTCAAATAATCAATACAAAATTATTGCTCTGCTGTATTTATGTCTTTCAATAATTCTATAAAATGTGGTATGATGGCCTTCTCTACAAAATAAAAAAAAATTATCATTTCCAACTCCAACTTTGAGATAATTCAACGATATCAATATCAATTTGATCACAAATGCTCTTTGGTAGGCGTATATTTACCACGAATATAATATAAACCATAGGAGGTTTCACGTCAACCTAAATAAGTCCGCTAAAGAAATACTGAGCAATGATGAAAGCCAAAGACTACGAATACACAAAGCCGGTTATCCACCAAAAAGATTGATATAAATAAATATCCATTTGCTTATTTAGTTTAATGACTATTTTTCCTACTTTATTTTATTTTATAATAGATACTCGCATATACATATCTATATTATCTAATTTTATACAATTTATCTAGTGCCAATATCAATTAGGTGAAATTTATTAATTTATTATAATCTGTGTATTTAATTCTATACATGGGAAATCAATGTAAATAACCTTAAATTATTATACTTTAACAAATGATTTTCCAAAGATAGTATGCATTATTAATACACAGTATTCAACAAAAAACATCGAAAATTCACAGCTTTGTAAAATTACTTTACTTTATTCTCGTTACATATATCATGTAATATTTTATGTATGAATTTCCTCATAAACGGACATTAAAAAACATTTTTTTGCTTATTTTCGATGCTGTGCTCATATGAGAATTTTTTACATGATACCGTCCCTCTCAACATTCCCAAACTGTATGAATATATTCATGTGTTTACTTGAGTAATTTATTTATACCATCCTTTGATATTTATTTATCTCATCCTAAAACCATATATGAAATAATAAATAATAATCTGCACACTCATGAATTTAGTTTGAGCCATAAACTATCTTGTGGGTGTATCTATTATATATTATAAAATAAAATATGAGGTATAAAGTCGTCTAATTACCTCGTACAAAGTCATAAATCTTGTGGCGCAGTGGGCACTTGGCTCTTGAAAAAGTTAACCAACTAGAATTCATTAAGTTTTACTAAGCGCTTCTTTTATCTTTAAAAAGTACTGGGCTTGCGCTCAAAGCTCGCAGAGAGCCTCCGAAAGGATGGTCAGCCTGTGTGTATTTTTCTCGAGCAAAGCACCGTTAATGAGGTTACTATTGTGGAGACGAGTGTCCATAATTAATCCTGTTCTACAATGACTCTTACCTTTCTATAATATATATAAAGAACTTGATCTAAAGAAACACACAAACAATTTTTATTAAATAAAATTGAATTTGAAAATGGTCCATCACCGCTGATATAAATAATCTGAGCATATATCTCATTATATTTTATTTTTATCCGAATAAAAATATTTGTCGTAAATTTGTTTTATTGTTATAAAGTGCGTCGGTTAACCAACCGGTGCGTTAGAACTTTGCTGCATCATTGTGGTGTTCCATTGAGCGATGTGCCGTATAGTAATTTGTCACTCTTGAAGAATGACAAGGTGTTTCCATTTCCTGGCGCGAGGAGAGTCATTGGCGATGGCGAAATCGACAAATGGTCCCTTTGTCGCTCCCTTTTTGTAATTATTACATATATTTCACGCTATACATATTCCAGCCGCTTTGTACTTTCCCGCATATTTGGGTAGCTCTTGCCAAATCGGCCATGTCATTGTGTAACACCTTTAGGAGAAAAAATAGCAGATTTTTATTCTTATAATATATAATATTGTACTCGAGTACCAACTCAACGACCTTTATTGCATTTCTACAATTGAAATAAAAAATGTCTGGTTTTAATATTTTTTTCAACTGTATTTACTTTAAAATATTTTAAGTTAGGAATATGATTATTATGATTTTATTGTAAAGGTCATATTACCTCTATTTATCCAAACATCATAAATATAATAATATGTATTTGTTACTAATATAACTATTTTGAAATCAATTAAATTAGTGCTAATTTTGTCAATCAGACTTCATATTATCTGAATAATCATTGTAAATAGATAATAATTTTATATCAATCTAGGCTTGACAATAAATTATCATCAATAATTTAGTAACATTAATTACCCTAATTCATTAACAATTAATACGCCATAATTTAACTTCGTTATTAAATGTCAAAAATTAATTAATAGTCAACTCCCTAAATTGTTATACCTTTTGACCTGATTTTATTCGATAAAAAAAAGAAATAAAATAATCGCCCGATAATTCGCCGTAACGACGTAATAATTCACTCGGAAAAGCGTTTTTGGGCATTGTTCGAGATCGGGCAATTTTTTAACGTTGCCACTTTCGAACATTGCCCGCGACGCGGAATCGAGCGGTTATGATTTATTAGGGACACGAGCGCGATTCAAAAGTCGCAAAATCCTTTTCGGTCGGTTTCGTTTCATGGTGGTGGAAATTTATATTTGTGTCATAGTTCGTTTTTAAGCCATACAGAGACAAATATGTGTTTCACGTGACCGAAGAGCGCAGAGGAATACTGAATTTCATCTCGGAGCTGCATTGTGTGCACTCAAGTTCATTGTGTAAAATGTAAATAATTTATCCACTTCAAAACTTTGAATGTGAACACACACCCATACGGATGAGACCGCAAACGAACAGAGTGGACAAAAAAATTCGGGAAAACATTTATTTGTTAATCTAATTTGAGTCCTGACCCTGAATTATATAATTATCGTGACCTGATGTGATTTTTTTATTTGAATATAAAAAGTGTTGAAGTTATATTTAATGAATTCATATTAAATTCATAAGAAAGTTTTATTATAACCTGAAATATGTAAATATATAAATATAATATTATTTATATATTTATATTACGATATTAATAAATGTCTTTCTTTAAATGTGCAATTATTTATAATAATATTATTAAATACATATACAATAAAATTAAAACATAAAACGATTACGTATCTTTCGCCCCAGTCTGTATATTGGTTACTGGTGAATATGACTGCGCTTCGGTGACATTATGAAGTAGGAGGAGGAGAAAAGAATAAAGAAAAATAAATATTCTGACAAAAGAAAGAAGGCGAGGTTCAAGAGCATGTCGGTTCTTTCATAATCGCGCCACTGCGGTTTGGATAACCGTAATGTAGGCAGTTTAAATTTATGATTCGTTCTTGGACTATTGACCCTGTTGTAGATGCACTTCTGCCGCGGAAGATGCCATTTTTCATTTTACACTACCGGCTGTATAAATGTATGGTAAAATATGGAATAAGTAAAGATATAAAAATTTTCTTCGGAAGATATCTTTCATAAATACGAGTGTTTTTGGCTCGAGTACTCGGGAGCTTGTAATATTTTATGGTATATTTATTATAATGTAAATAATAAACGGTCAGTAAAACAGTTCATTGTATAAATCATTGCTTTTTAATTAGAAATTCGAGAGTATTTAACTTCAAATTTAGATTATTTTTTAAAATTTAAGACTGTTCAAAACATTATTGATCATATAATGCAAAATTTACTTTAGTATTTGCATTGATAATACTAAATACATTTTACATATTGACTTTTTGTAGAGAACTTTGCACAATCTATCTAAATAGCTATAACCCATACGGCTGTTTCTTCAAGAAGCCAAAAATCTAAAATTGTTTATATGAACATATATATATATTAAGATTTCCACAACTTTAATTTAAAGTTGGTATAAATATATCTTTTTTTTATTTTATGCCTGCACTACACTCTCCGAACCGAAGGTACAACTAAAGTCGGCCGAGACCTACGACTTCGAGTAAGCGACCACACTGCCCCAAATTTAATATGCCGTGACGGCGTATACGGCGGCCGTTAATGACGTCCGGATGGCGGTACATCTGGCATATTTGCGCGCGATCGAAAAATGTGCCAAATAATCGCAATTTTTAAATTATAATATTATTAGGATTACGCTACTGATAATTATAAACGTTTGTGTGGGCACTCACCAATGCTTTTCGGTCGTAAATATTCATTTTATGCAAAATATTTGTGAGCTTTTACAAAATGCTATAAGGCATAAAAATAATACTTTACAATACAAACACTATATCTGTGACTATCCTAGAATTTATCGTCATTGATTCCAAATAAGAATTCGTTATGGTGTGACATTTATATAAACCGATCTATAAAAATACATAAGGATATTCGAAACGATTTTTTTAACAAAATCAAGTACCACTAATTATTTTTTAATTATTTAATTTTATATGGAAAAAAATATAATAACGATATCTGTTAGAAGAATATACTGTTAAAAATATAATTAATCCCTTTTGGGGCCCTAAAATATTTAAAGATGTCAGTAAGAGTCTGTTGAAGTCCCCGATAAGCATGTGGTATTATAACTTGCCCACGTGATCACGACGCAGCGCTCGACATGCGTGTTGACCATAGGACGCCTACGCGCATACTGAAATTGAACCGAGTTACTCGTTCTATCTCAGTTTGCGAAAAACCATATCATTATCTCTTTCACTGTCGTCACTTAACACGCGAGAGAGCGAAAGGGAAAGTATCTCACCGCTCGTGCTCAAAAGAGCAGCTCCGACTTCGGTTCCTTTGACTTCGGTCCGTTCTCGGTAGCCCCGGACAGTTTCCGAGAGATTTTAGAGTGGGCAGAACTGAACTCGACCGAAGTAACGCACAATATTCTCCGTCCTTGGCCAAACTTGGCCAACTTCCAGAGAGTATAGTGCAGGCATTAGAAAAAGCTTTAAAAGCTATTTAATAATTACATTTAAAAATGTACGAAACACGATGCCCGACATTGATACAAAAATGTTTTTATCACGATTTTTTTAAACTATGATTATTATAAGAATGGTTTTTATATTTTGTTATTATAATTCATTTTCTTAGTATTGCCTCAAGCATCATGTACTGAATGTCTTAATATAAATTGCATAAAATATTTTTTCTTATAATTACGAAAATTAAACGTTTTTTTTATTATAATAATTATATTTTATGACATGTGTGAATTAAAAATGTTTTTAATTAATATTGTGTCTGAAATTATTAATCATACTTAATATTATATTTAATTGCCAATCAATCACTTGAGATTTGTTTTTTCATACATATTAGAAGCTAGCTAATTACCAAATTAATAGACCATTCCCAGATTGATTTTTGAAAATAATTACATACTAAAGAATTGGCTAATAACCTCGCCCATCCATGGCGTGTCACGGATCAATCAAAAATTTCATTATCAAATTTTAATACTTTCCCCCGTGCATAGATAATGGTCCATCAAACACGGTAGAAAACGCGTTTTAATTAACACGGCTGCATACTATGTAACCAGACTACTAACCCTTCAATACCACTCCCTTAATGGCTATTTAATAAAAAAAGAAGCTCATACTTCCCGGCTACCATCGGTTATTAGCCTCAAGTCTGCTTTTATTTTTTTATTATTATTTTAATTTTAATCCCAGTTTGAGTTGCCCATCCTTAGAAGCAAAAAAGCACCATTTTAATATCACGTTGCCCAGGGTAATTTCCATTAACATGCGCCAGTGGATAGACGGATAGACAAGTAAGAGTGGTTGGATAGACAAAAGAAGAGGCCGATTTTTAACTTGGCTCTGGTTGTAACATGTAATTTGGACGTAACAGTGTTGTTTTTTTAACAGCGTGTAATTTAAGTCTGGCGATTCCGGTATAATCGGTGCATTGATCGGTTTTTTTTATTTTAATTTATTTTTGTTTGGTGGTGGTAGCTCATTTCGACGGGTACTATTTATTATTCGATAAGCTTCTATGACCTTAATTAAATAGCGTCAAAACATGGATAGTTTGTAACGAATATTAACACCATATTTTTTTATGAAAATTGTTGTACAAGTATATTAAGCGGATATACATATATAAAAAAAGTTTTAAAAAGCTTATACAACTTTGGAATTCATAAACAAATAAGTCATAAATCTTTAAAAAAACAAGTATAAGTCCCTTAAAAGATATTACATAGGCTTTGAGAAACATTTAATTAAAATAAAGTAGCTTATCTAAATAAATACTATTTCGATAGATAATTTTATGGAAATAACACTTAATTAACTACATAAATAAATAAATCTCGTAGAACACGTATATTATTATTCGTATTGTGTTATTATAAATATAGGTATTATTAAAAAGTTTTACAAAAATATAGGTATGAATAAATCTTGAATAGAATTTTGTAAATGAGCTTGATTAAATACTAAATTATATTTAACAAACTTCCACTTTTTGTAAGTTTAAAATCTATTATTTTTTTATGATCATAAATCTCTTAAAGCAGGGGTATCAAATATTTTTAATCATTTAAGCCGTATTGCCATAAAAAATGATCAAGGGTCGCACATAGAATTTAATATTTATTTTCTATAATGTAACCCATAATACCAATGGGTCTATTACAACAGTCTTTAAACACACTGATAGCAGAACAATTGATCTGTAATTAAGGCGTGTGTTTGCCTAGTTTTAGGAGCATAATTACTTCTAAAATTTTATATAAAAAATAGTACGTAATTCAAGCAGAAATCTGCGTTTATTTTCTGTGTTATTTTAACGTTTGATTTTTATGGCAGCTCTTTGAGTACATGCCCCAGAATCAATTAGAATCTTGAACTTGATTTTATATTTATTTGTTTACTGAACTACCCTAACCTTTGGTTATGTTATTGTATATTAATTTTATTGAGGTAGTGTTTCTTAAAAAAAATTTTTTTGTAAATATACAATGGCGTTGGCTGGTTATCTTTGACCCATTCGCCTTCATATTTTTTTAGTGTTTGTGCTTGAATTATTGGTCTTTTGTTAATTTTTGCTGATTTTCATATTGAATAATATGTATCTCGATTTTTAGTGAAATAACTAAAGAATATATTTATCGATTTATTTTTATTTCTTGTACTTCTTTATTAATCAAGTAAAGTACGTGTATTTTTCTACTTCTTTTTGATGAAGAAGATGAATATTTATTTTGTATAGTTTATGCTGTGTAGATCTTTAAATTGCTGGTGAATTGATCGTTGACGATTTTTCTTAAATTCTCAGTTAATTTGTTCTTCAGTTTGCATTGCTGATATTAGATTGACTTTACCAAAAATATTTTAAAATTATTTGTTGATTTGCATAAAGCAATTAAAAGTAACTTAGTAATTTATTACCATGATATTTAGTGAAACTGCTGTATGTTTATAATAAATATTAACAACAACAGATAAAAACATATTTGTGATTAAGTAAATTTCATGAGATAATTGGCCAAAAATAAATTTTGTAAAAATACTATCTGCATCTAAAATTAAAGTGAAATCCGAGGTTCAATATTATCGTTAAAATTCGACGGTATCAAATATGTATTTACTTACCTTTCCCACCCGACTTCCGCTGTTCCTATCGCACACATTTAAAATATCAAATTACTGACATTGTGATCGTATAACGGATTTCTAAAAATCAGATCGAATCAAAAATAATAGCGACGCTGATACGGAACGTTACTTTGAATAATTGTAACGAGATCCGATACGCTTCTCTATCTTTATAAAGTCATTCGAACTCGAATTTAGACATAAATAAAAAATACCACACTTAGAAATTAAATATCGTTAGTTCTTTTATAGCATCACAAAAATACATACAGTTTCTATTTAGTAGAGATCGAAGATGGCGATTGAATGTCTTTTTATGCGCATGCGTCTCCAATCAAATGATCTTGAATAGGTACATCCTTATTTCATTCAGTCATTGTGGAAGTGAAGTGGTGGGTGGGGTCTTTTCTACCCGGCAATCACACCTCCCTCTCATTCTTCTGCTAATCGCCTTTGTCGGATGTGAATGGAAAGGAGAGATTTATTAATATCCACACGTGCAGGATGTAAGAGATGAGCATTGTGCATGGTGTGAAGTTTCCTAAAATGTGGGACGCGAATCGGATATTGTCGGTTGAAAAGTTAACCCTGTACAACTGACTATTGTGAGATACATTATATAATCTATATTTGAACAGTTTATATATTTTTTAAATTGGACTAGTAATTTATTTTATTTATTTACTTTTAAATAGTATTACGCAAAAAAACTTTATTAACTTAATATTTTATTTTATTGTATATAAATAATTTTTATAAAATTGTAAAATATGAAGTCAGCTGCGTAATTTAACGCTTGACCAATG
Organism: Plectrocnemia conspersa; assembly: GCF_051122295.1. Lineage (NCBI taxonomy): Eukaryota > Metazoa > Arthropoda > Insecta > Trichoptera > Polycentropodidae > Plectrocnemia > Plectrocnemia conspersa. The sequence continues at coordinate 25,839,609 of NW_028277176.1, read as the reverse complement.
CTTGGCTCTGCCGACAGCTGTATTTTAACTTCTGCATAATAACTGGACTATTTTATGTAATATAAATATATTTTACACATAGAAACATTTATTATTATGTATGCTATTTAATAAAAAGTCTATTACCAGTCAAAAATTATCCGTATACCGTTTGTTTCACCGAGACCAACTTTTAAGCAGCGTCCAAAGTTGAAGGTGGATGGTTCCGTTCTTTTGACTCGCGTCCAATTAGTTATTGGAATTGTCATGGGTCTTTATGCGCGGATCCCCTTAGTTCTTTGACATTTTTTCTACTCCCAGTCGAGGACTTCACTTGAATACATATCGGGATTCTCTCGTTTCAATGGCACTCTTGTGCCTCTCCAATTTCTACCGCCGGCTTATTTTAAATAGGCGACTTACTAGTGTATATACGAACCGACTTGCATAACATTCAGTACACGTAGACACTTTACTAAATGACTATATATCCGATATGCGTGTGTGAGTGTGTGTTTTTGTCGTTCAAACGCAGCTCGAATATAATATGAAAAATGTTCTGAGTCATTCCTATACGACACTATGTAATTCGACACAAAGTACGGTGAGATCTTCTTATACTTAATACAAATAATATGTCAACATTTATTATGAATTAAAGCAAAATATAATAAAATTATTAAGTATAACTTTGACATATAATAATCTTAAGATAATTCTCCAATAAAATTACCGGTATGCCGTTTTTTTGAATAACGCACATCCATAAATAGCGTCTCTAAAACTAAGCCATTATTAAAAAATGTTTCGGTACGTCCCAAAATTTTAAATATAAATGTATTATATAAGATCTATAGTTTTTGAATTTTCACTAGGGTAATTCGTTAAAATTAGGTTTGGGTTTGAACAGAAAATGAATGTTCAGCAACTATAAAATTGAGTTTCATAGACATTGTAAAGCGGCATGTAACTTCACTAGCGCCTATAAATTAAATGAAATGAATATTTATTTACAAGTGAACATAAATTTAAATATCATCTCACTGAAACAGTTAGTGAAACTATATTAGTACAAGTAAACACATAGCTTTACTGTAACATATACATTATTGTTGATGTTAGTACTGAAATCTTATAGAATTTGTTAAAAACTAGAGTCGCATCGAATTGTATTTTTCACAATTGCTCTTCATTTTAATATATAATATATAGGCAAACTCGATTTATTATATTAAACCTAATTAAAATGAACAATTCTTAAAAACTAAGCTTTATTGTTTACACCAAATAATGCACTTGATCTATGTAAATATGAGTAATAAACACAGGTCTTATCTAGTAAGGTCTGCTTTTAAAATTTTGTTGATTTTAAAACTTAACATAAATTTAAATATGAACAAGCTCAAATGAGAAACAGAGCTTAGACACAAATAAAACATTAAAACTGCAACTCAGCATAATATTTACCGGCTTTTCATAACTAAAGTTATATTCTCCGGAGATATTTATTGCTTCGTGTGATAGAAGTTTTAGTTAGTTAAAGATCGACCATTGGAGGATATCGATTATTTGAATAAGAAAAGTGCAATTCAAATTGTTTTCGTTTATATTAAAATTTATTTTTTTGTATTTTTGTGTGAACATAATATTAATATATATTTGGTAATAAATGTAGTTCAACAAAAATAAATTAAGGTACCTAAAGTAAAATCGTGCAAAGGATACAGAAAACATTAGTTAGTGTATAGCACAAAAAATCGCACTTAAAAGTAGCCCTATTTCATTTACATTGCAGTGAAATTACTCATAAAACACACCTTTTTATTAATAATGAATTATATGCTCCCCCTACGGTTGAATAAAGGGCGTATTGAAAGCTTCGAATTAATTAGGGACGGCCTAATCTCGTCGTCTATTTGTCGTGCCTAGATTACCACACACACTACTGTTCTCCCCCATCGTATTAATTCATCATCATCAAACACAAGATCGCCATGTTCTTTCATCATTTCGGTCCAACGATAAAAAGCTGCGCTCTTTGTGCGCACCACGAGACTTTTTTTTATCGGTCGATGAATGGCGAAAAATCTATACACACACTCGATAACCCCCTTCGTTTTATTCATATAATTCATACGATTCTTACTCGACCAATCGGGACAATCGGTAGGTGTGTCCCGGTATTGGGATCGCGATACCCGGGTCTTTTTTTGCATCTATCGCAAAAAATGAGGCGCTTTTTTGAAAGAGCTCGTCATTTAACCCCCTACGTCGGATCAAGGTTACTTTCCTGGATATTTTATTATGTTTACCATGCGGAGGTTGTATTATTGTTGAACGTGTCCACGTTCAATGGGAGTACCCTTTTCATCCTTTTTTAAAACGTTATTTATGCTCACTGATGTATGTTTGTTGTGTCGGGATTTGAAAAGGCGAATTTTTCTATTTATGCAAAGACGTTCTTTAATATCAAACGTTAAGAATGTTTTTTACTGAGGTAAATGTTTTCAAAACTATTTATATTGTGTAGATTTAAGCTTAAGGATAAATTATATATACATAAATCACAATACAGGGTGGGCCAATATAAGAAAAGGATGTGGACAAATGGAATTACTTTTTGTTATAAAGTATTAAAATTTATTAGCTTTTATACTTTTATTAAATGAAAAAAAAATTTAATAACTAAAAATATAATACGCATAATATATTTATGTTAGTACGATTTTTATGCTTTAACTAGTGAAAATGTAAATATTTGCGATTTGTATTTAGAGGCTTTAAGATACTTGAACCATTGTTATTACATAAGCAGAATTTTACATCTGTTTTATATTTTTTTTTATTTATTTAAATAATCAACATTGATAAAATAGCGTATATTAACATTTTCATTGATTTCATTTTAACTCATGGTATAAAATAGCTTAAAAAATATGTAATAAGAAGTAAAAGATAGAATCTATAATATAAAATAAAAATATTCATGTTATTTGATCCAAAATGTGATAATGCTTACTTAATCATCCATTTTAATAAAAAAAATGGTTACATATAGAATCATTTTACTTCCATCAAGTTGCTAGATATTTTCTATGTATCTGTTTCTTAGGTTAGAAATCGCAAAGGTTTACTTAGCAGCGTAACGTATTTTTTTTTTAGTTTCTAGGAATGTCACAGGACATTTGAGACAAATATTTAACTTTTTATTCTACAATAAGGCTAACCTACAAATTTATTAAAAATCTATCGAATTTCTTTAACTTATTTTTAACAAAATATTTCAGAGTTAAGCAAGCTCCATTTTAAGAGATGTAAAACCGATCCAATTTAATTATTACTAAAGATATTTATGCTTTATTTACTTGCCAATTGTTAGCAATTTAGTTTGCAATTTGTATATGAATATATATTTATAAAATATGTAATCAAAAATTTAAATTATTAAAAAATCTCTCCATATGTTTTCCTTAAAAAAAGAATTCTTAAATGTTGTTACTTTTCCAAACAGTTATTTTATATATAATTAGGGAATATTATATAATTAAATATATACAAATTATTTAATTTATAAGTTCATACAGTCATTAACTGCAACATTTATTGTCCTTAATCATTTTGTATTATTATGTTGATTTTTAAATCGAGGAATATTAGTAAATAAAATATAAGCAATTGACTTAGTTTTTTGGCCACACTGCTCTTCTTATTTAGAACACTCGAGATAAGTTGATCATACTTGATTCTTTACAATGTTTTGCTTAGTGTTTGAAATTCTTAATCTCACCAAGTACAAGGTTTGTAAGGTGGTCCATTTCCTATGTAGTAAAATTAATCGTTGTCTTGTTTCTGTATATGACACTGACGTTTTTACGACAGGCAAAATAAAGCAAAATTGTGTTAGCAATTCAGTACAGATTTTAACTATATTTAAAAATAAATAAAAGGGTGTTCTAAATTTATATAAGTCTAATACAAAATATAATATTTTATAAATATTTTTCTGACTTCGATTTAATGTTCATTATAGGTTGATTAAAAAAAATATTCGGAACTTCGGAAGCTAAAATATATTATATAAAAAAGGTACGTATCACGTACTTTGTTTACTTTTTCCTTCAAACACAGAAAATCGAGTTGACACCAGAAGATTGGGAAGAAACAACCAAAGCTCGATCTGTATCGCAATCACGTCGTGTCTACAAGGATATTTGCTAATTTCTTGAGCGTGTGAAGTAAAGCAGCACGCCCGTAGAATATGTAATACACTGTACACAGAGTGACTTTAGTTATTTGACAATTTTCCTATACATGCACCTAGGTATGTATGTATATATGTGTGTAGACGAGCATTATGTTTACAGAAGGCAGTCGCTGGCCGGCGGTGTTTGCCTTCGCTCAATACACGGCCGATTGTTTACACGATCGTTTTGTGTGTTTGAGGGCAAATAAGAAATTGCCGTGTAAGTGGTGGTCCCCGGTCGACGAGGCTCTCAAGTAGTCGTCGAAGAAGGCTCTTCGGACCTTTAGTAGAGAGACGCAAACAGTTAAACGGGAGGGTCTCAAGAAATGCAAACAGATGTCTAAGTTTAAAGTCGTATCAACGCAAACCAGCATGATCTGGTATGAGTATGAAGAATAGCAGAATATCTTTTAAAGCATAAAAGTTGATAGATCATTTCAAGAACAAGTTAAAGAGTAAATGAAGCGCTTTTATATTGTCTTCTATCGTCCTAATTCCACTCCAGACTCTTGTTCTTCTCCAATAACACAATTTCATCGACAACTGGCGGCTCCCGTTCATTAGAAAATTAGGCCACAGTTTTCTCCAAGCAGAATTAAGTGTTCTATATTTTTTCAATCTAAGCCTTAACATGTTTTGCATGTCTTTTTGCCCCATTGAATGTGACACATTTTAGTGGATTTCACTTTAGAATGTATTGTTCTACTGTACCATTTCTCAACTTCATTAAAAATATTTTCGTCTGTAGATGTTCCATGTACACTATTCATTGTAACTAATTCGTCACTTCAAACGAGTAACTCACTGTTTAAAGACGCCTTTCAAAATAGGTATTTGCTGTTACTATTGGTGCCTTGGATTTTATAAAGGCCCTGAGAGTCTAAAAATTAAAAAAACTATTTAATTGACTATTGATGTTATTCACAATGTGCTCAATCCTTCTAGCGACTGTTAAAAAACTGATTGAAATAAATTCATTTTCCTGGATACATATCTTCAGCTGCAGGAATCGAACATCACTTAAATTATTTATCATCAATCAATTACATTCCTTTTCCTACATAATAAATGAGCTACACGTAAACTGACATACGTTATAGCCTTTTTTACGCGAAAAAAATCTGTTTGAAACTTTCAAACTTTTCTGATTGTTGTTTATCTGCGAGGTTTGAATATCGTGTCAAGTGTTTAGTCTGGTAATGAATCTATTGTTTTATTTTATTACAGACATACGTTTTTCACAAAATAAACATAATGCTGTGTCATCTAATTCGATTCACAATTGTTTTCTTACAAAACATGGTGAATATTTACGGATTATAAAATTATAACGAAATTACTCTAAGACATCATCGTCGATTCATTTGGGGAAATAATAATGCATACTGTTTGTATTGCAAAGTTTGCTCGTATTGCGAGACACTCGTAATTCGAGGTTCTACTGTTAAATCAAATTATTAGTAGTATGTTTTTTTTATTGAATTCTACTTTGAGAGTAAATGACTAAATTATAAAAATAATGACATATGTACCTAATGACAGTACAATTAATTTAATACATTAAACTTACTGCTTAATTAGTATTAAATTATGCAATATTTAATTAACCGTTATTTTTTGTTTGTTACAGGTAATTTGATTTAATATGCAGTCAACAGTATTCCATTAAAGGTATTTTTACAACTTACCAAATAAACTAGTCCCATAATCTAATAATGAGTTAAAATACTTTTCTGATACAATTACAAATTTTTAGTTGTAATCAGAAAAAAATATAATTTACAATAAAATATGAAAAAATTACAAATATATTAATACCCATACCCAGTTTTATTCTCAGTTATATATTATTTTTACTGAATTGATCTCAGATTTTGATTTTTATTAAATTATAATAATCTGATAGTACTGATAGATATTTTGGATTCTAAGCTCATGTTTTTGCGACCTTAAATTGACTAACAGAGAAACGTACATTTATCTTGTAAATTAAAATCACATTTTGTGACTATCAATGTAATGAACTCCGTTAATCGATAATGTGTTTAATTTTATTACAATTAATTGCATTCTATTGGATCAACATTTCTCAGGTCTACTGGGCAATTATTAGCATTTTATACTTCCATTACATAATTAACGTTAAATTAAGGTGCTGACGTAATTATTACCTTTTAAAAAAAAAATTTTTATCGATTTGTGTATTTAAAATGGAACAATATTTTTATATTATTGTAATTTTAAAATTATAATAAAGAATCCCTACATTATTATATTAATTTACTGTAAAAAATCTTATCGCTTAAGTTTTTGGTGATAGGCAAATTATTACATTTATAATACACGTTATAGATATTATCACATTTATATGAACGTACAAAGTAAAAAAATAAGTGTAATCTTAATATGTTAATAGATATGGCATTTGAAGTAGTCAGTAAAAAATGTTAAGTAGCCATTTGATGCTCATTTTAGTAATGTATATGTAACATATTTTATTTAAATATTTTTTTTCACGATTATATTATGTAACGTTATCTTATACACGAGTGATGTGCAAATATGTAATACGATCCAAAGCAAAGTTTAATCGAGCGTGAAAAATGCTGTCGAAAGTTTCGCGCGTGTCTGTTCGTTGAAATCGAAATGCATTTTTTTTCATTCACATATATATATATTTTTATTCTCTCGCATATTCAACAATATCTATGGCATCTGCAGAAGCGAGCAAATAAAGCTACCTTTTGCACGGTCAATTGGTATTGCATCTCGTATTACAAGAATGCATTGTCCCTACAAAGTGGAAAAAGGTAGTCGAGTACTACCTTTGGGGAGCGATTTGCTCGAGCAAAAGTAAATATTCTCCAATTACACGCATTTTTTGCATAGATGCAATAGAAACGTACATTGTACAAATATACATACTTCTCCTTTTCGTTTTTGATGCTACAACGTTATATAGATCTTTGCCTGGTTCACCATGCACTGCAATGATATTTTCTATTTTGTTTTTATGTGAAGCTCTATCGTTCCATCTCTACATATGTAAATGTGATATGATCTTATTTTGTTTTGATATATTTTCAATCCATATCTCAGATTTATATAATATCTAATCATATATTTTTTTTATTAGTGATGATTACGAAGGTAAATGACACAAAATGTTACATATAATAAATACTACAATTTGTAGTAGCAATATAAATAATAAAATATAGTTTACTAATCTTAGTTAATCTTAGAATAATTAATCCAGCATTTATTTAAAAAATAATTTTAAACTAAAATACTTTGAATAACAATTTGCAAAATGTGTGATTTATTTACGAAACTCAAAGTTGCTGTTTTTTATGGAAAAACTGAATAAAAATAATTAGTGAAGCATTTAAAATGTCTTAAAAGTAGAGAAATAGGTTTTAATCACATTGATTTATTATATATGTATGTAAATATATATAATGTATAAATCGCGACTAAGCTAATTGTTCTAAAAAAGCAACTGACTAAGATAATAAAGTTTCCCCACAGGACCTGATTATATTCTTAATTTAATATTGAATGGCTGTCAGGTAGATCTTGATTAAAGTTTTTTTCATCAAATATTAGAATTATTCGCTCGATTTTCAATTATATACATATTCAAATAATTGATAAATATTCGTAAAATTTTCGTTTGTATTATTTTTAATGAAATTAGAAAAAATCTCTAAATGAGAAAAATTGTATACTTGAGCAACACATGTAGTCGTTATTTTCTTTTAATATACTTTAAACGCATTTATTTTGTTTCAAAATGCGAGACAATCAGACGCTTCTTCTAAACAATAAAATACTTTTACGCATTCAAAAACATTTGTGAATAAAATGTCTTTTAGCCGTGTATACTATGACTGAAATTCGCAGAATTAGTTCATTGTACAAAAAAATGCTGAATAAACATACCATTTATTATTTTTTAATGCTTATCTCAAAGACAAAAACTTTTGTAAAGTTATAAGTTATTTTTATTGGTTGTCTCAAGATGCAATGATTTTATTTCATCAGTTTAATAGCTCGATCGCGGGCAATTTATTTTTAATTATTTAATTTATATACGAATCTGCACAAAATAAACGCCGATACAGACCCAATCTATATGTATATTAAATTCGCTACAAATATTATTATTTTATAAACAATAAATTCGATAAAATTGTGTATACAAAATGTTCTATTACTTTTGCTGAATTAATTCAATCGGAACTGATCTTAATTCTGGTGATATGAAAAGACTGAAAAGAAGCCCTTAAACAAAAAGTATGAAATAATAATTTAAACATTTTCTTTTTAACGCTCTCACTGATCAGGAATTCTCACAGCATTGTATTATGTATTATTTATGAAATTAAAAAAAAACGATCATGAAAGTTATTTATAAATAATTAAAATTATTATTATTATCCAAATAAAATACTATTTTACAGCCAATTAATTGCTTTTTTGCACTAATTGTATAAAAAAACTATTATCGTATAAGCTGAGAAAAAAATAGGAATATATTCTAATATGCAAATAATTCATCCATTTTTCATTTAATATTCGAATAGTTGAAAACTACGAATAATTGAGAACTTTAATTTTAATTTAGATTTTCAATATGCCACTAACAACTTTATCATTTCATAATACATAGAAATGCACGTCATTCTAATAAATGTATATATATAGGGCAATAAATCAAATACATGAAACTTTAGACCCATCGCAGTTCTTTCAGTTGAAGTTTATTATAATTCTTCACTAATTTATAGAGAATCACTGTCGGCAGACTTTTTATGCTCCTCAAAAGATGTGATATAGTCGTTTTAATCTAAAATATATGTCGATGTAGTCTATAATGAAAATCGAAAAGCTCAACAAATTTTGTCATTAATTTTTATTTGAAAATAAGGCGACTTCAGTTTCTTATACAGTCTTATAAGTCTTAATTCTTAGATTTCACAAGGATTTATTTTATATCTTTCACTTTTCTTCTTTTTATTAATACAGCAATTACAAATAAATAAAATGATAAATTTTTACTTCTAAAAGTATTTTCACAAATACAAAAATACCTTGAGTTGCTGAATTTATTTGCAATTCCCGTTTTGTATTATACAATATGTTACTTAATAGAAAACTAAAATATGGTCCAATGAAAGCAAAGTAATCTTTTTGTTAAAAACGATTCAATAAATTAATCTTAGATATTTTAACAAGAAAGAGTACGTATCAAATCTGTATTTGTATCTAAGTGCCTTTTTATGAGCGTTAAAATATATTACAATTTATTGTATTCTAGACGTTGCATGTATTAAATTACTTAATCCGGTAATATAGGTTTAATAAATGCTTCTTATTGGTTTACAAAATATTCCATAAGAATTGCTAGTACTACTTTTTTGGTAAAAGAATATCGCTGCCTTCTAACATATCTAATAAATAAGAAAATATCATTTAAAAAAAAAGATAAATTTCTTGCAATTTTAATGCAGAATTGCAGTCACTTTTTTTTTATTTTGCTAGAAAGTTTCAGTTACAAATTTAAGCAGTTATTTATTGTTATGGTTTAAGGTCAGAATAGCGTAGTCCGTAATGTCTAGACTTTTACCCAGAAGCTGCAACAAATAATAAAATATTCTTGTCAGTCTTGAATACACTATTACATAAACTTTTAATATATGTTTTGCTTTAAATAATAAACTAAAGAGAATATAGTGAAATTGTATTTTAATTATTGACCAATACAAGCGAGATATTGGGGAACTATTATGCGCTATTCGAGCCTTAGTAATCACCATGTCATCGAAGCATGCACAAATGCATAGTTTATATGCAGTAATTTTGCCTTAGAATATACCGATGCATACCACATCATATAAGTTGAATAATATATTGAACCCAGTGCGATGTAATTAATTGGGGTAAAACACCTACGTCTAACTAACAAAGGCGTTCGAAAACAAATAATTTTACATGTGTTTTGGCATATTAATGGCCTATTTAACATCGAATCGGATATATACTGTGATTAATTTTTCGTATATCTAGTTTTTTATATACACGTAGATCTTCGCCCACGTATTCGATCTGAACGTGATTTTTTTAATAATGCACAAGATAATAAAAAAAGTGTGTATAAACTTATAAGAAAACGAAACAAGGCAGTTAATTATTCGTTCAACTGTGAGAGGTTCAAGAATTCACATCGTTAATTCACGTGCAGGTATATCATGATGATTTTAAAATTTATTACACCTAATAACGGTCTGTTATGTTCAAGTGTTGAATTTATGTAGTATGTTATTAGGTCGGTGTCTATTGTAAGTCGGTTTTTCGCAAACGTTTTATTAAAATAGTTTTTCATGTACGGATGCAAGTACTTATTAGCGATGCCTTAATTAGAAATGCAATATATGTGAAGGCAAAAAATAGTTATATTTATAAAAGAGATGAAACAGAAAATAAATAAATAGGCAAATTTGATCATATTGTCTATAAACTATTGGAGTTATTAGTAATTGATTATATATGGCACTTTCTCGTCATTTGGAATGTCTTCAGAATCAATGAGAGTTGTTGATTGTAAAAATAAGTTAAAGATCTCTCTATTAAATATAGTAAAGATTCTTACAAAAATTTTAATTTTTAGTTTCAAAAATAATTCATATTATTTGTTTCTAAATAACATTATAAACCGCTAATTCAGTGCAGTTTTAATTTTTTTACAATTATTTTTTTTAATTATTTGGATCAAAAGGCATAGTATTGACATGAGAGAAGGCGGAGATGTCTTATTGTGCGGCTTCGGCATTCAGAAATTTCATTTGTGGACAAAATGTCATTGTCGAAGTGTGTAGTAGGAGGCCCAACTACTAAGTGCCGAGAAACCGGGACAGCTGTCCCGAGTGGATGTAATTTCATACGTCTGTCATCAAAAAAGTCTTTTATTACACATATTACACAGGACAAGGAGGACAATTCTCTGTATGTGTATGTGTGTTTTTTTTCATATATGAAACTTTTTCGTTAACTTTTAATTCGACTCTCGGGCGTTCGGTCTTTGGCGCGAAATAATTTCTAACTTTTTTCGGTTCAACCAAAAAAGACATTAAAAACTCGCATTCAACTTTGTTTGCGTTAAAAAATGATAATATTCCAGACGGACCGAAGGCGGTTGCTTTATTAATTTTGTTTCGGCGATTTGTGAAAAATAAAATAAACTTCGGTTGAAGTGAGGACAAATTGAAGAAACTTGCGATGTTTTGATTTGATTTGTTGTTGTTGAAATTTTTTGATAATTTTTTTTCATACTATTTTTAGAATTTGTATAAAACTAATTTAGTATTATATAAACACATGTATATACAGTAGAACCTCGATTTATGAGCATAATTCGTTCGGAAACGTGCTCGTATTTTAAAAAACTGTTATATCAAAGCAAATTTCACAATAAGATGTAATGGATTTTTTTAATTTTAAATTGCATATATAATATTTATATTTATTATTTATTTATACCGAAATCACTGACAGCTCAATTAAATCTTTGTTCTTTCTGTAAAATTTTACATTGCGTTACCATTTAATATATTCATGGCTCATACGGTCTTACTCATGTGGTGCCTTTCCATGAAATTGGCAATGTTTTCCACATTTTATAGATATCCATAATCTTATTTGAAGTAAGGGATTTCTTAATCTCTTTCTCCTCTTTTTCAGACGAGATCTGCTTTGTAGCCTCGTGCTGTTGCTCGCGATCAGATGTATTATATTATATTATACAGGATGGTCAGATTCAGGCCATGTTTCTCCATCGAATCTTAAATATCGTCCAACTTCAACTTTTCAACTTTTATTTAAAATTAGTGGCCCCCTTGATGATCATTGTTTTCTTAAAGCATAATTTAGTTAAGATGATATTGTGACATAAGTTATTTTTGATAAGCAATTAAAATCATAGAAAAATAGGTTTTCTAGTTTAAGTAATTGTAAACGTATGCTTTAAGAATTAAAATGATAAAATAATATATAAAAAGATTAAAAACAAGAGTAGCTATGTATAATAAGAATTGGGTTCATAGAATAGTATTCGTAGAAAAGTTTTTAAATATATAAAAAAACAGCAGGGTTTTTGTGGATAATAAAGAAACATCTTTATGCTTTAGGAGCAAAACTCTAATGCCTGCACTACACTCTCTGGAAGTTGGCCAAGGTTAGCCAAAGACGGAGAATATAGTGGGTTACTTCGGGGTTACTTCGGTCGAGTTCGATTCTGCCCGCTCTAAAATCTTTCGGAAGTTGTCCGAGGTTACCGAGAACTTGAGGTAAAGTAAGGGTAATTCAGTCGACTTGGCCAGCTTCGAGCACTTCCGAACGAAGTCGAAGCTGCTCTTTCGAGCGCGGGCGGTGAGATACTTCCCCTTTCGCTCTCTCGCGTGTTAAGTGATGAGAGTGAGAAAGATAATGATATGGTTTCTCGCAAACTGAGATAGAACGAGTAGCTCTGTTTAATTTCAGTACGCGCGTAGGCGTCCTATGGTTAACACGCACGTCAAGCGCTGCATCGTGGTCACGTGGTCAATTTATAATAGCACATGCTTATCGGAGACTTCAACAGACTCTTTCTGACATTTTTGAATATTTTAGGGCACCAAAAGGGATTAATTATATTTTTGATAGTATATTCTTCTTACAGATATCGTTATTATATTTTTTTTCATATAAAATTAAATAAAAAAAAATAATTAGCGGTACTTGATTTTGTTAAGAAAAATCGTTTCGAATATCCTTATGTATTTTCCTAGATCGGTTTATATAAATGTCACACCATAACATTTTATTATTTGAAACCGATGGCGAAAAATTCTTGGATAGTCACAGATGTGGTGTTCGTATTATGAAGTATCATTTTTATGCCTTATGGCATTTTGCAAAAGCCGACAAAGATTTTGCATAAATTTAATATTTACGACCGAAAAGTTTTCACTGATATTGTATTGGTGAGTGCCCACACAAACTTTTACAGTTTTAATAATATGACAATTTAAAAATTGTGAATATTTGGCACATTTTTCGATCGCGCGCAAATATGCCAGCTGTACATGACAGCAGCCGCCGTGCGGACATCATTCACGCCCCCCGTTCAGACGGCATATGAAATTTGTGGCAGTGTGGCCACTACTCGGAAGTCGGTGACCTTGGCCGACTTCAGTTGAACTTCGGTTCGAAAAACTTCCAGAGAGCGTAGTGCAAGCATAATTGTAGATTGTACTTTTTTTCTTGCAATATATTATATATGTAAGCTCTGAAATTTTTACAATATTTTTCATTTATAAATAAATCATAATATCTATTTTCATCTAATACAAATACAATATGAATTCGTCTAAACTTTGAAGCCATCAGATGTTTTGTATAATAACTTCTCAATCACGACGAGAGCTTGAAATTCACACTTATAATATTTAGAATCGATTTTGTTATTGTTTTTTTTGTCGAATAATATTATTTTACTATTAAGTGGCGTCAATCCCGCCCAGACGTTGTTTTGTTAACCCCTTAACCGACACTTGGTCTTCTCGGCGCGCAATTAACTCAGTGAAAGCCCGACACATTCCATATGGAAATGACGAGCATAAAAATAAAATCGGTATATTCGGTTACCCATAATGGTGCAGTGGTAAAACGGGACACTGTAATCTTATAATTATAGCCCTGGGACCAGTTGGTTCGGATTCGGATGGCTCGGGCATTGCATTCGTCAGCCCGGGGGCTGTCTAATGACTACAAATAAAGCGTTTTCTACTGCCAGTGGTGGTGAAACTTTTTTGTTGTTGTTATCGTTGGGTATAGGTCGATCGATCAATGTTAACTAAGCGCAAGAGTGCATTATTATGACGTGGATCCGCTTCGGTTGTTTGCATAACCAAAGTTGAAGGAGTCCGCTTTGAACTTTTGTTGTTAGGGCTAACAATTGGCGAACGTAGAAGTTTTGGATGTTAGTCAAGTTGATTAAAGCAATTTTGATATAGTACATACATATTATACATTACTTAAATAATTTGTAAATTGGGCATTTTTTCTGTTTTATTACTTTTAAGCTATTTTATACTTTAAATTATGTGAAATATACTTTAGCATATTTTATCGATATTTTGTTGTTACATTTAAAAATATTTTAGTAAGATATTGTGATAATACTGAAGTAACCTTCTAAGTTTATATGTAAATCCATGTATTTTATCTTATATATAATAAAAATTAAATCTTATATTTTACATTATAATATTTTATCTATTTCATCAATACCACTATGAGTTGATACATATAATATATTCAAGTATACATTGCTTGCTATTCATTATTATTTAGATAAACGTTAATTAATTAATTAAAATTATGCCTTTCGCTTTCACCAAGCTGTATATGAGCACACCACATTCTCACAATTCCTTAATATTATCACAATTAACTTCTTGATTGCTTTCAATTCCGCACGCGTCGCCATTTTAATTATCCGTGCGCCACAGATCCACATTTGCTGCATTATATTGTATAATACAAAGAAGGACTGAGAATTCTGAGAGCGTTTCGGATTGAAATATCACATATTAAATGGAGAATAAGTCGGAATGTAAACGGTAACCTGTCTCACCTAAGGCGATGCATGGTGCGTCAATGCGCCGCTCTTCAAAAGAATGTTTGTTTAGCATAGTTGCTACTATATACCAGCGAAGCTCAACATTTCCGCTCCGCTTTGACACGACGAAGGTTTATGGCACAGACTTCCTGATTGCGATCGTATTGCTTTAATTAATGCCAACAGACATATAGTCAATTGTTAGGGTGAGAACTCGGTAGTGTCACAAATCATACATTTTATTAGTATGATATTATAAAAATAATAAATATCATTTATTTTTATTTTATTTCATTATCTAGATTATTAAAAATATCAGTGAAAATTTAGCTTACATATTCGTTAAAATTTAGATTGATTTGTTTATAATCAGATATAAAAAGATTGATATGATAAACAAGATTTCATTTTATATTTGTTGGAATTTTGCCATCGATTCGAAGAATCATAACAGTTTACCGTATATTTTAAATTGACACGTTCAATGTGTAAGAAAGGAATTTTTTATTAAGTATTATTAGGCTGAAGTTTGTGTGTTATATAACTATCAAATTTTCATAATTAAAAAATTAAATGTTTAAATATTATTAATATATTTTTAACTAGATATGTATATAAGCCATACGTAGTATACAATAATAAATAATATTTAATTATTAATATAAAGAAAATAAAGCTAAAATATATCTTATATTTAATTGTCCTTAGAATTATTCTGCATAAGAAAATTATTTTCCAAGATAACGAGCATTTATTATTTATAATTACACACTAACTTTATCTTTCCTTAATCTTTTCCTTGTAATGGTAATTGTATTTTTATATCGTCGGTCTTATTTTTTAAACTCAAATATATTAATCAAATATTCCGCAATACATAGTACATAGTAAATAATTTCAAAGCTAAGTCTTAACTATGTGTTATAAGAATGATTTTAAAATATTAAAAAAACATAAAAAAAAACAAAATATCGATATATGTTTAGATTCATTAATTGATTTTTATTGTGAAATAATTTTTTATTTAAATTTTAAATCTTTAAACCAGACTTTAGTTTCAGTTTCGTATTTTAATATTGTTACCCTGTTGTAAAGCATTAGATAAACATCTATATGGTGAGATACAATCCTTCTCGCTCGCTCGCGTGTTTAGTGACGAGAGTGAGTGAAAGATAAGGGCGTGCGTTACATGCGTTCCGCACGCCCACTTCTTCTCACTCACTCTCATCACTTAATGCGCGAGCGAGCGAAATGTTTATCATTGTACACACCTGATGAATATACATATACAGTAATAAAAGTGATAAAAACAGCTACATTTTTAATCCATATAATAAAAAAATATCCAAGTGTTTTTTGACAAACTTTACATATAAAGCTTATAAAATTAATTTTAATTAGGCGGTAAGACTTTTTGTTTTACATGCTGTAAATTGTTATATTTAATCTATAAATTGTAATTAAAAATGATGTTTGAGTATTTTCTGAATGCAAAAGTATTTTGAAATTTACAAAATAAAAACTAGGATATATAAAACTTTAAAGAAACGTACGAGACAATTTTTAACGAAATAACTAACTAGTAAATAAGTAAATGTATGACAAAGTAAGAGTTATTAAAAATGAAAATTTACACTTTATTACAACATATTTTGTAGATTAACGTTATGAACAATCTGTGGCCATTTTTTTGACTTTTGAATTTTCGAAAGGAGCCTGTTCATAAAAATCAGCATAAATCTTGTTATTATGTATATCTTGTTATTAAACATATTGAAGCCTTGATAGTAAAAACTAAAAAACTACTATTCCACATACTATACATAACTATGTATTAATTGTGTCATATCCAATTATTAATGTAGCTCTTTAAATATTTTCGTTTCTTGTGATTCTTATGTGTGAAGTTAAATAAATTAGTTTTTATTTTGAGTGGACTATCGAATTATTTTATTTTATTTATTTTACCTAAATAAGGGGCAATAAAATAGGTATTTTTAATTATAAAAAATATAAATATTATTGTGTGAGTGGCTCAAAAATAAATCTTGTAAGTACATTAAAAGTTTTTATGTATGTATTGTGTATCAAGATTAGCTGCTACTTCATCGCAAATTCGTATCTATCTGTTTCGTCTGAGGTCAAAACAGACTCGGTTTTCGCGCAATATAAATTAGAACGCGATGCACGTTGAATACTGTTAACTTTAAGCATATTCATGAAATTCCATTGGAGCGTGTTGCTTTTGGAATTGAGTAAACACAATTCGAAAACCGGGCGCGCCGGTAACCGACATCCACTGGATGGGTTTGTATGTGTGTTTGTGCGCAATAATGGATTACACAAATATGTGCAGTTGTTTGTTTTATCTCCTGACGAATCTGCTCCAATCCCCAGGACACTCGGACGCGTTGTATGTGTGGCAATAGAGCACTTTTGGCGCTTTGTTCGAAAACCAGTTCTGTTTTGTTGGCCGCAATGAGTCAGTGCCCCGGTTCTTGTTTGATATCAATTACTAAGATCAGTATCGCAGTTGCATTATTTTAGCTCGAATGCTGTGAACTCGCACACTCTGCGTATGAAAGGGCTCTATTACGCAATAGGGCTGTCAAAAATATAATAAAAATATCTATTTATTCATATTAAAGACAAATATTATTACACATACGGAACACGAAAATCATTCTAATCCTAAATATGCTAAATTATTGTAGCTCTATAATAAATATAAAAATTATTTCATACTTTCACTATTCTGGTAGATCTTCAGTAAGTAAGCATAAAAATTCGTTGTCACTTAAAACAATATTGCAAAATATCTTAGATTTATGAAAATATAACGCATGTAGATAAATTGACATAAGTGAAAAAAAGCAGATAAATTAAGAAATATATATTATTATCTTACATTAAAATAAATTAAAAGATTTTTTTTAGTTCTTAGTAGTTTCTATAAAGTTTAAAATAATAAAGTTAGCTATCGATACAATAATATTTTTAAATAACAACATATTTACAAACAAATCTGAATAAAACCTTATACTTACGATTTACTGTTTGAGTTTTAATTATTGATATATTAATCAATCAAAATCTTGAATTTATAATACATAGCTTGTCGTATATTATTAGCTTCAAATTCATTGTTATCTTTTTAACTTATAACAATATTACTATTGCTTACTATTACGGGTCAGAGTTAGCTTATTTTGGTAAGTAGGTATATGGCTTAATCATCGGATGATTATATTTGCTCAATTTAAGAATATAAAATATTCATATTGTAAAAAAATAATATTCAATTACT
This sequence comes from Plectrocnemia conspersa, assembly GCF_051122295.1. Taxonomy (NCBI): domain Eukaryota; kingdom Metazoa; phylum Arthropoda; class Insecta; order Trichoptera; family Polycentropodidae; genus Plectrocnemia; species Plectrocnemia conspersa. The sequence goes on along the minus strand of NW_028277176.1, from coordinate 25,821,417 downwards.
TTTTATGTAAATTTTGGCTAGCGATTAAAATTATCTGACATTTAAAAAAAATTACTGCATTTTTTTTAGAAATTAGAAGGCTAAAATATAATAAATCTTCCTTTGGTATCCTTTTATAACCTTCAAGTGTTTTGTTGTGGTTTTCCAATATAAAGTTATTTGACTTTTTTTATTACTATTTTTTTTATTACCAGAAAAAACTCTATCAACAAATTTTGAATTCAATGACTTTATCGATAATTTTTATAGTAAGTTGCTGAGGTTTTTAGCAAAAAATCATTTTTGCTAAAAACATGCAAGAAACAGATGTCTAAATATTTTTAGTCTCAGTTTAATTTTTTTTATCTTAGTGAATACTTTACTTACACCAAAGGATAATTAAAATCCAAAATAATTATAAAGTAGGATCGCTAAGTTATTTTGACACGCTTTAAAATCATTTGCCTTAGATTGTCATCAACGAAGTATATAGGTAAAAAATTACGAACACGATGCAAAAAAAATGCAAAATCTAAACCATTGATAAAACGGTATTCATAAAATCCAATAATTTACTAAATCAATGGCGTCAAATACAACAGAAAGTAAGGATAAAAACATATTTTTTAAAAGCCTTTTTTTATTTATAAGATAATATGGGGTTAAATAAATAAATAAAACATTTGTTCGTTATCTTTTAAATAATTTTAAGATTAGTTTATATTGTTTCATGCACTGTTTTACAATAAAAAAAATTCTTGTAAATATTATAATTTTGAAGGATGTAAAATAAAGCAATAGTTTAGAACCTTATTAAATTTTAATATCATAATAACACACTGATTAAAAATTTCACTACTTATTTTCGATGACGTTTTTATTCTGATATTTTTACATACTCTACCTAACGAATTATTAACAAGTAAAGATATTATTTTTCACTATCGCTGATTCATCAGTATTACCCCATAAGGAAGAAGATCCCTAAGGTTACAGACCATGGAGATCATTTCAAATTTCCTATTGCAGCAAGTGCTAAAAAACTTAAAAAATAATTAAAATCTTTAAAGAAAATTTGTATCCAAAAACAGATTATTTTGTAATGCATTTTAGAATGACGAAACACAAAGATCCTCTTAATTAACCTTGTATCTAAGACATATTATTTTGTTGCTAATTATAATACTATTAAGAGACAAGTTTAATCATTTTTTTGATATTTTATCAAGAATTGCTATTGAACTATTTACTAAGCCCTAGAATCGTTTGATCATATATTATGAATTTAAAAATGTTAAAACTCGAGGAATGTTATATTTTTTGTTATCTTTCTAATAAATTACATTTAATTATTGGTTACCTAGTATTTTATATAACAAAAATTCAATTCTATTTTTTCATAAAAGGAAAAACGCCATAAAAAAAGCATGCAGTAATTAAAAAATAAAATACTGAAAACCTTTTTAAAATTAGAATTTGCAATAAAAATGTATTGCTTATTCAAGCGTAACACCACAAGTTTGTAATATATTAAAATAAAATACAAAACAAATCTAACTTTCTAAATAAAACAATATTTTGATTTCATATTTCAACTTTATTTTTTTAAGATAAATTCATACAAACAGAATTTATTTAAGAAAATATAGTGCTTTATGAGAGCTTCGTAACATAAATATTTTATGAGATGAAACGGTTTACTGCATATTAAAAATTATTACAACTTGTGTAAACAGCTACCACGCAAAGAAACAAATAATCTTATACAAATAAAAATAATTTTATTGTTTAATACAAGAGAATTATAGTAAATATTTTTATATTACAATAGAAATCAAATGATACAATTACAGCACATGGAATAACATTAAAGCATACTTTTTTATACCCAGAGAAATATTCATTTTTATAATGTGCTTTCCAAATAAAATTATTTAGTATCACAGCAACTATATATAAATTTACTTTGACAACACAACAATAAAATACTGAATAATTCATAAGCTTGCATACAAATTGAACTTGATTTAAAGCATATGAATATACAATATAAAATTTATACCAATCCAAATATGAATTGAAGGGTCAGCTATGGATTGAATTAGGCGTTTGAAATTGAATAATATTTATTTTGCAATAATGCCAATTGAAATCGAATTTCGTTCCTACAAAAAATACAACCCTTGCGACACGTTATATGGCACAGGACAAAGCCCTTTAGCAAGGGCTTTGGTTTCGTTTTCGGGTCGCGTGCTTTGTTCCCTATTTCATTTTGCGAAGGGTATAAAAATGCAAACACTATGCATTTCTCGATGCATATCGCTCCTTTCACCCGTGCCTTACTATTATTTTTTCAACAACCATTGTCTATTATTCTGATGATGATGGTTGTTATTATTTTATGAGGAAATGCGTAATGACCGGGTGAAGTTTCTAATGACCACTCGAGACTGGGCAGTATTGTAGGACCGTTACGCACCGTGGTAATTGTGGATATATTGATTTGTATATTATATTTTAAAATTATTATTAAGAAATTTAAAATAAGTGATATAGATAAAATATTAATATATAATATTGATTAGATTGCGAATCATATTTCCTATTGCATTAAATAATTTTATTCATTGCGCACACGGTACAAAACTAACTAGGACAGTTAGTCATTAAATAACAATGTACACAATATGAACCGTGTTTTACGACGTCTTTTGCAAAATAAAGTCTCGATAAATTTTGTGTTAGCTTCTAATTGTTCTTTTTTAAATGTTGCTGTGCTTTCAATGCGAGCAAACAACTTCCATATATTTGCATAAAGCTCTTTCCAGCGGTGGGCATTGAATTATTCAAAGGCGTGTAAGTATGATTTAAAACGCCATTATATTAATGCGCCCACGTCAGGCCTCCTTATGAAAACTTTTGTGTTGTGTCATTCGCAGTCTTGTGTATCTTTGTATCTTTTGCAACAATCGAGGGGATCTGCAATGAAACGCTTACATTAAGAATGATATTACGCGGGCATGTGGGCCCTTGTGGTCTTGTAAATAGTTTGTAACTTTAATTATATGTACTCTAATAAATAATAATTGTGACAATTATTTCATTAGATATAACAAATTATGCATACGATCTAAACAGTAGCTTTTTTATATAGTACGTAAATACATACCAATTGTATTTAATTGTATGTAATGTTTATTAATGTACGATATGATTTGTTACGGTGTAGAAATTTAATTTTCAGATTAATACTGTAGCATTAGTAAATATCAAAGGAAGGGCAAGGGTGGTTGCCCTGAGCTTTAATTTTTTTGTAAACGTGATCCTATAGAAATGAACATAACTGTGTGCTGTTTATGATGGCTTTAGTACTAATTTTTTCAAAATTTCTATGAAATTTTGCATATTTTTGCTTTGCAATTTCTTTGGTTTGGTTCAAACAGATTAATAACATTTTGTAGTTTTTTCATTGAATAGACTTTTCGAAAACTAAATAGGCTTACATTTGAAATCTTTATGATCTGTTTTATTTTGATTTGATATAAGAAACTATTAAAATGATACACAAACACAATAAATATGTAAGAAAAATGCGATAAAACCTGTTAACAGTGATAATATTTATTTAGTTTAATCATTGAAATTATATAAGTACGATAAAGTTTGAAATCACGATAAATATGGAATACTATATATCTTTAATAGTGCAGATTCAATTGAATATGTATGTATATATAATTATTACTAACAGCAAAAATTAGGTTTTTTAATTTTAAGTCATGACTATAATAATTAAATCAATTAATTTCTATTTAAATTCTTAAAAAATCAGAAAAAAATACAATTTCTTGAGTATAATAAAAAAACCTTTATTCACTAGAATATATAAAATCATAAACTTACGTTGAAAATAAGTACTTTTTAGTCTTTTCAATATTATATTAGGTTGTTTCATTTTTTATAAGATAAAATCCCGTATTTTAATATTAAAAAGTTTAAAAAGCGACTTTTCTCAACAATTTTATAATGAATGAATCCTTTGATTAAAAAATCTTAATTTTTAGATAATGTAAAGTCGTCAAAGGCTTTTATTATATTACTCTGAATATTGAATATCGTTTTTCAAAAATAAAAAGTTTAAATGTTTAAAAATCTGATTATCTGCAAGGAAATAAGGGAGATGGTAAAAAATTTTCAATTCTAAATCGCATATTTTGTCTGAGGTCGTTTTATCATAGAGAATTATATCTCTAAGTTTATTTATCAATATAGTGTCTAATTATTTATCAAAGGCGTACCACTACAATTAAAAGAAAAAAAAAAATATTTAATTAATCATATAAAAACTTTGTTTGGAAATTATTGTGTTAAAAATAATATATAAATAATCTCCCCAGAATACCACTATACTGTCATTTTTTAATTTTTGAAGTTTTAAAACTTATTTGCTATCTAACCATTGTCCTGATCTCTTCTGATAGTCGAAGAAAATCAATTTCTCAATGTAGGTAATGATTATTTGGCAAGACTAGACTTTAAAACGTTGGTGATTTTGCCTTTTAGTCAATTTCTGCGGTAGTCATTTATCCATTTTTTTAGCTTTCTAAGGTTGTCGTGAAACAATCAACTACGAATGTTTAAATAGTTGGTTGTGTACTAGCTTCAATAGTTTTATCTTTTTTATTACCAGCAGATGGATGTCTTTTACGGGGCTTATTTTAAAGGTTATTATCGTCTGTAAGAAACAGTGAAAATCAGCGTAGAGTACTTTGACTAATATGACCCTCGCTAAATCTTAAATTGGTATTTTTTATGGCCTGTACTGCACTGTGTTTCAGTATTAAAACAAGAACGTTAATATTTTGTTAACACCATGATACATAGAAACTTGAAAAATAAAAAAAAAACAAGTTTATTTATCATAAACGTCTTGTTCCAATCCGTTTGTTTATAACTGAATAAAAAACAACCTAATATATCTTATTACTACTATTAGAAAAAAACTTTCACCGTCACTTTTAATATAAGAGAAGTTAAATTATTTATATAAAGCAATGACTATTACACAAAAATTCAGTTAAAAACTGTTTCATATTTTTTTTATGAAATATGATATTTTTTGCATTCAACTTGTATAAATATCAGATATTTATATATTAAGATATATATAAAATATTAAGTTAAAGAAATTTGAATAAAAAATGATTTATAACTGAGTAACTAGCACATATCGACATGTTATCTCGTTTTGATCTATCTTTGGCTGGAAAAAATGCAAATTTATGAAGATCTAAATTTAATTATTACTTTGTTACTGTTATGAATATTCATGTTTTAAGATTTACAATAAATACAAAAAATGATTTTTCAACAATAAATTGCAGACCGTCGAACCCCCATCAATTAAATTTTAACAACGATTTTTAAAATATTTATCTACACCATCTTAGATCCTTATTATTTTTATTTTATTTGTTTATCATACGGCTTCTCACAGTTGGTTTACTTTCATATGTATGTATGCAAATGTAAGGTTAGCAAAGCATATAGCATAAATACAATCATCCTTTCAACGTATATGCAATTCTGACTCGTTATCGATATGTTTTATTGCAGCTGTAGGAATTTGCAGGCCGTGCGATTTTCGCCCCTGGCCGTTTTTCCTGTCAAAGGCGTGCCACTTTAACCGGCACGTTCTCCTTTTATTACTTTTAATTATACTCGTCGCACTTTTTTTCACACGTCTTATATGGTAATCGTCGGCGATTTGGTCCGAATTTGCAAATGGATTTATGCAAAGCGTAATATACGGCCGTGAACGTGAACCTTGTTCTTGCGGCAAAAATTATTATAGCACATCGGCGTTGTTATTATTTAAAAAAAGCATATATTTACTAAAAAAATAGGCGCAAAAATTATTAAATTGTTATAAAGTATACATTTCGCGGGGTCAAATTTGAATATCGCTCACATGTGCACGATTTATTTCTTCTTAACAAAAGAAAATATGTATATTGCGCATAATGCGAGGTTTGGGGAAATAATATACATTATTATTATGCAGCGGATAATTTTCAATGGAGGAACGGACGTGTTTATGTGTGTTTGGCGTGATATTTTAATTCACTTTGAATTCAACGGAAGTTTAACTTTAAATTAAAATATAACTTCGTAAAGAAGTTTTTTAAACGGAAAATTTAAAGTAAAGTTGCTATTTTTACACCTTTACATAAAATAAAATCAAACCATACATGAATTAAAAAAAATTAAACTAAAAAAATTTTTGCTTACATAAAAAAATATTTAAAGAAACATTTAGCAGAGTAATTTGTCTCATATAATAATTATATATTTCCTAAATTTTAAAAGAGATTTTTAAAAAATCAACATAGTATGTATATACAATATATTAATAAAGTGTGAGTAAAGAGTAAATAAATACTATTTTTTAGTAAAGAGAATTTTTAAGTAAAGAGTAAATTTAAGAATTTAGTGTATAAAGTAAAAAAATAAATTAGTTTTCTTGAATATTTTGATGTATGTTTTGATTTTTTGCGTTGTTGCTTCATTTTACATGTTTAAGTTGATATATATAAATTCATTATTGATACTATTTTTTTTAAATCTGGTAGAAATTATATCATTTCAGTTTTTTATTTGTAGCGTTACATTTTTTTTGCTATAATTACCTATTTTTTCATTAAATTTATTTATTTAATTTAAATTAGGACCAGCCTTATTTAATAGGTTACCTCAATGCGTCACAATAGTCGAAAACAATATTTGTATTATTTCAATACACAAAAAAATATGTATATAATTAAAATATTATAATACACAAAAAATGGTGCATAACGCCTAAGAAGTATTTCGCTGTTATTAATCCTGGTTAATAGTTTTTATTAAATTGCAAAATAATTCTTTTATATACATTAGTAGTTTTGAGGACAAAATAAATTATAACATATTTATAAAATAACGACATTTATTTTTATCAAAGTAAATGAGTCATGAAATCTTGTTGATTGAAAAAAGATTTGATTATCACTTCTATAAGCCGGGGTTGTTATTATAGACTAATTATTTATCTCTAAATTGATTTATATATTGACTTTATTTTTATGATTTGGTATTGTATAGATATATACATTGAGCACGTGTGAATTAAAATTTGATAAACGTTGCATTTAGAATATGATCTGTTACATTAAACTCAACTATATTGGAATAAATACATTGATTAACAATAATATAGTTATTGAAATTATATTGTATGCTATTAACACAAATAAGTGGATAATCTGTATTATCAAAAATATACATAATAACAATTCAATCGTCTCAAAATGTTACAACACAATACCGAATAAAATATAACGATCCATAAATTCAGCACGTAACAATTCAATTCGAAACCGATACATTATATTATAAATGCAACACCTTAACAAACAAACAAACAATACAATCGTCGGCGCGTTTCGCCGTCGACATGCAAAGCAATAAACCATTTAGTTAATTTGCATACAAAAACGGTCCAGTTAAAAAAAGTTAACCGAACCGCGCAGCGCTCGAAAATTTATACGCTCGCATATTTATCATTATGCAAGTAGTAATTCAAATTAATACGCAAAACCTTATTACATGCCTCTTTGACAATAATGATAGTCTCTCTCGCTCGTGTATGATAAAAAAGGGTTGCATGCACTTAGGAATGTGCACGGTGGCAATATATTATGGTTAAAGTAACCGCACGAGTGCACACGCGGTTCAAAACTAACTCGCGACGGTTAGTATGACCTATAACAATGTTCGCCATATGAACTATGTTTTATGACGTGCTTATAAATTGTCGTGATAAATTTCGCAGTTGGTTTCTGATTGTGTTTTAATACAGGGTAAGATTAATAAAGACTAAATGTTGTAACTTTATATAAAATATTAAATTATAACATTATAGGACGTCTGGGGTACTAGAAATTTATTTTCTGCGACTCTCACTAAATATGCCGTTATCACTATTTCTCTGTTTCTTGTCAACAGAATTTTTGAATTTAGATGACTCGTCAGAATATCCATTATTAAGTGATCACTTATCTTGTCTGTCTACCGCGCCATTGAAATTCCCGTATTTTTTCGTTTGTGTCACATATTGGCCGTCACAGTCAATCTCAAAATAAAATGATTTCAATTAATATTTTATATTTTTATCTTTTTTCTTTATTGTAGTCACTATTTTATACATATATTTAATATAAATATTTCACTAATCAATTTCATCAAATCATTATATATTTGCTTTTAAAAGCTCAATAATTATACATATGTATATCATCACATTTATACGCAGCTTTTTAAGAGCACACATTTTGAGCTTCATTCTCAAGAAGATCCAAGACATTCAACGTCCCAATTAACGCTCGCTCTTAACCATGACCCGCATGAAAAGGCCGAATAGGCAAAAGAGCACATTACTACATACTCTCGCGATCGTGCACTTGTACCGGTTGGTATTTTACACGGATGGCTTCGGCGATAAGAGAGCCGGGCCGGTTTTTCGGTATTATCGGGCGCCATCTTGCTCCGCGATCCGATCTGCCGACTTTCTATGGACAAAAACGAAGCGAAGAAGAAGGATCGCGCTTAATAAACTATTACGTCACGAAGCCGACGAAAGGCCCATCAAAATCTGACCTCCGACCGATCGTGACTTTCGGCGCTAGCTAGGTTCACCGGGCCCCGATGATAAGACGTATCGGATTAATGATCGTTCGGGTGGAGAGATTTACGATCCGGTTGAAGGTTTTGAGTTCGGAAAACTAAAAAAAATAGTATCACATTTGGTTGATTCTTTCGGTGCACACTAATCTGGAAATGGAAAACGATAAAGACGGATCGTAAAAATCGATCTCTCCTATCAACACTATCATATTTAAAGCATGATAATAAATATTTACACTATATAGGCCGATGGCACAACATGTGTGTCATGGCCTGAATAATTGTTTAGAGCCGATGGCACAGCAAGTGTACCATGTTTTGGTCAACAGTTACTCTCCGGCAATACAGCTTCTGTACCACGATTTTTTTTTTTTAAATATATTTGAAAAAAATTTTACGACTTTATTTATTGTCATAATTTATAAACTTTACATTGTATTAATTAATTAAATTTTAAATATATTTTTTATTTGTTGCAGGTAATTTGACAAACTCTGCTGTCAGCGTATTTAATTTAAGGTATTTATTAAGTTCAATTTAAAACTAAAAATTGTAAAATTAGTAACTAGTGGGACTCTTAACATTTTTTCCCATTCAGAGATCCTTATAAAATTGTCTTTAATTCCAATTTTTCCCGGAAATTATTATTGACATGTCAGTTCGTAAAATAAATAATAATATGTGTAACATAGGGGTGATAATTTGTTTAAAAAACAACTGTTCGTCATATAATATTCTGTTAGTGTAATAGTATTGGTGATATATGTACATATATAAATATTACAAAGAAGCTTGATAAAAATATTTAAAGGAGCAAATTTTACCAAGAGTATTATAAATGTATAGAAATACAAAAAATGTTATCTTTATATATCTTCAATACATTTTAATAGTATTTTAATAAATATTTTATAATTTACCCATTGGGCGAACGCATTTGAATTTATAAAACTCAGTTACTAAATACTTTCAAAAAAAATTTACAATTTTAAGTTGATTTAATATAAAGCTTAAATTTAAAAAAATAATCATAATATATGTATGTTAAAGTATAAATCCTAAACTAAAATTACTTAAAGAGTAGAAAAAGTACTTATTTGTTTAATGAAAATAACGTGATTTATAAAAATGCATTTCATAAATCACGTTATTCTATTCTGCATCATAAACAAGGCTTAGAGTTTTTCTTTAAAGTAAGAGAATAAAAAATATATTTAGAAATATTTTTAGAATTATTTGAGCATTTTTTAAAAAATAATGTAAATATTTATAAAACAATAAAGATAAGGATATAAAGAAATCAATATTGTATATATCGTAAATTCAGAATAATTGCTCTTTTTTTCAGCTTTGTTGTTCATTAGTATTTGTGGTTAATTAGTTCTAAAGTTAATATATACTTTTTGTTTTGGTAAATAAAAATATCCTTGTTGGCTGCTTAATTTTTGCGAAGGATATACAATACAAAGTAAACGTTTTGTTGTTTTGAAATACAAAAAAATACAAATATAAGTTTTGTTTTAAGAATAGAATTGCCAGTACACTTCAGCTTGCTTTTTCAATCTTAAAAACCTTAAAATATATTTTTTCCGCTCAAAGGTTAAAATAAAAGCATAGAAAAATCCCTTAGTCTGCTTCTTAGTTTAGTTATAAGAAAATGTGCTGAAGAATAATCTTAGTAAAAATATTAGTAAATGTGAAAATTATTTTTTAAATATCGCGTTACGAAACATTTCCCGCAAAATTTTAAATTTATCATTATATAGAAAATCTAGTATGTTTAAAGCTTCAAATTATTTTTATGTTTTTTCAAGTGACTCTATCAATTTTTTAAACTCTGTAGAAGCTACAAATAAAAATATTTTATTGTCAAAAATAGCGATAACTTAACGATATAATAATAAAATAGGTATAAGGTCAGAATAGCATACTCCGTAAGGTCTAGACTAGTAGCTCAGATGCCAAGGGTTCGGGCAACGGCAGCAAACTCAATTTTTTATCTATAAAATGCAAATAATAAAAACCGGCCTGATATTCAAAATGACATCTACTAAATATAATTATTATATAGATGTCATCGGTTGTTAATCTGTTAGTCTGGTGGTTATTACCTACTTGTAGGTATTCATGTCTAACTGACTTACCCAGTTGGTACATTGGGCTTATGCCTTTTAGATTACAAACGAATATTAAAAAATATCGAATTTGCTCTGTATTTTTAAATATGGAATTGATATTGAAGTTTTCCTTAAATCTTGTATTTTATTTATTGCTGTGACTTATATTATTGAAAACATTACTCTCTGTTTTGCTTTATCAATATTTTATTTAATTAATAAACTTATTGATACTTGCTTAAAATTTTAAATGATAGTATTTTTAAAGCTAAATATCTGTAATTCTTAAAATGAAATACGAATGACTTTTTTTAAGGCTAAATTCTTTAACACATCATTTTAATATTTTTATTGATAAAACAGCTTCAAATATCACATGGACAAGTTGTAAAACAAATGTTATTGGACAAGTTGAAATTGTCGCATTGAGATTTTTAAATATCTAAAGAAAAGTAAAAATCATTTTTTACAAGATTATTTGAAATTGTACTTTACACATGTTTTTATAAACATTAATTGTAAAATAAAAAATACGAAAAAAATATTTGAAAAACTTTTAAATTATATACAAGCTGCTGGTATTTATCCATTTTCTTGCTTATAAATTAAATTTAAATTAATCGTAATAAAAATACAATAACCCTTTATAAAGTTAAATAAAAATTATTTAAATAATTGTGTTTAGAAATATTTAAAATATTTATTTAATTAGGATCATAAATATTTATAATGTATCCACATTTAAGTTTGGTCTTGTCTTTGTTACTCCCAACATATTTGATTTTCTTTCGAGCGAACGTTCTATAATCCGATCAGTACCTAAAAAATACAAGGAATGTATTTTAACATATTTTTCCCTTTATAGCACAAAATCAGGGCATACTTTTAATTTTATTAGGAGAATATTAAACCTACGCTATGCTAATAAGTATTTAATCGAGGTATCATTCACTGACAAGATAATTGGTAATTTTTGCCATTATTTTTAAATTATGTCATTATAATTTCCCCATAACAAATTAATTAAACGTTAAACCAACATTCTTCAACTCGAGTTATTCGCCTCAGAAAAAAATCCACCACGAGATTACAACGCTAAAGAAATGCTCAGAATTTTTGCGACAATTATACCTACAATTATAATATATATTTAACAATTAAAATTTACTAAGAAGAATAACTCAAAGTTAAAAAGACGTAAAAATGCAAAACAACAACGTAAATTTTCCTAGATCTCCCCTTATGGTAACAGCCGTCTTTTATAATAAAATTTAAAGCGGTGGGGTTTATTATAATGTTTTATAATATGCCATATATGACCATTAAGCAACAGCGTAAATGAAATTGCCTATTAACTGCGCGTCAAAAAGAGTTACTCTTGTAAGGCATTTACTGCTGTTTTTGCCATTAAGGCTACTGTGTTGCCGCTAGGAACAATTAAAAGCATAATAGGGTTTTATTGTGAGCATCATTCCGGCTTTTTCTGGGACTGAATTGCGAAAATTCTTTAAATGCAAGCATGCGACGAAATTCAGCCCTGGATATGACAATTATTGTCGGGAACATACGAAAAGACAGGAAGCGCATGTGCTCGATGTATAATAAAGCTGTCGAGAATAGTATCATTATATCATGTGTGCATGTGTATATGAAACGAAGCTTTTTGTGAAAGTGTGCGACGTTGAAAAGTTAAACTTGTGTCGGTCACGCCATCACAAAGGGTTATTTCTGAGGGCATTGCGGGTGATAGTAATTTTGGCGATTTGAAGAATTCCCAGCTGTTTTATTGTTATTCTACATTTATTTAAATGTTTATTTTATAATTATATTATATTTTGATAATTTTAAGATCGTTAAATAAAAATAGCTCATATTCATAAAGAATAATCAATAATTAAAGATGATTTAATACCATTTACAAGGCAAATATATATCTTTACAATATTTATCAATTATTTAATTTATTTATTATTTAACACTTTTATTGAATTTTAATATATTAATATTTAAAACTTGCTTTAAAATATATGTATGTAATAACAACTTTTGAGGTTATTAAATCTTATCTTAAATCAGACAAGAGCTAAAACACTAATGATAGAATATTACAGGAGAAGTGGATACGCTTTTAATCTATCTAGTAAATCTAATTTTGACGTAAAGTGAAATTAAAATTGAATTTTAATAAAATTATAAAAATATACATAATGTAATGAGACGTTTTAAATTATACGTAAAACATAATAACAAGTCTAAATTAACTTGAGATGAGTCACGTTTTAACGTTACGTGTAATTAAAGATCCGTTAATTTTTTCAACGTCAAGAACAACACACACACTTATAAAATATCAAATTAACGAGATGAACAATTATAATAGTACGCGTCAAAACGTCTTTCTTAATTATCGATTACAGCTAAACTCTCGAACGAACACAATACAACAATTGTAAAGACTTCCGCGAAAACCCATTCGCCGATGTAAGATTTCATCATCGCACACTTAACATTTTGACTTTGCACAACCGACACTCTTTCGCCAAAAGCCCTCGAACACTTCGAAGACAATGAAGTTCGGGTTTCAAATTTTGGACCTCGGGTATTGTGAACTATGGCGGATAACAGAGAGATAGTATCGGTTGCCAACAATTTGGATTATGTTGCAACGTCGAACTCACGAGGCTTGTTAGGAGACGGAATGATGGGAAGATTGTGCGGTAATTTAAGATGGGAAACTGGGTCATGATAACACATACATACACGCCTGAGTAAATAGATGCGGGTGTGAGAAGATCGCCTCTGGTACGAGACACGAAATTGGATGGTTTTGGCTTTTGGTGAAATATGGCGCAAAGTCGATTTGAAGTGCGGTTTGTTTGATCGGTCGCGGTGTGTGAGATGAGAAGATGGCGCTCCAGGCGCGTGACGGTGTGACGACATTTGTTGAAATTCAGTGCCGAGAAAGGGGTAATTGGAGGTGACGAGAAATTTATGATAAATGTTTATTGAAGTAATGATAATAATAAACACTTTTAAAATGTCAAATATGAAGTAATTTATTACTTTAGAAGTTTTGAGGCAGATGCTGGAATTTTTTTATAAACGTATATTAGTTACCTTGTATATAAATAAAGATGTCACTATCATGCAGTTGAGTTGAAATGGCAGGTCTTGAATGTCAGAGAGTATTCGCTGGCGTGTCGAGTTGTATTATTGTCGGCTGTGATTTTGGTGGAGAAACTGGGATTCGTCATAATGTGTTCTCTGGAGGATCTGCTAATGTATATCGTGTCGATGCATTCTCCCGGCTCGTCTCTGCTAAAGTGACTCCGTGGCGTATTTTCCCTTTGTAACCAAGTATCACATATTTTATAATGCTGGTTTAAGGCAGCTTTAAATATTTACATGTGTGGATGTTTGCGAGCTAATTGCATCGCTTCTTGGACACATCTCTAAGATGTGTTCACACTTTATTAGAAATATTTTATTAGGCGATCGGTTACCAAAGAGTCAAAAAATAATACTTATATGCGCAGGGAATATGTATTGTCTAATACGCATCCTTTATAAAGAAACAGTTATTTTCTTGGCGGTACTTATTGGTGATGAACGTCGTGGGACGGATGTGGTAGTCTGTGTAATATTTCTAAGTAACAACCCAGGTATTTTGTCACGAGATCTTTCTTCTATTATTAGGCAAATATACTATGCGTGGCTCCGCTTTCGAAACAAATTAAATGATATCTCATTTAATTTATTTAATTTATTATCTGAAAAATATTATTTTAGATTTAATTTTGAATATAACCCTTTTTCTAACAAATTATACCAAAAAAAAATTATTAATATTTTTGTGCTTGTTTCTTTTAAACTATGGTATTTAAAAAAAATTAAAAGCAAAGTTTTGATCTGTAAATTAAATATTTTAATTAAAAAAATCACTATAAAAAAATATACGTTTTGCTATTACAGTGATTTATGTATAGACTAAGATTTTTTTATTAAATATTTTTTAGAATATATGTACGTACATATTTTTTTTATTGCATACAATATTACTAAATGAAAAGTAGTTTTCTGTAAGCATAGGGTTACTCAAAAACTGATTATTACTGATTAATAATTAATTTAATTCTAATAAGTGATTGTAAATTAGCTGTTGAAGTTTTTTAATAATTTTCAATATAACCTTTGCTTTTAAAAAATACAACACAAACATTTTTGATAACATTTTTATAATTAGTAATAATATTTCAAATAAAGTCAAGGCTTAGTGTTTATTGAAATATGTTTTGGTATAAAAATCGCTACAAAAATTACTAATTTTGCTTAAATAGTGATTTATCCATAGATGCTGATTTTTTTATTAGTTATTTTAAAGCACATACCTACATAGTATATATTTGTTACGACAAATACCTATTTCAATTAAAAAAAGATTTGCTTCAAATTAATTATATATGTATATTATTTTATAATATAAGTAATGATGAAAATACCATTGAAATTAGTATAAAAAATAGGTTAACCAAAACTTGAAAATTCGCAAAAAACTTATTTTAACAATAGTTTTATCCTATCTTTGCCGCATAACATAATTTAAAAATTTCTTTATTTTATAATTACTAAGTATGAATATATGTTACAATGCAATTTAGTAAAACAGTAGTTGGGTATTAAGCGACTTACAGTTTCATTGAACTTTTTAATTTTTACGGATTAAAAATAAAATTATTAATCGCTTTGTTGCAAAATAAAGCAGCATATTGGAGTAAAAAACGATAGAAATAATTAATTTGTCCAATAAAAATTGATGTAATCTGGAAATAATAATATGAGACCGGGTAGCAAAGTGTATAATGACAAAGCTGTCAAAAAGGCTGTAGTTAGATAAATGGGACAAAAAAAATACCCTTTATATAATATAATATTGGGAAAAATTATTCTAAATTCATTGTACCACAAAAAATACTACACTGATCTAGAATAGACTGTCAATGTTGTTGTTGATATATTTTCAGTTGTATATTAATCTAAAAACGGGCGACAATTGATAATTTATTTAACCCTTTAAACGGTAGCGATTAATTAGTGAGTCACATGTTATTTCTCTTCAAGCGTTAGTATCTCTTTTTGATTAATATAAAATACTTGGTTCACTGATAAATTAAGCTAAAAAAATAAATAATCAACAAGTGACTCACTGATGAATCGCTGGCGTTTAAGTAGCGAAAACAATCGTACTATCAACTTAGTGGATTAGTCAACCCCTGCCTTATTGATTAAATTTTATTTTTAACCTACATATACCGAGTTTGTCCACAATTTGTTGCTTGCGCCTCAATAAAAGAGCAAACATTTGCACGTGACTAATTCCAGTCTGGAAGCTTCTTACCACCCCTGAGCAATCTAGCTTTTCCTTGAGGTACAAACTTTTCTGAAAAATGCTAATCCGCCAATGATCCCACGTGCCACAAATAAAACGAGTCACGGGCGTCGTTTTTCTCTTTATCAAGTATTCACGAAGGACTCTCGCTAATAACGATAATAGACGGAGACTGCTTTTGATTAGGCCTGACCTAATTGAGCACCATGGCCAATTGCACAAGAGAAAAATCGCAAACATCTGACGGATTAAAATAAAAATTAAATATGGAGCCTCTGTAGCAATGAGTATATAATAGGCCCCCATAATAATGAGCGAAGATGGTCAGGAAGAAACAAATTACGGAAGACGTCTTAATTACTGGCTGTCATTCTCAGTTGCCACTTTTCTTGTTAATAATGAATGGTTAAAAAAGTAACATATTTTTTAAACGTTGTTTGCTTTTGTTGATTATACATTTAGATTATTAAATTTATATAAAGACGTCAGTAAAAATAGAGGGTAACACAAAATTTTAATGCGGAATAAAACTGTAATATTGATTTTTAATATAAACAGTTTTGACGAAATATTATGTTCTTATAAAAAATAGGACGGTGATGTTTTGATTACGTTTTTTCTCAGGAAATACATTAATTATATAAATCATCAATCAAGGAAACGGTATAATAAAACCGTATAGTTAAGTGCGCTATGCGTTACAAAACTGTATCACACAACAGGTATTTTAAGGCTGATATCTTAATCTTATCATGACTTACATGACACTATTGCTTTAATGGAAGCTGTCAAACTTATCTTTATTTTTGAATTTATAGCTTTATTTGAATCAATATATATGTAGTAAAAAATCTATCGGAATTTGATGATAAAAAATACATTGTTTTGATCATTATTTTTTTATAGCCATATGTAATAATATTTTTTTTGTTGGTTTTAAATCACTTTTTATAAACTTATATCACTTATCATCCATGTGTTGAGATGATTTGATATTGATTATTTGTGATTTAAAAAAATAATAAACCGCAAGATTGAGATCATCGCGCGATTAAAACAATTTAACTTTTTTTTATATTCAAATCCAAATTTCCGCGTATTGTGCAGTAGGGTTTAACTCAAATTGAATATTAAATTAATACTTACCGATTACCATAATTAATTATTTGTGGGACGTGAAGGTATTCAAATTTTTGCGGAGCATCAAAATTTATGGGGGATAATTTTTGACGATGCCTTCGCCGAATTTTTGCTAGGTGGGGTTCGAATCTTTTGAAGCAGCATAGTATTATTACCACTGGGTCGTGTAGTCAAACGAGCACCCACGGCCTTGTTAAGGAAATACACTTCAAACAGAGCAGCAGGTTGTATGGTAATCGCAGGTTGTTTGCCATATCGAGGTACATGGGAATAGGCTGACAACTTTTAATGAGCAACCATACGTAGTATTATAACCAGAAAAAATAATTAATCTCTTCTCTGATTTCATTATATAATATATTTAACAGTGCAATAATAAAAACCCGAACTTTCAAAAAAATATTAAGAGAGTAATAATGTTGTATTTTATATGGTTTGTTACTATAAATATATTATGAAACTACAATTTATTAATAAAAAAAATATTTTTTATATAATATCTCTAGTGAAAAAATAAATAGTTTTAAAAATATATCAACATGAACAAACATTAAAAATATATCAACATGAACATATTTTAAAAATAATATTATCACAAAAAGTATCAAGAAACCAAAATCGTAACCAAAATCCAAAATAATTAAAAAAATATTGTATAGATATAATTAAAGAGGATCGGGTTATTTAGTATTTTATACTATTTACTTTGAGAAACATTTTTATTCAAAATCAAAGCATAAAACTGTATCAATAATAATGGAATACTACAAAGGTTATTATAAATCAGTACAATATATTTTTATCGCATTAATTGAATTACAGAAATCCCGAGAATTTCTCTCTCTCCCTTTCCAAAGTTTTCCCAGAAACTTTCAAAACCTATTTAATAATATTAAGCAAAGTTTCCATGCTAATAGCATCATAATCCGTGTACACATAATGGTTTTCAATAATTTAATGTATTTGTTTATCAGCGAAAAGTTACTGTGCAAACGAGCAAATCGTCTTACGAGCGAGCGTTCCAAGTATCAATTTAATTAATAATAATTTGAAGACTCCGAAACTCCACGCGGGTGGGTGGCTCAAGCTAATGTGATAATATTGACATTCGTTAATTAACAAACTCGACGTTGAGACGGTATGCCTCGAAGCCGGGCCGATGTTGCGTTATAACGAGGCCCATAACCTATCATCACGCTCAATAACCGTTTTATCGATATGCCGATTCTTCTTTTATATAATTCGAAATTGTTCCTTCAAAACAACACTATAGGCATGAACACTTCTCCAGATGATCCTTCGGCTTAAATGTCTTTGAAGAGCGTCAATTCAACCTCACGCCATATGTTCATAGCTCTCATATACGAAACATTTTTTATGTATATATATTATATAAATAAGTATGTGTTGTATAAACATAGTATGTGTTATTAAAATTTAATGATATTTAATGTTATCCTGAAATTAATGTCAGTTTTTATATTTAAGTTTTAAAGGCCAGTAATGAATTGACCGTTGACACCTAGTATTTTTTTGGTGTTATATCTGTGTTAGTGCAAATCCTGATCTCACAAATTAATGATGGCTGAATTTATACAAATTAATCAATTACTACGAAATTGTTTAATATAAAAATATACAAAAAAGTCGACCACTATGGCCACTAAATATATTTATGAAGTGGTAGATGATTCATTAGATATTCGTGAATGTCAAAGATGATTTAATAAATTAGAACAGAAAATTACGATATCAAGATTAGTCTTGGATGTGGGCGACTAGCAAAGATAGACAATGATATCCTGGTTGCAAAAATGGAAGCCAATCATACTAAAATTATTCCTTAGCTGACCGAGAAATTAAGACAGAATAAACAAATATGGAAGGCTTGGAGACAATATATATAAATTACAAACGAATTGAGCAAAGAAAATAAGTCAGCGCATATCTGCATAAAACTAAAGCTTTTGGATTTTCAATCTAGTCGACTTTTCTTGATCATTTGATAACTGAAAATAAGAAATGGGTGTTGTATGACAACGATCATCGTAGAAGACATTGGTTATTTAAAGGTCTAGTGACATAACCAAGGCTCACTGTAAAAATATTTATTTTGTGTTTATGCTGGGATTGCAAAAGGATTGTGCAGTATGAGACTCTTTAACCTGGCCAAGCAATAACAGCAAGCTTTTTTATGGTCAGCTGTATCTTTGATAGGAGAAAGTAAAGAAATAAGGTTTTTTCTCATCAACCTTATGCTTCAGACCATGCTCCTTCTGTCTACTGTTTATTTTGATCGGTGCAACACTTTCTTGCTGTATAAAATGTAAAACAAATATAAAAGGGGGGCAGTAGGAATATTTTCAATCAAAACCTTCAAAAATTTTTTTTAAAAAATCTTATTTCTTTACAAAAAAAGTATATTTTTTTTTAAAATCGTTTTCTTACTCTTTTTTAAATCAACAAAATAAAAATAAATATTAAAAATATTTTTATATTACCTTATATATAGGTAGATAAATATTTATTATATATTCCATGAGACGTAGATAGAATAATCTAATCTGATGTTTATTTATTAATTTAATTACGTTTAAGTGAGCTCTAATTTCGAATAGAAACAATCTTTTTCTTCAAACAATCTAATAAAGCAATTAAATGCTTATTTACTAATTTTTATAAATTAATAATGTATTTCTTTTACTCTTTTCAGGTTCGCATCAATTGTTTTAATTACACTAAGCACAGCTAAGGTATGTTTTTAAAAATTTATCATATTAATATATAATAAGTTACTAGACAATTAAATTATCTAATAAATTTTAGAATAAGTACATTCGTAGATAAGCACAAAAAATCTTTAATAAATTATTCATTATACTTAGAAATAAAAAACAGTGGTTCAAAAATCGATTTAATCTTATTGTTTCACTTAATTTTTATTTAGTGTTGTGTTATATGATATATTGCTTATTTATTACTAAAGTATGATGGTACACTTTTGTTGTGAAATTACAGTTATATAGTCCTATTTAAATTATACCTCAAAAGCACATATAGCACAAAAAAACTGAGCTTTAAAAATCCGTATATATTCATATCAAAGATTATATTAATAGAAGCCATATATAATTTGAAATAAAATAACATTTAATGTTATATTATAGAGAAAACAATAAATCATCAAATACATAGTTTAACCAAATCGACCGCATGTTGATATAGACATAATAAAAAAGATCGATACTCTTCTAATTTGAAAGCGATTTGCGCCTTTGATTTTTACTTTTCCCCTTCGGGTTGCCTTTATTTCGTCCGTCAGTACAAACAAAAGGTACGAACCATCTATAATTTTGGTCCGACGATCAAAGGTGATTCGATAATTGCGTTTTTTGTTTGCACTTCCACGTTCTGCGGTCGTGACCGCTTGTGTTTCGGAGGGAGTGATGAACGCTGAAGAAAAAATACTACCAAAATCGAGGATCGAATTGAATGATTGGTAAATTGTTTTAATGGTGTGAAATTATCGAACCAACTTCTGACGCGGATTTTTTATGTGTATTAAATAAATAGGTTTTTAATAAATCAACACGCGAAAAATTTAAGAAGGCTTTAAACTCAATTTAACACAATGGATAACTTGTTTCTGTTAGACTCCTCTTGGTTGTAGTCCAAGTTGGACAGCACTTATATAATGCATTTAACTCTTTAGTATGAATATGTGAATGACAGTAAAAGTGTTTCGTGGAAAATCTCAAAAAAGCTTACAGACGAAATGTCTGAGACGAAGTGATTTTTGGTTATCCGGTTTTTAGTATTTATATTCATGGCCCTTCCTTCATTTAAGTTTTAGTTCTCCGCCTCTTTTATGTAGGACGATTTTTTTGAAAAAAATTGGCGTTTGCTGCTAAATCAGATTGTGAACAGCCATTTTTAAGGCAATATTTTGTCAAGACATGTATTTTAATTTTTCCTAATTTATGGCGTCAACTTTGCAACTTAAGCTATTAAAATGTTTTTCACGGTGGTGTCCTATTTTAATAAAAAAATATTTTTTTTTAGATGGTTAAAACATGCCAAATTTTCCAGTTGATAATAAAGTGGTTTAATTTATAAACATATTTATATACAAAAACATACATACATATAATATATTATACAGTAATAGGAAAATAGCCCACTAAAAACTATCACTGAGAAAAGTAATAAAATAGTAATATTTTACATAGAAAAAGGTTCACATAATTCATAATAAATAGAAAAAATAATATTTATTTATTTGCTGATGATATATTAATTTATTGTGTCAGTAACAGTGCTAAAAAAATATTGCACTGATGTGTAAATTTCTATTTATTATAATATTTTAAGGGTGTAATGAATGGAATAAAGAAACACCTTTGATCAATAAGACCAAAACCATATTATGTTATAACTTTTCTTTTTCCTATTTATTTGATATTTTATATGTAATTTAAAATATAAAAATATTTAGTAATTTTAGAAAAATGTAATTCTAGTTTATTAATTGTAAATTAAAAAGTTGCATTTTTATTTTTGACATTAAAAAACTTAATAAAATACGTACCTTCTTAGATCGACTCTTTTAAAAAATATTACATGTACTTTAAATTTTAAACAAGGCATTATTATATTAAATATTTCTAAAAATGAAATATTTAACGTAACAAAACTTTATCGAACTTTATTGAAAATACTTGTATATTATTACACAAATACACAAAGGCATGTATAAAATACAATTTGTAAATATCTTTCTATATACTTACATTTTTAATTATATTATATGATACTTTTAACTTAGATATAGATATTCAGGAAATATTTCTTGTAACATTCATAATAATTTATTATAACATAATATTAAATCATACTAAAATAGTATTAGGTTTATAAATATTCAATGTTTCATAATTCATACCATTAATTCCAAACATCACTCAAATTGTATTGTTTTTGCTTACCAATAATATTAAAAATATTACTCTTCTGTGTCTACTTAAGTATTGAATAAGAAAAATTATCAGTATTTCAAAAAGAATTTCTCCGATCATGTGTATAAATAATTACATACATATCTTTCTATATATAGATAACTTTTTTACTTTTGATTTATGCAAATGGTTTGTGTTGATATTCGTATACGTGGTTCAAACAAAAATCTTGTTTATCTTGTAAAGTTTACTCATTATGAAAAAATAAAAATAAAATAAATACACAACGATATTACGGCACGATTTCGGTCATAAATAAATATTTATACGCAATTGATTTGTGTTTCGCTTATAAATGAAGTCAACCGTTATGTCGGATAAATGCCCATTTATTGCTGAAGTTTCAGTCGACTGGAGCTAATCGAATATATTAAACGTTTTACGGGGGTCTGTTTAATCCGATAAAATGAAAAATAAAAAGCACAATATTATATAAAAAATAAAATTAAAATACCCTTCGCATTGCATATTACATACGATAAAATTTCATGAATATGTACGAATACGCTCCGATTTAATTTCGGCTGAATTATATAAAATATCCTCACGATTACATATAAGCCCTTCACAAAGTTAAATCCTATTAAGCAAGTACTTATCCTGTAGCAGGACGTGGTCAATAGAAATTTTCGTCTGCTTCACATCCAACTCAATTATATGTCCATTTATTATCATACCGGTTAATAAATGGTTGACACGATCTGCTGACGTTAACTTAAGCCTTTAAGCAATAGGATCAATTTTATCTAAAATTCTAAGCAGGTGATTCTAAATATTAAAAGAGTTATTGTATCGATTCTTTTTAATATAAAATGAATAGAATCCGAGTATAAGGGTTTCGTTCTCCTGTCCTTGTCATTATGACTGTGAAAAGAACTGTCAACCCCCGTCGAGAAAGGAAATTGCGAATAAAATACATAAAGAACCCATTGAATCGGATTGTTAAATTGAAATTCATAGAAAGATCGGGTGTGAAAAAGTAAGGAATCTTATCAGAAAATAAATAAAAAGAAATGACATATCTGACATGTAATAAATGTATTGTGTAAAATAAAAAAATGCGGCAAAATAGTGTTATCAAGATTGGCGATTAAACATTTATACGTTTCATAAAAAAATATTTTATAAAGCCAGCTCACAATAAATATAAAGGCCGTATAAATAAATTTTATAAAGAAGGATTAATCCTGGGTATGTGTATTTAGACCTTGAAATACCTGGATTTTTAATTGACGGTTGTGAAAAGACTATTGTGATTTTATAGTATTAAAGCTGTCCTAGAATAAAAATATTATATATTGGATTATTCAATAAATATTTATTTTATGTATTATATTTATACGTTCTATAAAGTATTTCGTTTTTAATCTCCTAATATTTTTATACAGATGCCTCCGGCAATAAATTAATGCGGAGGAAAAATTATAACAAGGGAGGTTTACATTTTTAAACATAGACAACCAGGAAAGCTAATTGCTTCTTGAATATCTGCCATAAGCGCACCCCAACATTTAGATAAAAAAATATCAGCATGCCATAAATAACAATTTCGTACTTTGAAAATAAGTGAGGATGAGAAAATAAATATAATTTAGTTCGCATTTAAAAACATTTTTATCTTAATTGCGAAGTAGGGAAGTTTGTTTAATTAAAAATAGGAGTATTTTTGTTGAATGAAATTCTAGCATGTACAATATAAAATAATTTGTTTTCAAAGTATAATATACTTATACTTGCTTTAATACTTGCCTACACCCAAGATAAATTAAAACTCATTATTTATTATATTATTTTTTTATCCTGTTATTACAGTAGTAAATTATAAATTGTATTAATATATTTCAGTAGCATGTATTCGGTTGACATCGCGTCACTGTTCAGTTTATTCAACAGTTTAATCAATACGTATTACAGTAGCACGTATCATCAGCATGTTACTGTTCAGCTCAACTTTCAACTTAAAAGTTTATAGTTAAAAGATAAAAATAGCACAGTTGACCTAGAAGTGGCAGCTAGAATGACATGTGCTAATATCACGTCATTACTGTTTACTGTTTGGTGAAAGTTATTGTGACAGACAGACACACGTATTTTATTTTTTATGGTATATGTAGATGTTGAAATTTAAATAAATATCGCACACCACTATACAGTAATATAACAAGCTTTGACAATTAAAATTGAAAGTTTAAGCATATTATGGCATCAAGTAGATACTTGATATAATGGCACAATATTTGTACATTTACGCATAAGTGCGTACATTTTTTTTTGTTTTGTTTGATATAACATTAAACATTAGAGATAATATTTGGTTGAATTTATTTTATATATGTCTTTCTTTATGGGTTATATTATTCACAATTTTTCTAAAATTAAAATTGTATTGTAATATAATTAATTTATATGTACAGCATTGACTTACATTTTAATGGGTATAGTATACTGTAAAATAATTCGAGAAATTAAAATAAAAATGCTAGAAGCGCAATTTTTAATTACCTTGTAAGCATCGGATGGTTCAATAGATTGTATTTAAAAATATTTTTTAAAATAAGTATTTAGTGTAAATTCTAACATTTAGTTGCCGCAAACCTTTCACGTTAATATGATTTCTACTCTTTCCATTCAACTTCGATCCATAACGCTCTTACTCCACGTTTGACTGATGCTCAATAAAATATGTAAAATATTATTCTTCGAATTTTCCATAGATATATACTGCTCCGGGAGTGAGGCAAAAACATGTCATAAAAATAAAGGCAACTTGCTAATAATTATTTATATATACAAGAGTTAGATAAACTTATCTTTTGTTTGAGCAGATGACATTTGATCAATTTTTAAGTGTTTTTAGTTTTGGTGCTGCTGAACCTATTTTAGTCATTTTATAAAGTTCACTACTCGAGTCAGTAATTTTAATGTCAATTTTTTGCAGCATAATGCATGACTACTGTAAATCTATTAAGCTATTTTGAAATCATAATATGTTATATATAATTAAAAATAAACTAATAGCAAATGAAAATACGAAACAAGCAACTAAACATATGGTTGATCTTTATATACTAAACATAGTCTAAGATCTTTGTTTAATTTTTCACAAAGCAAAAAAACAATACATTAGTTTGTAATGTATCAAAATCTTTAGTAAGATTATATATGTTAAATAACTATTAATTTTAAATCGTGTCTTACTATTTTTGTTAAAGCTGCAAATATTTTTTTATGTCACAGGGATTTTTCTTGTTAAATATATAAAGTAATGCTAATCTAACCACAGTATTATTTATATTATATGGCTTATATTTTAATTTATTGTATTAATAAAACATAATATTTATTAAACTTAATATATGTCAATCTGTTTATAAATAAAACGTCTGGACCCTTTAAACACGACTTTATATCTTGACTTTTGAAATATTTTTTATTTTTAATAATAACCCTTAGCATATGAAAATGATGAAGTATATTTATTCAGATACCACAGCACATATAATTATAGATATATAAATTTAAGCTTATTTGTTTGCTAACTATATAGTCTTTTATATTATCGTCCCACATAACAAATTTGCCTTTGACTTTCTACTGTTTGTTATAAATATGCCTTGTATAATCCTTTCCATTTCCCCTGGAGCACGCATAAAACTTTTTCCCCCGTTATTATGTGGGCCATTCTAAAAGTTGGCCCAATATATTCCCGATCATCGTTTTAATATTAATAGCGACCGTGTAGGACGATATTCAAAAAGTTTCGCTCCTACACCACCTACTTTTTTGCTAGAAATTTATTAAACATGACCCTGCCCAAAGTTTCACGGGGGTCGAACGTGTTATTGTTAAAGTTACAGTGTCTGTGGACGGATCGTCAATCATTCCACGTTTGTGTTTTGTGTTATGATTTATATTAGATCGGCTTAACACGTTCGCTGCCGGATGAAATAAAATAATATCGCTTATCGCGAATTGGTATCAATCAAGTTTCGGACGCTTTCCCTTAGGGTTACAACAGCGGGAGTTAAGACCGAGAGTTTAGCGTCAAGGTCGCGAAAAACTTGGCCGGGATTATTTGGGAACAGATGGAAATAGATAGGCAGTCGGAAAATAGACGCAGAGAAAGGATTTTCCTTAACGAGGAGCAACGTCAGACTTATATAATACAGCGCTTGACCTAGCGTTTTTGTGGTCCATTGAATGGAAAAAGTTTTCTCGAAATAACTAACGACCCTGCATTAATTCCTTATAATAAATTGTATATTATATTGTATATAAATACAACGATACCACAAAGCTAATTGATAACACTGTAAAACATTTTAGCATTATTTATTTATGCAAAAATAAAATATATAATGATTTTAGCTATTTTCCAATAAGAAACTTATTTTAATTATTTTAGTAAAATAATTTTATTCAAAAACAAAATGTTTTCAAAATTAATTATCGTTTAAAATATCCTTTAAGACAAAAAATATATCCATGCTTTTAGTAGGCCTTAAACAAATCATTTTATTAGCTTTTTAGTCGATAATCTCCAAACACATTTTGTTGAGATCGCCCCAAAAAAATCATCGCCTCATATGATAATTATTATAATTTTTTAACTGTGACCCATATATTTAAAAATTAAATTAGTAACTCAAACAATACTTATCTTAGAATATAATTGTATAATAAATATTGTGATATTAAAATCAAAATAAAGTTTTAGCTATGGTCTCTGATAAAATTAATTTAATTTTTATTTTATTAACCATCACGCTGTCACGTATCCCGCAGGCTTTGAGTGAGCTTTTGACCCGTCTAGTGGTGCGGACATGGACCCTTTTGTATGACACGGATATTAACTTTGCAAAACGCAAACAGATTCATCCCATGTCGGCTGTAATTGATTCTGAATGCCAAGAACCACCCGCGCGAGCTTTGATTGCCTCTGTTTCGGATCTGTTGATATTTGGTGTGTTCATGACCAGCATTAATAGACGACAAGCTATCCATACAACTAACAGCGGACAACTTTGGCAATATTGCGAAATTTACGGATCCGGATCTGTTAGATTATTGGAAGTAAGTTGGGATTAATTGTATACCAGTTTTGGGTCTTTTATTATTTTATTTTATTTTCTATTATTATTTTCTGCTGTAGTAATTCAGTCATGACATGTGATTCTTCCTGCGTCTAGGACTTATAATAAATAGAGACTAAAAAGCTCGTTATTATTGTGCTGAAGAAAATAAGTCATAAGCTGCTATCTAAGCACATTTTTTTAATACAATGCAAAGCAATAATTTATACTATTTTTTAAACCTGTATTTTAATATAATTTTTATATTAGCTACAATATAATAAAAATAAGAATATGAAATAAAACGTTAGTTGTTATAGTTTAAAAGATAAGTAACCAGAAAAAGTCAAGATATTGAAAATCACGAATTTTTCACATTTTTAAATACATTCAATATTATATTTTAATCTCCAATGATCAGGAATACTTATTAGTAGATAGCAATGAAGTAGTTATTAATATAATATCTACAATATATATTAATCAGTAACTCGTTTATTTTTATTTTTTAAAATAATCTGTAAAAAAATCCAAATTAATTATATAAATATTATTGTATTTATAAATAAAAATTCAATGCGTCAAAGCAAAATATTTATGTATATACGAGATCAACACATAAAGCACATTTTTCTTGGTAATATATTGTCTAGGATTCAGTGACATCTATTTTATTTTTAGTTTCAATATGCAAGCATAGATTAAATATAGCTCTAGATTATCCTTTTAACGTTACTTATCTTGGCTTAGTCTTTCCATTTAATGTAGTAAAAGTTTGCATATAGTTTTTTTTTTAAAATACCATCCGAAGCGTTAAAGCATTTATTAAACTTACTACACGGAATTATTGTTTATTAATATATTATATTCGCTACTTGTTATATAAAATATAAATATATTTAATAAAAATACATTTTTTTAATATAAACATATAATATTATATCTTCCATATTATACAACAGTCACAGATGTGTTAAGATTATCTGGAATTTAAAATAGAATGAATTTTAATTTATTGCAGTTAGACTAAATTATACATATCACATAGTAGGAAGTATAATGCATATTATCAAAAAATCACGTACACGCATTAAACATCATCGAATTGAACCTCGGGTTATCCGCATTACATCGTTATAACGCGTTCGTTGAACTCAAATTGAAAATTTGAAAACGTCAATGAAAAATTACATACATACAGCGGTACAACAATGAATAAAGAATAATAATAAATAATAAAAAAAACGGGACGTTTAATCTGATTCAAACGCCAATAAATATTATTCAATAATCGTCGAGACACCTATAACGTGTAATTAAATTAAATAAATAAATTACACGAAGCGCGGGGCCGAGCGCGAATTATCGGTCATCAATCGAAAAACTTGACAGATGGGCGTAGCCCACTCGGCGGAATAAAAAAAATGGCGCTTTGATAAAAAAAATCTGATGTAAAACCCGATTTGTTCGGTGCGTTACAGAGATGAGAAATCTGATTTAATCCGTTTATCTAACGTATTGCTTTTCAGACAAATAATAGTACACTTTTAGGTTACAGTTTTCATACCAATTTCATGTTATATAATTAATCATGATATATGTATATATATTCTTTGGCCGATTCGGCTAAGCTGCATCACCAACTAAAGTTAATAAGAATAGTAGTACTTTCTTATAACTATATATTTATATGGGGTAACATATCTAAAATATTGTAAAAAATAAACCATAAAAATAAAGTCAAATTTAATTTTCTATATATATATACAAAATATCATAATGATAATATTTAGTTGTTGAAGTATATTATAATTTATAAACAGGTGTGTTAAATACACATGCTTAATTTATCCTAATAAAAATCCATTTTTTAAACGTTCATATATTTTGCTATACTTCTACTTTTTGCTTACTTTTGCTATATGCGCATGTAACAATATTTTAAATTTATTTAAAGCTTTATATATAGAAAAAAAAATATAATCTATATTATGAAAATTTCTATAAAAATTAATAAATATTTCTTGATATAGTCGTATACTTTTTTACTTAGTCATTTATTAATATATGCAATTTCAATATCTTGAAACGTAATATTAACTATTAAGCTGAGACAATAACCATTAAATATCATTATTTTGCATTAAACCTTTATTGTTCAACTGTAGGCCAACTTTTAACTTTTATTACTCCTACAAAATAAATTTATTAATTATATCAAAATGCACAATTATCCTGATACAAATATCTTTATATCCTTATTAATAAATTTCAAAAAAATACAAAACTTTTCGTTACTTGGCTTATGGCAGTTGCCATCCGGCTCCTTTTTAGCTGCCATTGAACATTAGCTTTGAGGAGCTGATCCGTTTAATATTACTTTTTTTTTTATGTATTTTTATTACTATGTATTATTTAGTTATTTTACTTAAATTATAATTTGTGTGTATTGTGTTTTGCTCATCGTAACGCATTGGGGTAACCGGTTAGGTCACAATGTTTTAATTTAATTTAAATAAATTATAATAAACAGTTTATTCTTGCTAAGCATCACTCAAATATCAACCACTGTTTTGAGAGCCACCATTTTGACACTCCCCACACTTTGAGAGCCACCGGCAGTCCGTCAAGTTGTCAAACTCGAAACGCGTTTTCGTCGCGTCACACAACCGGCATAATTAGCGACCGGTTCTCACACGGCATACCATTGTTTTCAGTCAGTTCTCACGACCAGGAAGCCATGCAAAGCGGGAGGCGGCGCCGAACCACGTGGTTGTTTACCTCTCGCTCCAATCCCAAATAAAAAAGAGAGAAGGAACTATGAGGAGACACTCCCCATGCCTCCGCTGGGGCGTAATTAGATCACATGCGATTTAATTCGGGTTCGATTACGGTACGTCACGCGTGTGCGCTGTTGCCGAAAACGTTGTGCAACCCATATACGTACATTCACACTCATCAATTTAGTTTTAACAATATTATATTGAACTGTTATATGTAAGGGAATATTTATATTATAGAAACAACATGATACAACGTATCTTAAAAAATAGAACACGAGAAAGATAAAATATTTTTGCTTAGATCGGTCACAGCTCTGTTTCTTCATTTACTATTTTTTAATATAAGAAATAATTTAAATTAATTATAAGATTTATGTCTCATGCGCAGTTGAAATATAAACGGTCTAGATGGCCACTCCGGTGATCGGGAACCGAAGGATAGAAGAACAATAGTAATATGCGCAGAATAATACGCATCATTTTCAAATAAAATGTAGTTTTAGCGATATTTATGAGTGATTAACGTTACGGAACGCATGTGACATTAGTTGGTCTGTACAATATTTATAATTACTAACGCAATTGCTTATTCACAAAATCTTTTTTCCATTGTTATGAAAATACAGTGTGTAGCCTAACTTTTGAGATTTAAGACTAGAGTAATTAATTCAAATTATACTTCTTATCAAAGACTCAATAAATTTAATTCAAAAAATATTTAAATATATAAAACTAAAATAAATGTGTCATTTTAAAATATATTTTTTGTAATACACAATAATATTAGGATTTTTTTAAAAGCCTGTTTTAATATGATAAAATATATTTTTTTAATAGTTTATAAACATCATAATTAAAACATATTAAATTTATTTGTCCTCATAACAAAATATATATTACTAATTAAATAATTAATTAATTAATTAATTGGTTAAATTATATTATGTTTATATTAATGACGAAAGAATATATGTTTTACTAAGTCATTAGTCAATAATATTAAAGAATAAATAATAAATAAACTGTATATAGTATGTATTCTAAATATTGTTCAAAGCTATTCGTTAGTCCTACTGATATTTAATCCCATGAGTTTTTTTCTAAAGTTTGCTTAGTAAATAAAGCACACCTCGTAAAATACTACTCAAATTACTTTTAACAAAAAAAATCTTTTCCAAGAATTTATTATTAAAAATATAATGTGTACATTAAAAAAAAAATATGATTTTTTTTATATTAAATTGAAAAACAATGTATCTAACAAATCCGTTCTTAATAATAAAGAGCGTCATTATTCAAGTATACTTTTTGAGTATTATTTCCACTCATAGAGATTCCTGGAATTTCCTATTAAAGTACTACTTCCACAAACGTCTCGATGAACAATGTACCTTTGTCATTTACTGCATCACAGAATCGAACATGGAAACGGAAACAACATCATTATTAAAATTGTAGATTCACAAATAAACTTCACATACATACAATGTATAATAGTAACAAGTCAGAAAGGCGGTCGTCCTTTGCAAAACGGTTAATTACAGGATTCGCCGACAATATACGTCTGGATGTCATGCGAAGGGTCAGCTTATAATTATTATGTTCCAATTTCGCGAAATGGGTCAAACAACGCATTACATTACGTCACGGTGATTAAATAGTACACGTTTTCTACCCGATAAATGAAAATATTCAGGGCCTGACCGTAATTCACGAACCCGAAACAAATAACGGCCGCTCTTCCCGTTGTAATTTGCGAAAATTAAATGCCAAAAAACACCGAAAGACCAAATACGGCCGTTAAGCCGGACTTTAACTGCCGACGAGTGTCGTTATTGTAGTATTTTAACTGCGTTACAACCCGACTCCATCCCCACCACCCCAAACCCGTGGACTTGAATCGCTTTGGAGTCTACAAAAAAAAACAACGAAGTGCTTCATCAATTTTGAATAACACGTGTTTGGCTTTAAAGTGGATAGGACGTAAAATGTAATTTAATTCCATATTTTATTTTTATTTCTAAATCCTATTTCACCATCTTCAGAGCGGTATAATAATATATAAAATGATGTTTCATAAATTATTGTATTAGTCACTGCTTTTCAATTATTGATTGTATTTTACTAAACCAATAATTAAAAAAAATATACTTGTATAAGACAGTTTTTTATATAGAGCAAAATTGATTTTATATCTGAATGATAAGAATGAATTATGTTATGAAACATACATGTATAATATAATTTAATACCTAATTAAATCAACAACATGTTTGTATAGTATCTTAAAAAATCTGTAAAATTATTATTATATTTAATGATAAAATAGCGTAGTCCGTAACGTCTCAAAATAGTAACTCTGAGGTTGCGGGTTCGAGCCCTGGCAGCGTCACTCGAATTTTTATTTATAAAAATGTGCTATTAATAAAAAAAAACAGCTTCAGCTGCAGTGACATCTATTAATTATAAATTGTATAGTACATATTAATTTTTAATTAATAATATAGATTTTATTAATAAAACGTTTATTTAATAGCAGATAAAAATAACTTTTTAACTAAAAAACAAAACGCGGACGAAGCCTTGTAAAATATTTTTAAAAATCTTCAAACTTCATTGCCAAACCTTATATTATTATGTTTTTGTGTTAAGAGTCATTGACTTCACCATAAACAAAGAGCCGCCCGTCGACATATCCATCACTCAGGCCTTAACAATTACAACGGCTTCAAACTGTGTCGATTGCATAACGATACATTTTTTTACTCAAGTACACCATAATTCAACTGGCATGATCAATAGTTCACGTGTCAAGTTCATGATCGCTAATAAAATGTCTACTATATTTATGCGCTCAGACGTGATCGTTATTATTGTAGCTACATGAAAAAATAATTCGCCGTTAAAAGGTCAAAAATCATATAAATTATTTATTTTATTTATATGCAAGCACGTATGTATACGTTAAAATTTGAGATATCTTAAAGCTTATTTTACTGTATTTTGTCGTAATTAATTCGGTTACACGTGTGCGTGACACAGTATTAAACTTTGAAAGGGTTTTGCAAATACGCTAAATATCCGCAAAAGTTGAACAGGCTCAAAGTAATTAATGTTTCCATAGAGAGTTGCGAAACTTGATTGTGTATCAAACTTATGTTGAAGACTAAATTGTTTAGTATAATATTTTAAACTATTTATATAATATAAAACAAACATACATATACATATGTTTATGTTCTAAATACATAAAGATTTTATTATTAGTTTAATATATTTTTATTTATTTTTTCAATAAAATGGTCATTAGTTTATTTTATTTTAACTCATATAGTATTTTATTTATTGATTTAATTTGTAGTTCGTAAATCCTGTTTCTTTATATGGTTTGTGGAAATCGATGCTCTTATTTTAATCAATACAGATTTACTCCATATATGTGCAGGAACTTTTTATGAAATCTCAGTACAAAGTAGATGTTTTATGTCTGAATAGACAAAAAATATATTTTTTGCTTTAAACATACAAATATTATTGATTTATTTATTACTTAGTTTTATTATTAATTATTATTTAAAATTTAAATACTAATAAGTAATACTTGATTTTTCGATTAAGTAGTTTTTTTATATTTTTCATAAACTATATTTGTTCATAGTACATATGTAAAAAATAAAATCAACCTCTACAAAAAATAATTACGCAACTTTAGTCTATAAAAGGTTCGTAATATATTTGTTTATAAATATATAAAAAATATTAGAAAAATGAAAACTCAATAAAACTATTTTTTAAATTTATTTTTAAGCTTCTTAAAAATTTTATAACTTTCTGAATAATATAAACACTCTTATTTAACACCAAAAACTTATCTAAATCAGTCATTTTTGCGCTTAGTGACTTCATAATTATTTTTACAAAAGTAATAAAAGCAATGTTAGTTTTTATAGTTTCTTCAATATTTTTTAATATCAATACTTGATAGAAAGTTTAGATTTTAAATCTTATAAATATTTCTGAAGATTTAATATAAAATTTTATTTACCATTTTTCACAAGATCTCGTTTAAAAAATGCTAGTTGGGAATTTTTAATATTATGTTCTGAATTATTTTATTTACATACTTGGTTAAACAATTATTTTTTTACTAATATATAATACTTCAATTTGTTTAGCATACATTAACCTCAATATAAACCGTTCTTTTAGTATTTGAATTATTCAAAAGTTTATGAGAGTTATTGCTATATTACATTTTATTTTAAGATTGTTTCAAACCATTTAAATAAGTTTAAATTTTTCATTTAATATCAAATCGTGATTTTTTCTGAATATTTCCAAAATTAAAAACTCAATATATTTTATTTTTATTTAAATAGATTAGGAGAGAATTTTTAATACCGATTACAACAATTAAACTAAAATCCCAATTTTTATTTTAATAACACGTGTTCATTACTCCTAATTTAATTATGAGAACTGCTCTTATTCCTTTTGAAATATTTTTAATAATTTTATTATTGTATTAATTATGTGCATTTTACAACTTTCAAAAGTAAATAATTCAAATTTATATACAAATCGTCTATTTTCAACGTTTAACCTTATTGATATAAAATAATATTGTTAACACTAAATTATAAAGCAATTTAAGCTCACCAACTCAATGAAATGCATTTCAAGTTTGTATCTTGTTATATAATAGAAACATGAATAATCTATGTACATCTGACGGAACTCTGCTTCAACACATTGTAAACTAACTGTTTTGCTAAATGAATTTTGATAAATCTTTGTGACAGCATCTCCAAATTAAATATAGCCACGTATAACTTTCATATTTCATAAATATAACGAAACTTCTTAAGTGTGTTTTTAAAAATGTAAAAAAATGCGTCATGATCTTTGTTTAAAGTAAAATTATTTAAGATTAAAAGTTTATTAAGATATGTCCTCTTCTAAGTCTCAAAAATAAATGCAGCTGCTCTGTTTAAAAATATTAACTATTTCTGTATCTTCTTTCTTAACAGACACGTATGAGAATGCTATTTTTTTCTTGCAATTACTCGTTTTATCGTGTTGGCAAATTTGCTAGTAATTTAAAATATAAACATCATAATTCGAAAGCTTTTTATTTTGTGCATCTTAAATTTGTCAAATAACTTTTTATTGAATATATTTTTGGTTTATTATCGTGATTTTTAGTTCACATTGTATTATATATATAATATATATTTAAATATTATTTAATGGGCTACAGCAACATATTTAGGATGCGGAACACAAATTCTTAAGATTAAGAATCTGTATATTTTTACCCAACTAATTCATATCAATAAAACAAATAGTTAGATACTAAACGAATGGGTGTAAGTTTAGATACCAAAGCTTAAAAAGCTCCCTCAGAATCTAATAGCATACAAACGACTCTATTTTTCACTGACGATGAAGTCCAGCAGTGAAAGCTTACGGTGCATTAGCAGACCAAAATTTCTCCCAAAGCACAAACTTAAATATTTGCACACCGAAATGCACCACAGCCAAGTTTCATCCCCCATAAAAAGTCGACTGTCACACGGTCGCATTACACGTCATCCCCAGCCACTAGTCCGAGACTCCATATAATATGTGAGCAAACACGAGTCGATACACACCACGAAACATAGCCTCACTTATCCTTCCGCCACACAGGGTGCAGTCACCCTGTTTTGGGGGTGGTTCACCCGCCCGTGCCTCCCGATGGCGTTGGGGGAAGATGGGGCGTTGCTATGGCTACCGCATTATCTTCTCGCGGTCAGGCGCGACTCGGCCAAAAGAAAAACAATCCAAGAATCGCGCGAGAGAATTTTCCGAGGGAAATGTAGGCCAGCGACTTATTTCCCTTTCGACTTTGGTATTTATGACCGGAATTATTATTACACACTGAATGGAATGGGGTAGTTTTTGTTCTGTTGTCGCTAGAAAATTCTTCGTAGATATTTTTTGCAGGAATAACAAGTATTTAGTTTTATTAACTTGCGATTAAAGCGTATACGAATATATTTCTTAAGATTAGTAATTATAAATTATAATAAAAGAGAGATAACCAACAATTATGTTCTTCGTTTAATTATTAATAGCAATTAAAATAAATTCGATTATAAAAAAACACTAAATACTCAAACAAAACTAATTCCCAAATAATCGTAATTAGATTCTAGAACACGTAAAAAAATATTAAATTCAATACATATTATGTATAATATTTGAATCACTAATTTAATTACAATTATGAACGGTTTTTAAATATTTGCAATAAATCAAGAAAGGTTTTGTGAGAAATTACTTAAAAACGATTATTTAAAAACACAATCCTAAATATATAAATATGCAGTTAACTAAGGAGGTTTGAGTTTTATTTCATAGACTGGCTAAATTCCGTAAAATAGGTTTGAGTTATATTCCGCAGACTGGTTTTGAGTTGTACTCCGAAGACTAATAATGAAACTGAGCTTG
Source organism: Plectrocnemia conspersa (assembly GCF_051122295.1). Taxonomy (NCBI): domain Eukaryota; kingdom Metazoa; phylum Arthropoda; class Insecta; order Trichoptera; family Polycentropodidae; genus Plectrocnemia; species Plectrocnemia conspersa. The sequence goes on along the minus strand of NW_028277176.1, from coordinate 25,784,709 downwards.
TCGTCGTGACGTCCTCTGTACGAATCGCTGATGTCTCTCGCGTGGATGCGGGTCTCTTTGGGTTTGCTTCAGATCTTTGACTGCCTGCCGCCGCGAATTATCTCTGACCATCTCGTCTCGAATTGTTTGAACTTTTTGTTTTAACTTGTGTCATTATCTGCCAATATGACAAAGTGTCATATATTTTATACTCCTTATTCGAGACAGCTCTGGCGAATCACAGATGCGGATAAGTGAAGCAATTGCATCACCTAATTATTCATACGACGAAATATGTTTAGGCCTTGAAATGAAACTTTTAAAGATTGTTAATGTAAAAGGTATATGACAATAGCCATTATTACGCAGGTTAGACGCATTGTATATTGCGCATTATTTACGCACAAAAGGGTAGTTTTTAAGGTGCTTACGAGTGATTAATAAGACGAATGACAAACTCCAATTATTACACAATTATGATATTGAGTATTCTCTTTTATTTTAGGCCTTCTGTCTACTATGACATTGCTCGTAAAATTTTTATTTAAAATCTCTAAAACTAATTAAAATATGATTTAAAATATTTTTTATTACACAAAATCTTATCATTTGATATTTTTTAGAAAAATAATACTAACAGCGTTGTTATCAAGATATTGTAAAAAATATTAAAATTTTTAAACTTTTATTTTGTATATTAGGCTTTTTAAACTATTATAATTTTAATAAATAAATAACAATATTTAAGTTTTACAATAAAAAGTTATTATTTTTTTTAAGAGACACTATATTTACGCTTAGTAATGTAATTATTATTTTAAATGTATTTTTTTATATATTTTATTTTTTACATAAAATTATGTTTTATTTATTATTTTCAATGCTTCAAGATTAAATACAATTTTTAATTTTCTGGAAAATTTCGATTGAGGAACCCTAAAATTAAACATTAAATAATTTTATTCAAATAATTGTACCATATATTGATAATATTACTGACCAGTAAATTAAATTCCTAACTATTTTATTTTAGTTTCGAAAGTAAATATTTTGCTTCGTTACCATCTGATAAGTAGATTATAGCATAATCGTAAAAAAATAGCGAATAGTATATGATACCTAAAAAATACTTTTACGCAATGTTTCTGAAAATAACAACAATACATTAGAGTTTATCTAGAGTTCATAAAAATCAATACGTATTTATGTATCTATCTTTTATTTTGAAATGTTACCAAAAATAAAGGAAAAATGAAAAACCTTGTTGTATATTATATTGTTTTTTATATCACGAATTTTAATTTTATTGATAAATATTTAATCATACGCTAGCAAATTAATCAATTAGAAAAACTATACAAGCTAAACTTAATACAGATATTTTTAAATCCACAATATCCTAGACGAGTTGTACGGTTACCATCCCGTAATTTATCTGTCGCATTTTCCACCTCAGTGTCAGGCTCATAATATATCACGGGATCATGGTGTTTTAGTGTTGTCACCATGGACGATAAAGTCACCCCGACTTTCACTATCGCATCACTTTACTTAAACACCCGAAACATATTTCATCGCACATATACAAGTACAAAATAAAATATAAACTCGCCCGTACGTAATTGCATATATACATATATAAAAAAATATGCGCGTTACGATGTTTTCCGGGATTTCCAATTGGTATATTTTAGGAAAAGGGTATGCGCACATGTGTGAGTATGGATTTTTTTAGGGATAAGGGCGGAAGCACGTGACCGTGACCTAAATTTTGCATCAAAAACAGCTGGAACAAAATGAAAATCCGTGTAGCGTTTTTCTCTCTCGCAAATCTTGTTTTCCCGCAACATGTATGCTCTATATATAATGTATCACATAAAAATATCTACAATATATAAGGTGTCTGGAAGTACATCTATGCATATAAAATATTACATATAAAATAAAAATAAACATAAAAAGTAATTATATTTAATTGTTGTAAATGAATAATTAATAAATAAATCAAATTTAAAAATATTTTTCTTAGACATTTCATAAAAAAATCCTGATTTTCTTATATTATTTAATTGTACGTTATCTATGTATAAAGCAATCTCTGTCTTAAAACAATGTCAAACTTATTATTCATGTATTGTGAAAATGTTTCGTTTTTAAAAAAACAGTCTGTAAATATAAATTGTTATTTAATGATAAAATAATGTTTGAACTTTCAAGAGGATTTTTAATATTAAACTACCATAAAAAATGTACATAACTTATTCAAATCAATTACACAAACACTAAATAATAAATATAACAAGCGCGTGGGCGCAACTGTTTTAATATGCATTTTTAACTACGTGTGATATATTTTTATAGAGTATTTATAGCTGTTAATTGACACAGAGAGTAGGTGTTTAAACATCATTAGTCTCCGTCATTGACACCCAAATCTTATGACGAATTATTACCAGTCGTTGATTATTTCGCTTATTAGAAATGAAACACCTACTGCTGTGCCACGTGAAAACGTTTAGCTATCAATTCGAATGAGTTATCTCGTCGAAAATAGTTTAATTAAAAACGATTTATGAGAGGCGCTTATATGGAACGTTACCAAAAAGCTTTGTGTATCACAATTAATCGCTCAGACTGAATAAATGTTAAACTATTAAGAAGAGCTTTAGACGCTTTCATGTTCGAGTCGCACACTCGATACATTGTCTTTACAAAGATATTTAAATCGCCATAATGTGTGCGTCTAACGATCGCATTATGGAATGTCTAAATACGCCATTATTTCGTAGATACTAAATACATACATTAATCATTCTCTAAATATGTTATTGTATCGATACAATGGGAATATTTATGGGTTCTGTTATTGATGAATCTAATGCTTAATGATATACACGTACATTCTACATATCGTAAAAAATGTACATACGTATACATAAGTTGAACTGTAATCTAATATGGTATAATGCAGATCATGATATATTTACTATACAAAATAGAAACATTTAAAGTAATTGTATAATTTGATTTAAAATATTTATAAATAGATTAAGCTGAATTAAAAATTGCGTAGCATATTTTATTCAAAATTATTTGTATATATAAAGGGCCTATGATAAGTAACGTTTATGGAAAATGTATTATTAACAAAAAAGACTATTTATTCTAATTTTCAGAGACAGTCCCAAAAAAATAATACGTGTTTCGTCCTATTTTTTTGTTATCTTATTTTGAATTTCTCAGTAAATTAACAAAATAAAAATATATGAATAAAGGAATAAAACTTGAACCTTAGCTTAACATAATTTAAGGAACAAATTCGGTTACCATCTCGGAAAAGGATGGAGAAAAGTAAATTCATTAAAATAAATGTATTTTTTAAAATATGGTATTTTATTCAAAGAAAATATATATGGTTTATTTAATAGATATTTTATTTAATAAGAAAATGATTTTCGTATTTCAGTTATTTGATAAATCGATTATAAAAATATTACCTAATTAATTATTTTTTTTAGTTTTTTAACTGAAATGGAAAAATGGACTATGGTTTTACAATTTATCAGTTTAGTTGAAATATATTTGAAAATTACTCTACTTTCGGTTAAAGTAAAGTAAAGCTTAAATAATGCGAAAATCTTAGTAAATACTATTAATGGGAATACTTCATTTTATTCAAATAAAATACCAGTTTCAACAATTTTTAATAAATTTTACATTTACCCCTGAATTGCGTATTTTTTTTAGTACAAAATTTTTAATTTTTAGAATAAAAAACGAGTAGAAAAAAACCAATATAAAACGTTTAAAGCCCAAATTGGAAATATTTTTCATATTCAATGTAAATGGATGATGATTAAGATTGATGAATGCCGAATAATAAAATACGCGGAATCGTAATAATTCATGAGAAACGCCCATAATAGCCTCACAAATTGTAATATACATACATATTTACATACATGTATGTACATATATTACATAAGTACAAGGATTACATCGTTTGCTTTGTAATTCAGGTAAACTGAATTAAAACCTTAAATTTCGCAATTTAAATGTTTAGTATCAAAGTTTAATTAGATTAGTGAGATCTGAGTCTCATAAGCTATTTATTATATATAATACTTAAACCTAACGCTATTTTTAAATAATTGTATCTATATTCTTCCACGAGATTTAAGAATAATATTTAATAAATTCAATCAGAATTATTATTAACATTTTCATCAATTATGATTCACCCGTATTAAGAAAACTTAATAAAATGATTGGTATTTTCATAAAAAACTTGGTAAAAAAAAATTGATTTTAAAAGTACAAACAACCCCATAAGATTATTTCGCGGTTTAATATAATTTTTTTTTTAATTATTTTTAAGCAATATTTTGTTTAAGAATATATTTTATGATCAACTTTTTGTATTAGGTAATAATAATAATTTTTATTTAAGATACATAGTATATATTTGTTAGCTTACATAAAGAAAGAGCTTCATATATCGTCAGCTTTATTGTCAGAGTATGTGCGACATAACCAATAATGCCTGCACTACACTCTCTGGAAGTTGCCCAAGGTTGGCCAAAGACGGAGAATATAGTGGGTTACTTCTGTCGAGTTCGGTTCTCCCCGCTCTAAAATCTCTCAGAAGTTTTCCAAGGTTACCGAGAACGAGAGGTAAAGTGGGTGTAATTTAGTTGTCTTGGCCAGCTTCAAGCGCTTCCGAACATTGTCGGCAAACGGACCGAAGGCGGAGTTGTTCTTTCGAGCTACTTTGAGATACTTTCGCTCTTTCACGTGTTAAGTGACAAGAGTGAGAGAGATAATGATATGGTTTTTCCCAAACTGAGATAGAACGAGTAGCTCGGTTCAATTTCAGTATGCGCGTAGGCGTCCTATGGTTAACACGCACGTCGAGCGCTGCATCGTGGTCACGTGCTTATCTGGGACTTCAACAGACTCTCATTGACATATTTGAATATTTTAAGGCAGCAAGAGGGATTGATTAAATTTTTGATATTATATTGTTCTAACAGATATCGTTATTATATTTTTTTTCGTATAAAAAAAAATAATTCAAAAATAATTATTAGTACTTGATTTTGTAAAAAAAAAATCGTTTCGAATATTCTTATGTATTTTCCTAGATCGGTTTATATAAATGCCACACCATAACAAATTCTTATTAAAAATCGATGGCGACCAATTCTAGGATTGTCATAGATGTGGTTTTCGTTTTCTGAAGTATTATTTTTTTACTTTATGGTATTTTGCAAAAGATATTGTATTTGTGAGTGCCTACACAAACTTTTATCATTATCAGTAGCGTAATTTTATTAATATGACAATTGGAAAATTGCGATTATTTGGCACATTTTTTGATCGCGCGCAAATATGCCAGCTGTACGTGACAGAAGCCGCCATCCGGATGTCATTCACGGCCGCCGTCCGGATGGCATATGAAATTTGTAGGTCTCGGCCGACTTTAGTTGTAATTTCGGTTCGAACAATTTCCAGAGAGTGTAGTGACATTATTTTTTTAACCTTTTTAAAATTAAGTCGAATGTTTAGTAAGTCTTTAATTTTAACTATCACAACTAATAAAATTTATTTGAAGATCTCAAAACTATGTTTACAAAAAATCATTTTAAACGCGCAAATCAGTTATACTGCTGGAAAACGGGGCCCATCATAAATAATTATTCCCCCGAGAAATGGTGCATCGTGCGTGGAATTTTATAATATTCGCAATGAGCATGCGCAATCGCCGTTCACACCTCCTTGACACCCGAAGCATGTATTTTACATACAATTACCCTGCGCCAAAGTCGGTGCGGCTGGTTTTTTTCTCCACACCACTCCTCTTTTATTCATCTTGAATTTTGGTTACAGCGCACGCGGGCCCGAATAACGTATCGTCGTGTCACGATCATCTCATAAATTATAAGCCGCGTACACACTCACCTGATAATGATACTTGCGGGCGCGGAGATTTCAGAGGAAAAAAGTGTTTTAACGAGCGTATCATCTCCACGAGCTGATACAAATGGACCGCGCTCGCTCTTTGCCGTGGCTCCCCAAACCGTGCGGCACTAATTTATTATTTATTACAAAACCGAAGACCTAGTCATAATCTATTCATAAAGGTGGTTTTCAAAACTCTCTTCTATATGCGCATGCTTTGTACGAGGTACGAATCACGAGCTAAGCCCGGGTCAGCCCTCTTTGATGCGAGCTACCTTTCGGTTAGATGACTATGCGTGCTTTAATGATTTGTTAATTAATATTAATTTAATAATATACTAGCTTAGCAGGTATACTAGTTTAAATTCTTCTAAATATTGATAGCTCAAAATCCATATCTAAACAAGAATACATATTCTTTATCGATAATGATTCTTAAGAATAAAAATACCCATATTTTTCTTATAATATATTATTTACACACAATACATGCAAATATTCTTTATACATTTCCTTATATTTTCTAATTATTATAGAAACTTTAATATAAATGGTTAAGAAGTACTACTTTGGTTAAACTATTATTCGGGCTTAAGATATGCTACCAATGAATATTTTATTAGCTATTTATTATGCTATAATTCATAGCCATTTATCACATACGTCTGGTGAATAGAGATTTGCATCTGAATATAAAATATAGCGATCAAAAATTTAGTAGTATGGGATTACTAGAATTAAACCTGTACTTAAGATGTCTATTTTATTTTTTGCAACAACAACGAACGATAACAACAATAGAAAAAAATAAAATATCATTACCATTATATTAAATATATAACATATGGTATTGCTTTGCTTAAAAATAAAATTGAAAAGGTTTTTTAAAGATCCTTGAAAGCATATGGTTTTTCCACTTAATACGCAATATAAATTTATTATAAATATTATGTTGTTTGCTTTATAAAGAAAAAGTAGAAAAGATAAATAAAAAAATATACATGTATATAACGTTATTTTACTAGTAATAAAATTTGAATTATTGTATAAATAAAATAAATTTATTTTTAATTAATTACATTTAGTAGCCGAAATTTTATATATTGACTTTTGCTTTTTAGTATGAATTTCTGGAACAGATATCATTGAAGAAGGAGTAGGAAACACACTTAAGGAAATATATAGTATTTTTTCAGTGAAAAATAAACATATTTTTTGTACATATTGTATCGATATAGCTTTACCCTTTGGCTCGATAGCCAAAGAGTGAAGCATAACTTGAATGAACTTATAAATATGTTTCCAAATTTATTATAATGTTAAAAAAGTCAAAAATGTTTATTAAATTAACTTTGAACTAATATTAAATATGTGATATTTTCACAATAATTAAAGTTAATATTGCTAATTAAATTGCTATTTAAACAATATTTTATTTTTCCTGTTAGGATTATTATAATAAAATGTTTATCCATATAAACAAATAGTCTTGAATAAATAAAATATTAGTGGATAGTTTTTCTATAATTATTGCGTCATACTTACATAGTCTGTGTTAATTTTTATTTATATATTAATAATAATAATATATATTTTATTTGTTTTAGGTTCGCATCAATGCATCTTAATTATTCTTAGTACAACTTAAAGGTAATATTTTTTTAATATATTTAATTAGTTTTAAATATTTTATGTTTTTTTAATAAACTTATAAAGTACAGATGTACCTCAAGATAAGACCATATAAGTATACATAAACACAAAGATACGTTAAAAAAGACTAAATATTGTTACTTATTAGCTTACTATTTACACATAGTTGTTAGTCATACTATTTTAAATGAATTTAAAAATGTACTTTTAAAAACTCAATCAAAAATATTTCTTAAAAATAATTAAACAATCTAGATTGAACTTCTTTACGAATCAGTTTATTAACATATATGTATGTTACACTATATCGTTGTGTTGATTATGCTTAAACAGTGCTTTAAACTAGTTAACATTTATAAAGTTTGTTGCTGGTTTTACGGTTTTTAATATCTGCTTATCAATAACTCATATAAATAATACAGTTGACCCTGAAATAAAATGCTATCTGACTAAAATCAGTTAAATCAAAAATTGCAACTAATTTAACGTTATACTTTTTGAATTTTAAATATTTTTGTCAACTCTTTTAGTGCTTGCTAGATACTTATTTTTAACCCCTTTGACTTATAAACAGACATCCAGACACAAGTTTAAAAATATATTTAAGTAATATATACATCAAATTTAAATACAAAAATCTAATATTTTGTTAAAAAACTTATAAATATAAAACATTTCATAAAAATTAAAAAAATCATAATATATCATAATTAATTTTTGAAAAATACAAACATATTCTAATTAATTATTATTAAACTTAATAAATCATAACAAATTCGATGCTCTAGAACAGGGTTTCCCAAACTTTTTCAGCGACGGAACACTTGGCAAATCCGAAAATTTTGGCGGAACACTTAGCTTATTTTTTAGGCTGGGTAATTCATAATAAAATAAAACATGTTATTAAAGAAATGTTATTAAATTTATTTAATAAACATAAAAATACAAATAAATAAAACTCCTAATGACTGATGATTTTGGGTTTTTAAATAACAATTTTTTTATATCAGGCACAATTTTGGTTAGTTGTATTTTCATATCTGTCGTGGCGTGGAGACTATTTCTGTATTTTGTTTTTGTTGCAATATACTTAAAAAATCCCACTTCGCATAAATACGTCGTGAAAAACGGAAGTAAACAAACCAGAACTTGCTTTGACACCTTCGGGAACTCTTCAGTCAGACTCGCCCAGAAATTATTTAATGGCTGATATTTTTGTTTCAAATTAGAGTCATTAACTAAATTCTCATAATCCTTTAAGCCCGCTGGTTTTACTGTTACGGAAAATGGATTCCGAACCCAGGAATCGTCCTTACTAGTTTTCGGAAAATATTCCGAAAGAGTTATTTTCAAGTAATATAGGTGTTCTAAAAATACTTGTAAAACTTTTTAATCTACTTGAAAATTCAATTCATTTAAACATTCATATCCAAGACAGGAAAACAATCAGAATTATTAGATTCAACCGATAAAATCTGATATTGTATTTTTTTATCAAAAGATTCAATTTTATCTCTCATATTAAAAATTGTAATACTTTTTTTGTAATTATAAGTTAACATCATTTTACTTTGTAAAAATATCCGCCAGATATGCTGATGTATCAACCAGGAAGGATTTGTTAAGAATTTTATAAAATGATGTTGCAAATTATTTTGTGCTTTCAAGAAGACTAATAATTCATTTCGAAGTTCATAAAGTCTTAATAGTACTTTTCCTCTGAATAGCCATCTCACTTCAGTATGTAATAAAAGTGCTTCATGTTCACTACCGATTTCATCGCACAAAATTTTAAATAATCTAGATTGAAGTGGTCTAGATTTTACATACTTTATCATTTTCACGGCTACTTCATAACACTTTTTTAAATTTGTGGAAATTTTTTTAGTCAACAGTGCATGCCTATGGAATATACAGTGACTGCTAGTAGCATATGTAGTCACATAAATAAAATTCGTATAACAAGCACTAATATCGTGTGATTAATTATCAAAAAAAAATATTGTTTAAATACGATCAAATTTTAAAGTTAAAATAAACAACACCGACTTATGAAACTTTTTCCTCCAGATTTTATACACATCAATGTTGAATATTTAACACATATTTTTAAGCTTTTTTATCAGAGTTATGAACAATTTTTATGTATTAGCAAGACTAACAATTTTTTTAATCTACTCTAAATTTTTGTGAAATATCTATTTAGGCTCCGCGGAACACCTATTTTGGATCCGCGGAACACCAGTGTTCCGCGGAACATAGTTTGGGAAACCATGCTCTAGAAAATAAAAATATTGAATTACAATAAAGGTTTAAGTGAAATGAGTATATGAAAATATTAAAATAAAGTACTTAAATTAAATAATAAAGTATTTTTAGTGTGGCAATAATTTCAATGGTTAACAAATAGACAAGACCTAATATTTTTATAATTCTGTTAGTAAAAGAGTTTGTATACAAACATTATTAACATAGCATAAATTTGCATGAATACAATTATAAAAATTATTTTAGGAGTTTTACTATATACAAATATAATCGGATATATCCACATATTTTTTCTTATAAAATGAATTTCATTACAATACGATATTTTATATACAATCTTTTCTTGCATTTCTCAGAACAACATTCGTAATACATCATAGACTCAGACGAACAACATTCGCATATTTCAGATAAGACGTCTATCTCAAAAACAACTCCGGATGTATTATATTATGTTATGTTGATCTCTCAAAAAACAATATCTATACACATGAATATGCTATATACATATGCATCATCGTTTATTATATTATATACGCGTTCGTTCACACACGCCAGGCGTCTTGTATATCAATTTTTCAATTCTCTAAAATGATCCAATCAATATCCAATTTGGGCATTCGATCTTTTACGACTATAAAAGGACTCTGACCGCGTAATAAGCGTAGTTGTGTATCTGAGAGTCATCAGTATGTAAATTTGTCTGCCTCGCGGTACGAACAACTCGTTCTAAACCGATTATCTAACCGGTCACTACTATCCACTACATAACAGCTGTACACCAACATATTTTGTATCATATTTTCGAATATATTGGGAAGATCGGTTTGTGGGTGTTGTTGAGATCGAGACGATTAAGCGCTTACAATTGTTATTAAACGCTTTCGACGCTGTACTTAACGCATTAAATCGTCATCCGGACTAAATGCGTTTGAACGATTATAATTTTTTTCTTTCAGTATCGATTATAGTAGAATGTTTGCTACCACACTCTACCCACACTGTCTATCGTATGGTCCGATCAGAAAATTTGACCATATTACGGAGCCATTTAGGAAGCTATCTGGTCGGCATCTGTGTAGATTCACACATGTAATTACGAGACTTTCTTAGGAATATATGCGCGCTTTAAGATTTATGCTTTTTTTTATTTACATATTAAAAAGCTATAAAACTACTGTTATGCAAAGTTTAGGAAATTTTTTTAATAATATAAAAAGTTTATAAATCATTAAACTTATTTCAAATTTACAATTTTATGCATATGTAAATACACTACTAAATTTGCAGTAGTTAAAAAATATCTTCAATTAGTAAAAAAATGGTTTTAATAACAATTTGATATATATGTTTAAACCAAAATTTTAAAAAACATTTTAAGAAGATATATATATATTTTATATTGTAATATATAATACATTATATTGAAGTTTAAGTCTCAAGTTGTAAAAACCATATCTTGAAATATTTTTAGTTACTTCTAAGAATTTATATAAATTAGAATTATAAGACTCAAAAAGCTTATGTACTTTCTGTGTTCAATTAAAATGTCTATTTAAAAATATGATCACTATTAGATACTTACTTTTAATTATTGTAAATTTTATATTATTTAAAACAATAGAATATAAAAAAAATTGCATACAACACTGCCGTTTTAGCTAGTGTCTGCATGACGTAGCAAAGCTTATAAGCAGCAACGTTGTGCTTGCAATGCATGTTTAAAATAGCCGTGTTAGTTCCATACTCCTTTTAATTCATGAATTGTTAGGAAACCTACTAATTATGTGCAAAAAAAAGAAAGTGTGTTAAAAGTGTCTAATAATTTAAAGTTTTCATTGAAATCAATAACATCGTCAGTAGGCTTATAATTCATAAGTCGTTCAAGTATATAGTGACTATTTTTAAATCAATTAAAAAAAACATATCAATTAAACTCAGAATGCAATGTCTATTAAAAAACAATGCCATCCAAGGATTCCAAAGCCATACAAACGTTTCGTGTGACAACAAGTTTTATACAGTTTGTATGAACAAAACGGATTTGTAAAAACAAAATTTATAATTATTTAAACATGGTGTTACAAATAAATAACGATTAGTTTCACTTTTATCAAAATATAGTTATTGATCCTTTAATGTGTATATTGAATTATCAGATGTAATACATTTATACATACCAGAATTTCTTCTTACCCGCAAAATATTTTTAGAATGCATTTAGCATATATAGGCTTTTAGCTTATTTAAATATTTTACAAAATCTTTGGACCTCCACCATACGAACACCGTAGCAGAGAGGGGTAAATCTCCGGTATACTGTGGCTGCCATACCACCTACAAGACCTATGAGGATCTTTCACCCACCGACATCATCCCTCCGCCAGCTTCTCCATCGCCATTTGGAGAACAACGATCTTGCCTATCATAGTGTGTCGCAATATGCAATATAATCTAAGTTTCTACCTGCGTCTTACTGGATGCGAAGTCACACCCCTTAAGGTTACCATACCTTAAAAAACATTTATTGAAAATGCTTTATGTTGTTGAAAACTTACTCGTTTTGGAAAAAATTTTCCAGCTAATCATTACATGCCTAATATATGAATTGGCAATTGTTAATAGTGATTGAGCTATCACCTCGTTTATAGTTATCTAGTTATTTAATAATAATAATATGCCTAATAATATGCCCCATTTCTTCCGTTCCTCTTCCTCCTGTCATTCTCCGGATTGGGCCGCCCGTTCCTCTCGTCATCCTCGAACATTTTGAGAGCCATATTGAAAACGTTTGTACAATTTATATACATTTAATACGATTGAAACATTTTTGCAAAAAGCTTTGACTATTTGCATCACTTCACTTTATTTTATTTTAAATAAAAAATGTAATATAAATTATTTGTTCTGTCATTTTCAGAATAACGAAAGGGCTCACAAAATTCCTCGGCAATACTTGATACTAAAACACAAACTAAGCATAATATGGAAATAAACATCACATAAATTTTTTATCATACCATCAATATTAATTGACTTTTACACCTATATGCAGATGAACAATATTTTATTATTTTAAAAATAAATTCTTTAAAAATCCATTAATATTTTTCTTATAAAGATTTGTGTAAAAAAAATGTCTTAATAACATTCGTTTCTTGTAGTTTTAAATATAGGCAGTAATTTTATGTTTTTATCCAAAAATTAAAGCTTACACAAAATAAATTTTAAGCATTACTTTATAAATCATAATTTTGAAAGCAAACGTATTATAAAATTATTATTTAATATTATGAATCACCCTGTACATACATATGTGCATAAGGTAAACACCGACTTAACAGAAACGGTGATAAAATACTAAGTCAAATCCCAAGAATAAAAGCCTTAGTCCTAAAATATCATTGAAAATTATTTATATAAGCTTAAAGCTTTACGAGATACTTAATTCGTGAAATATTACAGCGTTGACTGCTTCGACTTAATCGCCAATAAAGCTTTGCTTTCGTGTTCCTTTACTGGGTATGGCATAATACATACACACACGAATGATATATACATATTTTAACGTGCTTTTTATTCGTTTTTAAATACGCTTTTATGATGGAAAGCGCCTATTCGAATTGTTTATGTCTTTTTAAAATGTGACACTAATTGGGTTATTCTTGTATGTGTGTGGTAAATTTTATGGTTTACAATACGAAACAGTTACAATGATTATAAAAAATAACCCTTCACCTTAGATTTTAATGAGTAAACATTAATTTTTTTGCCGTACATAATTTGTTCAAAGCACAACTTGATTGACGAATGTTCATTGAATATCCGTTTATATCGCACAAGCAGAGTATAACTTCTGATTGAACCGGTCAGTCAGACGATTTATAGGGTCCAGCATTCAGCACCATTTAACGTTATTAATGTATCTGAGGTCTGTAATGTATTTTTTTCTGACACCTATTTTTTATACCATTCTCTATCGCTACCGGCCAACCATCGATTCAAAGCCAACTTTGGCGTAATGTGTAATTTTTGATTGATTGATAGGATGGATGAAGAATAACTTGTGCAATGGCAAAGGAGACCAACGGACAACATAAGATAACTTATATACAGAATGTACTATAAAAATTAAATAATATGCTTTTTATTAAATAATGTAAAAAACGATTATCATATATAAATTAGTATTAATTAAAATAAAGCTGACTCAAACGTTTCAGGAAATATATATTTTTTTGTTGATTTTTTTATTCGCGGTTTTAAGGCAGAAATGGCGTGACTTTGCAGCTCTAATAGATGCTGTAAATAATTATTTTATAAACAGATATAAAATAACGTAAATGCCGAGTGGAATTGAAACGACAGATGCTAGAAGCCAGAGTCTTCGCTTGCATGTCAAGTTGTATTATTGTCGGCCGTGATTCTTGGATCAGTTATTATCTGTATTTGTGAAGATTCTGTTTTCTGCATTATTGACCAAATGTCAAATATTTTATAATGTTAGTTCAAAACAGTTCTGTCGAATCGCAGATGAGGATCTTTGCGGGTCAATTCCATCGCTTCTTAGACATATTCACGAAATGTTTTACACTTAGAAATATTAAACGGTCTCATTATCACACTAAGGGTAAAAAACCAATAGTAATTTGCGCAAGGTAAAACATATATTGCGTATTCTTTCCAAATAAATATTAGATTTTTAATGGTATTTATAAATGATTAGCGTCTAGGAATAAATGTCTAAAAGAAATTATGTTGACTAACAGTATTTTATTTTTATTTTAGTTCTCATTAAGTTTATATAATCTGAATATACGACACTCGTTACATTACACAAAACACAAAGCAAAAGCTTTTTACGTTTATTTTTTGCTTGGAAGCATTTGATTGCCTTTGTACATACTTTTAATACAAAATTTCATTGATGTTTGTATTATTTTCCTCACTAAAAAATATTTCATTTAAAACATAATCTATTAAATTTGCAGCTAACAAAAAAATATAGCCTGATATTTAACATCAATAACATTATTTACCTTTGAGAAATGAAACCTATAAGATCAGTATGGGGTACTTAATTTAAAATTGGAGTTCAAATGTATCCTGATTAGAGATGGGAAGGTTGGGGTACCAAATAAAATTTGTCTTTACTTTGAAGGTTTAAAGTCTGATTTTTTTAATAAATAAATAAATAGTTTGATAAATTATATTAAGAAAAAGGAAACCATCAAAATAATATCATTTAAGTTGATAAAATTATATTTATGGTTGAATCCGTACTTTTTTTTAACCGATATTCGATAATTTAATTCGTAATTATTACAGCGACTCGGTTACCCATGGATGACCATATACGATACAAACCTGTCAATTTTTTTAACCAAGATACGAATATTGATGGATTTATTGCTCGCTAATCCATCGTTTTACAATTTGCATATATCGCCTGAAGAAATTGTTAATTGTGAAACATAATGGCATAGATTATTCTCTAAAGAACTTTTTTGTGTGCTACAATCGATAATTAAAATATGTGAGCTATTTAATAAAAAATCGTGTAAGCGTATGATTTGATATATTGATACGAAACTGTGAACCCGTGTCGGATGTACTATACACATGAAATATTGGCTAGCTAGCAAAATGTGGCCTGGAAAAGAGAGATAGAAGAAACACTTTAACTTTTTAGATATAAATATAATATTATATACTTACGTAATAAATGATGCACGAATAGTGCTACAAAAAGTAATACATACGTGTTTTATTTTAATTTAAATTATTATTCAGATTAATTTTTGTGAATATGTTTTTTAATAATAATAAAATTTAATAAATCAAATGATAAAATTTTACTATCACATTGTTGTTTTTTTTAATGTATTTATAATAATATAATTTTAGTATGGCAACTTTTAAAAAGTGATCATGTACGTTGGCTTTTAAAAAAGGATATTGATATCCTATTTGCTTAAAGGCCGGCACGTGTACGAGCCATATTGCCAGAGCGCTATTTGGAGAGCCAACTTACACAGATATGGAGAGAGCTAAAGCGAAAAAAAAGGTTTGCGAATAAAACAGGCGGATGGAACAATTTGTGCGAATATTCTCTATTAGCAGGAGGAGAGCCTGAAGATCTCTTTTTCCGTGTATTTTTTCCCTCCTACCCCGCGATAAAACGAAAGAAAGTTTGCCTTTTTGTTTTATTAACCGGCAGCACATAAAGCCGGCTGCTCATGGGGCCGTATAAGATATCAACCATGAGAATTTGGCCTGGAGTGAAAAAATAT
This sequence comes from Plectrocnemia conspersa, assembly GCF_051122295.1. NCBI lineage: Eukaryota > Metazoa > Arthropoda > Insecta > Trichoptera > Polycentropodidae > Plectrocnemia > Plectrocnemia conspersa. Next base: position 25,768,555 of record NW_028277176.1, on the reverse strand, counting down.
CTATAGGGTGCTCATAAAACTGCGCCTCGTTCCGTTTCTGCTCACTAATAAAGATGACAGATGTTCGATCGTGCCATGGCCGAAAATAATGGCGATTTTATACGCGATTCTTTCAGGAACATCTATATATAGAAAATTGCGCTATAAATATTGTATGTACATATATACTATACATCTAGCGATATTTAATACATATTTTATCTAAGCTTCTATTGAAATTTATAATTGTTTTTTTTAAGCTATAGATAAATCGTTAAATTTTGAAGAAAATGCGATGAAAAATATATTTATTTCTAAGTACTTACGTAGTGAATACAATAATTATTTTTTAAACATAACTATTTACCATTTCATGCTAGAATTCAGTGCTGCAGCATCGGTATGCTAATTTATCTTAGTGACTGTTTATAGGTATTTTTAATATAAATATATACCTTTTTTGTTGGAAATTTAAGAAAATTAAAATTTCTGGTGTACATGTGAATACATGACTTGGTTTTTTTATCATTTGACTCAACATAATTACAATTGTACTAATTTGTTTATTTTGCTTCTTCTCAGTATTCTGTTTAGATCTTTCACGTTGAGAAGTTTGTCGAGATTCTTAAGCCTTTGTTGATATAATAAAACAAATTTCTGGATAATTATCAAACGCCAGAAAAATGTGGATAAAGATGGCAGACAAGATTTTAATTTCCACTATTATCTTACTATTATGCTTGTTATCCTATGCACCTGTTCATTAGTCAAGTCAAGAATAATTACTTTTCTTAAATTACGGACAGTATTTTGAAGAGAATTTTCAGATTAATTTAATATTTAATAATTTTTTAAACTTCCCTTATGGTTGTACACGGTTTATATAGTCATTTTCTTAAGGTGGTACCTGTTTATTTAAATTCAATATTTTTTTATAAATGTTCAGTAAATGCGTTGGCTTTTGACTGCTTATCTTTGATCTATTCGCCTTCATAATTTTTCAGTAGTTATGTATAAACTATTGATATTTTGACAATTTTTTTTGTTTCTAGCAAAAATATTACTTATGTGTTTTGTAGGCGATATCCATTTTTTAATTGTTTTGTTGCTTGTCTATAATTTTCAGAGCTGCACTTGTGTCACCTTTATTTAAGTGAGAATTTTGGCGATAAATTCCGTTATATTTAATTATTTGAACGTTTGTCAAAAAATTATAAGCAATATTTAAGCATTCATTCAAGCGATGTTATTGATTATTTTTTTATTATTAAGGACATTAAATGGTATAGAAATTGTTTATTCATAAACTGTGAATCTGATTTTCTTCGCAACTTTTTTTTCAATATATTGTTGCTTTCTGTATTGAAAAATCTGTTTGTCAATCGTTAGTGAACTCATTAAAGAAGGTATAAATCGAAGTATTTTGATATATTGTATTATTTCTTTATTTTTTTACTAGTTTATTAAATTTAGTTTAATCGTGCTCTACTTGATACAACTGTAAATAGATTGAACAGAAATTTTTTCACCATATTATAATTGAAAAATTGTATTTAATTGCTTTAAAGACATAAAATCGTATTTAAAAGTTAAACTTTGTGCTAAAAAAATTTTAAAATAATTTAAAGCAAAGCTTCGGCAATAGTTATTCATGTGCATTGTTGTCATAAAAAGGAAGTAAATTTTTTTTTCATTTTGCTTAATCATCTGTGAGGAACCAAATAAATGCTCTAATTTGTGTAGAATCTTAATAGTCAAACTCACGTTAATTACTCTGACCAAAAGTGATTATTTATAAATAAAAATAAACTTGACAATAGTGAGATATCAAAGGCCCTCGTTACGACTAGAAAAAAAATAAAGGTTTACTACTAGAAAAAACAATAAAATAAATATCATGCAAGAATTCTCTGGTGTATTGAATGAATATTTCTTTGTACCGAAACGGTCACGGGAAACAATATATCACCGGAAGACAAATAGCACTGTAAGGATATAACATTTACTTTGCGAAATTCGACCTTAGAGATATCCATCAAAGAAAGGTCACTTTCTAAGGGCGTATACTTATTTCGTTGATTGAAGAATAACGATCTCGCCCATCATAGTCTGTCTCAATATGTAATATATTCTAATAAAATTTTCACTAGCTTCCACCTGCATCTTAAATTGGCTGCGAAGTCACACCCTAAAAAGAAAACGCCTTGAAACTTTTACAGAAAATACGTAACTAAATTTAACAAGTTTTTTCAATTTTTTGTTGTAACCTTGAAGACGTAAGCCCAATGCGAATAAGCAATAAGAATCTGTAGCACGAGAATAAGTCAAAGACATTATGAATACTTACAATTACAATTAAGTTGATATTAAAATCCCCAGACTGATCTGCATATAAATTATTATGTGTATTAAATTTATTATCAATAGATGTCACCCTACAGCTAGGATCGACTTTTAAAAATATGGTATTTCTATAAATAAAAAATTGAGTGTCGTGGCTCGAACCTACTGCATTCAGGTTACCAAACAAGATTGTACTGACAACACTATTTCGATCTTTGGTAAATGTCTAACTTCTAAAGTTAAATGACTATAAAATAACAGGATTTAGTAATTGTGATTGCGTATGTATTACACTACGATTTTAAGACTATTTATCATCATACCTAAATTGAAGAACTTGCGAAATTTAAAATTGCCTTATCTGTGATTATGTATTTTAATTGGAATACATAGCGATATATAATAATAAATCAAAATCAGAGCTCTTCCAGATTCAGATCAATGACATATTATCTAGTGAACTTATATTTAACATACGATAAAGTTATTGAAACAAAGACGTGATATAAAAGTCCTGTAAAGTCTCGTCAAGTCATCTTACAATTAGAAGAACAAAGTTTTGATTCCTATAAGTAAGTGCTGATATATTTTTCGCATATTTAGTAAATCTGACTCTAAATTATTCCATAGATTTTCCCAGCGCTTTTCGACTACCCTATAGTTTCGGGTAGGTCCTGTTCCAGGGAAAATGGAGTATACATGTAGCGTTAGCGGCCGGCAATTTTTCCCAGTCCGCTCCCGTCAGATGTAATAGCGACACGCAGATGGAATCGTGGCGATATCCGGATCGTTTGGGCCACGCAACTTTACAGAGCGGAAAATCGCCGTAACGAAAACGATCCGTTACAAGTGACCCACGTTTAACGCCGGTCGCCATTACGCGGACATTGAAGAGACCTTTTTTAATAACATTAATTTTTTTAATAAAATTTAGAATCTCTCTTGAACCTTCAGTGAATATTAATCACGTCTTTGATATCTTCTGTACAAGGTCTCTAAAACTTTATCATATTTATCCTTTAAGAAGAACTTAACCACACAACCATAATCTATTGCCTGATATACAGTGAATGTGTATTACAAGTAAACATATATTTACTGGTATTTCAGTAAAATCATATCGGAAAACATTTTCACCAGCAGATTACTAGTGAATATATAATGGTGCTAATGAAATTACTTTCGCTTACGTTCTTCAAATAATTATGGAACTGTACAATATATAAATTTAATATACAAACTAAGCTAAGCTAAAATAATAAAAAAACTCGTTCTTCTTAAGAATTAAAGTGTCATTAACAGCTCTTCGAATGATTCACATTGTATGATTGTGCTAAATTGAGTCTAAAAATTCAGACATCTTATTCAACACTTGATATATGAATATTCATAATTGAGCTTAAACGGTCACAACCATTAATAAATTAGAATCGTTTAAAAGACTCATTTCTTAATCAAAGTCACGACAAATATAATATATCATAAATAAAAATATTCAACACCACACCATACATCAACAGCGTCATTTTTTGTAGATTATTTTACAACCAAACTTGATTTGTCATACAATCATTTGTTATATGGTTTTGACATGTAATTTATTCTATAAATAAACGTGAAATCATACATTTTCGACGGTGTGAATCAACTTTTATGCTATTAGTTTGACGACTTCCTCTGCAATGATCTCAACCATAAGCATAAAATTATCAATTATATTCAGTGACGTTTTAATACTTTAACTATGTACTATACTGAAATTTAATTTTTTTAACAATGAGTCATGATTGTTCATTATACATGATTATTGTCATTTTTTCACCAGGTGTCTTATTATATTTCTTAAATTTTAGGCTCTGGTTCTTCTGGTGTCGTCTAAACACCGGCGGCTGTCATGTAAATCATCTCGGGCGTCTATTTTAACACTATTATGTAAATTTATCCATGTGAACTGGCTACTTCAATGATAAATGATCTATTTGCCCGGTTCGGGCCATATTGTTGGTGCGTCCCACGCGTTTTTACAGTACCGCCTTCTCGTGTGATCCATTAGCGGCGATGAAAAAAATAATAGAAAAAAGGGTGAAATAAATTTTGAAATGGCTTTAAAAAGTGGTTTGAGAAACAATTTATTATTCGCAATAATTAAATTTTAATTTATTTATTATTTTACTAAACCTCAAGTTCCAACATTTATTTATTAACATACATAAAAAGGTTAAAAGATATTTCATTTTTGGACCGTATTTGCTTACGCAAGAATTTAATAGTGTCGTCAAACGCCCACAAGAAATCCCCATAACAATGGAGTAAAAACATGTTTTTCCCTAACAATGACATGGCGGTTATTTTATTATAGTTGTAGATTTGGATAAAACTATAAAACTCTATATAAGTACCACAAATTATTTTTTATTAATTTATTTACATTACCTGTTCTAAAATATGTGTGTTAACGGTATAAAACATATTTTTAAGTACTTTCATTTTTTAATACACAAGTATCGTATTTAATCAAAAAAAAAACAAAAAAAAATTAACGGAAAATATAATTTAGTCAATATACAAATTAAATGTAAAAATTATTGATTTAATCTTAAATATATATATACCGTTTAACAAAACAAGCAGATTGTATTAAATTCGTGACCTTGCGCTAGATACATACAAATTTACTTATACAAATATATAGACTTTTACTTGTTTATATTCCAATACATTAGTATTTATATTAAGCTATATAAATAAATATTAACAATAAGAAACGAATACAATAGTATTACTATCTAATAATTAATTAATAATTAAATACGTTTTTTACAATAATTCTTGACAATATATTTAAGAAACATTTATAAAAATTAATTTATTAATTACTTATTTGATGCTCAGAAAGTTAAAATATATTTATTATGTGGTAAACTTTTGTAGTTAAATTATCATAAATGTTCAAGTTCACTACTTACTAAAAATAAATATAATCTTTGAAGTGTAATATTATTTATAAATGGCTTACAGATTCTCAACACAAAATCTTATATTTTTAAATCTGTGCTAGTGCTAAAGGTAAAGGGTGTACTAAAGTTTTAGTTATTATTAAAATTATGCTATACATAATTAAAAATAATTTTAACTTAACATGTAATGTTTCGATATTGAAATTTAGTTTATTTTGTATTATTTTTATTATAAAAGTGCTTTTAAGGCCAAATTTAATTTTTTTATATTTTATTATGTATGTAGCATATGTATGTATTATATTGATCTAAAACTAAAATCTAAAATATTGTATTACCAATTATAAAAAGTTCATAAGTAAAAGACAATACCTGTATATTTTAAAATTAGAAAGCTGTATATTCAATTTTTTATTTAAAAAGTACAGTTAATAAAGGTTTACTTCTATTTATAGCATAGTATCTACACATGTTTGTAAGAGAAATAAAAACTAATGCACATGTACTCAGTGGAACTGTTCATATTAACAATTGGTAAAAGTCTATTATGAGTTAACTATTAACCGTATGAAATGGATTCGTAGAAAATAATTTTTTGTAATATTATAATTGAATTTTCGAGTTTCACATGTACAGCTATTAATTTCTGTGAATTTGATTACACTGAATATCATTAAGAATCATTGATCGTTGATTATAATCTAAATTAATTTGTGGTAACCAATTCAATTATGATTTAGATTTAATAAATAGTTTAATGTATTATAAAACATATTTAAATTTTATAGGATAGATATTATATACATATTAATTAAACTTTAATATCAGAAAAATATTTATTTTATTTTAATTGGTTTCCTAGGTTAATTAAAAATAAATGATCTTGAATCACTTTGCTCTGATTGTGCAGAACTTTCTTATGATTTTTTTGACAAACAAATAAATTGTAGATGTATTTTGCCATCATGCTTTTATAAGCTAAATATTAATATGGTTCTAAATATATTTAAAATAAATCTATAAATGTATATGTAAAGTTTTCTAGCAAATAGAGCTTAATAAAATTTACATATTAAATATTAACAATATTTGTGTGTGTTGGGCTTCGCGACGCAAATACCAAAGGCATGCCTTTGCGGGAAATCGCAAATTGTTGCCAAGTCCTGCGAATTTCATTGAAAATTCTTCGTGTTATATAATATGTTTATATAAAGAGGCATTAATTTGATGGAAAATATATTTAGCTTACGTATACTTTCGGACGGGCTGATATTGTAGTATCTTAATTTATTTATTTTATAAACAATTATTAGAACGCTAGGTATATGAAATCAAATTTATTTTGGAAAATCTAGGACTCTAAGGAATTATAACCAAACTAAGCTTTATATTTTTAACATTTAAATAATCATAAAAAAAATAAAATTAAAATATAAATTGAAACGTTGACAGAAATACATTAAAGATCTCTTCGACGATAATAGACAAGCTTCGCATGATTATGAAGATCACGAAAAATAAGATCTTTATGTTATAAAAATTAAAAAAAAAAATTAGTGGAGCTTGAAGATGCTTACATTTACAAATTATATAAATTCACCCTTAATACACCTAAGAACATAATACAAGCTATTTCTTAGAATCATTCAAAATGAAATATGCAATAATTGTGAATAAGACGTGAGCGAAATAAGCTTTATTAAATGTTAAGATAAAAGAGATTTGATATCTTAGATATATTATAAAAGGGCCCAAATACATTTTACTAAACCAACTCAAAAGAAGAAAATATGCAGAAAAAGAAGAAAATTATATACTACATGAATTATTTGTATTATTATAAGCATATTAATTTATTTTTTATTTTAATTTAACTATATAAGGAATTCTAAATTATACGAATAAATTAAGACAATCGATAAAATGCAAAAGATTGATATATACAGATAATTTAATTCAAGAGCAATAAATAAAATAAGTGCTTTTATCTTCCATTAAAAGTTTTATGGAATAAGCAAAAATTATTGCTTAAACAAGATTTGTTAATGCTTCATTTTTAGAAATAAAATTCATTATAAGAGGATACGATTTTATAAAAAAATATTACCAGCAATTTTTTATTTTTGGAAAAGATACTTAGCGAATTATTTAAAAAATGATTATATTCTAAATATCGTTTTCGTTTAAATAGGTTATGGAATTATTAATCAACTAAGTTTTATATAATAATTATAATAATTTTTCTAAGCTTCTTATATTAAAAAACATTTTATTTTTATTTATTATAATCAACAATCATTAACATAACAAAACCGCAAACGTTTTACTACATTCATCTCAACAGATGAGCTAGTTATATAAATCACATTTTAAAATGCACTCTTTATCCTACAATATACTCATTTAAAGCATCGTGGGGAGTATAGGTACTAAACACAATACAATGCATCCGTGTTTTAATATTAAAAAATGACACAGAGCCGTTTGATACTCAGTGCCATAAATCACTTTCAATAATATTCGCGGCCAACCCTAAATTTCAACTTTCATACGCGTCACATTTAACGCATTGTGTTTAATAAATCGCGGATTCCTCCCCCAGGGGTAGGTAACCCTCGCGTGAGCGATTATTATTGCCGACAGTCATGATTTTTGATATTGTCACAATGCGACATTTGTTGCTTATAAATAATAATGGTGCAGTTTAGCATTGACTGAGACACCTTTTATCACAATATTTGAGCGGCACTTGTTAAATGCACATGCCACATTTTTATTTAGCAAACCGCATATGGTTAAATATTTTTGATAATAAATAAAAATGTAGATACGGCAATGTGAGTTATAGCGCTTAAGTGTACGTTTAAAATATGCACAATAAATTACACTTAAAATTATTGGAAAATATAGTTTGTATATTTTTTACATTAAATATAAAAGGTTAAAAAGTTAACATAGTAAGGGAATATTATTATACTGTAACCTAAATGGCATTTTTTATGATAATTATAATTACTTTAACGTAAACTTTGCACTTTATGGTCACATAGATACATTATGTTTTTGCTTCAAATAATCTTGTTTTTATATATAGCTCTCTAAAATATAAATTATTTTTAACAATGTAAAATGGTGAAATATGAAGAAGGAAGAAATAGTAAATTATAAAATATATGCAAACTTTTTTTTCTGAAAATTTATGGAGAAATTTATACAATCTAAAAATGAAGCCGCATATAAAAATAGTATTACTATCAAGTATCAATTAAATAATATAATGTAAGCCCCATATATAAATTTAAAGTTTAAAGTACTTATGTTATTTATTACAAAGAGAATTATTAAAATTATCTCCAGAGTCACACAGCATCCCCAACAAATCGTCTCTTATATTTTTATAGCCAGAATTAATTCCGTTTAGTGCATTCGGATTATGCATTATCATTCACTGAGCACGCATACATACATTAGCGCATCGAGGTGGTTATAATTCGTCCCATCTGAATGTGTGGTCACAATAGCGGGCGGGGCCGCAATACTACACAGCAAAAAAGCGTTACGGCAGTGATACAAAACGCAGGTCGTAAAGCTCTCCCCTCATTACGGCTGTTCGACTCGTTCATTATGATAATTTGTGACAAACGGAACAGTTGCAACGCTTAAACGATGCCAATGGGGAATTTGCATGTGAATACCATTGTCGAAACTGTCACGGGGACAATGGCAAAAATGTACGGTGGCATCCAAAAACACTATTTCAGATCGCAATGAGTTCACATATATAGATATTTTTACATACAATGTAATGTATCTAATAATGTATATTTTATCTATTCTAATTAAATTTTTTAAATTATGTAAGTAAATTGAAAAAAATAAATCTATGTAAGTAATTTTTTTAAATTAAAAATATTTTTTGTTAGTAGAACCCATATGTATATACTACCTCAGAGAGCCTGCCACCAACAAGAGGGCCTGCGCCACTACCCTATGCCCTCTTAAACTAATATTATGTTTATAAGATGTGATGGTTTTAATCACATGTACAATTTGATACATTTTAGAGGTCATTATAGTGTCTGTTTGAACAAACGGAAAGATAAAGTGGGACTACGTATATTATTAATAACAATAAAAGAAAAATATCATTCAATAATGCGCACATTACTATTGTTCTTCCACTCTTTGGTTACCGATTACCTGAATGGCCATTGAGATCGTTCGCGACAACGTACACAATTCAAGGTATGTCAAAAAACGACGTAAACATCCTCATTTGCGATTTAGCAAAGCTGTCTCAAACCAGCATTATAAAATATATAATCACAGCACCAGAGATGAGCCAAAAAACAGCATCAAGCAAAGAATTATTAATATTTTGTCCGGTTAGTATTACGAAAACACATCATGACAAATCTTAACTGTTCCACCAAAATCACATCCGACAATAATACAACTCGACCTGCCAGCGAAGTTATTCATACATCTCTACCATCTGATAGCAGCATCTATATTTTTATATATGTAGTAATTTATATATGTTATTAAAATAATATTGTGTTTTGGCCTCAAATCTCGAAAAATTTACTGCAGTTGCTATTTTAGTCATACAAATTTATGCAATTAAATAAAATTTATATATATTTCCATAATTGATTGTTCGTGACTTAAATATTTCAGCACATCTTTATTGATATAATGTTTGGAAAGCATTATTATATAGTACTTCGTACTAAACGATCTGCAAAGACACTAAAATATATTTGAGAGTTTAATTAGAAGACCTCAAAACCTTCTCAAAATCTTCCGAGATAAGCTAGAACCTGGAAGCTAACAAAAGTCCCCGAGTTTCACTTAAGACTTTGCCCCACCTTGAAATCTTTAGAACAATATTTATCAATGACATGACAAATAACAATATAAATCAGTGAGCTACATCGAGGCGCAGAAATTTATTACTAAATTAATAATCTATATATGTCAATTGAAATAAGTAAAAAAATCTGATACCAAAATTGTGGGCACAACATCTTTTAACATATCCGTATCTTCATTGTGTGCCTTTTGACCTTGACTTTAAAAGATAAAAATATAACCAAAAACAATTTTTATAATCTACATCAAAACAACGCCCCCTTTTGAGCGCCCAGCGTTAGCGTCGCATAAATTCATTACTTATGGGACACTTGCTATACGTACACCACCGGGGCAAATGTCCCGAAGAACATACACAAAGTGATATATCTGATTTTTTAGGGTACACACAGAAAAAAAACCTTTTCGAGACCACTCTGCATAATATGTTTATGTACATAATACCGGGTGCGTAATTTATTCACAGCACTGGACATTAGTATCACGGACAGTCCAATTTTCGTTTGTCGATATTTCATTTCACAACACATTAACTTCCACGATTAGCCGCTATTGATGTAGTAATGCCAGTGGTGGTGGCCATGCTATTTTTCATTGCTTTAATGACTTTTCCTTACCACGCCGACTGAACGCGTATGACTAATGTCCTCTCTATATACACATGTACCTATCTGTTAATTCGACTTGGATACCTATTAACAATATTACCTTTGTTCCACCCATACGTGTGTATCGTCTTAATTTAATTTGTGCGGTAGATGTGCCGTAGAATGTTAGACTATTATACAAGTGGGTTTATTTAGACTGAAGCAGTGAAGGAAATACATATTGCAAGACATTGCACAAGTAAATTATAATATTTTTAAAATAAAATTTTGTGATATCAAAAAAAAATATTAGTTGAAAATTTCAACAGTTTTAACAAAAGTTATTAATGAGTAAATGTTAACTAGCTAGATATTTGGTTGACAGAAAAAAATTAAATAAATTTAAATGCTATTTTAATTTCTCCCACTGACAAATATTGTATATAATATATACTCGAGAATTTTTTGAGGCTATACCTAAGAAACGTTTGCTCACCACTAAACTAAATTTTCATTTATAAGTATAATTAATAAAAATATTTTCATTACGCGTTTAATTTGACAGCAAATTGTTCATGTAAAAGTAAAGTATGCGGGAAAATATATTTCACACTCTTAAAAAAAATCATTTTCTTTTAGGATAACAATAGTATACATTTTTTTATTATCAAGTAGATTTGAGAAGTATAGCCAAACTTAAGGTTGATAACTTGAGGAGGTTATTAAGCATTTTAACATTTTCAATGATAAAATTGGCCTTTTCACTTCTTTGAGATTGTTGAAATAAAATGACAACCTTGTATAAAAAACTGTTTTAAAATTATATTTAATTTATATAAATTTTAAGAAACACAATACCATTCTAACCATACATTATTATGACTGTAACTACCGCTTCAAAATAACGTCCGTTAAAAATGTCACCCCGAACAATAACGGTGCCGCTTTGCATACCGAATGCGTGGGCGTATCGGTACACAAACTCCTGTTTTCTTTTTATTGTATTATCATTTTTTGTACCTTTCAAACCTACCGAAGGGACCCCAGAAGCCTGAATGGCCGGATATGAGTCTCCTTGGTCTGAATCACCATTGAATACCAAGTCAGATACGGATCTTATCAGGCCATCTATAGTCCAGAAACGAAAGTTGTATTAATAATTTATTAAACCCCACACCGGCCCTGGTTTTGCCTATGCCGGAAATCCGCGGCGTGGACCCATGCTGATGGAGAATAATGATCCTATCATCACATCGGCTATGAGAGCGTTTCCCGTACATTCGTTTCAATCTGCCGAATTGATATGCGCGATGATTGACTCCTGAGACTTTGTTACTGTTGTACACTAATGAATTAATCTTTTTGTATGAATCTTTTACCACCATTTCTATATTATTTATGGTTAAATTTAATTACCTCATAATTTAAACGTGCCTTAAGCACTTATTGACTAATTATATAATATATATGAAACTCTAAAGAAAAATTAATTTACATTGATTCTAAATTTTTCCTAATTTGTTTTTTTAATTTTTTCATAAGTTAATAAACATCTCATAGATGAAGTTTAAAAGGTAAGCAATGTGTCAAATACTTGTGTTTTTTTTTTAAATATATATTTCTGTATCAAAACATTCAAAATTCCGCGATTTAACGCACGGTAAGTCGCTGAAAAAAGCGAAGCATGAAAGAGAAGCACAAGAAGATATACAGAAATATACAAATAAAAAAGAAATATAGCCACAAAATTGTGCAGAAGGAAAGCAACTGAAGTGATAAAAGATAAGCTTTGAATAATGAAATAATAAAGAACAACCAACCCTAGAAATTTATGTAAATTACTCAGAGATCAAACAAAATCCTTACAACCACGGTTTAATGCAAAAAATAAGCAAGCATCTTGATAGAGAAAGTCGAAATCATAGGGAGATGGTACGAGTTCTATGAAAATCTTCTAAGCCCCTCAAAGGAGCAAAATTGTTTCCAAGAAGCAGCCTACTTTTTACCAGAAATATACATTGATGACCACATAGCTATGAAATAGTTAAAACATAACAAAGCACTAGGGCTAGAAAAAATTACCTAAGAACTGCTCAAGTATGAATGTGATGATATTATTACAATAATACACAAACTAATATGTATCGCCTGGAAAATGAAATAGTACCGGAATAAAATAAATTAATTTAATTTTAGTATTTTTAAACATATTATATAAAGTGATATAAAGATTGAGAGAATATCAGTGTAGATTCCGAGTCAACAGGTCTACCATAGATCATATCCACACAGTGTGACAGACACCATCAACAAACTGTATCATCTTTTTATAGTCTTAAAACATGCTTTTGATAGCGTTCATTGAAAATAAATGTTATATATTCTATAAATACTAGGCATACCAGATAAATCAGTGAGATTGACTGAAACGACACTAAAAGGATTAAACCCGATTGGTAATAAACAGGGAGTATAAAATAATATTGGCTTGTCAAACAAGGGGATGCATGATCCACACTAATCTTTAATCTACTGATAGAAAACATTATAAGAAATCTAAATATAAATGGATATATAGATTTTAATACATATACTGATGATGTGATATATATATATATATATATATATATATATATATATATATATATATATATATATATATATATATATATATATACAATATATATATATATATATATATATATATATATATATATATATATATATATATATATATATATATATATATATATATATACATATATTCTTAAGATATTATACTGCTGATAATATAACAATATATGTATAATGACAGTTCAATTATGTTTGTCATACCATATTTTTACAATATCTATTTAAAAATGTAAATTAAAATTGGTGACATTATATATATATTTACTTACTTAGCATCAGCGATATTGCGTATGAACCTTAGCTTATATTAATACAAAACATGATATAAGTTGGCATTATCTCGCCGATCCTAATCATAAGTTTTGTTACTATAACGCCAGCGGCAACGAGTTATTTACGATGATTTTAATCTCCAGATGTTATAATATAGTTGGGTGAGCCAATACTATAGCGACAATAAATTCCGCAATTAATATAGTCTGTCCAGACTATAGACTCGTTAAAACTTTGCTCATTTTTAAGACAATAACGTCGGTATGTCCGCCTCGAGAGTTCGACTTTTAGATGCATTATGAAAGTTGCCATGCTTAGTTAGTTCAAATATTTTAAAAGCGCCATTAGTATTGATTTATATGTCGCGTTGTTAAGATTTTCTTAAATTTGAATATAGAATATAAAGAGAGATCGTGAAATATTTATAGATTTAAAAAAATAGGCAAAATGTCAGTGGATATATGTATTATGGTAAAACAAACTTAGTGTCAAGTTGGTTTATGGATTAATAGAAAATAATATAAATGAAAAATGTGAAACATTTTTAAATAAATTCAATTATTAAGTTGGTTTCTATAACAGTATTTTAAGGATTATCCGCAGATGACAAATTTTGGCAGATTCTCTGAAGGCAATAAAAAACTTAAAACACAAATTTCATTAATGTTTTTAATTTACTAAATATTTAATGTGATCAATTTCTAACTGTATAAATTTATAACACACTTGTTTATTTATACGCGGATATAATTTACGCAACATTTTGATTGACTTGAATTGCCTCAGATGAAACTTTGGATCCAGGACTTAGTGAGCGAGTTTACGAATCCTCGCAAAGTAAACGCGAAGTCTCTCTAACTTTAATATTTGATCAATTTTGCTTTCTTCGTGAGACGTATAGCTTGCATGATGGCAAATTACAAATTCGGCAAAGTCTTGCGTATGGCAATATAACAAATTTAATTTTATGTTCAAACAAGAAATTATCCTGTTTTGGAGCGCCTCTCCAAATGAACGCGATTTGAGGTTGATAACTTTGTATAACATCTAATTTTAAATTCAAATGTTTGAGAAATACTGATTTTTAGAATTTTATTCGCGTAACTAACTACACGCATTCGTCTAATTTCAAATATATTTTTAAAGCCGTTAAGTGATTGTTGACTTAATACATTGTTCATAGTCAACAGTTAATAATTTCACCCAACAAAGCGTATCGCATTAACTAATGACATCATCATCCAACAATTTGGTTAATGATAACATCCTCTTTATTGTTTGCTTCGATAACGAGAGGAATTAATATAAAATGGCGAATTAAGCCGAAGACGACTACATTTATGCATAATAAGACAATTAAGACTTATAAATTCATTCGTTATTTTATAAGACACAAAATATATATTTTTAAAGAAAAATATAAATAATAAATAATTAAATCAAAATTTAATTTATATCCAGTTTCACCATAAGTAATTATTTATATTTTGACTGATTATGAACTCTTACTACAAATAGATAAAATGTATAATACAATAAAATAAATAAAGAATCTTATACTTCGAATCTTATAATTAATAATTCAGAGAGTCTGTTCCAAATTATTGAAGTATTTTAAAAAAAATGTTCGATAACTTTAGCAGTTTATTTAATAACTTTCCATCTTTATTTATGAGCTTACATCAAAAGTGAAAAAATAAATTAATAAATATGTAGAGTTTTACTATTTAAAGATGTAGTGCTTTGAACAAGCACAAGTCTAGTCAAGATAAAATTTTGAGTGTTTTGTAATATTTCAGTCAAATTATTTTATTCAAGTGATGCTAAAACCGCAATTTAATTGTGTAATTTATTAAAAAAATAACTTTCAAGCAGTAACATTTTTGTTAAATTCCAGAAGCTTTACAATATATTTTTATATCCAATCAATCACAAAGCAACTATTTTTTGTTGGCTT
This sequence comes from Plectrocnemia conspersa, assembly GCF_051122295.1. Taxonomy (NCBI): domain Eukaryota; kingdom Metazoa; phylum Arthropoda; class Insecta; order Trichoptera; family Polycentropodidae; genus Plectrocnemia; species Plectrocnemia conspersa. Next base: position 25,752,950 of record NW_028277176.1, on the reverse strand, counting down.
CGGATTAATTGGATTTGTCATTGCTAGGCTAGTGTTTTTTTTTGTCACTTCGATGTAGACCACCCATATATATACTTTAGTTAGCAATTAATACAAAAAAGTACTTGTTTTTTTTATTTCGTTAAAAAATGCATTGAAAGACAATTTAATAATTTTCATCCGGAAATTAATGAGTTACTTAAAAATACATTGAAATCATTCTTATATAAAAATAATACATTACGTTTAATTGCTTCACGTTTTAATGTTATCCTTATCAATTATTTAAACCATAAACCTCATAATCAACAATTAAAATTTGCAACATAAGAAAAATACGCGTATAGATACTAAAACAAATATTCTATAAAACTATGGTTTTATCTTTACCATATATATAATATATAAGTCATAGGATTTATTATCAAGTAATAAATTCAATTTTTAATAAATGCAAAAATATCAAAGGCTATTCTGATTTCGGCAATTTTTGTTATCCCGGAAATTTACTCACACCTTGTTTTATACTGGAAATTATAGATCTCAGTAAAAATAAATAAAAACATTTTATTTATTTATAAAAATAAATTTAACTCTTTTTATTTTTTCAGTGAATAAAAATTTTAATTTTAAAATTCCGATAAAATTGGTATATTTTTTTATAAGGATTTTAATCAATAATGCATAAATATGTATGTAAAGTGAATGCTTTATTTTCAATAAAACGCAAATTTTATTTTAGTAAAAGTGTTGACAATCTAAATATTATATTTTTAGTAAAAATGCTTAAAAATCTTAAAATATATATTTTATTACGTAGAAAAAAATGCAAGACCTTTGAAATTAATTTTTATCTAGGTGATTAAATAAATATAATCATTATTATTATGTCAAAAGCTTATATCATTTGTACAATTAAATAAAACATTTTATGTATATAGTAAATCAATAATTACTAATAAAAAAAAGTAATTTTTAATATTACGTTATCCTTGCATTCTTGTGATTTAATAATTTATTTTTTAAGTAAGAATTCCTAAAATATTTTTTTATATCAATATTATATTATGTCTTTGTTTAAACTTCTCAAGATTAATTAGGCTTTTACTAATAAAGCTCTTTAATTTAAAAATTTATTTGATCAATGGAGTCTGCAAATTCTATTTGTCTGTATTATATTTTGCCATATCTAATTGAACTTTTTTGTTAAATCATTTTAAAACTTCGATTTCAAATGAGATGTAAAATATCCTATTATTTTATGGATTGCTTAAGAAAGCATTAGTATGAAGAAATATATATAGATTTCATATTTGTTAAATATTAATAGTGACATATTATAACTTAGGCCGGTTTCACACGTGCCGGATGGATTTGCCCGGCACCGGGCCGGCGCCGTGTAGTGGGGATGGTGTTGTATGGGCTAGTACCTATCATTTCAGACGTGCCGGACAAATCTACCCGGCGCCGGCCCGACGCTGACTGCCGGGTTGTCGCCGGCCGCGCTCACTAAGCTGTCCGGCGCCGGGTACCGAGTTGAGTGTGGTGGGGGTAAAACTCAAACATGAACCGGGCCGTTGACAGTGATTGTGGTATCTTGTAATAAATTTTTTAAATATATTCCTCGTGTTTAGGCAATAGCGGAAGAAATAGACCTCGAAATTTTAATTATATTCATGTAATCTCTTTTAATTATCTTAGTAGAATACATACAAAAATAAAAAAATAACGCGAAATGTGTGGAAGGACTTATGTGAAGCCGTTAATCCTAAATTACTGGCACCAGTTGACGGGGTATAGGTCGGGTTGGGAAGAAACCGGCCAGAAACCGGCCAGAGACCGGCCACGTGTGAAAGCTTTGTAAACGGCGCCGGCCCGGTGCCGGGTGAATCCATCCGGCACGTGTGAAACCGGCCTTAGGCATAGCGCATTTTGAACAGAATTTTGTACGTTAAAATTAAATCGTTATACATGATTTTATTAAGAATAGAAATAATTAAAATTTGATATAAAATATTACAGTTATGAATTTAAATAATAAAAATCCTAGGACAGAATGCTCAAATATTAGATAAAAAAATATGTTTTAGACCCTTTAGATTTTTTTAACATACTTGAAAATATACGTTATTGCATCTTAGTAATATAAATTTACTTAGCCTACGAGTATGTATAAATTTTCTAATTATAATTTACCCCTTAAACTTTATCGATACTAAGCCATATAATTATGCTTAGATGTATATATTTGATTACCAAGATTAGATCTAACATACATACATATATTGAAAACTTCCCGCTGTATCAGTATCATTACTCGTTAACGATCCACGTGTGCTTTCCAGATATTTTTCTACAGATACCTTCGCTATAATGCGGTAGTGTCGTAAAAGTGAATTTGTGTAAGAGTCGATAGCCAGTTATTGCGTTATATTCGACAACAAAGCGCAATAAAGAGAAGTCTCAATTACTCAGCTGGAAGCGAAACCGTGTCGCGTTACCGGAACGATAAGGCTTTTTTGCCGAACCTAACGATATTATTATAACTCTGCAGGATTCCGAGAATACGTGACGTAAATATAGACGATATGTTATAGTGTGTATAATACGATATTATGATAATTTAATAGGCGCGCGCTCCTTAATGGAAAATGGCGTTACGCGAAATTAAAATCAGATTTATAGTCTAGGATAATTTTTATGGTTGTTAATATTAATTTTAACAACTAGAGGCACAGTTGTTTGAGCAATGACGAATCGGTTTACCTTTGTCGTTGAGTTGCGTGGGCGTCGACATAGAAAGTGTCAAAATTATAAATTATCCCCACACGCCTACTTGATAATTTCACGAGTATATAATCCGACTAGTGTTGGTTATAAAAAAATCGGCTTGATGTCTAGTTTTGAATGTGATTTATTAACAAAACTGACCAATTCGAGCGTAATCCTATGTGTGTTGATTTTTTTAGTCGTATGTAGGGTCTTTATGAATAGGGTTTAACGCTGACGCATTGAAGAGCTGTAAATATACATGTAATAATATTTAAATAAATTAGAATGATTTAATAAAATTATAGTTTACGATCAATAAGTAACTTAAACTTTATTCTAATAATATCAATTAATTATAAAATCGGATTTCTCTCTAATATCCCCATTTATTTATTGTAATTTCCGTCTATTTTCAAAACAATTTCGAAAAGTAGCTAGAAAGTTTTGCATCAAAACTATTATTTCGGTCTAACCTTGAAAAGTTAAATTGTATTATACTTTGGTAAATAGTATGTGCATAATTCAAGGGTCTATAGATTAAAATAAACGCCACAGAATTATTAATTCATCACGATTTCACACAGGGACTTAAGAGGCGTGTAATTACGCTTAATCAAATTATAAGTCATAAAATATATTATGAAATATAGTGAAAGGTTTTTCATTCGCTATATCTTATTTATTGGATAGATTTTTTTTAAAGTTATATTTAATTTAATTAGATTTAATAAAAATAATACGAAAGATATTTATAATAGTTTTGTCTTGACAAATAATTAAATCATTTAAATATATAAGCTAGTTATATACATGTTTAAGAGTGTGTTAAAAAAATTAATACATTTTTTATATATTGTGTTTAAAACTGCATTTAATTAGACAATGGATATTTTTTATTAATTTAAAAATATCAAATAGATCAAATTTCGAAATATTTTAGGCTATGCTAAAATATTACACTACACGGCCTAATATACCTTGTGTTATAATATATAATATTATTATATATATAATCTTTAAATTTTTAAAAGATTAACAGTTTGAGACATAACTTGACACTTTATTTTTAAAAAAGCAGTTGATCAGTAGAACAACTATAATGTTTAGTCTAAGTTTTTAATTATTAAAATAAGTATAAAAATTAATAAAAAAACTTAAATGTTAAAAATAAATGTTTTATTCAATACTTCATTTTAGAAAAAAATAGAGTTGCGGCCCGTCAATTAATCCAGATTCACGCCTATAATGCCTGAACTACACTCTCTGGAAGTTGGCCAAGGTTGGCCAAGGACGGGGAATATAGTGGGTTACTTCGGTGGAGTTCGGTTCTGCCCGCTCTAAAATTTCTCGGAAGTTGTCCGAGGTTACCAAGAACGGAAGGTAAAGTGGGGGTAATTCAGTCGACTTGGTCAGCTTCGAGCGCTTTCGAACATTGTCAGCAAACAGACCGAAGTCAAAGAAACCGAAGCCGGATCTGCTCTTTTGAGCGCGAGCGGTGAAATACTTTCCCTTTTGCTCTCTCGCGTGTTAAGTGACGACAGTGAGAGAGATATTGATATGGTTTTTCGCAAACTGAGATTGAACAAGTAGCTTGGTTCAATTTCTATGGTTAACGCGCACGTCAAGCACTGCATCGTGGTCACGTATTCAAGTTATAATACCACATGCTTATCGGGGACTTCAACAGACTCTTACTGACATCTTTAAATATTTTAGTGCACCAAAAGGGGTCAATTATACTTTTGATAGTATATTCTTTTAATAGATATCGTTATTATATTTTTTTTTCATATAAAATTAAATAATTAAAAAATAATTAGTGGTACTTAATTTTGTTAAAAAAAATCGTTTCAAATATTCTAATGTATTTTCCTAAATGGGTTTATATAAATGTCACACCATAACGAATTCTTATTTAGAATCGATGGCGACAAATTCTAGGATAGTCACAGATGTGGTGTTTGTATTTTGAAGTATCATTTTTATGTCTTAGGCATTTTGCAAAAGCCGACAAAGATTTTGCGTAAATTGAATATTTACAACCGAAAAGTTTTACTGATATTGTATTTGTGAGTGCCCAGATAAACTTTTAAAATTATCAGTAGCGTTATTTTAATAATATGACAATTTAAAAATTGCGATTATTTGGCACATTTTTCGATCACGCGCAAATATGCCAGCTGTATGTGACAGCAGTCTCCGTGCGAACGTCATTCACGGCTGCCGTCCGGACGGCATATGAAATTTGTGGCAGTGTGGCCGCTACTCGGAAGTCGGCGACCTCGGCCGACTTTAGTTGAACTTCGGTTCGGACAACTTCCATAGAGTGTAGTGTAAGCATTAGATTACAATGGAAGATTGATTAAAAATGAATAATTAAAATAAAATAAATATTCTAGAATAACACATAGTATGATATTTTAATGTGCGCTTTCTCAGTGTTGAGTAAGACTAGTAAATTTTTTTTCAACTTAAACACATTCAAAATAAATTATCAAAATTATTTATGACACACCTTTTTATACTTATCTTAAAAACTTTAAATTAGATTTATAATATCAACAATTAAAGAACATTGCTATAATCAACTCAAAAAATTATTATTTACCATATTAATTCATTAATCTCCTTAATCAGTAAATACAAGACTTATGTTTTTATTATTATCAGTCCTTTTTTATCTTTTTCACTTTTTGTGAAATATAATTCTGTATAATAAATAATCTAATAATAAAATTGTATATATATGTAATAAAATCTCTAGGCTTTAATGTATTCTTTTGTTAATTCAAAATTATAAATATTATAAAATATATTTTTTTATTTTTATTCACAACGTGCCTATGCACCTGTGACACCTGCCTAGTTATAACACTGAATATATATACACATTATCAGGTGAAGTATGGCTCTCTTGACACTTCGATTAGCATTGATTGAAACGTTTATCTCCGAAACAGTAACTGTTACATTGTGACCGTAACGAACTACTTAACGCGTCAAATAGATAGCAGTACCGAGAGGCATTCTTCCCGACCGCACTTATTAACTTGAACCGTTATCGCCCAAACACCCAAAGTGCATCCATCACGACTCACGAATCGCCACTCGACACCTAAATTTCGCTTGCGTTTTTTTCTCCCCTGCTTCGAATTAATCACCGATACCATAGGATAGTCTGCCTAATAAATTACGGCCGTTTTAAGGGGGGCATAATTATCTTTCTCATGCCGCACACCGTTGCCCATTGTGCTCGGAGGTCCAAGAATAATGACGTTAATCAATATTCAAATTGTTGTGGGCCATACGCTAGCTAGGTGTTCAAATTAATTTCAGCGCTAGGGTAATTAGTTAACTTTGAATCGACTGTCAGTGGGTGCGGTGCGGCCGCAGACTGAATCTTCACTTACGACCAATTATGGACGGAATTCATTATAACAGGTCGGTGTTCAAAGTGTGTTTCGTGGCTAGGTACTGTCAAGGGCTATATTGGCTTTATGAGTGAAATTGATGATTCAGTCAACTTTGTTAACTTCATTCAACGGAAATTCAGAATAGAATTATGCAATTTGTGGTATGCGCTTTATTCATTATTTAGGACAGTGGCTTACTAACTTTACGTTACTACATCCCATATTTAAAAATAATCTTGCCCCGCCCTTACATATACAATAATAATAATTCAGACATATTTTTAAATAGTAAAAATATGTTTTTCTTTAAATAAAAGATAAAATACTGCAAGTACAATAAGGTTTGTTCATAAATGTATTTATTATTAGCAGACGGTTTATCAAATTGTGACTCTTCATATATAGAGATCCAAAAAGGTTATATTGTCTAAAAGCTCTTTCAACAGTGTACGAATAATGTACTGTTGTCGGAATGCGCCGTTAAGTTTTCCCCGTTAAGGAACTTAAACGAAGGGCGTAGGCCTGTGGGAGCTTGCACCGAGCACAGGGATGCAATAAAGCCACTATTAAGGAGCATCCGAGTTATTACGGGGGTAAACTTTGACCGCCATTGTCAGGGCAGGGTTTAGTGGTCGTTGTAACTTTCGGGGATGGGGACGATATTAAGTGCGTATTGGCCGTAAAACGACGCAGTCGGACGATTAATTAGCAAACAAACGTCGGCGACACCTCTAATTAAATGTACGGTTGTTAAATATTATTGCGGTCAGGCATGATTTTCGGTACGGTTATAATTGCGTGTTGTTTATAATGAAAAGGTAAACCGAGAGGTTTCGTCGAAATGATAACGTTTGTTTCGTATTATAAACAAACGAAAAGTACATAAGTATAAAGGGATATTCAGCAAGTAAATAAACAAAGTATAATATAATACAATTTTTTTATAGCATTTTAACTTATTTCAAATTGCCTATTATATTTACATAACTGTTTGTCACTAATCTCGGGTTCCATATGTATCGTAAATCGACCGAGATTGGATTCCCTAGTAACAACGGATGGATTTACTTTGTCATTCAGATAGACATATGTATGTATATACGAATACATACGAGTTTCAACATGTATATTGGCAATCAAGATTGCTTTCGATGTACTTTTAAAAATATCTATTTATTTTGAAGCTTTTGTAGATGTAGTTAATTTATTGGGAACAATATTTTTTTCTAATTTAAAAATTGTATCATATGTAGATTTTCTAAATAGAAAAATATTGCTTAAGCTAATTTAAGATTAACTAATTTTGAAAAGATATAATTACACAGTGTAATGCCTGCCCTACACTCTCTGGAAGTTGGCCAAGGTTGGCCAAGGACGGAGAATATAGTGGGTTACTTCGGTCGAGTTCGGTTTTACCCGCTCTAAAATCTCTCGGGAGTTGTCCGAGGTTACCGAGAACGGGAGGTAAAGTGGGGGTCATTCAGTCAACTTGGCCAGCTTCGAGCGCTTCCGAACATTGTCGGCAAACGGACCGAAGTCAAAGAAACCGAAGTCGGAGCTGATTTTTCGAGCGCGAGTTGTGAGATACTTCCTCTTTCGCTCTCTCGCTTGTTAAGTGACGACAGTAGATAATGATATGGTTTTTTGCAAACTGAGATAGAACGAGTAACTCGGTTCAATTTCCTATGGTTAACACGCACGTCGAGCGCTGCATCGTGGTCACGTCAAGTCACGTGGTCAAGTTATAATAGCACATGCTTATCGGGGACTTCAGCAGACTCTTACTGACATCTTTGAATATTTAAGAGCACCAAAAGGGATTAATTACATTTTTGATAGTATATTCTTTTAACAGATATCGTTATTAATTTTTTTTCATATAAAATTAAATAATTAAAACATAATTAGTGGTACTTGATTTTGTTAAAAAAATCGTTTCGAATATCCTTATGTATTTTCCTAGATCGGTTTATATAAATGACACACCATAACGAATTCTTATTTCGAATCGATGGCGACAAATTCTAGGATAGTTACAGATGTGGTGTTCGTATTCTGAAGTATCATTTTTATGCCTTATGGCATTTTGCAAAAGCTAACAAAGATTTTGAGTAAATTGAATATTTACGACTGAAAAGTTTTCACTGATATTGTATTGGTGAGTGCCTACATAAACATTTATAATTATCAGTAGCGTAATTTTATTTTATGAAATTTTAAAAATTGCGATTATTAGGCACATTTTTCGATCGCACGCAAATAGGCCAGCTGTACATGACAGCAGCCGCCATGCGTACGTCATTCACGCTCGCCGTCCGGATGGCATATGAAATTTGTACTACTCGGTTGAACTTCAAGCCGACTTCAGTAGTGCAAGCATAAAATGTTGTTGTTGTTGATAAAACATTATACTCTAAAGGTCTAAAAAGGTTGTTTTTTTGTAAAAAAAGGACAAAGCTCTTAATAGATTTAATAAATTTAATAAAAAATCTAGATTTTATTTATTAAAAATATAAGTATTAGTTAATCTTGTAATACATGTCGTTTTTTTATATTAAAACACAAATAAGTATTAAATGTTTATTAAAATTATTACAATATATGTTTTTTTTTTAATTATTTTTCAATTCCATTAGCATGAAATATTAAATGCTTTGATTCGAAATATTTCGATAGCCACCTTTTTAAATCGTCTGTATTTAATTTTTTTTCATCTAGAAAGTGTTGCATGGGTTAAAATGAATGGTAGTTAGAAGGAGCAAGTATAAGTGAATGAGATGAAACCTACCAACAAATTAATTGCGCCACATGGAGACGTCCATTGTCATGTTGTAGAGTTATTGGACTTACGTTGACAAGTGCAGTCCTTTTTTTTAAATTCCTTGCACAAACGATCTAGCTGATCATAATATATGTTTACAAAATTTACCAGGTATAATGCATATGTGTTTATCTGTGATGTCTCAAGCATCGTGTAAAATGTATTTTAAGTAAATCTCTAAAATGTATTATTTATATAGTCTTGAACAATATGCTTAAATATAATTAGAAATCATAATATTTAAATGCTTTATAATTATCTTTAATAAATAAATTTTATTAACCCATTATAAAAAAATCCCATTTAAGTGTGAATAATCATTTATTTACACAACGTTTTTTTCGCACAATAGCCTAAAGCTAACAATTTAAAAACATCCTTAAACGATTTTCATTATGCGCCGATCGGTTCCGAAAAAAAACCACTTTGGCTATGTACGTAGGCGCTCTCCAAAAACCATAAATTTCCAACACCAATGAAAAAAACTCTATTATGCCTCACTAGGAAAATTGTTTAAAGATTTTTTGCGACAAAACACCATTAATTGCCGGCGACAGGCTACCCGTACACATCATAACGAAGCGCGTTGTTTAGACACATTACAGGCATATTTTCGTTCGTTTCCGTTTGATTAATGCCCCCCCGAAGTACGTGTCTGCATTAAAATATATTGCATTCGGGTTTCGATGAAATAAAAAATGAAAATAACACAAAACAGCCGCGCAGAAGGGAATAAATCTGTCAAAATTGGCTGATGATGTCACGACGGCCCGCGGCCCAACGATTGGCCAGCGCTGCCATAGCGATAATTTACAACCAGTCGTCAATAGCTCTCAAACACTCGATCAATGTCACGCTATCTGGTTTTTGTTTTAAAAAGTGTGATATTTAAATTGAACACGTGTTTATAGATTTGAAAACGCTCGACATCCATCTCGCTCCAAAGATACTACAACACTACCTTTCTGGTATTTCTTAGATTATTATCTACTTGTTAGTATAATTTATTTAGAACACGATTAATTTTTTAACAGTATGCAAAACGGGGAGTTGTTAAAAATTGACTTCGCATCGATCAAGTTAAATTAATTCAATTATATACAAATTCTGAACAGGTTATCCATATAACACTATGGAATAACACATTTATTACTCAAACTATAATAAATATACGCATTACTTAAGGCGCTGTTTAAGACGTTATGTTTTTAGTTAATTAATTATCTTCATATTAAGTAGTACATAGCTTCTGAAAAACAATTGCTTTGTAACATTAATGCTGGTGTTTTCGCACATAATCATAATCAGAATCATATGATACATATATGCACAAGTATGTTAAACATACACGAAGGCTTTCAGCATTTGTGGTACTTTTGCTATTATATATTCAGGAGAATGTAAAGATTAGAATTCCATACAGAGTTTAGATGTACGTGTTGTTAGTTTTATAAATATAGGTATTAATGAGAAATATTACATCCTAATAAAACACATATCACAATAATTGGTCCTACAATAATTAAACTGAACTACAAGATTTCGACTAAAAATATTTTATATATTTATATCGCTTTTTCATTAATTATATTTTAGTAATTAAACAATTTTATTATAAGATTTAAAATTTCTAAATGCACTTCTGCCACCTTTGGAAGTTGTCAAAATGCTTTTACAAATAATCTATTAGCAAAATGTCTTGTGAGATATGAATATAAAAAATAGTTATTACGTAATTATTTAAGCTTTTAAAGAGGCAATCGTGTGATGTATTATCGTGCATTGATGTGAAAGAGAATTAAACCTTTTCAATTTAATAGTCTGCAAAGCAAACGGTGCAATTGTTATTGTATTTTGTCGATTTATTGACAATAACTTACAGCTGTTATGGTTCGACATGAATTGATCATATTTGTATAAATTTGGTTACTTGAAATTTTATAGAATTTTATTTTTATTAAATTTTTTTTTTATTGTAAATGATCCACTTTTTGTCACACGTTGCAAAACAATCAATAAATGGATGATTTTAGTTGCGTGAATAAAGCGCAAAACAAACATTGTATTTGCAATTTTTTACCTTTATATTGTGCGGCACCCATTTGATCTTAGCTGTTTTTAGTGCTACAGAACTAATGCATTACTAACGCTAAACTTTTGTGCAAATTCTCAAATTGTTGTGTGTGATTCTGTATCAATAGAAATAAATTAAGAAAATATCTTAAAGGTTCTCGTCCTTATTTTTAAAACCACTATTGAACCATAAATTTCTTAACACGTTGATTACCAAGCCGTTTATGACTACTATTTAAATATAATAAAAAAAATATGTCTAAAAAACGGTCAATGGAGTCAATACTCGTATTTTGACAACCAAAGGGTTAACAGTAACCGCACCAAAAGCATTGCTTAGTTTATAGAGCAAATTTTGCTGCTTTATCACCTGTTTTAAACTCCTATAAAAAATATATTACTTGCTTAATTTTGTCTTTAGTTTGATAGCTTTAGCATTAAAGAAAAATTACTATCACATCCAAATTTAATATTATCAAGAAATGTACTTTAAGATGATATTAATACAAACTACAAAATATTGTCTTGGTACACCAAAAAAAAATTTACAAATCATTTCATAGTACTTTTTTATACCCTTTTATCTTTACCAATCCATAAATATATTTTTAATCACAAATATAACAATCAAGATTTTATAATTAATTATTAAAAAATATTATTGTCAACATTATGACTACAATATATAGTTGTACAAAAAATACTTTATGAAGACAAATGATTCCAGATTTGAAATCCGTGCTATTTTTTTATATAAGTATAGCTATCTTATTTTTGTGGCAAAACATTAAAAGTGTGATTTATAAAAAAATCGTAACAATATTTAATTGTTACGATTTTTTTATAAATCACATTAAAAAAAATCCATAGCAAAAAAATATATTTACTACATGTTTATGGGTTAAAACTTATTTTAAGATATGTATGATTTTAGTTCGTTCAAACTTATACTTTTATCTAAGTCTCAACAGAATGATAACTCCTTTCCAACTAATGAAAACATAATTGCTTTCTACATTTTTTAGATAAACCATCGAACCAAATTTGTTTTAGCAGAAATATAATTTTCTAATTGTGCTATTAAAAATTCGTATTGTTGTGCTTTTAGTTATGTGTGCACATACATACATATGTATGTATATACAATTGAAAAGCATATGTTATTTATAATAGAGCAATTAAGACCATGTTTCATTAAAAAAATAGACGTATCAGACATAACACTTAAGTACGGTGTCATTATAGTCTTTACAAGATAATGAAATCTATATTACTCTATTTGAATCCCGTCGAACGTAAAACGTGTTTAACGTTACCTAGTTATCTAGTGTGTCATTTATTTTATATTGTGAAAGTATGTATTTATTCCTATTAACATGTTCAATATAAAGATATATTTTTGTAGGTGACATATAGATTGTATATTAGCGTAAGAACATTTTAAACAATTTATGAAGCCATACAGAATAGTAATAATTGTTGTATTAGAAACAACTAGGGGCTACACAACCTGTACCAATGACAGTGTCTCTACTTTCATTCCTGTTGAAAAGGACACTTTGATTGGCAGGAAGACCAAGGCTTTGGTGGTTGGGTGACTTAACGAGAGATGTGCACCCGGAGCTAGCAACTTGAGAATCCCGATGCAAGAGTTAGGAGAAATTCTTGTAGGAGGTGCAGATCCATTTTGGGTTGTTTGGCCGAAAAATAATATATTAATCAATCATAATATTTTAATAATAAATAACTGTAACTGTATTATTATCAATGGTGAATTATGTACAATATTTGAGTATCTACATAAAATAATTGTTTAGTAGCGGCTTTCATAAACTATATAATAATAAGGTTAGTAAATAGTAGAATTGACTACTTATTTTTTTACAAAATTCTGTAGATAAAAACGATGATTTTGTGATAAATTATACAACAGATATGAATTTATTATTACAAAATCATTGTATTTATATTTTTATACCGCATCCTATACACACTATATTTTTACATAGTAGAAACTTGTGAATGGATCTCAGCACATATTTTATTTAATGTATGAACATTTTGAGGGCGTATTTTGGGACATGTTCAATTTCGTACTTTAGACATGTCGGTTACCCTCGCCAAACCAACTTGAAATAGCACACACGCACTTTGGCAACTTCCTATATAGTATTTCTGAGTATTTGACGTGTTTTGACTGACTTTGTCGGGGGAGCAAAAGACTTCCCGGTCCGACAACTCCGACCGCTTGTCAAAACTGTTGAAAGCCACTTGAGAAACAAACACCTCTTGCGAGCGGCGCCTACGCCATACACTAAAAGGTTACAAGAGGTTAGCGCTGGTGTTGGTGTGATAAAACCACACACACTAGAATTCTTTGTTTGTTTTTTTATTCCTATCACATACTATTCCGGTGAGCTTAACGAGCGCGGTGTAAGCAAAGAATTCGATTAAAATTGGTATATTTTAACTGCTGGACGCGCGACGTGACTGTTGAGATTAATTGTTGTGTGAAAATATTTTCTCTTCTAATTTTAAAAAGTTCCGTTTTCTACGATTTTTTAAACTTTCTTTGCATTTTTGTGAATAAATAAGATCCATAATTATTTTCAGCTTTATTTATCAATAGCTGTGTGACTTACTTGAATTAATTAATAACAATAACCAACAGTTTTTATGTTATTTTCATAAGTTAAAATTTTCAGTTTAGGCTAAAATAAATAGGGAATGTATTTTATTTTCTTAATAAAATTATGAAATAAAGATCTATGTATTAGGAATAAATTTGTTAATAAAATATTTTATTCGTATTAAAAATAATATGATACGAATAAGAGTTTCAATGTGAAAATTATCCAGTGTATGCAATATCACCATGTAAATAAAGACTCACACACGCACACGTACCCATACGCACCACCAAAATACATAAAGCTGGCACAAATCGATATACCGTCTTAATAATATTTTAATTACATAGTTTATTACCGTTACGAATTCAATCAATGTTACATGTCTAGAATATTTTCTGTGCCTGAAAGTAAGTGAGTCAAATATTTTATTAAGATATTAAAAAATAATAAAATTATATGTACAATAAAAACCGATTCAGTCATGTCGATGGTTTTAAAAGCAACTGAATTTTGTGTACTAAACTGACACATATCTATATAGTATCTAATATGTTTTAAGAATCTTGTGAAGCAGCTTTGAGCCTTGTTAGTACTTGGATAAGTGATCTATGTTGAAAAACAGTTTACTTTTTCATTGACAAAATACGCTTTTCACAATCAATCAAATTATATACATACATATATCGTAATTGATTATACCTGTTTTTAAAATATTTTTTTATTTAAAATAAGTATATTATATAATAAAACGAGAAACCTAGTCCCAATATATGTATACTAGCTGTCGGTACCTCACTATCGTAAGGTACCGATAGCTAGCGAGTGTGCGAATACCGGACCCTCAACTTTTTGGGTTTTAAATATAATTTTTGCTTCGTTCTGATTTTTTTAAATATTTTTTAAAATTTAATGGTTCAAATTGGACATTACTATTTAGAATTTTCAATGATAGACAAAATAGTTCAATCTATAAAAAACTACTTGAAATTTTCAATTCATTTGAAAATAGGTTTACAACTTGACTAAATATTTCTAGAAGAAAACATTTTATATTATTTATTAGATTTACAACGTTAGATTTTATCATTATATTGAAACTTAGATATTTAATGATAAATCTAAATATTGTATATCATTTATGAATAGGTTTAAAACTTTTATTATATAAAAATAAATTTTAAATTGTACTATGAAATTTCAATACAGCGAAACTCACGGAACCAATGAATAAATTTTGGTGTACTGAAAATTCGTTATATTGAATGTAAGGAAGATGATATATTTTTATTTTATTTTTAATTACTATATTACTACAGCATCAAAATAACCTCTTATAAGGTTGACAGATCGTTTTTTTCCTTGTTTAAGGAAAATGTATGAAACACAATAAAATTTGTGAAAAAAATGTTTTATAAAAAAGTTTGAGGGTCAACGAAACACCTGTAATGTCGCTTTTGAACACATCTGGCACACCCCAAGTCAATGATGAACTGAATTCTTAGAAATATTTTGTCAAGTTATAACGTCATTCTTAAATTCGGAGCAAAATATTTTGTTATACTGAGATTAGTCTTCATTACAATGAAAACATTTTGTATGAAAGCTTTTCGGGGACAAATTAAAGATTCGTTTAACTGGGAATTTCGTTATTTCGGTATTCGGTACAAAAAAATATCATTGTATTATTTTTTAAAATAGGTTTGTAACTTTACTAAATATTAATAAAACAAAAAATATCAAAATGTTTTCAACATAAAAAATAATATTAAAACGTAACATTTTGTATCATTTAAAAGTAGGTTTACAGTTTAATAAATAATAATAATAAATAGCATCGGTAACACATCCGCTCAAAAATATTACTGATATGAAAAAATATTTTGTTACACGTTACTAACGCAACAACACAATCGATCATATATAGTTAGTGCAATGTGAGTGATTATAAGTCATTGATTGTGTTTTAGCGTATTTTAGGTGTTTGAGTGTCAGTTTTAACGCTGCATAACACAATTTTATCATAAATTTAAATTTTCGTAACAAAAAAGTTTTTTGGTGACACCATAAGTTACTTTATAATAAAAAAAAATATTTCTATGTTTTATGTGTAAATATAAAAGTCAGTTTTTAATTACATTTACTAATTAGAAAGAAACAATAAACTAAAAATATCAAGCATCTAATCTGTTACTTTAGACCAAAAGTGCGCTTTAAAAATATTAAAAATTTTGAAACCTTTGTCTTTTTTGATCAAAAAATATTTTGATTTACATCTTTTTTAAAGTAAATGTTTTTCTGCGCAGCATTATATATTTTAATAATTAATGAGTGTAAAAAGTTTTCACTGTATTTAAAATTAATAATAAACTAAAGATATTTAAAATCTATAATAAATTATTATTATTTAAAATCCATAATAAAATAAAAAAGATTTTTAATGTTTAAAAAAATATTTTGAATAAATCTTGAAATTTTATTCTGAAACTTTTAATTTTAAAAATATTTAAATTAGTGTTATACATTTTTGTGTAGTTTACTTTTAAAGGCGTCAGTAAGAGGGATTTTTGCAATACTGTGCGCTTAGTAGTTGGTTGGTAATGAATAGTACTTATTTTTAAACTTTGCCCCTTTTTGTTGAAAATATTTTTTAAAGCAAAGTCTTAAAAATTCTCTAAAAACTAAAACTTTAAATTGCCAACGTTCGCCAAAATTTTGGTACATATTTTTTCTGTATAGAGAAGCTAATACATATCCACATTATTTTTATTATATTTTAAATCTATAAACTAAAAAAATATTTTAAAAAACATTTTTTTTAGTATTTGATGATTTTTATACATATTTTAATAAATGTTTTACAATTTAAATCGTTAAAATCAATTTCGCTCGTTAAAATCAATTTAGTTCGTTCTCAAGCGCGGGACTTCCCAAATTTGCTTTGACAGTTCTGTCACATCTGGCAAGCGCTCGCTGTGCCGGCTGCGTAATATGTTATAATCGCGGCACTTTTGTTAAAAAGTGACAATTGAAGATGATTCAAGTGATGGAGCATTTGAAATTATAGACAAAACTATAAATTGTGGGTGTGCCAGTAAGTGTTTAGTTATAAATGAATAATATAACACGGTTATTCTAACAAAATTACTATTGACTTTCCAGGATCTAATATTAAAAGACAAACAGCGGTGATTTGGCAATTAAAGGTATACATACCGAAGTTAATTAAACATATTACAATGCTAGTAATAATAAAAAATATATGACATATTGTGACAATTTTGTAGAAGATGAAAATCTACATGTTTAATCCTCTACAGTACATCCATCAATTGTGTTCTTTGGTTGTCGTTTAAATTTAATTCATGGATTATATTAGTAGTAATAATGTGTTCAATGTTTACTCTTGATAGGAGTCTTATTGTTTTTTAATTATTTTTCAGAAGCAATGATGGAACAATTTGATGACCTATATGGCTACAACGTAGAATTGGTATATATAAACAAAGAGTTAATCTTCTAATGTTGAAGTCACTGTCAGCAAGTATTATCTTTTTATAAAGAACATACTACATAAGTTTGATGTAACTGAATATCTTAAATTTGGCTATTCAGAAAGAGGAATGATGGCACAGAACAAAAATTGTACATATTTTGCCACATCGGAATTAAAAATAACCCACTCTTAGATATTTTGGCTATCGATTATTCCAGGTATGCAATCACATATTTATAATCATTGTAAAATGTCGTTTATTAGATAACATCCAAGAAACTACACATTTATAAGCTGTCCGACAGCGCCGATTTGATCGACATTAACTTTCAATCCTCACATATTAAGGATATATTACACATTCATGTTTAAAACATAACTGGTTAATTTAAAATTCTTAAAATCTAACGTATATGTGTATTAAATCGGAAAGCAATGATAATGTTTATGTAATATAAAAGAAAAACTCACTTTCCGGCCTCGGAGCCCGGCGACGGGATTTCAAAATTTGAAGATTTCATTACAAAGATTGTTTTATGATTGTTTATCTAATTTAATCAATGTATTCTTCTTATCCTAAACACATTATGTATATATTTAATTTTCATAGTTATAACACACCTAGTTAATTTGCAATCCGATTATTTATAAAAGCAAAAACTCATTTTTAGGCCTCGGAGCCCGTCGCCGGGAATTCAAAATTTGAAAATTTCATTACGAAGATTATTTTATGATTGTTTATCTAGTTTAATCAATGTATTCTTCTAATCCTCAACACATTATGTATATATTTCATTTTTATTCAGTCAAATGACGAATTATTGAAAATTATTGTCGCGTAGCAAAATTTTATTATTAAATAATAATTATTTAAAAGTGTTGTCACGGTACTATCTATTTGAATTTGAATGCTTATTTTTCATTGGTCGACGCTATTTGAATATTTGAATGCTTATTTTTGATTGGTCGAAACAACAGAACGCATTGCCGGCGGCTCGAAAATCAATCGGAACAAATTCAATTTTAATTTTTATTATTATTTATTATTATAATTCCTTTGTTTACGTGTATTGTTACACACTGTTAATACAAAGCGATACGATTTACAGAGTATAGAATTGAACGGAGAATGTTTCATTGAAAGTTATGCGCGTCCGGAAGCGACGACGGCGGCTTAGAACAATTATATATAAGATATTTAGAAGTACACCTTCTTTTAAGGTTTTTTGTAGAACGTGAACAGACATGAAAATGGGCTAAAAAATAATAATCTTATATATAATTGTTCTAAGCCGCTTCCGCCGTCGCTTCCGCTTCCGGACGCGCATAACTTTAAACGAAACATTCTCCGTTCAATTATCTACTCTGTAAATCGTATCGCTTTGTATTAACGGTGTGTAACAATACACGTAAACAAAGGAAATATATTTAATTATATTAATAAATAATATTAAAAATTAAAATTGAATTTGTTCCGATTGATTTTCGAGCCGCCGGTAATGCGTTCTGTTGTTTCGACCAATCAAAAATAAGCATTCAAATATTCAAATAGCTTCGACCAATGAAAAATAAGCATTCAAATTCAAATAGACAGTACCGTGACAACACTTTTAAATAATTATTATTTAATAATAAAATTTTGCTACGCGACAATAATTTTCATTAATTCGTCATTTGACTGAATAAAAATGAAATATATACATAATGTGTTGAGGATTAGAAGAATACATTGATTAAACTAGATAAACAATCATAAAATAATCTTCGTAATCAAATTTTCAAATTTTGAATTCCCGGTGACGGGCTCCGAGGCCTAAAAGTGAGTTTTTGCTTTTATAAATAATCGGATTGCAAATTAACTAGGTGTGTTATAACTATGAAAATTAAATATATACATAATGTGTTGAGAATAAGAAGAATACATTGATTAAATTAGATAAACAATCATAAAACAATCTTTGTAATGAAATCTTCAAATTTTGAAATCCCGTCGCCGGGCTCCGAGGCCGAAAAGTGAGTTTTACTTATATATTACATAAACATTATCATTGCTTTCCGATTTAATACATATATACGTTAGATTTTAAGAATTTTAAATTAACCAGTTATGTTTTAAACATGAATGTGTAATATATCCTTAGTATGTGAGGATTGAAAGTTAATGTCGATCAAATCGGCGCTGTCGGACAGCTTATAAATGTGTAGTTTCTTGGATGTTATCTAATAAACGACATTTTACAATGATTATAAATATGTGATTGCATACCTGGAATAATCGATAGCCAAAATATCTAAGAGTGGGTTATTTTTAATTCCGATGTGGCAAAATATGTACAATTTTTGTTCTGTGCCATCATTCCTCTTTCTGAATAGCCAAATTTAAGATATTCAGTTACATCAAACTTATGTAGTATGTTCTTTATAAAAAGATAATACTTGCTGACAGTGACTTCAACATGAGAAGATTAACTCTTTGTTTATATATACCAATTCTACGTTGTAGCCATTTAGGTCATCAAATTGTTCCATCATTGCTTCTGAAAAGTAATTAAAAAACAATAAGAGTAAACATTGAACACATTATTACTACTAATATAATCCATAAATTAAATTTAACCGACAACTGAAGAACAAAATTGATGTACTGTAGAGGATTAAACACGTAGATTGACATATCTTCATCTTCTTCAAAATAGTCGCAATATGTCATACATTAATTGTTTGCCATAGGTAAATGTTATTAGATCTCTCATTGATTCTGAAAATTGACTGTAAACGATACTATATATTGGGTAAAAAGTAACTTTTTGTTTACACTAATATGAGATTTTTCATTATTACTACCATTGTAATATGTTTAATTAACTTTGGCATGTATATCTTCAATTGCCAAATCACTGCTGTTTGTCTTTTAATATTAGATCCTAGAAAGTCAATAGTAATTAGAATAACCGTGATATAGTATTCATATAACCAAACACTTACTGGCACACTCATAATTTTTAGTTTCGATATAGTCTATAATTCCAATGGTAAATCACTTTGAATCATCTTCAATTGTAACTTTGTAAGAAGAAGAATGCTGCGATTATAACATATTTCACTGTTTATTTAATCGCACTAAGCTGTATCCCGGCGCGCGCTTGACTGATGACAAGAACTGTCACATATAAAAAATTCCGGGGAATACCGGCAATGGTATTTCCCCGGCGCGCTTGAGAACGAACTACGAAATTGATTTTATCGATTTAAATTGTAAAACACTTATTAATATATGTATAAAAATCATCCAATTCTAAAAAAAATATTTTTTAAAATATGTTTAGTTTATACGGTATTTAAAATATAATATAAATAATGTTAATTTTTTATTAGCTTCTCTTAAAAGAAAAAAATTGTACTTAAATTTTGGCGAACGTTGCCAATTTAAAGTAATAGTTTTTAGAGAATTTTTAAAATTTCCTTTGAAAAAACATTTTCAACAAAAAGGGGCAAAGTTTAAAAATAAGTACTATTCGATAACAACCAACTACTAAACACATAGTGTTGCAAAAATCCCTCTTAATGACACCTTTGAAAGGAAACTACACAAAATTGTATATCACTAATTTTAATATTTTTTAAATTATAAAGTTTCAGAATAAAATTTCAAGATTTATTCAAAATATTTTTTTCAACTTTAAAAATATTTTTTATTTTATTATGGATTTTAAATATTCTTTATTTATTATGGATTTTAAATATGTTTAGTTTATTATTAATTTTAAATGATGTGAAAACTTTTTGCATTTATCAATTATTAAAATATATAATACTGCGCAGAAAAAACATTTACTTTAAAAAATATATAAATCAAAATAAGTCAAAGTATTTTTTAATAAAAATAGACAAAAGTCTCAGAATTATTAATATTTTTAAAGCGCATTTTTGGTCTAAAGTAACATATTAGGTGCTTGATATTTTCAGTTTATTATATCCTTCTAATTGGCTTTTATATTTACACATAAAACATATAAACAACTTTTTTTAATTATAAAGTAACTTATGGTGTTACTAAAAAACGTTCTTATTACTAAAATTTTAATTTATGATAAAATTGTGTTATATGCAGCGTTAAAACGGGCCGCTAATTCCCAAAACACTCGCGTTAGAGCGGCATAGTGACGTCACGATGACGTTTCACGCCGGCGCCAAAATTAGTTCCACAAATACTCACAGGCGTAGATTCATACGCCGCTGCGATCGCGGGATCAGTTAGTCATAGATTGGATGATTCTGGACAATTACAAGATATACCGAAATGAGAACAAATCAATACAATATCATTAAAAAAAGGTTAGGTTGTTTGGTTCTATAGTGAAGGTCGGCGCGAGTGGCAGCGAGACGAAATATTGAAATTCCAGTATAACGAATCTTTAATTTGTCCCCGAAAAACTTTCACACAAAATGTTTTCATTGTAACGAAGACTGATCTCAGTATAACGAAATATTTTGATCCGAATTTAAGAATGACGTTATAACTTGCCAAATATTTTTAAGAATTCAGTTCATCATTGACTTGGCGTATGCCAGATGTGTTCAAAAGCGACATTACAGGTGTTTCGCTGACCCTCAAACTTTTTTTATAAAACATTTTTTTCACAAATTTTATTGTGTTTCATACATTTTCCTTAAACAAGGACAAAAAACGATCTGTCAACCTTATAAGAGGTTATTTTGATGCTGTAGTAATATGGTAATTAAAAATAAAATTAAAATATATCATCTTCCTTACATTCAATATAACGAATTTTCAGTACACCAAAATTTATTCATTGGTTCCGTGAGCTTCGCTGTATTGAAATTTCATAGTACAATTTTAAATTTATTATCATCTAGCCAAGTTTTAAACCTATTCATAAATGATATACAATATTTAGATTTATTATTAAATATCTAAGTTTCAATATAACGATAAAATCTAACGTTGTAAATCTAATAAATAATATAAAATGTTTTCTTCTGGAAATATTTTGTCAAGTTGTAAACCTATTTTCAAATGAATTGAAAATGTTAAGTAGTTTTTTTATAGATTGAACTATTTTGTCTATCATTGAAAATCCTAAATATTAATGCCCAATTTGAACCATTAAATTTTAAAAAATATTTAAAAAAATCAGAACGAAGCAAAAATTATATTTAAAACCCAAAAAGTTGAGGGTCCGGTATTCGCACACTCGCTAGCTATCGGTACCTCACGATAGTGAGGTACCGACAGCTAGTATATTATTTAAATAGACTAGTACAGTATACGAGTGGTATAAATTACTACAAATTTATTTAAAAGACCTAGGTTTAATATCACATAAACCTTTGTGTTATATCGTGTAATTAAAATTGCGTAGTTTTTGCTTGTGTGATACATGTTGGCCGCCACATTAATATTTTTTTGCAGTGTGTAAAAGTCTCTTTGTACACCATTATAAATGTTCTAAAACTAAGGAAGTAGAAAATACAATAGCAATATCAACTATATAAATTTAATATTAAAATTAAATAAATGTGTTAATTATACAGAGGAATTTATAATTCACAAATGCTTAATTGCTTTATTTTCGAACTAAAAGTATTTGCATATATTATTTTACTTAAGTTATAGATATAAAATAAATATACAAATATAAATTTTAATATAAATGTGTTATGATCTAAGATTTTTAATATTCTGTCATACATATAAACAATAATATTACTACATCTTCAAATAGCAAGATTAGGTCTCAAAGAAATCTTAAGCTTTAGATAAACATACTTACTGGTAAACACAAGAAACTTTTATTTGAACTTATTTTTAATATCAGGAGTATTTTTATATATTTTTAGTAATATGTTTTTATTTAAAAATGGATTAAATTATACCATTTAAAAATATTATATAACATAGTCGAATTATTTTTTTAAGTATAAATCTGGATATCTAAGCAGTTAATGCTATATTTATAGTATGTTTATCAAACACCTGCCGTGAAATTCACAAATCTTATTTAACTTTTAAAGAGAATTTAAATTAGCCTTTTTAATTATTAGTAGATAAGTAACTAATACACAATTTTTAATTTGGATTTTCTAAAATCCTAATGTAATGTAAAAATCTTTATATTAAAAGAAATATGTTTGTATTGATTAAATATAACTCTATATTTAAATAAGTTACACAAGCGCAAATCCACATATTCTTAAACTTATCCAAGTCCAACTAAAAGTTATAACAAGTCAAATCTATGTTTGCATATGAATACAATAAATTTTATTTCTTGGAGTTTTTTTAGATAGGCACAAAAAAGTCTTTCATTGCAACTATGAATAATATCTAACGACACATTATATTTTATGTGACATATATAACAACAAATTTCCAACTAAATCACAAATTTTATCATCCATGTCAAACCTAATGCGTTCATTCACATTCAACCTCACCCTTTGACACTCCCGTCGTCTAACCTTACACGTTACGTTTCCTTACTAGATTTGCATAGTATTAAATTAAGAATGGGAATTTTGTACCACAAGGTAAACCAATTTCGCCATGGCATCTAACCTAACTGGTTTTTCTCATTTTGCAGCACCTCTCTGGAGCGTTCTGCGTACAGATGGCTCCCTCACCCTCAGATGGAATCATCTCAGCACCGAAGGGAGAGCTCAGCATCCATAGTTTACGACAGCGACTGACAAGCTCTCCTATTTAGGACATAAACAAATCTCTCTCGGCTGAATCCCAAAGAAGCAAGAGTGAACCATCGCTCTGTTCAGTGATAATATAGTGATGTTGTTGCGGAGTGAGTGCATCTGGTGTTTGCATCATCAAGTTTCATGCCTTTTATCAGTTCAGTGACATCAATTAAATAACGTTCCTAAATAAAACAGTAATATATCACACGATTGAATATCGAATATATTTTTATATCCCTAAACCAAATAAAAAGACGCAGCTATTAAAAAATCTAAAATATGCACATATTACTTTTCTCAATAATACTACTGTAACTAATTTTAAATCTTTTATAAATATTTACTCGCTGTCTATTTAATACTTTAGTACTAATGTTATCTTATTAAAAAATGTAAATAAATACAACATGAGGCGTTTATAGCGTGATTGGTGTGTGCCTATTGAAAGTGTATATATTTGAGATCAAATGTTATAATTAAAAAATAAAATAAAATTATATTATAATTCATCTTTCAGACGATGCTTGATGTAAAAAATATTATATTAAATGTAATATTTTTTTAAACAAATTATTTTCGCATCTCATGTGTATATAGTAATGTTACATGCCCCATTTTAATTTTATAATAATAATTCAATACTAAGAACTGATTATTTATATATTTGTAGTATAACTGATTGTAAATAACACGAATGAGTCATGATGGGTTAAAATGTGTGTTTTTATGTAATTCAATATAAAATAATAATCAAAAATAAACGGTAATAATGAATTTTTATTATTTAATAATAGAAACTATGTATTTTTAGTAAATGCTTCTGTTATGATACAAGTTCTATTCTTTATTATCAACGTTATGCTAAAATGGCACTATGCAACAATAATATATTCACAAAAAAATTTGATAAACCGACTAATATGTAAAATTACACGTTGATACCGTATTTGTTATTATAATAGTTTTTGTTCCTAATAAAATTAGTTAAAATTGTTTTTTATTACTTATTATACCTTGTTTAAATAAAATTTGCTTGTTCATAGTTGAAATAATTTAATTTAATTATGTTAAGATTTTATTTTGCATATTATAGTATTTATATAAAATATATATAAAAGCAAAGAGCTTAATAAAAGTATATTTTTTATATTACTACAATAATACAAAATATCTTTTTTTTTAAATAAAATCAGATTTTTTTATTATTGTCGATAAAACAGTTTAATAAATAAAATAGTTGCAGTAAAGAAATCTATCATATTACATATTAAAAAAAACAATTACAAATATGTTTACGAAATAAAATTATATGCATATCTAAAAAGCAAAATGTTATGGAATCAAAGTGTAATTTTACATAAAAATATTGTTATTTCATTTTGTGTCCAAATCTTGTTGTAAAATATATTTTGAGCTACTAAAATAAAAATTAAATATATTTTAACACTAATTGCAATTCTGCACAAAAAACATACTCAATAATTAAAACATTTTTTAATTTCACTTTACATATTTCTAAATAAAAAATGCAACAGGAGACAATTACAACCATCTTTTTTTTAATATAGTGATGATTGGAAAGATTGCCTTGTAAAATTTGGGCTGGATATTTTCCGCAGGATATTCATATGTACATATTTTATTATGATACAAGCTAGTAAAAATGTTAATAACACTCATTTCTCAATTTTATTGATACAGAATAAATTTTATATTTAAAACAATTTTAAACCCATACTGTACACATTCTTAAAAGCTTTTTTATCAGTTTTGATCTATTCTAAATTTATGCATCACATACCACTATTATATTTATATACAATCATAATGTCGTTTACCACTTATTCCTATTGATTAAATAATTTCGAAAGAATATTGTATTATAATATTATTATACAATTTTGTGACTGTATAAAGAGAACGTATTCTATAATATTTCGTATAATGAAAAAAAGTTTTTTGAATAACCGTATAATATAAATTATATAAACTTCACTATGTGATATCGTACATACATTAAATACGTATATATACATATATGTACAATATATAAAAATATTTGTTTTATTTCTTTCCTTCCAATTTACGTATAATTAGACGAATTCTTGAAGACATGGTAGAAAGGAGCATTGTTGTTTATGAGGTCCAGACCGGAGATAAAGTGTGACAAATTAAACGATTCTGTTTGTTCTTAACTGCATGATGTACGATTATTGCACTTGACCTTTGCAGTTGTACGCAACGTGGTTTCATAAGAGAAAGACACACCAGTTTCTTATCATTTTCTCCGGAGGAAGTGAGCTCTGATCTCTTAGCGGTGAGTTATATTATAAGCACTATAAGTTTGTAAAAATAAATTAATCCTCGGTTGATGGAATTTCCGCTGCTGGACCGTCAAGGTGATAAATTAGTAATCACTATGATTGAAAAGTAAGTATGGTTTAATCTCGATATACGATGACACGATAAAATATAGACGTGAAAAGCGACGTTTTGCATCCGTTTATAAAAGTAAGACATTAAATTAATTAAAGTATACGTAGACTAATGCATCGCTTCCTTTGAGAATCAATCTAGTTATTAAGCATTTAACAAGCTTTAATTTATCTTACTATTATTATTTATTAAATATCTTGTACTCTAATAATATAAAATAATTTTATAATCAATATTTTTATTGGTCAATCTGAAGTCTAAAATATATTATGAATATGGTTAAATATAAAATTTGTAGTTGAATATATGTCTATACATTTAAAAGATTCCACTAACTAAATTGTATCGACGAGCGGCAGCAAAATAATTTTTGCAAATATTTATAGTGATAAAATTATTAAAAAATATATTTTTATATGTATACAAAATCTTTTTGCTTAACCCCTTATCCAAGTATCATCTAGAAGCTATAACTTATTTGAGTATTTACTTAAAAAGCATCTATATTTTTTCTTATGATTTTTTGTATGTTCTCTAATAAGAAATATTTAATCGTATTGCGAATTAACATAATATAATTGCATACTTGTCAATAAATAATTTATGTTCTTTGGATTTTGCATCATAAAACACATAATCGTTAATTTCCTTATTAAAAATATTAACTATATGAAAGGTAAAATTACACTTCGCTTTCAAAATATTAAATTGCTGAGATTGTTGGGGAATTTCGTATTATCTAGCTTTCCGGAAAACGTTATAATACAAAATTAACTGATTTGAATTATCTAT
Organism: Plectrocnemia conspersa; assembly: GCF_051122295.1. Taxonomy (NCBI): domain Eukaryota; kingdom Metazoa; phylum Arthropoda; class Insecta; order Trichoptera; family Polycentropodidae; genus Plectrocnemia; species Plectrocnemia conspersa. The sequence goes on along the minus strand of NW_028277176.1, from coordinate 25,725,827 downwards.
AAAATGATTCGGTAATTGTTTCATTGAATTTAAATGAGCCTGATTTTAAAAATAATAAGTAAACAACTGCTATGTTGAGTTTTATAATTTATAAGGAAAATAATCAACAATAAAGCAAAATTGCTTTTTTGTGATAATCCAGATCTATTGGTAATATTGCAAATCATTACTAATCTTAATTGAAAATAAGCTGAATATATTAAAAAAAATATTAATTTTCCTGGATTTATTTTTTTACCATTATAGTATTGACATTCGATTTCCTATTAATTAAAATATTTTATATGCAACATAATAACACAACCATTCTGAAGATTTCTATAAATATTTTTTCACACAATTCAAAACATTATAAAAAAACTATTAATGCGTGATATATGGACACAGAAATCAGTAATATAATGGAAGACGTGCTAATATCCCGTGATATATTACATGCCGTTTAAATTTGACTGGAAACTGGCGAGTGAACAACAAAGTAGTGCCTCATTTGTCGTATCGAAAACATTATCGGCCTTCATAAAGAACCACTTACAACAAGAAAAGAGAATAATAAAAAAACAGTTCGTCGACCTCTTCATCTTGTCTTATGGAATATTTGGCAATTTTTTCATTATTTATAGGCAGATGTGAAAGAGGCGAGAGATCACGATTGCCCCGGCGCACATGAAATATCCAGCCCTTGGGCTATCCTTGGCCGAATACTCACTTCGGTTCTGATGGGTGTGCGCCAAAATTTACACTTTGGTATTCGGACATCGGCATCTAGTTGACTAGACAACCGGTAATTTGTAAACAAACACTTCGGAGTCATTTCCACTTAGCGCGATCACGATCAATGTGTGCCATAACACAACCAGAAACAATACCGTTGCTAGACTATATCATTACCGAATGGTATACATTTATATCCCAATGAGACGTGAATATATGGACGAATGTATACATCTTAAAAAAAATGTGTATATTATTATCGGAGATGGTTCTGCGCGCTCATTATATTGTACTACTGTAATGGATAATGTTGTTTAAGTATATATTGTGTTTGGCGGAGTACGTGGTGTTTGTGTTAAAATAATGTGAAAGATAACGGAGAATAACATATTTACTATTTCTATTCCAGAACTGACCAAGGATCGCCATATGTTAACCGGATTTTCCGGTTTACTTGATTACTCAAGAGCGGACCGTGTGATGATTCGTTTGAGAAAAAATGTTGATCTGTATCGTATCGAATTATATGATTAATTAATCCGCACAATTAACATATTACAAAGAAATATGCCTATCTGTCATGACATAGAGATGTAGCTTCCGTTTGGGTTTAATAATATCAGTAGTAGCGCATTTAAAAGTGGGGCGAATAAAATTTATTAAATAAATTATTTTACGATTCAATCAAAATTTAGTATATCATTTATGTATTATATCAGTACGAGATAACAGTGGTACAAGACCTGGGATATGATCCCATATAGACCATAGTGTTTTTAAATTTATATTTTGTCTATTAGATCGGAATTAACGAATATTATATAATTTAAATGCAGATCGAACGTCACAAATTAAGTTAAGTAATCTTACAGATGCATATCGTAATGAATTATTTAAATTTCATCTAGATAAATAGTGCATTGTAACATCTATTGAGTGTAATGTGTTATAATGGTCTATAATTTACAATTAGGTGTCTTAATTATTAGTTATTGATTGTGTTTACTTCGTTGTGTTGCATTTGCAATTTATAAATATTGCTTAAATAAAATATATTTATAATAATGATTGGAATTCATTCGAATGACCCAGTCTTTCGATTATAGTTACAGATATTTTAATGAAAAAATTGTTACAAAAGTATACTTAAACTATATTATTACAAGATTACTATTGGTTATTGCTACCTACTGCCGTAATCATAATTTATTCTTCTTAAATGTGATTTAGAAATTATATGATTCGAAGGATTAAATTTGATTGACACAACTATTCCATAACCTGTATTTATGTGTGTGAAATTATGAGCTTATAAATGTTACTCGTTATATTCTGAGCGTTTAGTTTTTTTGCTATAATTGATATTTTTTATATTATACGAATATATATGGTATTTAAAACAATTATTAAAATATTAAGAAAGCAGATTTAAAGTCAATATATATTTGTTGTTATAGTCGATTTATTAAATAAATGTGTAAAATGTAGTTATTTTGGTAAAATTACATAAAAAGAAAAATAAAAACTTTAGAGGCTTGAAGAGAAAATAATAAAAAGTACTATATAAAGGAATTATTAATTTTTTTTTACATATATACTATTCCATTAATGCGTTTATTAAAAAAATAGTATTTATTAAAATTTAATGATCAGTAATAAAAACGTAATAGACAATATTTTTTATAAATTATACTAATGTTTTTTTTTTAATAATATACATTGATATATTATATGAATATGTAATAATATTTGCAAAATATCGGCTTTTTAAACTGTTCTGGGAATTCTGGAAATCGAGATGTTTATATAATATTTATTGATACAATTGAATAAATATTTGTACATGTATATTTATATACGTATGTGAAAAACATAAAACTTACTTTTTTAAAACAATTTTAAGTCATATAAATAAATTATTTACGTCATTGCAATAATATATACAAAACAATTGTAAACTATATTATAAAAATAAGAATACATATTTTATTTTTGCTAGACAAAGGTACAAATATCAAATCAGTCAACATTTTATTTTTGTAGTGAAAATTTCTGCCGTGGAAAATATTCGCTCGCTTTTCGTTGATGTTTGCTTAATTGTGAGCACAGATTTATTTAAATATTTAGATTTTGAGTTCGTTCTCTAGTTGATTGCAAAATCCTAGATTTATTTTGCTTACTACATTTTTACCGTGGAAATATTTTGCTGGCTTATTAGTTGTTTGTTTATAATAATATTTAAAATTATTTAAAAAATAAGCAAAGTCGTTTTAATAAATTGTTCTCATTTTTAAAATATACTTTTTAGTGATTTCTATAAATACTTTATGAATAAACTGTTTATAGAAATCACTATATTAGAAAACGGAAGTCACTAATGATCAAAAACCATAAACATCAATCACTGTGATAAGCTTTTATTAATGTTTGCTATTAAGCAATATTGTACTTGCTTAAAATACGTTATTCTTATTTATTTATTAAAATTAAGCAAAAACCATCGAGACTTTACAAGTTTCTATAACCAAAATATTTCTACCGAGATCGTAGGAATAATCTGATGGCGAATGGAATCGAGATAATCACAAAGTATGGCACTTTCCGACACTCAAAAGCAGATTCATCTCCATAGAGAATCTAAATCACTCTATATAGATATGGAGTCCACAACAGATCGAACGCATAAACAATTTTCAATCATTTGGATACAGCAAAAAACTTGAATTACTGCCTTATTTATGTCGTTAATAAATAACGTTAAGAGTAGAGGGCCCAGAATGAACCCTTGAGGAACCCCCAAGGGTGAAATTCCTTTTTAACAATTGGCAACATATGTAAATTAGTATTCATAATTATTTGTGCTACAAAATTGGCTTTAAAATTTTAAAATTATTTTATAAAATTTTAAAATTATTATTTTAAAATTATTTTATAAAATTTTAAAATTATTTTATTATATTGGCTTTAAAATTTGTGCTTTAAAATAAGCTATAAATTTTTTGGGTTTTGGGTCCATCCAAAACTCAAAAAAGCGAATTTTAAATTATTTTGCCAGTAATAATGTTACTAGATTATATAAGAAAATGTATAGTGTCCTTTCAGATATTACTCTTTAGATAGGTTAACAATTCCTTCAAGATGTGTTTATGTATTATTATTACATTAATACTCACGACATGTTCATGTTTACCAAGACCGCCCCTTACTATTTGCCTCCAGAGTACGACGCCAGTGCAAAATCACAAACAGATACATATTCCATTGCAGTTTCACGACAGAAACCATTGTCTACGATCTGAAGTTTAGCCACGACATCTGTTCGGGGCGATCGCCCGACTCCAAAGCATGGCCCGGCCGGCCATATAGCTCGAGGACCACGAAGCAGATGTATGATAAACGACGACAAGCCGTGTAATTTGCCACGAACAGATCATACCGACGAGTGGAGAGAAGAAGAAAGAAAACTGTTTGGCCAACAGCAACGGTGTGAACCGATCCTCGTTTGATCGTTGCGAAACGCCGTTAGAGGCGTCGTAACGCACGACAGACCCGCGCAGAGGTCACACGCGGAAAAATGTCGCTATACTCGCATTGTATTGACGGATATAACATTTATATTACTCAAATGTTGGGAGAAACAATAGTGTAGTAAAAACTGGCTTTGTTAGTTTTTGTGCGAAATTGTCCACGAAGGTAATATATACGATTATTCGAATAAATCTGACAGCCGCCGTATGAGATAAATCTATGTATTTCTGATAAATCCGATTGTCTTTTGGTAAAGAGATAAAATAGATTTTATGGTAATAAGGTTATATTAATAATGAATATAATTGGTTTTACAAATATTTATAGCATAAAATGTTTGTTAGAAAAATAAATTATTATCTATTTCGTTAAACGTAACAAACGGTGTATCTAATCTGAAATATATTTCTGATGATGAAAATTGTTAATTTCCCTATGAAAAATCAATACTAGGTCGTACGTATTACATGGAGGATACCTTGTAGTTTTACGCTGTTTGTTAAAAGTAATAAAAAAATGTACTATTATTATTTTGAGATGCACATGTTCACTCGCACCTAATCTGTCTAACAGAAATGCACAAATAATTTGTTTTATGAAACAATTATTTTATATATGGCTCATTTAAATTTTCCTAAAAAAAAATAAATCATTTTTGGCTAAGAACAACAACATTATAATGTCGCAGCTACCTTATTTACCTTATTTATCCATCTGCAACTTAAAAGGACAACGTTTTGCGACCATAGAAAATATAAAGACAATTTTTTTTAATGCTAAAGATACATTGATACAGAATTTATGTACACAATATAGTAGAGAAAATAATTAAAATACATTATAAATATTTTATAATAAAATAAAATCAATAATATTAGATAAATATTTTATAATAAAATTGCAAACGAAATAAATCATACCCTTATACATGAGAAGAATATATACATAAATAAATATTTTATTACGCTAATTAAATTTAACAAATAACATCTCTAACGTATTTTACACACAACAACAAAAAAAAATACAATAAAAACCGAGATAGGCATTAATATTTTTTATATTTGTTTATTTTATGTACAATTTTATGATACTTTTGAATACGTCCCGACAACATTGCCATGATTTACGGCACTGTGCCTTATATCTCAGAGCGCTATTATAATTATCAATTAAAAACATAAACATTCAATGGACAAAAAATAAATATTACATTTATAGCAAATATAATTAAATATAGATTTTTTATATATATTTATAACACAACATTATAATATTCAATCGTTTACACGGCGACTAGTCGGCCGGTCGTAAATTAACCAGGGTTTAATTGTCGTGAGTTTGAGTTATATTAACGGCGATCTTTTCGGTTAGCGCCTAGTTTAAATATCGTAAATACACATCGTTAGCATACGCGCTGGAACAGTCTATAAATTTTAAGGTACGCATCCGTGTATTCATAAAGAGATAGAATAATCGGATGATAAATCATGAATATGCTGTGTGTGTGTATCGGCCCACGTAATTCACGGCGCCTGGAACACTTTAGAACTCTTTTTACCCAATTGGGATGAATTTATGTAAATGTAGCGTGATGATAAACCATTCCGTTTTTATTTCTGATAAGGAATTTTAATATGTATGTTTTAATAATTAAATATAAAAAATAAATAGAACGTGCTACTGTTTATAGCAGTGTTTATCAACTAGTCTGATTAGGTTGTATGGAAATATACAATCATGGCCATCATACTATGAGATAAAGATCGAGTTTCGAAGGTATAATTCTTAAAATTATGCATGACGTGGTATTGTACGGTATCAAATATATTTGCGTGTTTTCAGAAGAGTTGTTCATGAGGAGGTTTACTCGTTTCAATGACTGAAAAATGTTATATTTAATATTGTATAATATATAGCGCAGTCTATAGCGTCTCAAAAAAGTAAGTGCAGCTGAAAAATCATAAAAAAATATATAACAAAAAATTTGAATATATTTTAGTATTAGGTATTAAAAACTAAAGAAGTGTTTAAATATACGATTTTTTAAAACCACTCTAGGATACGCTTAAAAAATACTATAACATTTTTAACTTGCTTATCCGATCCTTGAAAATACTTCCCATATATTTATATTAGTTTGTTTTTTGCGTTAAACAGTTTTGAGTGTTAAATCTGAAATCCTAAGAAATATATTTTTAGAATATGTCTTTCACAACCCCTAAAGATACATTGAATGTCTAAAATACAGGATTTTGTTAAGAGTATATGTTGGCATTGGACCGATTAAATTTACTCTCAATTCAGTACTTATGAAATAGTTATTTCTAAATATATAATTTCAGTGTTCATATTAAAATATGAGCAAATTATGCTGTAAATAGACATTTCTGTCTCTCATTAGTCCATATTTTTTTTACATCATTTATATACGAAGTAACCAAAACAGAAATAAGGAGGACTATACGCCTGGTCGACTAAAATTAAAGTAAGTTTTATTATTGTTGGTATGTATTTTTTTAAAGTAAATCACCCTTATAATAACAAGATAATGCTAATTAAACAGCCTCATCAGATTAGGCTTCACAAACAAACGCTGGATTGTTTTTAGCGAATTTTCCCTGTCATAATATTACCAGGTGAGCTACGGTCGGAGATTAGCTTTGATAATTGTTTCGTTTGCCCCGTTTTCACGTTGTGCAACGACACCTGTTGCTGCACAAAACAAAGAACTTTTTCAAGCCGCCCCTTATCTGCCTTTTTTATGTGTATATTTTTTAGAACGAAAGCTTTCTTTTTTTTCATTATTCGAGCAGCGAATGTGCAATGGGTGTGTTAAGTGGTTTTCCTTTTCAGCGAGGGCGAGGGTCCTTTTTTCATTTTCAGACAAGTAGCAAAGGTTTGTCGAAGGGCATCAAGCATAAAAAAACAGTTGGAGTAGTATAATCTCAAAGGCGGGGTGTGGGACAATGATGTGAGTGGAGATCAAGGGTTAATACAGGATTCAAGTACGATTGTATTAATATATAATTTATTTTTATCGATTAATACTAGCTAACATATTGTTTTACTTTAAATTATGTAGTATCTTTTAACACCTAGGTGCTCCGAAAGATTCGCTCATATATAACGACACATTGATATCTCAAGTAAATTCCTGTTTTATTGAGTGAATGCTCTAATGACTTAGTAAACCAGCATTTCGCAGGGAATCAAAGAATAATGATAAAAACACATTCCTTTTAACATTCAAAAAGCTTTAGCTACAGTATGCATCTTTTCTGGATTTCAATTAAAATTTACAATTACTCACTTTGATAATAAATCTCTTTACCTTAACTTATTCTAAAAATAGACTAATTTGATATACATAATACGCATCATTTAATAAATAAGGTTTTTAAATATACCTGTCTATGATAAAAGATCCTCCCTCTCGTATTCCGATAAATGAAAAGAGCCTTTCAATGCGAAATCGACGCACGATTTGCTTAACGTTTCTCATTCATTCGTTCAATAGAAGCGTTTAATGAGCATTGCGCGGAAATTGCGAAAAAAAAGTATACTACCGGCTCACAAACGAATTTTGTAACGAAAACGATCGTTTATCGTTGACAAGCTTTCGATAATGACTTAACTTTTGGAAAGTCGTTATGCGAACGCGAACTCAATCATAAGTGATAAATGTCGTGACTCTTTTTGACGACGTAAAACTTTTCGAATAATCGATTGCGTTCGGTTCGGTTTATGTGCGAGAGTTGAAAAAATAGAAAAAAGCACATATTTATGAAATATTATTAAGTAGCTTCTCTTAATGATTATAATTTATGTTTATTTGATTTCAACGCACTTATTTTAAAAGTTAGCAACGTGATGTAAAAATCTCTCTATTGCGTTGTATTAAACAGCTGTAAAATTTGATCGATTTGTTACAAAGTTTGTTTTTATAAAGTTATGTTAGTGTAGTCGAAAAAAAATATAATCGTGAATTTAATAAGTAAACATTTAACAAAGATAAAATAGAGATCGTTTTGTAAAAAATATCTTACAATAACGGAGTAAAAAAAAATGCTTCAGAATAACGTTATAGTATGGTCTTTAAAAAAAGAATTCCAGAGTAAGACATCAAAGATCAAATGTAGACTTTGCCATTTATTTTATTTGTTAATTTGTCAAAATTTCTGACATATGGGTGCAAACTAATAATCAGAAATAAAATTTTTCACCATAAATAAAGGTCAGTCAATTTGGTGTGTGAGAAACATTATGGCTTCCATTTATTAAAGAGAAAGGGGATATATTACTCATTAATCATCTTAAAAAAACTTATAGAAAAATGACTAATATTTTTGATTGACTATAAAAAAATGCCAAGGACAAAAAAAAAATATTTTATGATAGTGCAGGGCTCTATAGTAGTGTCCTTTCAATATTAACAATCTGCAAAATAAAATATAATTTGCTGTTCCATTCTCAGTATTTACATAATTTAATTTGCAGTGTTTTTTTAAATGATTACCTAAAGGCAAGGAAAACAGTTATTTTAGTAGTTTAAATAATTATTTTTCTAGAATTAAATTTAAGCCCTAAAACATGAACTTAATAGTTTATTAAAAACAAGATATACTGTAATAAGTAGATTAAGTAAATATAAAAATTAAAAAACCGCTATTTTGTTGTAACTTGCATATATTTACAGGAAACGAAGCAATATTTTTTGTTGTGGTAAATAAAAAGTACTTAATTATATAAAATTTAGCCATTATATTAATATTAAATTTTGCCCTAAGCGGCGGATGATACTATTTAATCTATCTATCGTTACGTTTTAATCTGTTCAGAGGAAACGTACGTCACCGATAAATTGATTTGTGATTAACAAGTGACCCAAACGCCCTGCGGATATAAATTTGAATAAACCCTGAATAAAGTATTGACTTGTCGCACTACAGGAAATTAACTGTAAGTTTACTTTAGGTCTTTATAAGTCATCTAAAATACTTCGAATTATATAATATATTAATAATATGATATAAAAAAATGTTTGTAAGATCAAATAATGTTCTGTTTTCCGAGCACACTTTTGTAAACCTGTTCAGTTTTTCTTACTTAATCCAGACACATTTGTTGTGGGGGAAAGTTTTCTCAGCGAAATATATGAGAAAAGCTCGAAGCTATGTCGCTTGACAAGTTTCACTGTTTTAATGACCGCTTTTAAGCGTACGTATAAAAAGTTATGCTCGTATATTTTTTTTATTTGTTTACATACGAGTAGGCATATAAAAAGTTATATTATTTTGTATAAATAATTATTACATACAATTATTTAATAATAAAAATATAGGTGAGAAATTTTATTTTTAATTTATATTTAAATCAATTGACAGCACAGCCTCGTCGTGATATTTAATTTGTATCGAAGATCAAGTTAAATTCTTGAGGATTCGAAGCATCTAAGGGTCGATTCAGCGTAGCTTCGCTTTTTGCTAGTACGTGTGAACTCTTGTTATTCCAAGTCGGAAGCAAAGTAGAGTTCTGTAAACAAATAAGTATGTACGTCCAGAGTACATATCTTAGTAACAATCTATTCCAGTTAATTTAGAGGAAACGCAATGTTTATTATTACTTTATTAGTTAAATATCGATAGAGAATTATGTAAGAATATCATCATCTTGTCAGACATCCACTTAGGTATGTTATGACAGGCGTGTATTAATTGATTTCCAATACAACGGTTTAACTCTTGTTGATACAATATCATTAGAATATTTCTATAATTAGCTTTTTTTAATGTTTCAAACGTACGTTATATTAATAAATAAATTCCTTAAAAAAGTGTCCGACAAATTGACGAGGCAGCTGCGTACGAAAATAATTCTTACAGAACGACTTTTTAATTAGCGTCACTTTTCACCTTAGTGTTTTTTTTTTAAATTAAATTCTTGTCAAATCAATCACAAAAAACAGCGTGCAAGTGTAATAAAATATTGTCAAAATATACATATACAGTGTATCGCTTTGCGCAGTCCTCGGCCTCTTTGTCGTTTAACTCGTTTTTTACGACTAAAATTATGCCTCTCATAAAATTATCATTAACTCTAAAAAATGTTTTGTGTATGTAAAGTCGGCAGCGTTTGATGTAAATTTTCTAGATTTAAATCTGTCTATCTGCGAAGCGCTTTGTAAAATAATGTAAAATTGAGAAAGCAAAAAGAGCGAAAATCTCTTCTTGTTATGATTATGTTATATGCTCCATTAACGTGTGCATCGTTAAATAGCGTTTAATTATACGCAAAGTAACAAGGTTTTAAAATGAAACATAGAATAATACGATACACAGATAATAGCACTGTTTTAACATTTCACTCTTATTTTCTAATAAAGATGAAATTGACCAATATAATATTGATTAAATTACATTAACAGTATTAGTGCTCCTTAACCTGTTTTTTTTTATAATACATAGCACAAACAAATATGGAAAAAATTTGTGTGTTTAATAATAATATTAAATAATATTTATATACAGAGATTTTTTTTGTACATGTGATACAATTTATAAGTTGTATTTAGATATTTTTTCAAGAATACTTAATAACATATATTTACGACTTGAATGATCATGATACATACATATGTATCTAGAATATTAGAATACATAGTCAGAGATTCTTGGAACTTTAAATATAAATATTTATTCTGATATTTAAGACACAATAAAGATTAAATAATAATGGAGTTCATGTGGAATTAAACTTAATTTTTTCCAAATGTTAGTAGTCGACGTACATTACTAATCTATCGTTCTAATTAAATATTACTTGAGATTAAAAACAGCAATTAATATTACAAATATACATAATTTTACTTATGATGGCCAATAGAGACTTTAATCCGAATATTTAAAATATATTCACGATAAAACTATTTAGCTAATTTATTCATTTCACAAAATTTAGTAAGCAACTGCTTCTTAGCTTTATTATAAAAAAACTATACTTGTATCCAGATAAGATACATTTTTAAATCAAAGCTGTGTACTAAAACGTACTTATAATAATTTTATATTTCACTTACATAACAACTAAATTTCAACTTTTACAACATATTACCGCAAGGTTTATTTATATAAAAATATTTTAACGAAACGTCGATTGCGGCACATTAGATAAGATTTTACATATCAAAACATGATCTACATTAACTATAAGATACAATCTACAATAATAGTATTAAAAAAACATACGATAAATCTTGTTTTAACGGTCTTGCATTATACTTTTCATAATGGAATGGTAAATTACGCATCTCACTTTCTACAGCCTCGCTTGATGCATATCGTTTATCTATAATTGATCTTCCATTTCTACAACAATGTAAATTATGACGTCGCTTTAACCTCATGGTTGCATTATTACACCTATGTAGCAACGTTCAAACTGGAATACAGCAACTTTAAAATTGGATTTCACATTATTGCACTTTGAAACTTTTTCATACACACATTTGGCACGGACGTCCGAGAGCTCCAAACGGATTATTATTATCTAGCTAAGAGAAAAAATAAGTGGCATTCTCGCTCGAAGAGATTGTATCTCATGAACTATTACGCTAGAAATGTCTTCTAATTATTTCTGAGATAGTGATCTATAAAAAAGTAAACGGCGCTTAGAGCTTCCAAAGCTTCCGTTATATGGAAGCTTTTAAACACTCGTTTAGCTCATGTTTGATTTGACAATTTGATATAATATTTTTGCTTAAGTCTGCGTCTAAGTATTGACAATATTTTTTAGGTTCAGTTAAATTATTTATTTTGTTTTTTTTATTTATTTTTTCCATTATAGATTTTGAGGCACATGGTTTTTTAATATTTTTATGTAAAATCTTAACGTAAAATATTTATTTTTTACATACGTACGGAACGATAAAATAAATCCACGAAATATCCTAAGCGACCAATCTCTTGCTAAAACACGAACATTCATTCTACTTGGGTGTAATCCTTTTTAGGTGGTGACCTCGACTTTCTTTGGATTAAGTACGAACTGTCCCTGGATTTTCAGATTTAATAAATTTATTAAAATCCTGTGTCCTATAAATATTATCAAAATTCTTTTTCTATATATTTCATTACATTTTATTAAACGTAATTTTTGAGTTGAGCCTTTTTTTGTAATATTATACATCTTACAATCCATCAATTTCTTAGAAAAAAATGAAATTGCGCGACATTAAAATTTCAAGTTCTATTTCAAGATCAGAACTATTTTCCTAATACCCACTTCCATAAGCCAGCAACAACAGATAGACCACTTTTTACATGCCAAGATCTACCACCTAATGCCTCAACATAGACTTGTAGCCGGTCGACGTGTCACTGTATGAAGCTTAAAATAATTCAGTGTCTTGTACGTAATTTATTACGTGACTCTTGCATGTGTTCCGCTGAGGATCCTGGCCAGGGATATTAATAGGCCGCGGGCAAAGGGTTGCGGGAATTGCATAACAGCGGCGATAGCTATTTCCTGTCACTTGCTCCCTGTCACCTGACAGCCGCCTCCATGATGAATGAAACGTGTGATTTAATATCGCGCCGCATTGTTCGACGCTCACTTTGTCACTGTACAGAACTTGTGCCGTGAAAATTGACGGGTTTGCTGTTAGGTTGAGATTGATTGGGTCAGATTAGAAATAAGGTTACATTGATGGGTTAATTAACGACAAAAGTCTGTATTTTTATCAGAAATATACATAATGTTTTGAACTAAACAAAATAAAAAAATAAACCATGCAGAGAAGTAAATGATTCACAAACGAATCGTTATGACATCTATAAAATATCGAGATGTTTATGATGTTACCACACATATAGAGAAATGTTGTAGTAGAGTTAAAATGACAGGTCTTGGAAGTCTTATAGTCTTCGCTGGAGTATCGAGCTTAATTATTGTCGGCTGTGATTTCGTAAAGCAACTGGGATCTGTCGTTATGTGTTCTTGTGATTATGTTAGATAATCCTCTGATGTATTTCCTGCTGTGAATCTGTAGTTTTTATCATGTAGTGTCTCTTATCGCGTCTTTACCTCTGAATAAGTGTCACATATTTTATAATGCTGATTTGAGAGAGCTTAGGCGAATCGCAGATGATGATATTTGCGGGGCACATGCAAATACAAAATTATAAAAATAAGAAACACAATTTTCTTGTGCATACTAATTTTGTTTGCAGTTTCGGACAAATCAGATATCTGAATAAAATGTTCTAATAATATGCCTTTTATTTTTTAAATGCTGGAAGTGCAATGTGACTACCTTAATTAAAAATAACTCATCGTTGTGCTTAAACACAATGTTTGGAAATCACTACACTTTGATAATTTTGCTCGTCTATAATAAATCATATGTATATGTATTTTAGTAACTGTCGTTTTTATGTTTATATAAAAAGTTACTTAAAAAATAATGAAATAATAATTTACGTTTAAAACTCCATTATCGTAATTTATTGATTTAAAGTGGCAATAGTGAATCTAATTGTACCCAAATTTCATGTAAAAAAAATCAATATAAAATAGTAAATTTAAATATATTATAGTAAAAGGTGCTCATTTTTAGAGGAAAGTTACTAACCAGGTTTGCAGGTTACGTACATTAAACAAAATATAGAAGAGGAAAAATATACGGCTTTAAATAAAAATTCATAAGATTTTAATGAAATAATTTGTGAGTTAAAATCTTATTATTTATTATGAAAAACACATCCAAACATCATAATTTTTAAATAAATATTAATTACAAATTTCACGCATCAGCGAATACTAATCTCGCCTGATTTGCATATTTTGCGGAAAAAGTCTTGTGCTTATTTTTGGCACTGAATATATATTATATAATATTTATATACTTATATTTTTAATTAACTCTCTTCCATAGAACGACAAGCAGAATGAGAAGAATTTAAAAAACGTACAAATTTTTAAAATACTGTCAATAAAAGTTCGTAATTGGTTTTGGTCCATAAAACGGTCGGTGAAATGGCTCCCGGCAACCGCGACTCTAATGACCATTGAACCATAACCATCACGGAGCATAGAAAATATATAGCCGCAACTATCCATCGAGGGGGGACTTTTCAGTTGCTTTTTTCCAATTTATTTATTTTACAACGTCATCGTCGGACGTTAACTGCTTCACAAACTAGAAGTTATCCGGCGAGTCGCTACTAATATAATTCAGCCGCGCGGCGGTCGTATATCGCGTCGTAATTTGTTTATGATACTTACAATAAAATCGGACGAAGGTTTAAATTATTTTTCGGTAGGGGTTTATTAGGTATTCAGTTCGGGTTAAAAGTGTAAATCAAGTGGTCGTAAAGTCGTTTCGAATGCGTATTATAATCGCGACGCGAAGAGGAAATAAAATATGCGAAAGGGAGTCTTGTAATAATTTAGTTAAATTTAAGATCGATAAAGATACGGAATTACGGTTACGCAGAATTTTACGTTTTTAATGAAAATTAATTTAGGAATCCTTTAGCTCTATATTAAAGAAGATATATTAAATTATATCATGCCGTAATATTTTCGGACTGTACTAAAGGCTGCCTTACTCTACATTATATATAATTTATTTTAAAACATTATTTAATTTAATAAAAATATAACTTTTATTAATGAAGGGATTATATTAAAAAGTTACTTACACTACAATACATTTTTCTCAGAAAATCAATACTTTTACATCTATCAACCTTTATTTTATAAACCCCTTTAACTTTTAAGAGTTATGAAAACATTGTTTTACTAATTTAGCTTTAAATTTTTGTTTCATTCCCATATTTCATCGCAAATGATATTTTTTTAAATAATTAGTATGTATGAAGGTATGCTCTCTTGTAAAATTCACTATATTACGTAGCAATACAAAAATATCTTGTTTTCAGTAATTCTTTAAATTTAATGCAATTAAATCTATTTAAATTAGTACATTTTCTAAATTGTTACCTATATATTGTATACAAATTGAATTAAATTTGCTTATTGCAGATGTGAAATATACACCTATATTTATGCTTTGTAAATACTTTTATTTAAATGCAAATTATAATATTATAGTTTATTACTACGTTATTAAAATTGATACTTCAGTAGTTAAATTTTGTGGAAAAAAATAATAAATTAATAAATTCCTGCCGTAAGTCTGCCGCCAGTTCGCTTTGAAGCTCGATTCAACCCCTGTCTGCTCTCAAGTGACGACTAGGCTGGATTAAAAATCTGCAACCGAAATAGAAAGACTGCTTGAGTGCCTTTTTATTTCGGTGTTGGGTTTAAATAAGTGCTTGGAACTTTGCAGCCAGTAAGACGCAGGTGAAAATAGAAAATTACATATTGTGACAAACGATGATGGGCAAGATGTTTTCTCCGAGGAAGTGTGGATAAGCTAGCGCAGGGATGATGTCCGTGAAAGATTCACAGAGGTCTTGCGATTTGCAATTCCTCAGAGTTATCTCGAAAGATCATTATAAAAAATTTGTTAAATGATCACATCAATGTGTCAATTTGTATCGGAGATTCGCATAGACACAGGCAGACTCGAGCGTTATATTGCTGGATTTATAATACTCAAATTAATTATTTTTTTCTCTCGCAGTTGATTTAAAACACAGTTGCTTTTATGAACGTGCGTGAATAATGCATAAGCTTTTATGACGTCCTCGTTGGACTATTTTTTTTTCGCATAACCAACATTTTATCATATAAATAATATTACTTTTTTGAACAACTTTGTTTTTAAAAAACAAATTTATCTCTTATGCTTCCACTGAAGTCGGGCGAGGTCGCCGACTTTCGAGTAGCGGCCACACTGCCACAAATTTCATATGTCGTCCGGACGGCGGCCGTGAATGACGCCGCACAGCGGCTGCTGTCACGTACAGCTGGCATATTTGCGCGCGATCGAAAAATAAGCCAAATAGGGATTCCAATCCCGGGCCAAAATTTTGATCCCGGGATTTCGGTATTGCAATTAGTCGATCCCGGGATCCCGGGACCAGTCCCGGGATAATTTTCATGTTATTTTATCGATAAAAATAATTTAAAATGAATAATACAATATATTTTTACATCTGTTTTTTATAACGTACAATGTATAAAGTACGTATAATTTTAGTCTTGGACTTAAAATAGAAAATAATATAATAAAAATAAAAAAGGGAAGGTCTTATATATTTATTTGAGAAGAAAAAAATGAACTTTTGACAATGTATGTACATACTATGTACATTCATAGACACAATTAATTGAAAACATTATTTGGAATAAAACTCACGAAGTAACATCAAAGCATCAAGTGTTTTATCATTTAGCCTTGATCTGATTTTGGTTCCTAAGCAGCCTGCTGCTGAAAAAGCACGTTCAGACTCACAGCCTCAAAGATTCACAGATGACACGTGCAACTCGCGCAAGTTTGTACACGAAATATAACGATGTTGTCAATAATAATTCGATTGTGCTTGATAAATCAACCAATCCGAAAAATTCGGGATTATGTTTTATAATCCCGGGACTCATCGGGTATTGAAAATCGTCCGGGATCCCGGGATCCCGAATCCCGGGATCCCGGGATCCCGGACGATCCCTAAAGCCAAATAATCGCAATTTTTAAATTGTCATATTAATAAAATTACGCTACTAATAATTATAAAAGTTTGTGTGGACACTCACCAATACAATATCAGTGAAAACTTTTCCGTCGTAAATATTCAATTTACGCAAAATCTTTGTAGGCTTTTGCATAATGCCCTAAGGCATAAAAATGATACTTCAGCATACGAACACCACATCTGTGACTATCCTAGAATTTGTCGCCATCAATTCTAAATAAGAATTCGTTATGGTGTGACACTTATATAAACCGATCTAAAAAAGTACATAAGGAGATTCGAAACGATTTTTTTAACAAAATCAAGTACCACTAATTATTTTTTAATTATTTAATTAAATATGAAAAAAATATAATAACGATATCTGTTAGAAGAATATACTATCAAAAATATAATAATTCCCTTTTAGTGCCCTAAAATATTAAAAAATGTCAGTTAGAGTCTGTTGAAGTCCCCGATAAGCATGTGGTATTATAACTTGACCACGCTCTACGTCTGTGTTAACCATAGGACGCCTACGCGCATACTGAGATTGAACTGAGTTACTCGTTCTATCTCAGTTTGCGAAAAACCATATCACTATCTTTCTCACTCTCGTCAATTAACACGCGAGAGAGCGAAAGAGGAAGTATCTCACCGCTCGCGCTCGAAAGAGCAGCTCCGACTTCGGTCCGTTTGCCGACAATGTTCGGAAGCGCTCGAAGCTGGCCAAGTCGACTGAATTACCCCCACTTTACCTCCCGTTCTCGGTAACCTCGGACAACTTCCGAGAGATTTTAGAGCGGGCAGAATCGAACTCGACCGAAGTAACCTTGAAGTAACCCACTATATTCTCCGTCCTTAGCCAACCTTGGCCAACTTCCAGAGAGTGTAGTGCAGGCATTACTGTCGATTGTTTTATTACAACCATATACATATTTTAGTTACTACAATTAATTTATAAAACAAATTTTATTAAACGAAAATTTTATTAATATTATATATCATATCTGCGAAAATTATATTATATAATTTTCTAAGCTAAATCAAAGTTAGGATTGTATATAGCTGTATCCGATAGTTTGTTCGAAATTTCATCTCGAGTAATTCGTTTTCATCACCTTGGAACAAAATTGATGTGGGCCCAAAGAGCAAAACGTCGCCTTCCCAACGTACCTCGCTCGATTTGCTTTCCAAGTTGTCAACACAACTTTGTTGGTGTGTTTTCGCTTCCGCACGGTGTATGAAGGCGATTCGTTCGCGTCACCGATCTGATTTATACCAGTACAAGACGGTATTTTTGTACATTTGTGACACGCCTCAGTCGAAAGACTGCTTTTCCAACCCGCTCCAACATCAATCACGTGAACGTAAACCGTTTGGCCCATCTAATGGATCAATTCCGCATTTTGGCCGGTCGACTTGTTCTTTGGGAATCGGCACTGAAAGCTCCGTGATTAATAACATTAAACACTTGTTATAAATAAACGTTGTCAAACTAATACATTACCTAATTCATGTGGACCAAGAATGCAGACGATTCGTTTCGATGGATATATGCGTATTTATTTATATTTTTGAGCTATTTTTCCGTGCTATCGATACGATTAGAATGCTTTTATAAAATTAAAATATTTCACACGTGTGAAAAAACGGGTTATTTATGTCGGATATTATATTTTTTCATTGTGAAATGTATTATATACACAAATTGGATAATGTATTCATAATGATTTTGAATTTAAAATAAACAGGATCATTTAAACGATTTGTTGTAAATATTATACATAAAAAAATATTTAAATTAAAACATTTTATATGCAGAAGTGATTTATAGTCGAAAATATTTGTTAAATATTTATACTTTTATGTAAAGACCACATATTTCTCTAAGCAGAATTGAGAGTTTTCTTGGTAGCTCCACTCTATGCTTTATTGATGATCTTGAGGCAGCTTACGACGTGGAAATAATTTATACAAAAGTCTCTAAAGGTTTCTTTGAAAAATCTCTAGCATAGTGATTTGGTGTAAAGCTTTTTGAAGGTCGAAATGACCTGCTGATCCATGGGCTAGAGTGGTGATGGGAGGAAGAAACTTGTTCTTAATTAGAACCAATTATTTCATTGAGTTGTTCTCAATCCCTGGATTGAGAACAACTCAATGAGCATTATTCATAACCATCAAGGCTTTTAGTGGATTTTTTTCAAAAGTTATCTTCACTGAAAAAATACTTATCGGGTCATTTGGCGAAAAAGTTATACAATACGCACTGTTTGTATTTAAAGACATCGCTTATTTTAAAGAAAATTAATTTTGAAGGAAAAAATTACTCATAATTCCAAATATTTATAAAAAATATTCATATTCATTGTAACCTATATGCAAACAATAAACATTCGCAATCTGAAGTTTCTCTGTGAACAGTATATTACTTATAATTGGTGACATCCAGAATGATACATACCTGTATCTTTATTATTAAATAAAGATACAAGGTCTAAATTGGGACCATTGTTATTTGTTTTGTATATTAATGATGTAAGCTAATAACGTGAAAAGATGTAAAATTCATCTATTTGCGGATGACACATTAATGTATTGCATAGGTGATAACATTAAAGAAATTGTAAATAATTTAAATAATGAATTAAGTATATTAGAAATATGGTTAAAGAATAATGTACTTAAATTAAATGAGAATAAAACTAAATGTATGTTTATTAATTATAAAAATGTGTTAGATAATAGTACCAAAATAGTAATAAATAACTCTAGTATAGAAATAGTCGATAATATAAAATATTTAGGAGTAATTGTTGATACAAAATTTAATTTTAAAGAACATTGTAATTACATATTAAAAAAAATTAGTAGAAAAATAGGTTTATTATCTAGATTAAGAAATATATTAAGTATAAATACAAAAAAAAAATTTACAATAGTATAATATTGCCCCATTTTAATTATTGTGCAACACTATTAAATATGCTAAATAAATTAGATAAACAAATGTTGCAAAAATTACAAAATAGGGCAATGAGAGTAATCTTAAATAATAATAGATTAACTAATTGTAAAAGTATGATTGATAGATTAGAATGGTTGAATGTTCAAGAAATATTGAGTATGAATGTTTTAGTATTTATATATAAGTTAGAAAATAATATGTTACCAGAATATTTTAATAAGTATTTAATAAAAAATAAAGATGTACATAAATATAATACTAGAAATAGAGAAAATTTAAAGATAATTAAGTATAAGAAAACGAGTACGGCTAGGGGAATTATGTACGGAGGTTTTGATTTATATAATAGTCTTCCAAGAGAAATCCGAAACAGCAAAAATATAACGGGTTTCATAAATGGAATAAAAAAACACCTTCGTACATATAGAAATAAATTATAATATTAAGACTTTATTATTGTACATTTTTATTTTTTTTTTCTGTTATGTATTTTTTATATATTATTTTTTAAGTTTACTAAATTTGCTAGATGTAAAGATTAGCTATTAAGCTAAATAAATTAATAAAATAAAATAATAAAATAAAACAAATGTATGTATTTTTATTCCAAGAACACCTAATACGATATAAACCCTTTCGTATCAAAATGTTCATGTTAAATTTGATTTAAGGACCATTTTTCCTTTTATTGCAACGGAAAAATAAATTAAAAGAGTGAAACAAACACGCGCACACTTAATTTCATCAGTAGACTGTGGGTTCGTAAGGCTGCGAAAGCACCTGTCCGGTACTATCGGGCACATAACTCGTGATCATAAAAATCGGTTAAATTTCGTGTTACGATTTTATTGCTTATAAAGTAAATAAAAACACTTTTTATGTCGTTAATCAGCCGGCGGTCAAATGAAAATTCAAATAGCAGCCGATCGTATTTTGTAAATGTATAAAAAACCACTGGGAGCGAAATGTCGTAAAAGATTGACATAAAAATGCGAACAGCACTCGATTACGCCCACCGACGTTAAAATATGTTTTTTTACTTTATTTGTTGGTAAATCGGACTCCCGCAAAGCAATTTGGTTCGACGTGTGATAACAAAAATAATGACTATAAAAAGAATTGCAGCGAAATGTAAAAAAAATGGTCGGATTTTATATAAAAGCGTTATTTTTCAGGTAAAAATATTTGGGGTTGTGTACTGCCAGTTACCTAATAAACTACAATTATGGATTTTAATATCCAGCTTTTTTTCAAAGCGTTTTAAAATATTTTTGTTGCAATTGAGTGAATTGCAAATCGCAAATTATACTTTTCTGACACGCTTATATAAAATGTAAAATTGTGTTGTTTGTTAATATATATCTTAAGCTTATATTGTAGGTTTCCTAGTCTGGCAAAAGATCGGACTTAACTCATGAAGATTCTGAGTGACTGCTTGACTGAACCAAGTTAAAGAAGCTACTTCTCTAGACTAAATCATTGTGTGAATCATTTCTGCATAGAAGTATAATCAAGTTTAACTCTCATCGATTTCAAACGGGTTGTTTGTGTGTAATCTAAATGGCTTAAGATATGTAAAAATATATTTTATTGCTCAAGTAACTCAGATTCTATTCTACGAAAGTATCAATTAGAATGTAAACGAATTATATATGAACTAGTTTGTTATCTAAAGACATATTTTAATAAACATATATCTTACTTTAAAGTTTGCTTTCTCTTCCAATGTCAATTTATACGTTATTGTAATTATATGATAATACAACCTAAGGATTACGTTCGGTCGACATACAATATCTATCATCGTATTTTTTACATGCAAAGAATGCCGCGCGAAAGATCATAAAAATAATAAGCAACATAACTAAATGAGATTTTAAATATTTTAATGCGCCTTCTGACTTTGGCATAAATTGTTTCCGTTAGACGTGTGTTATTTATTTAGCTATTACGTTAGTTGAGCTTAAATGGTTATAATATTCATAGCCCAAAATTCTTTTCATTATGAGTGCGCAAGATGAATAAAAAATCGTATATACGTGAGTATGTGTATATAATACACACACGCATAATATATGTTTAAAATTTATTTGTATTTTTAGTGCTTAATTTATATATATATATGAATTTCTATTGCCGGTTGCAGTCGCTTATGAAAATATTTTTGTCGTAGGTGTCAACACACATACAGGAACACGCATATTATCATAATAAATTTGAAATCGACGTTTATGATATACTCATACAAAATATATCTGCGTTTGTGATATATGACAATTTTAGGCTATTTTAAAAAAAATATTTGTATAAAAGGACACAAATATACAATAAGGTTGTTATGTATAAAAGTTACTTGCATTTCATGGATTAAATTTAATTTATATTCAATCTACAATTAATTTTAAGGAGTTATTAAATCAAGTTTAAGAATAATACAATATTTTAAAAACTATTTTTATAAAATATACATATATTTTTATATAAGACAAATATCTATTTAACTCAATCGAATTAATGAAGTAAAGTAAAAATAATAATTATCTGTGTATCCAGAAAAGAAAATATTATTGTTAAGAAAAAAATAAAGAAGCAGAATCAAATGTCTATTTTTATATCAAATCAAACCAACATTGTAAAATGTATTTCTAGTTAAAAACTGTACATAGATTCTGCTGGGTAAAAGTTACAAGCAGCTGTAAAACATCTATTGTATCAAAAAACATATATCACTAAAATTATTTAGGAAAGTATTATTTATTTCCAACATTATTTGCATTCAAGTGATAATTGATACTAAAGACAATCAAGTGTTTTTAATGGTATACTCGACTGCGAATGTCACTCGCGAAAGTCCAGGTAGGAGATCGGGCCTAGCTTCAGTCCGCGTAATTGCTGATAAGGCAAGACTTATGAGTTCTACAAACACTGAACAACAGTAAAAAATAAAATGAATGAAATGTGTATTGTAAGTTTAAAATATATCATAATTAATAATAAAACTATACTTATAAATATTAGGTAGTGAATAAATGTCATTTTTTTATTAAAATCAAAAAATCACTTACATTTTTATTATTTCTTTTTAAAGATACAACATATTTTAAATATACTGTAAATGATTAAAAATCGGTGTTAAATTTACCCTGGGGTGCAATCATAGTCATCGTTCGCGTCCACTATTCTTGCTTGTAAAAGCTACGACTGGAGCATTCGCCAACTATTTTCTGGCAACGGCCATTTGACTGCTTAATACTGTGCATCGAGATTTTAATATTTTCTCGTGCACATACAAGGAGTTGGTTCAGTTCGTATGGGATAATTCACACCTGTTGTGGTGATTTGTTTCTGTCCATTTTTATGTATGTTATATCTTTAATGCTTTTGCCCATCGTGATGCATTATATTAACCTGTCATATCACTATGTTCTTAATTTTAATAAATAAATAAAGAATATAGATATATATATGATAATAAAAAGATTATATCGAATTATATTATTAAACATTTTTAAAGTTTTTTAAAATATTTTTTTATATATTGTTTTTACACTATACCAAAGAATATACTAAATATATCATGATTTAATAATTTACGTAAACTAAGACTAATTAGACCTATGTGTTTAGTTAACCGTTAATATACTTAAACACATAAAGAAGTCAATTATATTCAAACATGTATTTGTTGAGTTAAACGATAAACTTTCAATGTTTGATACTATATGAATATACTAGCTACTTAAAAATATATAAATAAAGTTCAAAGTGTAATTTAGTCTTTATCTAAAATTAAAAACTAAGGTTATATTATAATTTATAATTTTTTGTATTATTAGGTGAAAAATAATTTCAAACAAAAAGTTTTTGTTACTTATGTCCCACCTTGTATAAAATACATTAAGAAGTTCCGAAAACATTATAGACCACTGTGTACATATTGTCTCCTATAATCGTCCGACACAATATAAAAGGAAGACGCTTCCATAAAACATCCCATACACGAGACAATACATTTTACACTCGCGTGGGCAATACACGCCTCGAATACCTGTATTTGCATTTTTGTATTTTAAAC
Organism: Plectrocnemia conspersa; assembly: GCF_051122295.1. Classification (NCBI taxonomy): domain Eukaryota; kingdom Metazoa; phylum Arthropoda; class Insecta; order Trichoptera; family Polycentropodidae; genus Plectrocnemia; species Plectrocnemia conspersa. The sequence goes on along the minus strand of NW_028277176.1, from coordinate 25,701,901 downwards.
AAGACAAATAATTCCGAGAATTTTTCGTCAAATATGAAAGCAGTGTATTCGAACGGAATGTTAATAAATTCGATACGTTAAAATGTTTCTAAAGGAAAAAATACTTTTCCGAACAAAGAACTTTCGACGGTTGGAATTTCTTAGAAAATGCGATTATGCTTCTATTTTAATATGGAACCGTTCGTTAGAAAACAATTTTGGCTTAATTAAGCCTTTCTCTCCTTCGCGTCGGACAAAATAAGATTATGACAATTTTAATGACTTTTTTATAGCTGTTGCGTTTTTTAATGCATTTAAACTGTGATGAGTTGTGTATTTATTTCAAATATTTTTACACATTTTTTAAAAGTAGAATTTAATTAATTAATAATTGTTTTGTGGTACTTAAAAAAAAACATATTTTGATTTATTTTTAGTACGGAAATCAGAAAATATTTTTTTTCTACCCTTAATGCAATATCATGTACTAGTGACACTCAAAATCTGTTCTGAAAAGATCTTATTGCTTATTTTGCACTGAAGTTTCTTAAAGTGAACATTGAATTAAGTAAATTTTTTTGCTTAGATGGACATTTATGCAGATAAATATTAAGCTTAACGTCAATAACTTAATTAAATAGTTTTAGTCGGTACATTCCTTAGTACAAATATGAAATTCGTTTTTTTATAGGGATCGTACCTATTTCTATAAGGTGTTGTATATAATTTAATATATATAATTAATTTTACTATATGATACATGGTTTCTTATCAACACCCACATACTCCCCTTTGATTATCAGCATCCTTGTCTGCGTTCTGGCGCTGTAAACTTTTATTAAAAACTTGTCCCGCAAAGGAGATTGCTTTCCACACACGTTTCCCGCGAGCTGTACGCTGATTATGAGAGCAGAAGAGCGAGAGCACATATTATTTTTGCCCGTTCGAGGACACCCTAAATTATGAGAGAGCACCAAGCCTTGGGGGAAATGAGCGTCTCAAAATGTTTATCTCGACTGCGGCCTGAAGACATCGGGCTCAAAGAAAACTTATTTCCCATGTCGTGCGTATTTCTTAATGGTGTCAGACAGTGCCGCGATACATGTGTAAGGCGAAGGTTTATGGTGGCAGATATGGAAGTTAAATCTTGTAACAATTTGTCATATATTTATACTGTTCGAGGCTCGCGAATGCGTAAATTGCCACGGGGAACAGTGCGCGGCTTCCGAGCCTCGGAATAAATATTATGTTCTCGAGGATTGGTTATGAACAAGTTTGCTGTATATGTATGTTGTTACCGAACGTGGCCGTAAACCAAACACGAATAATATGACTTGTCATGTTGGACGGTTAACTTAATTGTAGGATGAAAATATTCGACGGTTGCTTCGATTCGGTTATCTTGACATTTTGTATATTTATCTTTTGCTTATGTAATAAGTTGCTGAGATTTTGCGTTAGTAGCTACTATAGTAAATTACTCTTAATATTAATAAAAGATTTCACTGCTGAAAAATGTTGCTGAAATTCATCGCTAATTTTCTTAATGGAAATGAAGGTATGAATGAAATTGAGTTGTTCTAACCTTGGTGTCTGAATGTTTACTTTTATATAACGCAATATAATATAGTTATAAATTATTATTATTATTGTACAACAAGGTTTAAGTAATGTTCAATTCTAAAAATACGTGATGTTCCCCAAACCTTGTCTGCCTCTGTAAAATTTAATCATCTCCGAACATCAGGTTGAACTCTGGATTTCTGACGTCATAGCTGGATCAATGTTAACACGAAGAGAGAAGCGGCTGTTTTCTCGGTCTTAATCGATGCTTGGCGTAGTTTTCTAAATAGGTAGTAACTGTTTAAATTAAGCGTCCAATTGAAAGATAATTTCGAATAAAAGCGAATGATTTGCAATATATTTGTATGTGCTTTCAGAATGTAAAATATTGAGTGTAAAGTATTGTATAAAATAGTAAACTCCGGTTGTCACGCTTTACCGCTTATTGCTATTGTATATTTGCTTATGATTTTTTTATATAAATTTTATAATATGCATTTCACTCCTTTACAAACATATTTTAAAAAATATTTTACTTAATATAAAATTAACTTTTGCTAAAGCGTAAAATATATACTCATAAAATATCGACTTATACGACACGAAATATACACAAATATTATCATTGCACTCCACCACATTTTGTACCATTAAAGTGAAGTGTTAGAAAGACTCTGGTTCCCCTATCCACAAGGGCTTGAAAGAGCAAACCTTTTCGCTAACCCCTTAATTTTAAAACAATAAAAATAACGTAAAAATAAAAAGCGTCATTTTTTCTGGAATTGCTCAATAATATGTGTCGAATATTTCGCTTTATAGCGCGAAACGCCATCACAGAAGAACGGTACATTTTATATATGTAAAATATGTATAATAAAGGAATGTATACGGTGCTCGCCAAAAAGTATACGATCGTCTTATTACGACTGTTGTCAAAATAAAAATATTGACCTCGTCGACTCGATATGTTGTTTAAGATATAGAAAATATTTTACATCGTCCCGCGATGAGTACAGTGGCGTAATATTTCCCGGTTTTTACGAGGGTATTAGCATAAGTGTACATATGTATTGTTATCAATGTGTTCCCACGCAGACACAGCCGTATGATAAATCTATGGAATGAGAATTGTAAAATGATGATAAATTATACGAAAATAATAATGAAGCCCAAATTAGATCCTAAAATGCTAACATAAGATTACTTATAACACAAACAATTTTTAACTATAATATTTTAAAATTATATTTTTGAGGTGTGTGTTAAGCATCTACATATTAAATTTTATAAATATGTAAATGTTTATTCATTTAAATTTTGTATTTACCTTGATAAACATAATTTGTTATTATCTTGGTAACACCATAATGAGCAAAACTTTGGATTTCATATAAATATCTTTAATCTGAATATCGTAGGACAAATTTACTTAAGCATTTATCGAACTATGATGTGAATCCTTAAACACAAGACATGTATGTTATATAATTATGTACATATATTATATGATTAATATATATCTAAATATGTATACAATAATGATTATTTTATACATGAACAATATTTATTAAAATTCTAATTAATATCTTTAAATTTGCTATAAATTCTAATTATTATCTAAATTTCTGTTTTTTTATGATTATGTAATTTATAAATATTTTTTAATAATTTGCCGTTTTTTTAATGTAATATCATAATAAACTAAACTTAAGAACATCGTGAGCGTCACGACGGTAAAAAAAATAAAATATAATGTTGCATTAATATAATACACGCAATACTTAATTTCGTCAATTTTTTTTAAATCATCTTGTAATTTACCTACTAAGTAAATCGACACACTTAAATATATTTTTGCGTAGAATATTCATATTATTATATAATTTACCAGTAATATTTGTATATTAATTTACAAGAGTTCGTAGCTTTTTATGGTGTTAGTTGGAATTTTGAAATAAAAATAATAACAATAGGGTTAATGACTTATTAATTCAATAAATTACCCTACTAGATTTTATAAAGCTCTAATTTGCTATAAAAATCGATAGCTTTGGTAGATTTTGCGCACATTATTCATACACAAAGGACGCCCTAAATATGAACATATCTTACACGCCATAAAATCTGTAAAAAAAAGTGCGCACGCGCTTCTTTGCGACCGCATTTATTCAACAATATGTGTCATTATGCACCGAGTTATGATGACGCTAATGTTTTGTTATGATCGAATGAGGATACATTTAAAATGTAACGACACATAAAAGCTACTGCCATATGATACAGTACATGCTATACGCATTCCATGTGTGGATAAAAGTGCACATGTGTTACAGAATGCATTCGAGGATTGACATCATAAAATATTTTATATTTATTGTAAATATATATATATAATATATACAATAAATATAAATAATTTTATGTGTCTTATACCTACTTTAATTTTAAGTATTGTTACTTTGTACTAATAGTATTTAGTTGTTTTTTAATTGAAAATGTATACAAAAATACATACTATAAATACATACATATATACAAAATAAATTTATGATTTTTGTACTTTTATATAAAATACAAAAGTGGTAATAATCAATCATTATTATTTTTTTGAACTTAATACAGTTTTACGTTATTATTTACCTTTTGCTTTTTTGACTTAACGATTAGAAAATACGCTAAATAAAGTCTAAGCTTCAAATAGATGTACTCTATTTTTTTGAAATATATATAAGGTCATTTAAACTTGGTGAAAAAGTCGAAATTCTAACAAAACTTACTAAGTTTTAAATAAATTTATTTTACTAAACATTTTTTTATCAAAACTGCAAATTTTGTACTATAAAAATATATTAAAATATCGCTATTTTCATTGAGTCAATATTGGTTTTTCGATATTGAAGGATTGATCTAAATGCAGGGATTTTATATATCGATGTTAAAAGCTTTTCCCGTGATAATATAGAAAAACATTAAAATGATTTATTTTCATTTATGTATACAGCAAATATCAATCAAGATTTGACTTTCATCGCTATTTTACGTCTGATCCTATTTCACAACACTGTAACAAACAGTTTTAACTGCAATAACGCGAAAGCATTTCCAAGTCGTGCAAATCTATCACATTTCTGCAAATTTACAACTCAGCCATCCCGACAGATAGTTACAAGTTTCATTGTCGGGCGTGACATATAAACGTAACACGTATAAACACAAAACGCATATCAACGAAATCGCTATTAAATCTTTAACGTCGCAATAACCCAGCTATAGGATTGCTTAGGTATTTGTGTGAATAAAGTGTATGTATGGTGAAGGAAAACGAAATGACAAACGCATATAACTATTCAAAAACCGATTCAATAAAGCTATCGAACGCTTTATAGTATATAGTTTCGGCGTATTTTATGTGTGTTTCAATAAAAAGAGCGTGGGTATTTGAATGAATAGAAAAATATTTATATTAAATGTATGTTTGTATAGAATTGTATATGCATGAGTAGTAGCTTAATTCGTTGTGTAATTTAAAAGGTTGTTGAATGAATTAAAGATGATTTTATGTGCAGGTTGGGCGATACCAGTTTTTTTGGTGAAGAAAATCTTATTTATTAAGTAATATTTACTATTGAAAAAATATATTATACATATTAAACTCAATACGCCGATTCTGCAAATTAAATTTATATTTATTTTATTATAAATATATAGATGTATTTTTTATTTAAATATAAAATCATATAGAACATTTAATTTTAAAATAAATACTCTGACATTTTTAAAACCATCATTAATTATTAAAAAAATATGTAATAAAACACAGAAGTGTTTTTCACAAATATAACTCAACTCATTTTTTCTTATAAGAATTTAGTTTAATCACTATACTCATTACTTGTAGTTTTTAAGTTGCACTACATAAAACTGCAATTATTGTGCTCGGTTTTTATTAATGTGAGATGTATCATTATATGTTTGAACTTTTTCTTTACAAACATTAACCCTAACCTTCATGTAATTTTATACGCAATTGAGCATTAATTCGAATTCGATAAGGAATCAAGATAATATTCGATCGCTGTAAAAATGTCTCTTTATCTATTATTTACTGCAGACCCCGTTCTATTATTATGCGTTTCGGTCGTATTGTGTTTCATCACCGAAAAACCAATGTCCATATCTTTTTATTTTCTTCGTTTTGGTATGCAAATCGCCTTCGAACATCGGTAGTGACGAAATTACCATTCGCCGGTGGTGTAGACGACATGTTCAGGTTTTTTTTGATCGGCGGCGATCCTTACAAATGATTTTGAAGATAAAATAAATTAATCCATTTCCTTGTATATTCACTGAGATACAATCATACACGGCACCTGAATTTGCTTCCATATTTGTTTACTACTTCCTTAAGCAACAGGATGTAGTAAAACTATATTTTTTCTGTTCTCATGTGTTTTCATAGTAAGCTAATTTTGTAAACATTTGTTTATTGAATGTATCTTTTATTTTGTTAGGATTTTGCTACCAAAGCAAAAGCGCTTCTCAAATAAAGGAACAGGATACAATAAATTATCATCAGGATCATAAACGCTCTAATCAATGTGTATATATTATTTACGGTGGCGTTTTTATGGCACCGGTGGCTTGAAACGAATCGAAGGCTATCAATCTTTATGGTTAATTTAAAAATTAACCCTTTAATTCATTATATTTATGAACATAATATATTGATATATTGCTAGCGTAATAGCAATATAAAAAGCAACTTAAAGCTATATGTGAAAGTAAAATAAATTAATATGTAATTTAACCTAGCCGACAATATACAATATTACACACAAAAAGTGCTACTATTTATAATTATTTTATTTTAATATAAAAAATAATTATTATTTTATTTATATGTAATATAAAATTTGTATAAGCATATTTTATTAATCCATAAAATATTTTTTAAGATATTAATTTTTACAAAAATAATAAAAAATTATATTTGAACTATACACAATTTCAAATTTTACCAGATGCTCTCAAAATATTTTTTTAAGTACTGAATGTAAAATAGTGATTTATTGATAAAATATATAATAATAAAAAATGATGTAGAGATGTTTCAGAATGCAATTTTGCTGCAAATTGTAAATTTATTTTCATAGAATTAAGAGTTCCGATTCTTTGGATTTAAAATATTCGAGAATTACAATATGTAATGTGTAAATTTAAAATAAATCAGAATTTCAGAAAAAAAACATCTTTCCAAACCATCCACTCTGTTCACTCTGCTCGCTTTCTAATTTCGAGCTAATTTTTCATCGCATTAAATTAGAATAATTATCGCGAGCGGGTTAATTTAAACAAATTACACGAACGTTAACGTAATTAGTTAAACAATGCAAGCAGCTAATGTGTCCCCGTGACATCTGGTGACGGCTCACACACGTATTCGTAGGCGTATGTGTTTTGTTTGCTTTTTATTCTGCCATGGGGTCATTTCGACCCTCGTTATACATCCACTGACGTGCGGACGGACAGAGGTTAATTGTGAAACGGACCCGGTTACTAAAATAATATTTATCGGACGAAACGTGCGAGCTTTCAATGCGTTTGTATGTATTTATTTGTACGAGCGAGCACGTGGTTTGGGATTTTTACGTGTATGCCTAAACTTTGCTTCTAAAACAACGCCATTTGTTTAATTAATAGAGAAAACTGATGGTATGTGTAATATAAAATATATAGCAATTAAAAATTGTTGATGGTTATGTGGTCACGTGGTTTAGTACATTGATATTGATTTACAGAAGTTTTATTTATGAATTATGAAAAATTATATGAGTAATACATATTTTTGTAAATGGCATTAATATTGCAATCGGCAGATTGTTCTTTATTTCTTAAAATAAATTTATAAAATATTCGTTTGCTTAAAAACCAAATCAAGTCCAATCATTTTGAAGAAAAACATCTCGGTTTTTCTTCAAGAAAAACACATGCAAGTCGATACATACAACGTTACTGTATTCATGAATTTATTATTAAAAAAAAAACACAAAATAAAATTTATTTATTTTTTTAATGTATCGCTGAAAATAAAGATAAAGCAATAGTAATTTGTACTGTGTTAAATCTGTAAATATTTAAAGCTAAAAGCTTGGTTATTATATTTTTTTAATATATGACAAAAAAGGGTTTATTTTCACTATCCATTATTCACGCAAAACACACCCCATAAAATCGACTTTAAAAACACAATGAATCAGATCAGCAGTTCAGATTCGGTGACCTATATTGTGTATGTTTTTTTTGGTCTTGCCCCGAGGAATTTCAATATTCCCACAAGGTAAAGGCCTGACATAATTATGGTTAAGTTCACAAGTCGACGCCAGGGCCGGCGTCGTTTTCTGGTGCCCTTTTGTTGTTCAACCCTACACCGATGTTATCGCTGCCCCCGCAGTGCCATATTCCCGTATATATAATCGTTTAGTGGGTTTACCCCTTTTAAGGGGCGCATTATACGGGCAAAACGCAATAACCGTGAAACGCTTACTGTATCAAACATCTTTCGCTTTTTTTGAACCGCCAACTTAGGATAGAAACCCGCAATAGTCTACTCGGAATAATTATATACATTTATGGTATAATGTAATGCTTAGTCGGAAGGCTGTTCACAACAGCTCTATAATTATAGTAAACTAGTCAAATAATAAAAAATTAGGGGCGAATACAGCTGCGTATGTTGATTACGTAATTTATCAGTTGATGTTTTAAGCTAAATATATTTTAATTAATATTAAACAGAAGGACATTTAATTTGACATTTACCTGCTGAAGAATTTTTTAAATTAAACAAGCAGGCAAATTATAATATATTTATATTTTTTATTTATTGCTCTAATTTTTATCTATTCTTATCGGTTTCTTTAATGCGTCATAATGGCTAATATACAAAAAATAAATATGCAATTAAACATTTTACTTACAAAAAAAATTTTCAGCTCCTCATAGCCATAATCAAAACTATCATAATGAACGTTTTCAATAGCTGACGTCCAGGCTGCAATGGGAAATAATTAGGGACGCAATCGCGACTCTCTATAGCCTTGTAAAACGCTGAGCATTGACGAGTTATCAACAAAATGCAACTTTAATGAGTGATTGATTTAATATACGCTACGCCGATAATACAATAAATTGTATTCCAACGCTTCTATCATAAATGCACTTGGATAACAAATATGGATACAACCAGTATATCTCTTGCAAAGGTACAAACATAAAAATCTTTAAATTCTCTTTAACATCAAGGAGTACTTTGTTTCACTTGGATTCCAAACAATGGAGCCAAATTAAAGGACGATGCAAACTAGCGTAGCATATAGAACATGAATCGGCAATAAATAGCTTATTCAAAAATAATAAAATATGCAATGAAAATTTTTAATACAAAAAGTATATAAATATATATATATAATTTACTTCAAAAAATATTAAGGTTAGTTACATTAAACTTATTTATTATTTATACTATGTAATCTAAATATTTATGCCTTCCATATCGGTGACGAAAAGAAAACTAAGAAATGATAATAAAGGGAAAAATCTACGGCATAAGCGAAAAGTCGGCAGGCATTTAGATACACGTTTTTCCCGCGACCTTTTCATCCCGTTTTTTCCTTACCTCATCCCTTTCGCCCACTTTATCCCAACTCGCTCTTATGTATATGTGTGTACCTTTTATATTATCCATTTACGTCAGAGAATAAAGAAAATGTATATAATAGTCGATTGCCCATATTTCTCCTTTCGGCTCAGTTCTAACGCCCGGCTCGTTCAGCAATATTGCTCTTTTATGGGCTTCACCTTTGCTCTCATTACACTTACTCAAATAAACCGTCTATACTTGACTTACAAATCTTTTACTTTCAGACCAAGTTTTAACCAAAAAGTCATGATGGAGCAATATAGGTTATTATGAGTTTTCAAAAAATGTTGTGAAGTTTAAAAATAATATTTAAGTGATTATTTTATTTTATTTTACTCACATCCTTATACACAACCACAATTGGACTTTCTGATCCTTATTTTTAACCATAACAATGAAAAATATCATTGTAAGCAATTCATACTATATATAACGCATTATACGGCTCTCATTACAGCAGTTTGTATGTAAATTGCTCCGCGTCCAAGTCTTAATGAACTTTTCTCTGCGAATCGTTTCGGAAAACTCATCGGAAAACGTGAAAACTTTTGCGATTCGCAACGCCTTTTTGTGCTTAATATAATTGCTGTTTATGCGTTTTCGAAATTCGTGTTATTTCAAATTATCCGATGTAATCAGAATTATAATACTTAGTGGTTAAAAATGTTACTATAAAAATTTATATCCAGTAATCTAAAATAACGAGTCCAGAGATTACAATTAAGGTATAGATATATTTTACTTAAACAAAACTATAACCACCGTTGTGAGTTTTTAACACTTAAAAATATCTGATGCTTATTTAACTATACAGTAAATTTTTATTTAAGTAGTAGCATATGCATCAATGTGTTTTTGATGTGGGCTTGTTTTTGATATGGCACTTTAAGAGAAAGTGATATATAAATATTTTATAAACATATTATTCCGTGCTTGGTATTATAGTTATTAAGAAAAATTAAGATTAATTAAGAAATTATATTTAATCTTTTAATACTTTAACATAAATATAATCTATAATTTTTTTTAATTTCGTTTAAAAATATTTTTACTCTTATCTCTCACTAAAATATTAGTTATACATATTCACTACTTTTAATATATTTTGATAAAAATGTTGTTCTTAATGATTAATTATAATTAAAATATTGAAGGATAAGTTAAGAGAAACCAGCACTACAACAATATTAATTTTAAAAGCAATTTTTATTATTGAACATGTAAAAAAATACAATCAAAAACAATCTAAACAGTTAAAACGTAATACCTTAATAATGAATATATAAGCAATTATTTTCATTTTGATTGACATTGCTATTATTTGCAATTATTTGTTTAGTGCCTTACATATAAAAAATATCAGTAATATTTGTGTCCTTTGAGGAGTTTTTAAGTTGCTTATCTTCAAGGACATGCTTTTAATTAACCATTTAAATATCTAATAATATTATAAAAATCAAATAGTTTAATTGTTATAATACCATTTATTAAAACTTTAAGACAAACAGATTTGTTTTATATGAAGGGCCTAATATTTAATTAAGATGATACACAAAAACCCACCAATTAAGATACTCTCACAAAAATAAATTTAATAGAAATGTAATTATTATTATTTTTAATAATAAGTGAACTAATTAATATTTTTTATACATATTGTATTTAGAATAAGTTGATTTTTTTAAATGTAATTGAACACTGATTTAATATTGTAATAAATATACGTTGCTAAAAAACATTAGTTAATATACAAAAATAAAATTAAAATGACAACAAAACCCTAGCATATTATTTATACCCCTATAAAACAAAATTAAAATCTTTACATGCTTACTTAATCAATAGCCAATCTTTTTCTTATTTAATCAAAAATCATACATTGCTAATTATATTTTTACTAAGGGTAGAAAGAGCACTATTTTTGAAAAATACTTAATCAAATAAATTTATATTAATTATATATATGCAATTGGAAAATATGTCTTGAATATTTTGTAAAAGCTAATATAAAAATTAAAAAAGTTGGTCAAAAATATGAGTGCAAAAAATTTACATATATATAAAATAAAAATTACTTGTTTTTATGTTATTAAATATATTATTGCAATTAATATATTTATTTAGAAAAATGTGTATTAAGTAATTAAATATTTTTTATTATTCGAAATTGTGTTTATATTAAATAATGAAATTAATATAATTTAAATCAAAAATTAAAATAGTTTTACGGTTTCATGTTTTGCGATAAACCAAATAAAATGATCAGTGGTTACATAATAATTGTTTTTCATTATTAAAATAAATGTCATTGACTACAGTCTGATGTCTCACTATATTAGTTTTTGATTGTGCTGATTTACAATAAAATAAAAAATAGAGACAAAAACCATGTATGCGATCGATGAAATTTAGAGTCTTTGTTTATGTTTCTATATTATTGACTTAATTAAGGCAGACAGGCATTGGTCGGGAAGTGAGTTTGATTTGGGACCCTCAAATTGCTTCCCGCGCAGGTGACCCTTTATTAATTTATGGGGGTATAATTGACTGTCGTCGACACTTTGTGTATATTCTAATCTTGGAACTCAATGGGGTGTGATTTAGCGTTGATTTTACCCCCGAGGTCGCCTGTCGCCGATAATTACACGACCATTTTTAATTACGGTAAAAATTCGTATATATAAAATAGAAAAAAAGTATATACAGAATACCTAAAAAACTGTTATGAAATACGAACATATTTTAATAATCAATGATTTTAAATATGCTTTTTAATTGTACTTATTTGCAAGCAATGGTTTTATTGGATTAAAAACCTATATTTTTTAATTAAAGTTGAGCAGTTCATAAAAAAATCTCATTTAAATACACTTTCGTTTATATTGGAGCATTCTATAAATTTATTATTGTTTTATAGATAAAATGTTTTTTTTATGAATTTCAAGACTAACAAATTATTCAATTTGTATTCCAGCCAAGTAATAAATCTTAAAATTGCTTCTTGGTAAAATATTGCGATTAATCATCTACGAAACCTTTCTCAAAGTCGTACATACGTTGAATTATCACAGTTAATCTTATAGAATGAACATTTATGTAAACAAAATAAATTAAATAAAACAGATATACATACATGGAAAAAACATAAGACGCATTACTTTTCAAAACAAATATGATTTAATAACCACTCATTTTTGTAGAAAAACCTCTCTCGAAATAATAATGCTTACTTAATGCAAGGTAAGGGTGGTTACTATTTCTTTTATATATCTCAAAAATGTTGAGTGCAATTAAGGACCTTTTTATTGCTTCCAACAAAAACCTTTATTGAAAATGGTGAAATTTGTATTAGTATAAAATAAATTTTGTAGAAATGTAGAAATTAAATACAAACTAGTGATTGTACATTTGATTTTATATTAGATTAAGTTAAATAATCCGATTAGTGTAATTGGAAAAAATCCAAATAAAACTTTCACGTCCCTTTCATTATTTATACATCATGTATTCTGAAAATACACAGGGGTGACTCGATACATTCGGGGTTGTCCCGACAGAAGCAAAGGTCTTTTGCATCGTGATTGATTAAAAAGTAATTACGTGATACATTACTTATGCATTTTCATTATTTTTTTGTTTCAGACTTTATAAATTGTGATAATTTTTTTACCAAGCCCATGTTAATACAGATTATTAGGCTTGATAAAAATAAATATATAATTATATGAATATAATGAAATAAATATTAAATTTCGCTTTAAGCCTAATATTTAAATACAAAATTTTCGTTGATATAAAATTTCATTATCAATTTTATATTCATTTATGATTTTATTTTATAATAACCATTTGGTACAAATTTAATATATTACCAATAATGATGTTGTTAAATATTTACCTTTAATAATATTAAATTATAATTTAATATTTTAATATGGGAAGCATTTTTACTTAATTTGTTTCCGAGAATCATTAAAAAAATATCATATATTTATATGTTGAGAGTGTAAGGACAAGAATAGCAATGATCTTAAAAATGTTGTAAATTATATGAAAAGTATCTCTCATTACATTTATTATATTTTATTTGAGAAGTACTGTAATATAAGTCAGATATATTACAGGCTTATTTAAGTTTGTATATATCGACTACAGACTTTGAGCTTATTTACTATAACGCATATATTTTTTTTGTAATTATTATGCTGGTATAAAATTTTACTTTGTCAAGACATCTTCAACAGATAAATAATCATTTGCTAAAGCGTTTCAACCACTTCTAACATATTAAGATATTTAAAAAACATGCCAATGTGAAAGTGTATTTTATTATTTTATCAACTACAAAACTCCGTAATTTTTAACCACTGAATAAAATAAGCTTTTAATGAAGTTTTAAAGCAATATAATACAATATAATATAAATAATTTAAGTTTTATTATGTATATATTTTTGCTTAATTTTTGATGACTGAGAAGCGCTGGAAAATCAAGGACTTAACACCAAAAAGGCGTTACTGGTCTTTGATGCATTTTCCGTCCGGTTTACCAGCCTTTTCACATAGGTGTTCTTATTTCCCTTTTATTTAGGCATCCGTTGCTTGGCAATCTTTTTATTTTGGTCGTTCCGGAAGCGTCTGGCAAAAAATCGCATAGGTTTGCAGCAGCCCTGGGGTTGCTTTTGGCTTGGGGCATTCCGTTACCCCCCGTCGGCGATTGGAGCGTGAAACTCATTTGTCTGAGTGTGACATCCAGCAGCGTGCCGTATGCAAATTACCTGCGGTTATTATCTCCTTTTTATTTCACTGTTGTTGGGGTGGACGCTATCCTCCACCCCCTAGCCACCTACCGACCCCATCAACCCCTATCAACCTCCTACGGCGTATTTTTCAAATAATTCGCAGTGAAAGTGAGCGAAGTGTGCGACGGAGCTTTTGTCATAACATACGTGAACGGTTTAAAAAGTTTCCAAATTGTATTTAATATTTAAAAATACCTATATAAATATGATTTATTAAAATTAGTGATGAATAAATAATTATCATTATGATCGATCATCACAGATTAGAATTTCATAAAAAGTCTGGATTTAAAGTGTAAACACATTTCGAAGGTGTGTCAAAAAGTGATGCAATTGTCTCACAAATATAATTCATTTGCGATTTGCCAGAGCTGTTCTAAATCTGCATTATAAAAATGTCATACTACGAATTCACAGCAGCGGAACGTCCAGAGAGTATCACGAGAACACATCACGACAAATCCCAGCTGCTCCATCGACATAATAGCTGACAAAAATCGACGTCATTTCAACTCTACCGCTTGAAAGCGGCATCCACATTTATTTATATATGTATGTAGTAATTTATATATGTTATTAAAATAATATTTTATCAGATATTGCAGCGTATATTTGACTGCAACATCACACCACCTTCTTTCATATTTTGAGATAGGTGTATTTAAACTCTTCTTACTAATTTAAAAAAATATGAGGTTACACTAAGAAATATATATATTACAAGGGTAGTAAAAATTAAGGTAAATTTTAACATAAGTACAAGAGGTATGGTAAAATATTCTAAGCCTAAATTACATGAGCTCTGTGACTGCAGTGTGTTTAAATGGTTAAGTATATTCCTAAACATGACAATTGCTTTTTTATTTACGTAAGTTCCGAATTTATTTTCCATATTTTTGCAATTTTCTTACATCTTACTTAACCTTTAATTCACTGTCGACATAGACAAACTAAATTTAATCTTATTCTCAGTTAAAAATATAATTAAAAGCTGCACTTAAACATACGACAATTTATTTATATATTACTTATATTTGTGTAATCAAATTATTTGATGACATTACCAGTCGCACGCTATTAATAAGGGCACGAGCGTAAAAATTTAATAACACGTGTCATACTTTTTAACGGCCGTCGTAAAAAATACATCTTATCTATGCAGTACAATCTCGTATATTATCGGCTTTGTCCGATGTCGTAAAAAAATTTTGAGTTAAAATTTGTTACCTGCTGACGGTCGAAATTATGCGTTATAAAATATGTGGAACTAGGCTTAATTATTTTTTAGACATAACATACATACACATGTTTGATGCCCATAATAAATCTTACGTTTTATGTGGCAGAATATTGTTTTAAGTAGCAAAAATCTATAATAAATTATGTATCAGTTTGATCCAAATATTTTTTTAATAGCAATATAAATAATAAAAAATAAACATTGCTTAGGATCAAAATAGATTTTATTATATTTAACATTTTTTGATTTTAATTCGCCTGAAGCTAAGATTATCCAATAAATAAATAAAGGTCTTTATTAGAGTTCATTTGCAAGTTAAGAAAATCTGTTCAAAAATCTAGACTAAATATATTTCTCTTAAATAAAAAAAACATTACTTCAATTAAATAATTTACGTAAGTTATTTTTGTAAATCATCAACTTTGAAAACCACTCCTTCCGCCAGACAATTCGAATACAGCATCCCTTATTTTCAATTATGTATCTCGCCCTTTCGGTGTTAACCAGCGTGCAACCCTGCGGGGGAGGGTTTTTCAAGCGCCCTGAGCAATGCGGCAATTGCGTTGCACCTGTACAGCCTGTGCCAAAAAAACACGCACCCACACACAATATTAATTATGACTGGAAATGAGTTTCCGCGTCCGGAACACAGAGTTATCGCGGCAATTTTCGTTCGCGTTTAGCGCTTATTTTCCAATTAAGCGCCCTTTGCCATTCAGAATATTTAAAACACTACAGAGTATTTGAGAGCTTTCGCTGACGTCATTCGGCATATTGCACACGCCGACAATAGCACGTCGGCATTTCGAAATTGAACCGTATATAGTATTCAATGACTGTGCATTACGCGAAACAAGCGATTCTTTTCCGGCGAGGTAAATTCGTTCCGGGAGAGCTTTTGAATATTCCAGTGAATTTTTACTCTTTGTGCGTAATGGATATACGCTTACATATATAACGTATTCGGTTTGAGCTCCTAATGCGTTTTAAAAAAAAAAAAAAATCAAATCGAAAAAGAAGCGACGCGGATTCTGCGAAGAAGAACATAAATATATTGCGCACAAAAGTCTTAAGAGCTTTCAGATGAACATACTTATAATGTTACACAATAAATATTTGTACATATGTACCTTTGAATTACAAATATGTTTCACAAATAATAACACTAAAAGTTAATACTTAAATGCAAACTAAGTGGCAAAAACTTTTATTTGCATAAATATTTTGAGCACTCGAGAAATATACATATATGAAATAATATGTCGTATATTTATTACATAAAGCGCATCGATTCATAATGCGTGTAAATCTCTTAATCTTTCGTTGTTTAAAAAACTTCCTTTATACAAATTTAGTAGTGCTATTACTACGTTTTTAAGAGTACTAATTACTGTATTAAATTAAAAATAATAATAATTTCTTTTTCCTTATATAATTATAAATAAATATACATAGTGTACTTAGAGTACTCTTATTATTATTATCTCTTTTATATTTGTTTTAAAAATTAAAAATATATGTAAATTATTAAATAAGTGTAATTTAATGAAAAAGTAACCACATGTAATTTGTATATATATATTTAATACATCCCCTACTACTGAAAGGAAAAATATTACGGATTACAAATGTGAGTGTGTAGCTGAAAATCAATCTTTATGGTGTTAAAAGCTTTTTAAATACCTACAAGTAAAAATATAAGCAATGAGATGAAACGCCTCTTAGTATAGATGTTTTTAATTTTATATATGTATATATAAGTATTTATATTAATATGAATATTTTAAAACATAGAAAACCATATGACATTATATGTGGAAATATAAAGATAATATTAAGCAATTTATCAATATATTAAAAAAAATCTGCTGCTTTTAAACATATCATTGGCAATCGTATTATTTTATTAAGAATATTTTAATACTTTTAATTAAATACAAAAACATAAAAAATGTCTATTATTGCTTTTAAATTGATCTCAAATTCAACTCAAAATTTATTTTAACTGAATCCCTGTAATGTTCCTGTCATATTACATATATTAAAATGGTTCTCCTTAAAACAGCATAAAGTTTTGAAACCCTAAAAAACTAATCTCCTTGTTTTCATAGCATCTTTATTCCACAGTACGCTTTGAGAGACAGAAACTAATAAACATATTAAGTGGTCCTTACCCGGAAAGCTTAGTTCTTAAAATATATTTTTTTGCTTGCCCTATTAAAATAAATAGATTTTATAAATACTATTTAAATGTAAAATATTGTTTGTGTTACATTAATGTTTTAAACGTTCTTGTTATTATAATTTTCAAAGGCCTGCTTCCACATATACATTTGAAATTAATTATGTTTCTGATCACATTTATTCAAGCAATTAACTAAGTGATTAAAATTGCAAATTTATGACGTATTTTACGATCAAAAAACATTAATTAAAATGTTTTTAATTATTTGGACAGCATTAACGAACACGTGTCGGACTGGGGTGTTGATAATGGAAATTTATTGAAATCGAGCAAGCTAAAAAAGCATACGGGTGGTGATATACAAAATTAAAGGTAATAATGCCGATTTGGCGACATGATAAATGTTTTAATTAAACGCGTTCATGGGACCGCATTCGAGTGGGGTAAAAAATATAACGAAGTTGCTTCTTTATTAATTTTAATAGATTAGGTATTTTAAAATATTTCATATAAATGAAACGCCACTACAATATTAAATATAAGTTATTTTTGTAAATAAATGTAAATTATATTATTTATCTGTAGCGTTCAATTCATTAGATTTCATCCATTCTTATGATCTATACATAAACTTGTCATCCAAATATAAATAAATCTTCTTTGTTATCTTTTACGCGATTTATCACCCCCTCAAGTACGTTTAATATTATAATTTTCTGAATTGGCTCGAATCCAAAGGAACGATACTTTATAAGCGAAATGCCCATGGTGTTTTTAATAAGCCAGCACGTGCTCTTATATACCTAGGACTTTGACAAAGTGCCGTCGTTAAAGGGCGTTAGGCTCAAATTTCAATAAGTTGGCGAGTTCTTTTTCTGCAGTGCATCCGGGGTGCAGTTGAATAATTCGAACCCCACACTTGCGTCGTAATTAAAGGCAACACCAGATGACACCGCGTGGTAATTAATTCGTCCGAACCACGTCCCGAATCCCCCCCTGGACTGGAGCAAGAATAAATTAATTAAAACCTAGCCGTTCGTCTCTGGCGTCGCGGTGTTGCCAGTCGATTGGATTGGAATAAAATACTAGTTCGCTATAAATTTGCATTTTTACTGTTTTATAAGAGAGCTTTTCGATTCCGATTAGTTTTTCACAAAATCCTAACAGGTATCTTGCCCATATTTTGCATACCCAACTGTTTGGCAAAGTAATTTAAAGATTTTTTTCCTTATTTAATCCTAAATATATAGCTTATTTTTGTATATTAAAGATACAGTATTACATAATGTGAGCTTTGAATGGTTGACATTGAATTTATTTTATTTTAAAGTAACGTAATTCAAATAAAAAGGTAAAGATTGTAGTTATAAATAAATTTAAGTAATATTGAGATGTTTCAACGACACCTCTATCTATGTGGATTTTATACAACAACTAACCATTACACAGAAAATATTATTAGATTACCAAACGGCAGCAATGAATTAAAATAAAGTAAGATACTTTTTTGTACTTGCTCAAAAAACCCACAGCAAAGTAAAAAAATTACTTAAAGGATAACGTGATATATAATTAATATATATAACTCAACACACCATCGAATACTTTTTGATAGCGTGGTAAATTCACCCCTATTTTAAATATTTTTATCATCTTTATCGGCATTTCTTTGGCGGCAAATCACATATTTTTGGTTTTAAAACCCAAAAGAGCCACATTTAATAACCGTTTTAAAAAAAATATTTGTGTCAGAAATGAAATTTTAGCATCATATCACTAGCTCACTATTTTTGAAATTCATTTATGTCTTGAATAACATTTTTTGAAAAATAGGTGCGACATATCAATGATAAGATTTGCAAAAGAAACAGTAACACGAATTAAAAATATAGCTAAAATTTTATATTAGTACTTGTGCTATTTTTTTATAAAATCATGTTTTTATCTTTAAAACAAAATGTAGATAAATCAGTGAAAAATACCAAAAAAATAAAAACAGCGTTGTATTGTAGCCAACATAGATATGTAATGTTAAAGACTAAATGAGATATAAGTACTTGTCAGATTCTTTAAAAATTCTACGATATTCTTACACTTAAGATTTACATTGGCAGATTATTGCAGATGTGTTTAAAAGTTCAGTCCAATTGCTTATTTAGTGGGTATATTTAAAATTAACTACTAAAGATAAATAATAATATTTAACATTAGTTGTTGCAAATAATTTTGAGTATTTTTTTAATCAAGAATACAACTGAAATTATCAAGAAAGAGATAAAAATAATTCCTGCTATGTTTTAAAATATTTTAACTTAAGAAATCAAAATCTTATCGGCCTTATTTACCTTACCATATTATTTTTCTTATCTATATATTATTATAACATACTGGGTGGTCTTCTGTGAAAATGTAATATTAAAAGGACTGATTTTACAATATTTTCAAAGGCTAAATTTTTATTATAAGTGTTAAAATTTATTAATAAACATTTTTAGATATACTTACTATTTGAAAGATGTGAGATTTTCGTAGCATATGAATCAGATTAAAAAGAACAAAGTGGTACTTTTCTGAATAAATGGAGAGTTGTGTTTATATCTCGTGATCATATTTGATAGGTTATCAGCTTTCATAAATTAATACACTGATTTATACATTTTCAAAGTTCTTATACGAGTAATACAAATGAGTATATGGTTCATAAAGCACGATCAAAATTGCGTCACGTATCGGGTAGCGAAAGAATAATTTTAATTTAGTAACGTTTACATGTGTGTGTTGTTTGTTTGTTGTGGAATTATTAACGGTCTTGTTTCGAGGGTAAATTTAAATTATGGGAAGTACGTGCCCTACGCAACAAGAAACATTAATAACAATACATCTTCGAAAAGTTTTCGTTCTTTCGAACGCGCCGTCGATACGGCAAAAGCAGAGAGAAAATAAGCACTTAATTGAAATTAATTTCGCAGCGCGGGTTGCGAAATTTAATTTTTCTCAATTCAGTATTTTAATGAGTTACGTTTTGGATGTTTCGCGAAAGTTTTTATCTCTCTCCGTTTAAGAATTATTGCATTATGTTATATTATTATGTTTTTCTTGGAAGAGCCGCGCAAAAAAACGCAATAAAAAATAATAAATAAATATCTTCGTGTGTTTGTAAAAATGAAATGAAAAGCGAATAAAGTACGAAAGCATAAACATTCCCGTTTCGTTCGAAACTAATGAAATATTTCGTTTCGCCGTGTGCGAAATTGTATTCCGCCTTTTCAATTGCCCATTAGGGCCAGTGCTTAATTCGGCAAAATTTCCACTTCGAAGGGTTAATATAATTAATTAATACGAGTACATTTACATCATGAACGTATGGTCGAATTACGCGAGGGACGAATTAATACACTGTTAGATATTGAGTATCGTTTCTCATATGTCTTTATGTATTTTATTAAACGAGTAATATTTATTTTTTACAATTTATACAAAATTGCATGTTATATGAATTTACCTACAAAAATCAGCAACTACGGTTAATAAAAAAGATTTTAAAAGTGATTCATTAGACATCTGTAAATGTTATAGAAAATTTAAAAAAATTGAATGGAATTGTCTATGTGGGAAATCAGCAAAGATAAACGATAATATTCTAGTTGCAGAAATGAAAGCAATTCCTACTCGAATCATTAATTAGCTGCCCATGAAACTTAACCAATCCATTCAACACTGTATAGACAAAAATATAAGTTCTTAAAGACAAAGTGTATGGGTTCCACACAAATTGAGCGAAGAAAACATATCGGTGGGTATCTGCATATACCAAGAGCTTCTGGATCTTGAATCTGATTCGATCATTTGATAACTAAAAATGAGAAATGGGCGTTGTACAAAGAAGATCGTCGTAGAAGACAGTGCTTATAAAATTATCAAGTAGCAAAACCTATCTCGAGGTCCGAGCTCACTGAAAAAATGTTATTTTGTGTGTATGGTGAGATTGCTAAGGAATTGTGCATTACGAAACTCATAAACGTGGAAAAACAATTTTTTATTTAGATTGACTGGATTGATTGCAGAAGCAAATAAAAAATAGGCCTGCACTTATCAACAGAAGTCAAGTAATTCTACAACATGACTATGCGGGTCCTTTTGTGACAAAATTGACTCTCGATAAAATCAAAGAATTTGTCTGTTAGGTCTTATCTAATCCACCTTATTTTAACACCTTGCTTCTTTTGACTACCATTTATTTTAATAGATGCACTTCCCTAATGAATAAAAATTTAAAATGCAGACTATCGGAATATTTTGAATCAAAGCCTCCAACATGTTATGCTAATTGAAATAAAAAATGACCAAGAGGTAAAAGAAGGTTTCGTCCTTAAATGGAAATTATATTTTGAATTAATAAAATACAAATATATAAGTGATATTTATTCAAAGAAAAACGACATTTATTTCGGGGCTACATTATACTTTTATCGCTCTAATATTTTTTATAACTTTTATAATTTATCAACTTTATTGAATATTGCACACTAGTAATAATTGACACATTTATATTTAATAATTAATAATATTAATAGTAAAAATTGTAGACGTAATACAATTTCCTCATTTATTTCATAAAATATTTATTTTAATATTCATAAGTGTACAAATTGTTATTTTAAACACGAATATGTGTAAGTGTGTGAGTAAAATATCACGAAGAAATTAATTCCCGCAAGGCTCATCCCGCTCGGAATATTTTAATACAATTGCGATACGCCGACTTATCTATATTACGGTAGTACTGGCCTTAATTAAGTTTTACGGACCTCCATCGGGGAACAGATTATTTCTTACGGGCCCAAAGAAAGTGCCGGCTCGATTGTAAAATAAATTAGCCGAAATAAAACGGGACTACATAATGAAATTTTTGTTAAAAGCCCCAGCGCCTTCTCCTTGCAGTTTTGTTCGTGGCCATTTTTGTTTTGTGCCCCGTTTACAGCATCCCCGGCATCAGAGATGTCGAGATAACACGGGAGGATCTTTGCGGAAAACCACAGCCAGAAATGAAAATTCCGCAAGGATTCCAGGCTAATCACGAGCTCAGATCGCGACTTTGGCTATGTTTAAAGAAGCGAAACACTACCGATGTATTGTTGGTTTTATTGTTTGAACAAAGGCTCAGATACATAGGAACAAAGGCAACGTTAAAATTAAGGAAAATTTATGCTAATATTTAAAATAATATTTATTATATTAATTTTCCATTGAAATTATTTTATATAATATTATATTATATTTACCATTTTTTTATAATAAGTTAAATTAAGGCACATTTGCAGAGGGTGTATTAGAAGCGTTGTATAAAACAGGCCTCTTCAAGTTGGTTAATTCAATTTGAAGAAATATTAGTATTCATATTTCAAAAGCAGGAATTCGCAGGTCCGCTCGTAAAAGGGGATAATTTTCAATTACGTTCCTTGTAAAAATGGAAATTTATTATATACGAATATTATACATTTTTATATCCCTATAATAGAACTAAACTTTTTAACATTTATCATACATACTAAATATTGATTAATTGTTGTATTATTAAATAGAAAAATAATATAAACTTAGTCATTGCTGACTTATATATATTTTTATTAGGTATGTATTATACTTCTTTAAATATTAAAAAAAAAATATTAAACAATACTTTTAGCGTTTTTTTTAAGAGGATCGCTGTTTAAAAGTTAGGGTTAGAGGTAATTGCTGGTAAACGCAATTCTAGTCATTTTAAATTTGAGCTACACACTTTTTTAATCGATTTTTTATATTAAAATTAAATTTAAATATTCATAAAACCTAAAAATAATGAAGCACTATTATTTGAAGATACAGATCATAGAGCACATTATTCGAGGGCACAGACCTCAGTAACGCCCCATTTAGGAACTGTTGGTAAACGTGGCACGCGGGTGAAGTCATTATTTTTAGAAGAAGAAAGTGACAAAAAATACCTGGCGTGCCTAAAAAATTTAAGAGACAAAATAAAGATAGTAAGACTTTTAAATTTAGAATGACTTCATTTCGTAACGGCTCTGTAGGCTGCTCGCGAAGAGAACGTATTCCGGAGTATGCCGTAAATGTAGACTCTCTAAGAAAGGATTCGCTAAGTATATTCAGCGTGGAAGTTGCAATCTCAGGACGTCTTAAATGGGCTTTATTTTGAAGGTTGTTTAAACTGGGGTCTGATCGACAAAAATCATCTGCAATGAAGTCTTCAATAGCCCTGTCAAGCAACGACGAATGCTTAGTAAATCTGTGCTGTTGGCCTGCTTAGAGGCCTTAAAAGAGGGAGAGAGGGTGACAAGAAAAGGATTAAAGATACCCTTGGTGTCATATATAAAAAGGTCTAGCAATTAATTAAAAATACTATGCTTCGTAAAACCACTGCAAAAAATACAAAGTTATTAAAAAAAGTACCTTGATCAAATGTTTTTTAAATAAAAAAATGGTAAATTTAATTAAAGTTTGCTATCTGATTTAATTTAAAGTAACCTAAAAAAATTATAAATTAAAAGCGGCTTAAGAATTTATTAATTATTAATTAAAAGTACTGAATCACTGCTGTACATGTAAATTACATAGTAAAATTGATATATTTATATTATAAAAAAATATTGGATTTCTTGTCTATCAGATATTTATTTTTTGTACTACTCGTAGTTGATGGCGCATTTTCTTTGCTTTGTTATATGAATTATTCCAATCTCATTTCAACCATGCCAATTGCTAATAAAACGTCTTGGTATCAAACCTTCTCAGTAACCGATATCTTTGATATCCCTTCAGATTGGTATGAAATAATCCCTTAATCAAATTACATTGGCGTCGTCTTGAAATTCATACGTCGATTTAGGCCTCTTTTACCAAATCCACCGTAGGCTAAATTTCAGTGAAACGATGACATTGCAAAGATGAGGATATAAGAAAATAATAGGATTTTCATAATACAGCCTCGGGTGTGTGCAGCTAATGTTTCTGGGATGGTTTTCACCCCCCGAGATTGACCCGATTTTCTTACATCACTCACATTTTCTCCTCGCTTTTGAACCCTATCATTTTTTCTCACCGACAAAAATTTAATTCACCTCAATTTTTCGGCAAAGGCGTAATCTCTGAGATACCTACATCTATTGTATGTTAGATATTTTATTACTCCTATTTCTCAATGAAATAAAATTCTACTCTAAAATAATAAAATCAAATTACGATTCACATATTATTATATTTGTTCATCCAAAAATAAAATAATAAAAAACGAATTTTCATTCGACACGGATATATTCCTTTCGGCATTCGCCAATGTTCGAGAGCAAAGCTTAAATTTTATACTAGATTACTTTTCCAAGAACAAAGGTTAGACGACGCGAAACTCTCCTATATACATACATATACATATATACAATATATATCGGAAATATAAATATACAATAAAAAAGAAAAACATCCACACATAAAAAGCGCATGATTTATGGAATATATTATCAGCATATATCAAATCCTCGCGTGGGTACGTGGATGCTCAAAAGCCGAAACGAAATTCAGAACCGCTTTATTAACCCGACTTGGTACATTGTATGTTTCTACTATTCTTCGTTGTTTGCTTAAACAAGTTAAATTTCCCACGAGGCAAGTAAAACAATTTTCCGTCCTAAATTACCGCAAAGATGCATGGTTTCTGACTAATCCGTGCCTTGATGTTTCCACGTATCGAATTGAATATATTTTTTAGAATAAATAATTAAATAAAATACAAACAATAATTAGCATTTTATTTACATTTGTGTATTTATTTTTAAAGTAAAATATTATCTGATTCATACATATGTATTATGTATAATAAAATTAAATATTTTGAAATAATAAAATACTAGTATTAATACGTTGTAAATATCAATGTTTTAGTATTAATAATTTATATCAATACGGTAATATTAGTTCCACATATTTTTAATATTATTACTAAAATGGCATTATATAAAATTCCATGCAATACACATTTGTAAAATATATATATATATTGAATCGTAGTAAAATCGTTTTCCTGCACGTCTAACATAAAAGAGAAAATCAGCTACACAATACATTTAATGCTATTAATGTCATATATGTATACAACACATTTCTTTATTAGAAAAGATAACCATTAAAGGATTGTGTTGTATTTGTGTTTATTTTATCTGAATCTTGAACGAATTTTAAAGGATTGAGGCACAATATTTTAATACAGCTATCTCAGAACCTTACACAAATACACTTTAAAAATAAATTTATAAGCAGTTTATGAATGCCTAAAAATCTGAAATATAATAAACTGTGCTAAAAAAATTATATTAAATATATATTTAATAATAATAAAAAAAAATAAAAAAAAAATTGTATGATCTTAATTTTATTTTTAAAAATAAATAAAATATTCTACGATTTTTCTGTATTATTTTATGTCTTATTTATGCAAAAAAATATAATTTGATAGATATTTAAAATAAATCATTAAAAGTATTAAGCCCTGTAATAAATTTTAAAATAAATAAGCTAATGGTATGTTAATAAGTAGGTATTAATAATAAATATTCTTAGGAATTACAAACTATTATTTTTATTTTTTTTATAATAAAAATTACATATTTCCAAAAAGTTATTGTATTGACTTAAAATCAATAAATTCTAATCATTATTTTCAGTAAATTATTTAAGATTATTAAACCTCTAATAACTAATTTTAAAACTATGAATAACAATATTCATGTAATTTTTAAGTTTATTATCACATGTAAATTTTAGTTTTTATATATGTAATGTTTTTTTTTTGCTTTAATTTTGAGGTAAATATTTGTATGTTTTTTTTCATAATCATACTAACTTTAAAATATCTAAAATCTTATATTTTTTGTTCATATAATGTATACACGTTTAGAAAAGTCCAATTAAAACTTTTTGAGTTGACTCGTTAAGCAAAACTAAATTAGTTTTACAAAAAAATCTCCTAAAACTGTAAATATTTTATTTTATTAATATAACATTGAAAAGGTGAAAATAAAGTCAAAATTTATACATATGTGATACGAATAAAACTAGCCTTAAATAAAATTATATAAAAAATAGTTTAAGTTAAATAATAGTTAACACTATTATTTAACTTAATTAAACATACTATAATGTAATTTTAATTATTTAAAGGAAAGTTTCACTGGGAGACCTTTTACGTGTTATTTTTTTTAGTCTAGTTATTTAAATAAAAAATAAATATATAAAAATATATAATATAAAAATTTATTATTAAATATTAAATATCTTTTCTATTTATAATGTCAATGGTTCACAGACTAATCTGCTGCTTTTTTGAAATATTTTTATGCCCTTTTTTTTAATATATATGTATATAGGTCAGGAAATGAGTTTTTTTATATATAGTATTGAGGTTTACCAGATAAAATATATAATATATTGCTTGGTATTTTTAACCCTTTATATATTTTTAAAAACCTGCAATAAAACCATCAACGTCTGACGGCTAATTACGCGCCGTGCCATAAATCAAATTCGGTTTTCGATAGCGCACACACCCCGTGGTTCTATATATACATATTCGAGGCGGTTTTAGGGGGTGTGAAAAGGGGTGCGAAAAAACTTGTACGAGT
This sequence comes from Plectrocnemia conspersa, assembly GCF_051122295.1. Taxonomy (NCBI): domain Eukaryota; kingdom Metazoa; phylum Arthropoda; class Insecta; order Trichoptera; family Polycentropodidae; genus Plectrocnemia; species Plectrocnemia conspersa. The sequence continues at coordinate 25,674,763 of NW_028277176.1, read as the reverse complement.
CGCTGGCAATTTTTCTGTCAAACGCGCTTGATTCGCGTGCGAGAGAAAAAAAGAGTTATATCGTCGAAACGTTTCGGGTTTTTGCCCAAAACGTACATTCACCCACCTCCCACTGACTCGTTTCCAGTACTGCTACACACATCAGGCCGTGTATTAGATAACGTTTTTGCGGTGATATCGCTGCCCCATCCTTGTCTCATCCCCTTCTTTCACTTTCCCTTTGGTGGATTTTTCTTTTGCTTTTTTTGTCGCCGGAAAATGTAAATTGTGAGGGTCGAATACAAAAAAAATGTGTATATTCCGCCGAAATCGTTTAATATATAGGAAATTGGAGGTGGGGTCTTGTATCGTTAAAATAACAATGGAACCATTAAGTTATTGTGAATAATAATTAAATAAAGTACCAATAAAATTTTAAGTTGAATATATTATAATATTATGAGATAATCATCATAAAAAAATCACCATATGGTCTGGATATTTACGTGATGCCAATAAAAAGCATATCACTTAGCGAAACCAAACTATTCTGAGCTTATTATGTGTGTAATTTATGTTGGATAAATATAAAAAACTATAGATATTCAATTTATAAAATAAATCTTTATTTATAAAAAAGTCGACATCAATAATCCTGTGGTTTTTTCATATAAATTTTTTCAAAATTTTACAATTTTAACCCGTTGAAATAAGGTGGTTCGTGTATTTTTTAAAAACTGAAAATTTTTTTATATACATTTTTTAACGCGATAAGATTTTTTTTATGTATATATTTTTCCAAACTAAAGCCAATTGAGAACACAGTGTAACGGAAATATTGGGTGGTAATGTATGTCTAATTTTTTTTCAACTCTTGTATTTATTCATGCGTAATATTTATCTTAAAAATATATAGCACTATGAATTAATTATATGAAATATCACTCTATTAAAAAATATAATCATTTGACTAATAAAAAAATCTCTCACGAATTTATCATTGCGTGGGCGTGTAAATTGAATGACCACTTGAATTAATCATAACATGTTTTGACACATCAACGATAACTCGTTGCGTATAACTAATGTAATTTTTTGTCACAATCATCGGCTTGTCAAAAATTTAATTGATCAGCTTTCGATATTACATTTACATACTTATGTTTTTTTATCTATCATTTCACGTACATTGTATTATTGGACTTGAATAAAAATACAGAAATAAAACAGATAGTGTATAGGACGCGCAATAAGGAGTTTTCTTTGATCTTTGAAATATACGCAACAAAACTACGTGGCAAGAAATGTAATAGAAATAATGGAGATGTGAGATGAAAGGCTTTGCGTTATCCTTTCCATTTCATTTGAGGTATATGTGACATCGAATCGAATCGATTCCAAACACGCACTTATTTTACATATTACCGGCGAAAGCGTCTTATTTTTATTCCTCTTGTGTTTATTGTGCCTATGTATGTATCTAACAATATACATGTAACATATACTCTGTTAAAAATAGGCAAATTTCACTATAAATCAAATAACGGCCGATTAAGCTCTACCCTTTGAGGGGGTTTAAACTGTTTTTTTCCGGTCGTTAATCTTGTATCGATTAACTTTTGCGAACGTTGAGCGTTTCATATCACATCTTTTTTCATGATCTCGTCGAATAATCTCTTTTGAAATATTACAATGGGCTCGCCTTTAATCTGCTTTACTAAGCGTTACTTGCAAAAATCTATCATATGTAAAATTGTAGGCTAAATCGGGTAGCTTTCGATTAAAGTGATCTTTTATGGGGTTTAAACCGCGTTTACATGGGGGTTAGTTTTCAATTTGTCATAAATAATAATGGCATTGCAATAATATTTATGTTTAATGATTATTACTCAAAATAATAATTTAGTTTATTCAAGTACAGTAAAAACTATATACTTTTCAATAAACGTTTCATTAATATTAAATTAGCACAGAAAGCTAACCTTGTTAATCTAAATGCATGTTTATTAATAATAAAGGCATGATAATATGAAAATAAATAAAAAAAAATTTTAAGGATCATTGTAATTACATACAAAATAAATAGTATATTATCTAGGATACGAAATATGTTCAATATAAACACAAAAAATGTAATCTAAAGTATTATATTATTGTCCCACTTTAGTTATTGTGAAACAATATTATATGCTTATTCAATTATAAAACCATGTTGCAAATATTACAAAATGGGGCAATAAGGGTCAATATAAATTAGCTTTTAAGCTAAATAAATTATTAAAATAAATAAATAATAACCGGACATCGTATTGCTCCGCCCATTTATCTAAAATCGTTGGTTTTTATTTATGATGGTCTCTTCTTTCTCCTTACACATGTGCTTCTTTGGTTTAAACTCTTTTTGAAGTTGGTTAACTTTGTAGTAAAAAATCTAATTGCGTTGATGTTTTAATGCGTTTTAACACTTATTCTTTTCAGCATACTGGTATATAAAAATAATCAACTTAATAAATTATATTGATTTGTGATTACATTATATTTTTACTTATTTTAAAATTATTATTAAAATAATAAAGAAAATACCATGTCGCACAGGGCCCGCACAACTTGTGCATGTGACAGTTATCCGTTTGGATACCGGAAAAAAGTTCCTCCCGGCCCTTTCCCGGAAGATCCGCAGGGGTAAACAAGCGCGGCCGGCTGCTGTCGGAGCGGTCCGCAGGATTTACGACCCCGGCGTGATGTAGTGGCGATTTTACGCTCCTCGTCCTTTCGAATATTTCGCTTCCGTAAGCTCAACCATGCGCCCTGCGCCCTTGCATATATTTACTGGCTGAGCTTTCACAGACTACGTTACGTACGTTACGTGGCGTGTGGCATTTTTACCCCCCCCCCCCTCCGTCCCCACTACACTCTCATCCCAGTTGTACGAATTTATGGCACGACAATGTTGATTTAGTCACGTAGATTCGCCGTTTAGTGCGGATGCTGCGAAAATGGGAACATCCACCTGTTCCTCATTCAATTTCGGAATGTGCCCTATACTAGATTTATGAATAAAAAATTGAAATCAGATATATCAGCCTTTTCTGAACTCATAACCAAAGAAATTGCGCTTGATTTATGCAAGAGAAATAATAAATTTGCTTCCTTTAATTCATAGGTTTATTTACATATTTCTAGTAAATTTCTCTCTTGATGAATTTCTTAAGCTTGTGTGTAAATCTGGTAAGTGACACCATTAAAAAAGCTCTATAAATAATGGTCTGAAAGTTTCAATAATATTGTCTTCATAGAAACGTGTGATTTAGCCTTATATGGTATATTAAAATGTATTTATATTTTTTTTACTTGTATGTTTGCTTATTTTAGTTTTGTAAATGAAAAGCAAAACTTATTTAAAATAATTTGACAGTTTTAAAACATCCAATTGCATATTTTTCGACTAGTCTCAAGTGATACAGTCTAGTATATCATATAATGAACACAAAGGAAACTCAAGTTATTTCCAAGGAAGTGGAAACAAATTTTTAATTCCATTCAAGTTGTCCGTTCGCTGTAGAAAGACGTGGCAACTACGTGACGTTTAACGTTGTTTTACGTATTCAATCAACATCGCAGTAAACAAAGGAACTGTAAAAATAATTATGCGATCCCTATCCGCACCCCATGCCTAGGGATGGAGGCGGCATACCCTTTGGATTGAAGGGGGTCGAAAGTGGAAGAGGAGCAATCGAGCCGAAACCATTTTTTAAGGAAATTTCCCATCACATTACATCACTCCTATTAATCAATATAAACGCTGACGTGCTCGGCACAGAGCCGGATTGGATTTTTTCAGCTCTGAGATGCTCCGAAGATTTTTTAATATTCCGTCCGGGGAAAGGCCATCAGATTTGAATTCATTATTGATTAAATTAAATCAGAACGCCGTCGAATGCTGTAAATATTCATTAGCGCATTTTATGATCAAATCTTATACTTTGTGTTTATCCTTTATTTTTATAATAGATAATCTGTTTAATATGAAAAATAATAAGTTATAATCTCAACGAGTTTTTATAAATAAATTATCCAAATTTGAGAGCTTAGCGCTGAAGTGTCACTAAGTATGCTAAAATGTATGATTTTTATTTAATATTAATATTGTATTATAACGCAATTTTTATTAATACGCCATATGATATATCATATAATATCCAGCTTATGCATTGAATTATTGTTATTTGAGTGCACCGGCTGCCTTTCAGATTACGCCAATACATAATACATTTTTATTTAATGGCACGTTTAGTTATCGTAAAACGGTAGGTTCTTAGAGTAATTTTATATATTTTATCCCCATATATTTCTTTTCATTGTAAATACTGTTGGGGTTTCAACGTATATAAATCAAACACGGTACACACATACACAAACACGTGTTAGGGGTGGTCCGGTTCGGGGGTCGAACAGCGAACACCAGATAGGTTAAATAAACACATTAAATCTGTGAACAAACATTACACAAAATGTCGCTAAGTTTTTTGCGCTCACTATTGTTTAGTTGTGCTGTGTGGTTTTTGTACGGCTACTGAACATTTGCTATTTGCCATGCTAGGGATTTATACTATTTTTTGTTTGGCCAATTTATATAATAAACCCTGTTTAATATTATGTCTTAATTTTGACAAGTTAATGTAATGGGTATTATAGAAAAGGGACGAACGACTTAAGTCGAACGAACAGTCATTATTAAGAAAGCAAATATTTGTTTAATTTATATATTCTGTTTATTGAATAGCTGTGAAGCTTCTAGTGATTCACTTCAGTCTTTATATTTCAAATATATATTTATCATGAGTTGCTAAAGACATTTTAAATAAAAGCTAGAGCTTTTAATATGTATTGCTATTTAGTAAATCAAAATTAGGAACACATCTGAGTTGACCTTTATAAACTTTATTTTCAGTCTTGATAAATTTTATTAATTGCACCGGAAAAGAAATTTCGTCGTCATATTAGTAGTCCATCTTCTTATGGTTATCCGATTAAATGCCATTGTTTAATGCGGATCAGTAACAACGTTTCGATTGAAAGTGTTCAATGCAGACGTAAAAGCCATAACACTTTGATATAAACATATATAATAATACATGACAATATCTCGACTTCTTAGAGTGAGATTATCGATTCTTGTAATACAAAAATATGCCAAGAATTACAATTAAATCTTAAGTATTTTTAAAATTCTTTCTAATTTAACATCATCATTTTTTATTAATATTATTAAAATCTATAGTTCACAGAAGATTGATCATCATTGGTATAAAATGTTAAAAAAAACTTATTTTACATAACATTTGTGCATATAGCGAGCGGTTAATATTAATATACAATATTATTACAAAAGATTTGTATTAAAAATAAATTTGTCATCATGCACTATTCAAATAAGCCCTAAGCGCAATCCGACAAAGGGTTGTAAAAATAAACAAAAATTCGTCCCAGTATTATTTATTATACTTATTTTTTATCCCTACAAACTTTAATCCAATTAGGTTTCGATAAATACCATAAGAAATACTTTTGGTGTGGTATGTGTCCCAAAAAGACCAGGTGCGTGTATTAGGATTTTAGATGCCTAAACTATAATATATAATATATAAAAAAAGTAAATTATTCAAATACGGGATCGAACCCCTGACGTTATATATAATAGTAAAAGTTTGTTTTATTTTTTCTTACTTGAGTGACATGTCACGGAACGGGGTGGTTCCATTGTTAGCAGAAGAGGTATTGATCCCAATTTAAAGTTTTCCATATCTCATGCCATTGTCAGACGTTAAAGCTTGTTTATTTTTTTTCAACTGGTATTATATGTACCTGGTTTATAGATGTCAGAGCTTTAAAGAACATTTATTTGTGTTTATAAGATCTGAACTTTTTACAAAAGAGGACTTAAAAAATTCATGTAGTAGGTAGACTGATATTATAATATTTTAAATATTTCATATCACAATAAATTATGTTAAAATTAAATTATTTTTACGTATGTATTTACCCTTTGTTAAGTGTTTTGGTTGCATATAGCTCAAAACATAGCCTTAGGGCTAAAACCGTATTCATATGAGAAAATATACGATACGAGCTATTAAAGAAGTATTTTCATATGTCACATTGTTCTACGCCTACGCAAAATATACTTTTTTTACATACATATTATTATATTATGGCATTGAAAATACCATGCGTTTCGAACAAATACACTATGCCTTGAGCAACATCCCTCAAAAATAAGATATGCCAATTTAAGCATCTGACTTTGTGTACATAAAATAACATAAAAACACAGTAAATATATATGTTTATAGACAGATTAAAACAATTATTCTTCGATATTCACCATAAGAATTTCAATTCAGCATCGTAAATATTCATTATTATACAAAGTGAACGATGGAATCTAAAGTTTGTATGTTTGTAGTATACTTTTCAATTTGCTGTATTTTATATCAAAGAATAAGGTTTTTCTTATTAAATATATAAGACTAGTAGTTCAACAAATTTGTGATGTGGCAATCTATACACAAATATTTACTAATTATACGATTTTTAGATTATATTGGAAGTAAAAAAATACATATTTTACTGCTCCTTAGTATATTTATTATTTTTATTTTTAAAGTTTTATTGGATAAATTAAAAAATATGTTTTTTTAATTCCTTAATAAACGCGCTATATTGGTATCGCACAAAAGAAAATAAACTTAGATAGCCACCAGTATTTTTTTCTTTAGCTTAGAATGTAATATTAATAAATTTACTTTCGTTTTAAAAACATTTTTATGTGTTTCATTAATAAAAATATTATTTAGCAAAAAATTTAAAATAAATATACGTTTGTATGTGTATTTTTCAGAGGTCAAAATGTAATTTGTCAGCGGAAAGACAGTCAACACACGGACGTTGGACATTACACCCAAAATGGCGTTGTCCACACACACACACGATTTTATCCCAGAACGTGGCAATTAATCTCGCTCCCACACTGAATATCGGCCAGGTCAGCTCACCGTCACTCAACTTTGTCCCCGGCCAAGATGAACATACCTAGGCCCTTTGGCCCTACGGGGTGGGCGCCAGATTAGTGGGGGTGGCCCACACCGGTGGCTATTTGCAATTATATCTACCACCATGAAATTTGTCCGGTCGCAGGGTTATATACAGAACACCTGGTGAAACATTTTGATAATTTCTTATAAAAAATCTTGCTTTTTAAATTTTTATTTTATATATTACACCTAAAGTCCATGAATAACAAGACTGAAGACAAAATTTATATTTTCAAAATTAACAAATCAAAAGTATTTAAGTCACGTTTAATCTCGGACCACTTACGAAGTATTGTATTTGTAAAAAAGATGAAAACTTTTCATATCTAATATACTGTCACAAAAAATGTTTTACTTTGCACTACGACTTATAGTCTTAAGAAGAGCTCGGGAATATTTTTTCAACTACTACTCAAAAATATATTAGCTTAGGTCGATTTTACCTCCTCGAATTGGAAAGAAAAACATAACTAATTTACAATATATTGGGTTACTATAATATTAATTTTTTTCTTCAAACTTTTCAGAACTAAAATTGTACTGTTTTCATGTTTTCAATTGACTCTCATGTTTTAATTTTTATATTTATTAGACTAGAAATATATGGTATTTTTATCGATTTCTTCTCCACAGTTTTAAAAGTTGTTGTTGTTTTTCACTTAAAAAGGTTATATATCTGCTTTAATCACAAATTCAATGGATGTTTCAATGTGAGAATTAAGTTTAAAAATGTTTTTGGCAATCCTCAAGGCTTTTCTAAAATACCAACTTCAATAAACTTACATAAAAACTAAAATGTTGCTAAAAAATAATACATGTTTTAAAAAATACATAAAATTATAAAATAGCACGTATATTTATAAATTTTATTTATAATCTAATTTGAAGATAAGGTTTTGGTTTAATTTTAATTATTGCTTTTTTAAAAAAAAAATATAAAATTAGGTATAATTATTATATCGATTGTGAATAAATTTTATTTTGTATGGTTTTATATGCAATTTTAATTTGTATGGTTTTTAACAAAAATCAAGCAGGTCCATTGCATTAAAAAAAAATAGCAATAATTTTGAGGACAAATGGTACTGCAACACTACATTTATAAATATACTTGTCCTGATTTTGACAAAGTCCAACTGCTCTACAAGATAAATATTAAAATCTAACATAAGAGGTAGGCACTTTCGCGTGAGAGTCAACGCAGAGTGCACGAAGCTGAAAGAGATCAATTCTAGAATTCCACAGGGAAGTGTATTGCTTTGGTACTCTACTCAGTTGATCTCCCAAAAATAAGTTCAGCAACAATAGCAAAATTTGCGTATGATACAGCTGTAATGACATTTATTTTTTAAAATAAAAATATAGGGCATACAAAATATATGTATTTTCCGATATCTGTTAAAATCGGTTAACCGAATTTTGATTTGTAATCAAAACCAGATTTCTTTTTCGGACAAAAATGAGCAACGTTATGTTTTTATTTGGATTAAGTATGGATTATCAATTTTCTCAAAATTTGGATAAAATGGATACAATAATATAAACATACAATATATTCATAATTTTAATGATAATGAATTAGAACTCGCCCATATTCACTTGAAATATTATTACAGTGAAAAAGTTTGCAGACTCGTATATTTTAAATTAAACTTATGTAATACGAACATTTTAAAGCGAAACATCCTAAAACAACGCTTGATTTAAATTAGAACGTGTACGCCCCGGATCATCTCATCACAGAAAAACACAAGCCCTTTAGTTGTCCGCACCTGGGTCCTGAAAAGTATATCAAATTTTCCCTGGCTGTCCCTTTTTCAGCTTTATTTTATTGTTCTCGTTTTAATCGCCGGTTCTGTGCGAAGGACAGACCACAGTCCGTAAAAATATGAAATATTTCTGTGACATTTCAGCGATTTAAGCATCGTCCGTGAAAAGGGTCATTTTTTAGGATTTTATTTGTATATGGTAGGGATTTTTTTCTTTAATAGAAGTTCACACGGTGTATAAAAAATATATCTTTATATATAATAAACATTTAATTTCCACATATATCATTTTTATTGCAGATTCAACTATATTACTTTAAATGTACGTTTTATTTAGATGAACTATATAGAAAACTGTCTCGAAAGTGGTGTAAAATAATAAAAGTATTTCGTTTTTTATGTTATATATTTATGTGTATACGTCCCGCTCGTTGTTTCCACTGACCCGTGTGGCAGTGGCCTTACATAAAGGCAATAACATAAAGCCGGCGTTCTGCCAGCCACTGGCCATAAAAGCAACATTGCCGTCGGACGCCACTGTTAAAGCGTCAGTGGCGTCCTCGGCGCTGTATTTTATTCGCGAGCTTTGGGATTTTACGTGAAAAATTAATGTTCAACTTTCAATTGGGAAAAAATATCAGCGAGACTCCGTTTACGATTTCACTTTTAAAATGAATTTTCTTCAAAACAAACTTAAAAAAATATTAAATTAAAATATTAAAACAGCAATTAAAATTGTATATATATACACACATTATTGAGCTCGAACGCCCTGATGAGTATCGCATACACAAGTTAATGAAGTATTGTACATGTAAGCGAGTTAAATTTGACTATATAAAATTTATATTTGCTATCATAATATTCCCACTATTTCGGTAAGATTGTTTTGGATAGAGAAACTTCTAATAAAGAATTTAAGAATCACTTTTAAGAGCTAGTGGAGGTTCTCTCTAAACGTAAACAACGTCTGCGAAAAATATATTAAGATGCTCAGCGTTGTTATGAGAAACGCGTTTCACTTTGACGATCCATTAGTTATTTGTGTTCTCTGTGATCTTTTAATACACAGTATTCTTGAAAAGAGATTTATAATTTTAAATCTCCGAATAACTAAATATTCCCTTTTAATAGAACAAGTTTAGAAATGGTTCTTTAGATACTTTTATAATAGGATATTTGATTATTAACCGTTTTTGTATCCCAGCGTCTTAAACGATTCGATTAGTTCTTACAAAAAGCTTGTCGCTAAGTACGTTGACAATCAAACGATAATTTCAAATTTTGCGTTCTAAATGAATAATTTTTTATTTGTTGAATTGTTAAAATTACTCAGAAGGTTATCTGGAATTAGTTTATGTATCGAAAAGCTCACACATACATATAAAATTACGTACATAAATAATGAAATCACGTACAAAATTTAAATTAATGCTATTTAGTAAGAATATGTCCGTGTGGTTGGTCGTATACGCCACTTGGGTTGTTTTAGGGCCCGTCATTCCATTTGGGATTACTTTATACTAAACACACCCAAACTTTGCCATCCTAATAGTTTACTACAGTAAATCTATAATAATAATAATAATAAATCACATCGGGGATAATTCACAAGGATCCCGGGACCCAGTTATTCCAACGTGCCCTTGGTTTGTATTAACTCGGAAACAAACTTTACTTATCGACGTCTATTTAATGAATTGAAATTTGTTACCGAAAATTGTTATAACACGTAATGGAACTTATACAAATATGATAAATGAATAAACACAGTGATTAAAGTTTATTCATAGGATAAACAGATATTACTACGAAAATAACTCTGAATATATTTAGTATTTTATATATTTTTATTTTTAACTTTTAAGTGTACTTCTCATTTATAATTCCATGTTCCTCACATCGTTCATTGAGCATAGTTTTAAAAAAAAAATAAAGTTTTATCAATTGCTTATTTAGTGATTTTAATTTTCAGCTTTTACTTATATTATCTCGATAGATAAAAGTCAGAAGCTGATATGTTTTTTTGTCAGATGTTTTTCTCAGATTTTTGAAGTTGATAAATAGGTTAAAGAAGCAAATATAAACACTTCTTTAAAATACTTATTGTAAATTATGGGTTTTAAATATTTTTCTGGAAATTGTTATATTGGACACTCCTGAAAATAAAAAATAATTATTTTAGTGTTTGCTTGGTGTTCTGATTATTAATAAATAAATTCTGTTGTATTGTAAATATTCTTTTTTTATTTAGCCACAGCAAAATTACATCGCTCTCCTTATACCGCTCATTAGGATTTAATAACAGCAATCAACTAAATCCACGGTAAACCAAGAACCGCATAACAGGTGTATAGCGGTGAAATTATACTCGGTAATAAATATAGGCTCTGTCATGTGTTTAATGTTTATGAAAATTCGCAAAAATTACCCTCTGCCGAGTCAAATAGGACATTAAAGTGAAATATAAGCTTTTAATGTTTGCCTAATGCGACAATAAATTTAACAAACTACTGCGATCGAAAGCAGGACGTGGAAATATTTATGCGAATTGCGACAGAGTGTTTCTTTGTGTTTAACAAAATTTCACGTGAAATTAAATTTTATTGCGTCGAAAAGATTAATGTTGTTGTATCTACTCTCATATATATTAGAAACCCAGTATAAAACACATTACGATTACATCAGCTAAACATTAAAAAAAATCTCAACTAAACTATTTGTTTTCTAAATATGTTTTATAATTATTAATAGAATAAGGTCAATTGAAAAGTAGTACATAAGATTTAATACAATTATGCAAGCATTCTATTTACATGACACAAACATGATTTCAAGCTTCCTAAAATAAAAAACGCATTTATTTATTAGTCAAGGGTAGTTAGTCAGATCATTAATTCAGGTTCCCTCAGATCACCTTTTGGTGTTTTTACACTTAAGTTCGTGATCAAGGTTGTCTTTGACTGCTAATTTAAAGGATTTTAAAAAATATTGCAGATCTGTGGTTAAACATATAAGCCCCAATTTACTATAATAATTATTATTTAACAGCTGTAATAAAACAAGCTAAAATACCATTATTATCCACGCGTAAAAATACACATAATTATATTGAATTCACTAAAGTGATTATAAAATTAAAATAAAATTATATAAAAAAATTAACTAATGATATTCACAATAAAATTCGTCATTAAAAATTAAACACATTACGAAACATATTACCTCTAAAATAGTGCATTCTATAAGAATAAAAACACATAACTGCATTATAGAGCATTTTAACGGATACGACAGAGAACAAACAACTACTTCATTAAATCACATTATACGTCTGTTCTCATAAAATGAACTCGCTGTTTTCTTATGGCATCATCACTTTTGATATATGTGAGATGTGTTGCCGGTCGTTATTCGTACACAGTATATTTACGCTGTACACCGGAAGTGAAAATTTTTCCCGGAAACTTCCAAATATCGAAAAAATAGGGCACGCGCTACCCTAAAAATGATAAAGAAAAAAGATGCGACGACACACGAGACATTAGCATATGGGAGAATGTATAATGTTTTCAGTAACTTAGTACGAACAATATCCCATTATTTTCTGGGTGTATCGTAAAAGTCTTCTGCGTAATTTTAACGAAAGCTCTGTGTAAAAGGATTGTATAGTAATAAATTGCTTCGAAAGACTATGTAAATCTCTTTATACCTTATTGGAAAGAAACAATATGTACTATATTGTATATTTCCAATAAGATTTGATTTAAAGATATTAAAGTTTATTGATCCATCTTAAAAATATTTTATACAAAATTAGACAAAACTTTATTCACATATGATATATATTTTGATCAATTTATAAATTACGAAACTTATTGTATTGTGACTTTTAATGAAACATACATATTTAAATATTTCAATGAAACCAAAAATGCTGATATGCCTTGCCTATATTATATACACACGCTCATAGATTGAGAACAATTTTGGGAGAACGATTTTCGTGCGTTGCTCGACTTTTTCCCGCTTTGTATATTTTTTTCATTCAGAATTACACTCAGTGTAAGGTCTCTAAAACCTCTGAGGGTAATTTGATATACCCATTTTTTTTCGTCCGCTTCGGGGTGTAAGTGCGTCGTCGTTTGATCTGATTTTGATAAAGTCCTCCGGGCGGGGTGGTTTCGGTACCCTCCCTCGGCGCTTTCCCACGAGCAAAGACTAAACACACCCTTAAATATATTGTATGTAAGCCGGCAGGGTTTTGGCCGTGACAAATTTGTCAACCCTCGCACAAACCCGGACGCGCAAACAATAAGAATATCGCGTTTGAAAGTCAGACTTTTATATATTTGCACGTGTGCATTATATAGTAAATAATAATACACGCTGGTGAAATAGGATTCGTATTATTATTATAATGTCTCATTTTTATATCAGTCCACAACCATTACTAATATTTTCGTGTGTAAAACATACATTGCTTGTAATAATCAAATTTAATAAAATAAAAATATTATTAAAAAACTAGGCTTTTAGTTAGCAGAATATTGCAGTATGAGTTTCTGTAAAATATAGTCCCATGTTGATGTCTCTTGTTTTAATATTGTAACTATTGTTATATTATTAAATGTAAAAAATTCAATAATATCTAAGAAATGGCAAGCGAGGGATTTATATGTAATAAAATACCTATTCCATAGCCTTTATAATTTATGCAAAAATAATTATAATTTATAACATAAACTTATATTTAATATCTAAAACTAATTATAATATATTTTTGAATAATTATTTTAGTATAGTTTTCAATGTGCTTTCATTTTACAACTGCTTTCTGTGGCAACCACTTACTTTTCAAAAAACTCTCACTTCTGGAACCCATTTAGTTTTGAAAAAATCTATAAAGATCCTTTTATGCTCCTTTCTGATTGTGGTAATTAACAGTAATATTAAGTTAGATAATTGTTGTAAATATACATACACCCTTATTGTTTTGAATCATTTTTATACAGACAGAATTGATAGTGTAAAATAATAAAAAAAATATTTTAAATAATCAATTTAATTTTGTAAGTAACTAGAGTAATATAATTTAAAAAATAATATAAAAATAAAATTACTGTCTTTGATACTAAATATATATATATATATATATATATATATATATATATATATATATATATATATATATATATATATATATATATATATATATATATATATATATATATATATATATATATATATATATATATATATATATATATTTATATAAAAATATAGTATTATTGTGCCTTATTTTAATTATGGTGCAACGATATAACATTTGCTCAATAAATCAAATAAAATAGTATTTAATGACTATGAGATAAACATTCATTGAAAATATTTGCATCATTAAAACACATATTTTTATTATATGTAAGATAAAATTAAGACGTTACATAGGATTTTTATAAGACGTATATACAACTTTCAAAAGCAGTCTTAAACCTCTATCATTACATTCTGAGAGCTTTTGCTTTTGTAAAAGCTCGCGGTTGAATTTTAAACTATAAATTGGCGCCCGCAACTGCAACACACGACATTTAGAAACACCATAATGCGAGCAGAATCCTTGCAACCTTTATTCATTGCCCTTGTAGAGCTTAGTAAAACTAACTCGCAGACGATCCCCACACACACACACAACCACCCTTAAAATACGCACATCCATATCGGAGACGTTATAAATTGGCTTGATTATTCAAATTACCCAAATACGGCGTTCGTTTATAACCGATGATTAATTATGTTCCATACACGACGTGTGCGTGGAACACAACAATGACGCCTAATCCAGCATAATTAAAATGATGTATCTTTATCGTATGAGGCAAAACTCAAACTTAACCCGTGTCGTGTTGCCTGTGTGTGTGTAAGATATGCATGATGAATAATCTTCTCGTTCGTATCGTCTGAATCGTGAAGGTTAATTATTGCTTTCAATGTACAGCAAAATCCAAGATAATTATTATACTAGCAACTTTTCTTGTATTCGATAAATAAATCATATGTATCTAAACCAATTTTGTAAAGTAGTCTAATTACATATTGATGACTTAAAAAAATGTTAGATTAATCCATAATACTGGATAGTTATATTTTTTATATTGTGAGATACTTTATAAAACATGACAATGCGTGTCATCATGTGGCCTAATATACTCTTGATAAAATCAAGGAACTTGGCCATGCGATTTTATTTTATCTAACATATTTTTTAGACATATTCTGCTTTTTCGGACCACCATTTATTTTAATCAATTCAACTCTTCCTAGATAAAAATAAATTAAAAATGTAGACAATGTGAAAATTATCGGAATATTTAAAAGCAAAGGCATTTTATGCTTATGGAATTAAAAAATAATCGAAAGGTAGCGAAGGTTATATCTTAAAAATAAAATAATATTAGAAATATATTTAAGAATGATTTTTTCGGTTGCTATAGATAGATTTTTATACAATGATAGTTTAGAACTGTATTAAATAATATATTAACTATATATTTTTTGTTTCACTTAAGATACTATATAAACACAAATTTCAATATTGCTTTAGAATCCAAGTAATTATACAATGTACATAAAATCACACAAAGAGGTTGAGAACAATTAAATATAGATTTGCAATAATTTAATCTAAAATACACATTATAATTGCTTATCAGTATTAACAGCTCCATAATTGGCCACAAATTATTAACATCGTTAATTTTGGAAACGTAACCCTAGTTATTGAACACGGGAATTAGGCATTTAAATATTAAACTGCAACGCTTTAGTGTACCTATATTACACAATTTAAATTGCTACTACGGATGTAGTATATAAAGAAATATATAATAAATTATTGATACAGGATATGTTATCGCGTTTTTCTGCTCTGTTGCCTCTTCGATTGCTTTGTACTTTATTTTTACGCCAATAGATATTATGATTTATTATAGGTATCGATCTATGGATATTCTTCGATAAACCGATTGATATGCAAGGCGTATTTTGGCTTTGTCTAAAATAAGGGCTGCTGCGTGTGCGTGTCGTATACATTTGAATTTGAAATTTTCAGTACAAATTTTAGCAAATTGGTACCAAGGTTCTCCAATTTGTATTCAGTGAGTGACGTAATTAAATCAGCCCCATTTGTGGAATTTGTGACGTTCGCGAGACACTCGAAAGGTTGGTGTTATTTAACGCCGTCTAGTTACTAATTGCTTAAGGATGTTGCGCTAATAAACCGCATTTGACGTACTAATTGTGTGCATTTAAAATATTATTTTATATATACAAAAAAAAAATTAAACGTTTCATGCAAAATCTAGATTCATTAAACGTTTATATATGTTGAAAGTGTGAACAAAGTACATTTAACATATTCTTTCTTAATCGACTCTAAGTAAGATCAACAGTGCATTAATTTTTTTTATTGGATTTATCCCAGATTCAAAGTTAAGGTATTCTTTGGTTCTCTTTACAATGTAAGTTTTCTTTTTCTACTGAGAATTTCTTAAAAACAAAACTTACAGATAAACATATCATTGACTGCATTCGATTAAATAATCACGAATAATATAAGAAATGCAAATGGAACATATTTTATTATATTATTTTTTATGTGATTCTAAAACTTAATTTTATAAAAAAAAAGTGTTTATTTATTATAAAATTTAAATAATACTATTTATATTAAATATGCTTAAGAAAATATTTCGTACTATGTATTTATGTTGAAGCTTTGTAAATCTGGTTACCGAAGTCTCAATTGATCCAGTAAGTACTGTCAATCATTCAAAAAAAGCTCTTATGATGTGCTTAAACGAAATGTCAAATATTATAATATCCGAAATTTTTGTGATTTTCCTATTTTAACAATGTCAAATAAAACGATGTTAATAAGACATACATTTTTTAAAGTGAATAATTTATTTCGAATATTATAAATAAACAATTAAAAAATCGTAAAAGAAACACGAATTAAGTGAAGCTAAAAGAGCGAATATAATTTTATTGCATATTATTGAATGAATACATCGGAAATTAATAAACATTTTAATTGTTCACGAAACGCTTCCTAAAATGCTTTGAAACGGTGCAATAAATGTGGTTATTACTAATCAAAGCCAAGAACTGGAAGAAAATGAGAGACAACTGCCCAGGAAAATCAAATGATGGTTCGCCCTTGAAAAATCATCGAAAAATGTCTTCAAAGCTGGTTACTAAAGTCTCTGCAAGCGGAGGGCCGTCCATATTTTCGCAAACGTTGAATAGAAAGCTCAACAATGTGGAACTCAGAGGTTGTAAAGCCATGTACACCAGGAATTTCAGAAATAAATAAAACTCAAAAGTTAGAGTGAGCCTGCAAACACCGAGATTGAACATCTGAAGATTAGGCGAAAGTCTGATGAAACCAACTTTAAGATAATTCTTAACTAAAATTCGTAAATATAAAATAAAATATTAAAAACATAATTTATTCAAACAAATTTAAAGCAATAATTTTTTACAATAATCATACATTTTTAACATTTTTTTTTAAGTTTTTGCGACACGTGCATCGAAGAAAAATATCTTACTGATTGCATAGTACCCAAAGTCAAATATTCTGGCGGAAGCGTTTTGGTATGGGATGTAGCAGCAGCAGGGGTAGAAAACCTCTACATTTGCGAGGATAATATAAATAGTGACATTTATTATTCAATATTAGAATCCACTTTAATGGATACCGACTGGAAAATATTTCCAAGCACAAACCGCGCCACCATTTGATTCCAGAAAGAAAACGCTCCGTGTCATACTTCGCGAAATGAACCTGCACAGTCAGCAGACCTAAGACCTATAGAGCATTTATGGGTAAAATTAAAACGATAGGTTACCCAACACAACTTCAAATTCAAAATTGAGCAGCGAGAAAAATTACAGATGGAATGGAGAAAATTGTCTCCGTCCACCTGTATAGAATTAGTTGACAATATGCCAAAAAAGGTTGCAGCTGCTATAATGGTAAGGGTGGGCCTACTAATTATTAAAAATAAGCTTAAAATTAACACATCTAACATCCTAAATCAGTTTTTTTATTTTTTATTTTCACGATTTTCCAAAATATAACACGTTTATTAGAGTACTCCAATAATATAGGCAGAGCCTTTAAATATATATATTTATTACTATATTGAGATATATATATATATATATATATATATATATATATATATATATATATATATATATATATATATATATATATATATATATATATATATATATATATATATATATATATATATATATATATATATATATATATATATATATATATATATATATATATATATATATATACTTTAAAGTAGGGAGCTGTCATATCGGATCACTGGACAAGTCAATCAATGTCACCAAAGTGTTGAATCAATTGACGTAGAAAAATGTCAATGATTTCTCTAACGGATATTTAAGTAAAATTAAACTTAAAATAATATATTCAAGCATTATTGATATATTACGAAGTTATTTTATTAAATCATACGCGTAACTTAAAAATGATTTTTAACTAGTATTTTATAGTTTTACTTTATGTATAATTTTATTATTTATTTCTAAATATTGCCGACGTCAAATGTGATGAACTTTGATATAAAAATTTTGGATGGTTCACAATATATTGCTGACAGCTTCGTGCAATAGTTTTCTGTTTTTTGTTTTTTGCTCAGTCACTTATTTCTTCTTGTACTTGATCTACATTACTAATTATTAAGAAAACTACGCGGTAAACTCTTAAATACAGGTTTGAGAAGTTGAAGATTTGGCGTTCTTATGGGCCTGATTCGGTTCCCGTATTAATTTTGAAGGGTTGGAAGGATTTGGTTAATTTGTTTATGATAGGTTTGGATATAGACAGCAATGGTCGTTTAGGATCTTTCGCATTTTTATTTCTATAATATTTTTTTTAGTAACTATATTTATTAACCGGTGAAAATGTATTAAGATAAGATTTACTAAAACGCCAATGAAAATATAACTACAGCGTAACAGGTTTTGGTTTTTGGTTGTCGTTATATTTCATAATTAAGTGTTTGATAATCTAGATAAATAAATACTATATACATATATGTATATATGAATATGCATAGCATATACAACAATATACTCCTAAGACGTAGAACATAGCATGCGCATATTTCAAAACGAATTTGACAAATCACCTCAATTTCGCTTTCCGCGTTGGCAATTTTCTCTCCGTTGCGAATTAGGTACATGGGTTGCCATCTCGTTGTGAATCGTTTATGACATACATGTGGTTACATCAAATAGCGACGATAATGACGGACCTTACTTGACCAACACGTACGAAACGGAAACTCTTCAAAGGCAATAATTTTCTCGCGTTACATTGATGCGAAATGGTGGCGATGCATCACGATGCACATAACGACTTGTTAGGCTTTCAAGGGTCGCTAATGACGGGGTCCTGGTGACCTCTTCTCGCTTTGATTTAAACAAGTGCTATAAAATGTTATGAAGAATAAATCATGGGTTAACATTTGTGAGAATTGAAAGTGGCGTTTGTTTCTTGGATACTTTTACTAAATAACTATTTATCATTTACTTTTTTTGATTTTCATAACAGGACTAATTGTGATGCTAGAATTTTATAAAATATATTTACATATCAAGTGACACGATTTTTTTAGTCTGTTATTGCTTTAACGCGTTATAGCAAATGAAACATAAATCATCGTAACAGAAGCGCCATCAAGAGCCAAGACCAAAAAAAGGCCGTCAAGTTCGATTGACTGTCAAGGTTTTCCTGAATCACCGAATTATATATAATATATAAAATATATCTACAAATTCACAGAACTTAACACAATTAATTCAAATGGCATTAGTAATAAAATTAATTGAATTTTATCCCTTCTTCATATCTAAGTACTTCTACCACTAATATATACATATGTTCCCAATCTATCTCCATCAACGTCATTAACACCATTTCTCGTCACTCTCCAGACGCATGCCCTCCCTTAATGCGTTGCACCAGTTGTCGCCGTTTAATGTGGGCGGAATTAACGCTTTGATTTCGCCCACCCCTGCTACCCCCGGGCACGTGTCACTTGCACGCATTGTCTCCGAACCGGACACGTGACCCGTACGTCATATCCACTCTGCATTCAAACCGAACAACTTTGACTCGCGCGGTAGTAGTGGGCGGGGACGTACATTAAAAGTTTCAGCGCCGCTGCGAATGACCATCGCTTCACGGACGAATGAGCTAAATATTTTTTATATTTACTTATGCATGTGTCAAAAGTGCACATTAGATTTGTAATATATTCTATAAGTAACTAGGTTTTGTTACAGATTTTTGTATAGAAAGCACACTTTAATAAAAAAAAGTACGTGAAACTATATAATCTATAGCTCTCGCAAAAAAATCAATGGTTGTATACGCAGGGCAAATTATATTGTTTGGTTTGCATTCTCTTATACAAAGTGTTTTTTTTTTGTTCTGGTAAGATCTCTCTTCTATTGTGTGATGTATGGGTTTAATTTTTAAATGGGTTTATAATGATATAGTGTCGAAGATCTCTATTTTCGTTGTTCAAATGGTCGTTATGGTGACTTAATATTTTATTTTAGCTCGGCAAAACTACTTTTCATAAAATCCAAGGTATAAAAAGACTAATTAAATTCTAAATTTTTTTGTTGTGAGTATTGCTGCCATTAAGAATACTTGCTCTTTTTCGAAATTTTAATTTAGAGCACTGCAAAAATTTTTAGTGATAACTTTTTTTTAACTTTTTTAGTAGAAAATAAAAAAGTCTCGAGTTTCGGGTTTATTTTTAGATTAAATTAAGACCATCGTGGCCTAACAGGTTACCATAATGCGCCACAAAGACCAGAAATCCCCTGTTACAACATAATAAATACATGGAAAGTATGGTATTTATACTAAAAAATACAAAAAAAATATACGAAAACTAAAAATTTAATTTTATTAATTTTTTTACAGAAAAATATGATTTACGGATTTTAATAAAATAATGAAACGCACAATTAATTTCACCCTTACCATTTAAGATATAATTTTCGAATAAACCTGAAGGATTTATTTACGTGCACATTTGGCAAACCCTACTGCTTTGTAATATTTTGGGCTTAGATTTAGATTAAGATTTGTTTTAACCTTTGTTTTTAGCTCGACGTACCCCTGTTATATAAATATATCGCTATTTTTATGTTTCTTAAAAACAGCACGAATCAAATACATCTATAAAGCATATACGGTTTCTCAACGGGTGGTAAATTGCTTATCCTAAAACGGTTTTGCGCAGCTCTGACATTTTGTAAAACAATATTTATTGATTAGCAAACTCAACTCATAAAAATTAAAATCGCTAATGCTTCGCCAAATACCAAAAAGTATTTAAAGAGCAAAATTATTTTGGTCCAATCTCAAGGAATAGAAACCAAGTAAAGAACAAAAGTAGTTATTCACTTTGTTTATTTGGGACACAATTTCGTTTAATTGGGACAGTAAATGCAACATCTAATTTTCGAAAATAGGTAATTTAATATGTTACGATAAAAATAAAACTGTGTATATCGCGCACTTTTACCCCAATTTATTACGCATACATATAATAAGTGAATATTTTATATATTTATATTATTCAATAGCATTTTAGATACATTCATATTTAAATTAAAGTGATTATATAGTTGTTTAATGGTGTTTTGTAGTGTTTAATTTTAAAAGATTAGAAGTAAAAGTGTTTAGAAGTTACCACTGTCTTTTTTAAGTCTCATTGTTTTTAATTTCAAACATACAAACGTAGCTTATACACAGTAATTTCCCAAGTTCTCCCCTATCTGCGCATAATTACTTACCAAGCACCCGCGCCCAAATTACATTCAAACTATTCACCCAAGATAGCGCACGAGCGAACAAACTTTTCCGAACAACAAATTAATGACTTACTAATGCCTAATAAGCGGCGTCGATTCATAACGCGGCCAAAGCGCATTATAACAATTCCGAAACGATCGAATCCCTATAGGACAAAGATGGATAGCTTAGGTCTCCAACATTTGTCGGGTCTAATTTATTTTCAATAAACTAAACTGCAGCAAAAGGAATATAAGATGGAAACAAAATCTGGCTCGTCAAAAAAAAACAAATCGTAACAAAAACTTCTCTTGTTTTTATCATTAATGACATGACAACTGGAGGGTATTCGAATCATCTAAAAGTGTTCTTCATATTCTCTGGTCCTGCGCCAGTTATCTCCAGTTGTCAGCTACTGATGTACTGACATCTTTTGTCACATCGTCCAACCACTAAAGATCTTGGTCCGTATTTTTCAGACTTTATACTCGTAGGTATATAAAACTGTTGATATACTCGAAAGAATACTCATTTATTTGTTTATTTGTAGGATGCTGTTCCCGTTGTCGTAACCGGCATATTCATATCATATTTGTCAATAAGGACGATGCAGTACTGCGAAAAATATACGGACGGATTATGTAAGTACATTTTATGAATCATTTAGAATAATCACAAACTTGAGGTTTTTAAATAGTCAAATGCTGTAATGTGATAAAATAAATAAAAATCATTCATATCAAGAAAAATAACTCATGTAAATAAATATAAACGATAAAGCTAGTCGAGGTTTAGAACGAAAGGATTTGAACAGGTTATAGCGGCAATATACCAATTCGTTTTAACTCAGGTTCATGATAAAATCCTTTGAGCGTTTAAAAATATAAACCCAATTGTAATAATAAATAACAGTAAGGTCGGGTCTTAATAGCCACCAGCCCTTGAGCGGTTGTCCCTTGTATGGCCGCTTGCTTCATTTCCGCGCGACGTTTCGAAACGGACGATGTGTTCATGGTCCGGACGACTGGTGACATACTCAGCCACACATATTATGCGGCGGTATCCTTTGACCCCGAAAATCGCCAGTTAAGCCACGGACAAGGGTCACGGTCCATTTCTGCACTACCCTATACATACGCAAGGCCGTGGCTGGGCGTCAATGGCAAGGGATGATATTTATTAAAACTTTCGGTACGACATGAAAATATTATTAAACAATTTGTGTTTTTATAAATGTTTGAAAAAGGTTTGCAACACATGGCTATAAATGATGAACGTGGTAAAACACGTATCGCTGATTTTTATCATATTTTACACAAATTGCGATGTGCTAGACATGCATTTTTTTCTTAATAAAAAACATTTATTCTGTACATACGCACATGTGTACAAACGAATGCGTTTTTAAGTATTATAAAGTAAAGAGATGGCAATAGTCTTTAAGTTCGCTAGAGAATAATAATTAGAAGCAATTAGATCCCTTTAAAATAAGTTAAAAATCTATAAAATCTAGGTATGAAAGAAAGATATCTTTCCCAATGATTACAGATAATATTCAATGTAACACTGTGTCTCCATTATACAAATCTATCGATGATGTTCTTGCAAGTTTTCCTTAGCAAGTATTTCACATAGGCTTTATCGCTCTTTGACAACGTTTATACTTCCTCTTGAATTTTCCATTCCACAGATCTTTGGCCCCCTCGCACAGAGCCGCCGCCCTTTTCTCCCTTTTCTCTTCCGCGGGGACTGTCCCCAGGCGCAATTTATCATTCCCGTCACGCACCGGCCATCCTTCTTGGACGGAACTTAATCCATACATGGGTGTTCCATATAAATAGGAAATATTTTATTGTATGCGAAGTCCGCAGTAGCATTTATGTTAGCGCCTTTTATTGAACTCCGTGGAAAAATTGCGAAAACGTCCGCCAGAGGCCCGGAACTACGTGTCTTTCTCTTTTTCTCGGTTGCTATAAATTTCGTGATAAATTTTTATCACTACACCACTCAACGATAAATTCTTATTGTAATACAAATAAAGTTTTTATACGTTCCTGTATCCAGTAAAAATATAACCTGCGGTTGTTGCCTTCCGTTAATAATTATTTTGCATTAATCATACATAACTGTATTAATTGCTAAGCATAAACATTTTTTATGATTATTTTGATTTAATTGTGTTCTAATATCTTTCACTTCTTTTTTACAAAAATATAAACTAAATGTGTTAATTCGGCTGTAGGATTTTTTTGTATTTAGGAGAAAATTTGGAAGGTAACCAAAAGCTTATATAATAGTTTAAAAAAAATACTAAAAAGTTTACCAAATAAAAAAAATATTTAAATAAATTATTTTAATTATGAAGCTTAAGACAATTTATGACTAATTACCTAACTAGGAAAGTAAAGCTAAAAAACAATATGATTGGTCTAATCATAGTCACCGATTCTAGAGATTAGTAGGTTATTGTTGTTCTGCGTAATATTTTTCGGTATGATTATAGCAATGTTATTTAATTGTTAGTATTATAAACGTACTAAAAATATATTTAACGAGTATATATAGGTGTATTTTATATTATTTTTATCAAATTATTTTAAATGACTTATAATTACTAGTGTTACTCCACACAAACCCAATAAAAACGGAAATGTAACAAAATAAAAAAAGTACTTAAATTTTAACTAGCTTATTTTACGAATCACTCATTGTAATAAATACATTTACAGGTTCTGAGCTAAACGCAAATTTTTTATTTTTAAAAGTTTCAAAATAATTTTTTTATATTAAGTAATCTAAATATTTAAAATATAATTATAATAATTTATTAATATACAAAACTTTTATATATATAAAATCCATCTTTTTTCAGATAACAGGTGCTCACAACACTTTTTACTTCTAGGGTCACCATTAAAACTTTTAGCTGGCAAATGGTCCGCACGCTGTGCAATAATATACTGACTTCCTTAAAATGAAAAAAAAAACCATTAATGCAGTAATAAATATTAAACGAGCTTACAAAATTGTTATACATACTTAGTAGGCATTATTTTTTAATTTATGATTGAAAAATAAAATATGTTGTTCAAGTTTTATATATACAGAATCTAGTACATCAGATTTAATATTTTAAATTATCTCATAGATCCATCCGTTAAGGGTGACGGAATAATGAAAAACGAGTCAGACAAGCGTTGATCCCGGCCCGAGGCGGCACTTTCGGAAAAGCTCGGGAAAAACGCCGGGGAATACCGGGATATGGAGTCGGTACACGTGTACTGGCCACGCTGACAAATGTGCCCCTTACAAACGACACGGTCCCACGGGACTCGGTAAATTTTATTGAAACTCTGATCTCTATCACGCAAATATCTCCCTCAGGTTTGCACCACTTTGGTTCACCAGTACACCAGTTGAACTTTTTAATACTGTGTCATATGATATAAAGTATCTTTGGTTCGACAATTGCGAAGTGAAATACTTATGTAGGAAAGGTTTTTGGATCAATTCGCCATTTAGTATAAAATTAAATTTCATATTAACTTTTAATGTGACATCTTTGTTTAAAAACATGCCAAAAATAGACAGTATAGGGAGTCATTACAAACTCATAAAACACTGCCCCAAATCTACATATTTAACAGGTAGATGGAAATCCTATGTGATCACAAATGTCACCGGTTGAAGCTAATTTTTTAACGGAGGATTTAAATTTATTTATATTTATCTACAAAGGTTAATACTAAATTTTTGAAATTCACTATAATTAATACTTTGCAATTTTTACAATAAACTTATTTGCATAAATAAATATTGTATTAATAATATTTAATCGTACTAGGCTTAAAAAAATACAACATAGATATAGTTATTAAAAACACGTTGTATTGTAAAAAAATAATATTTTTATTAACAACTGCAACTACAGCAACTATTTTAAAATAAAATAGTTGCTGTTTGGAATATTATTAAATTTTAAATTTATAAGAATAACAAAAAACAGAGCTTTTTTGTAATACTTAACTTTTTAAAATCTATTATGTAGAAATGCCCAAATAATAAGAACGCAATATATTTTTTAGAGAAGTAGTGAAATATATTTAAAGCATTATTTTGTATTATTATCTATTTAACCCAAACGGTTATTTAGTCTTTAAATTCTTCAGAAATCATACGTATGCGACTTTTTTTATGTAAATGCAAGTAGGAATAATTTTGTGACAGCGTATAACACGTCGAAAAAAGGCTGACTTGCATCTCAGCCAATTCTTAAATTTTTTGTATTTTTTATCAACAACTGTTAGCCGAATTTTTTTGTAAATTGACATCTTTTATTTTAACGCGAATAACGCGAAGTGTATATCAATTTTTTTTTAAAGTTTTTAATTGCGGTTTCCATTTTATCACCCTCGCTTTCTAATTTAATTGCCATTTTCATTTATTTGATAAACAAAGTAAGAAATCGTCCTTCTAAAGCTAACTAGTTTTAATTGTAATCATATTTTTTAACATTCATAAAATTTATTTTCATTATTATAAAAATAATTATTAATTATTTATCACGCAAACAATTTTTTACGGATATTGGACCTTCATTTTAAAACAAATGTTTGCAGCGATTATGTTAAATATTGCTATATTCATATATGTATTATATTCTGAATATGAAATTGTATAGGATATTTTTAGAAAAATATCTACAAAAAATGTACAGCATCAAATCCGAACACAACACCCTTTTCGAATCGCTTATCCATAGAAGAAAACTTCATCTCTTGCGTTTCTCTTTCTTCGTTTTTCTCGAGAACTCTCCGATAAAAGAGCCCTTCTGTTCCTTGCTGTAAAAATATCACGCACTTTCTACTTTTACTTATCATTCAGCTATCGTAGCAGCACGTCCACTATTTCCGTCGATATACAATTCATATACGAGAGCAGATCCATAATTGTATAACCTCTCAGAACTTTATTATACAATATAATGAATAAATTTATTAAAAAATATTTTTTAAATAAACTGAAAATGGATATACAAGTATTTCAAAATACACCCGCTGTATTCAATTCCAAAACAAAATAAAATAAATTACTTTGGGTACAACTGCTGTATACGCACACAGTATATATTGACTCTGCTGCCTTATCGGAAAATAATCGGAAAGTCGCTTCCTAAGCAACGGCAATTAAAGAAACGTGATCGGACGCCTAATGAAAGTCTCCTATATCAACAACAATGGAAAGCTCCGACAAAATGCTGTAACTCAAGCGACTCCAGTTTATTCTGATCGTTTATCCGACAACGATAATCTAACAGAACGGAATACATTCAGATTTAATTAAAAACAAAACGGAGATGTAACAGATGTAGAACATTCGGAGCACGGAGCAAAAGCTATCGAGGGTTTTCTCATCAAAGAGAAAATATTGCTCTATGCTCTTTGTTTTTGTTGTTTTTCGACAAATGTTTTTTCTTACTACCATTTTATATAAAATATTATAAATATATTTAAGAAATAAGCTACTCTTGTATATATTTTTTAAACATTATATATGTACATAAAATTCAATACCTAAAATGATAATATAGTACAACCATTCATACATATGTAAAATATGAATAAATATAGACAATACATAATATTATTGTAGCATTTTAAAATTAAATATGCGATATATTAAAATCCTTATAATATATCAACAAATAAAAAGCATACAATAGTATAAATATCTAGGTAAAAAATCGTTTTGGTTTAATCGTTTATATCAGGAGTATATAAATATAATATCGTTGCACTCTAGAATATACGTATATGAATCGTAAACAATTTTTTTATTGAAAATTTGTCAATAATTATAAATAAAATCTTATCTCTGTTAATAAACAACCTGTTATTTAAAATGATTCACTTTAACAAAGATTTTTAGAGATTGTATAAATTACTCAAATGATTGAAATAGGTTGTTCTCTAATTATTTGAGCAATCGTAAAGAGTTTGTAACTTTGATTGTCAAAATAATATTTTACCCCCTTCGAGGGCTTATGAAAGATCCAAACTAGGCTCTCTGCTTTTTGTATTATTTATTTATAACATAAATAAATAAGCGTGCAGATGATGTAATAAAGTTTATACGCATTTTATCTTCTGCCGACCCCTTTTCTCTACGAAGTCTTTAAACATCTCAATGTAGATAAGCTTCCGTCAATTGTCTGCCTTTAGTGTCATATTGAGTCATTTTCTGGATCTCTTTCGCTATAAAATTATTTCTATAATCTCTGTTGTAACGTTCTGGCTAAATAAACTTTTATTTAAGATCTCAGAACCACTTTTAAGAGCAAGTGGAGATTTTTTCTACACGTAAACGATGTCTGCGAGAAATCTTCTAACATCCTCGGCTTTGTTTAAAAAGCGCATTTCTCTTCGACGATCAGTTTTCTATGCACAGTTGTTTTTATGTTTTCTAGTTCGCAACATTCTTGAATTAATATCTATAATTTGAAGTCATCTAGTAACTAAATACTTATTTTTAATCGAAAAAGTTGAGAATTCCGTTCTTTTAACCCAGAGCCTTTTCTAGGAGCGTTGGGATACGATTCGCTGAGTTCTCGCAAACACTTGTATGTCGCTGAGCATTTCTTAAAACTACTAGAGTTTTGTTAAACATCAAAATATTCTCGAGGAATTCTAATTTTACTTCTGGTGCCCGTTAAACACAGGATGACCATATGACCGTCATCTGGATCCTAAAAACGCTTACATTGCACTTTGATTTTTATTTTATTTTTTTTTTTAATGTTTATTTCAAAAATAATTTAGTTTTATACAAGTTATAAATTACATGTTTCTGGCTTTTAGCCATTATCATGTTTACAAGCCAAATTACAATAGTATAAATAAAAATAGAGGCAACAATATGCAATATTTAATAAGTAAAATTTAAGGAGAAAATACTAAAACCTTTATACAATAAGAAAAAGAAAATAAAATAAATAAAATGTAAGATACATAATTAAAAATAACACTTACGAACTGGGGCTATTGAAGTCGTGGTTACAGATTTGCTATCAAAGCATTATGTGCTTAGGCATTTTATGTTTATACTTGAAATTTAGTGCGACTTTGTCATAGTTACCAATTTTTGCAATTAATTTATTATTATGTTCACGCGAGATATTTTTGTAATAATTTATCGTATTAGTAATAATGTGATTTTTAATTGTAGGTATAGAATATCGAGTGTGGAGTTTCTTTAAATTAGTATAATATGGGGTGTTATAAATTATTTTTACAGCTTTATTTTGAATTACTTGTAACTTATTAAAATTATTTTTACACGTATTACTCCACACTGGGCAAGCGTATGTTAATATCGGTCGTATTAATTGTTTATATAGTAAAATTTTGTTTTTAATCGTCAACGCGCTTTTTCTGTTAAAAATGGGTCTCAGAGCTGAAATGGCGGCAAGCCCTTTAGACCGTACTTCTTTTATATGCTTTGTATATTTTAATTTAGAATCTAAGTGAAGACCCAGATACCTAACACTCGTTTTCCATTCAATGTTTTTGCCCTGCTCGGTTTTTAAAGGCGGAGGCAACGGTTGCCGGCGCATCGTAAAAATGATTGCCTCAGTTTTATCATCGTTTATTTTTATTTTCCACTTTTTTAAATGTTTATTTAAGTTATGCAAAGATTTTTGTAGTTTTGTTGCTATTGGATTAAGACCATATGAACTAGTTAAAACGGCCGTATCGTCCGCGTAAATAGAGAGACTGGTGTTTTTTAAAATTGGAATATCGTTTGTATATATTATATAAAGATACGGCCCAAGTATGCTCCCCTGAGGAACCCCGGCTGGTATTTTACGCGGTGTCGAATTATCGTTATTTAAGGAGACGACATAGCTTCGATTTTGGAGGTATGATCGGATAATTTGTATCAGATAGTGTGGGGTTTTGTACTTATCTAGTTTGTATACTAGCCCTTCATGCCACACAGTATCAAATGCCTTCTCTACGTCTAACATTAAAAATCCTGTGCTTTTTTTCCTGTTAAAATTCGCAGAAATGTGCTCCGTGAGTCTATTAAGTTGATGCGTTGTTGAGTGTCCTTCGCGGAAGCCAAATTGTTCGTCAATGATTTTACTATTTAGACACTCTTTTAAACGTGATAAGATAATCTTTTCAAATAATTTACTTAGGGACGGTAGTAAGCTAATCGGTCGGTAATTTAATGGGATGCTATCAGCTTTACCGGGTTTTTTTATCGGAATTATTTTTGCAACTTTCCAAATACCTGGAAAATACCCAATAGATAAGCAAAAGTTAAATATGTTAGTTAGGAAATGAAAGCATTTAAATGGAAAGTTTTTTATTAAGATGTTATCTAATCGGTCAATTCCCGGAGCTTTATTATTTTTAAGTGATTTTGCAATGTTATAAATTTCGAACGGGGTAATTTCGTTAATAGTTTTCTTATCTATTCTAGTTTTATCAAGTCTTTGAATTGAACGATCAACTTTACTCTGGGTTTTTAGATGCGTATAATTTTGCGTTAGCACATAGGATGTAGAGAATGCATTAGCTAATACCTCAGTTTTTTGTATGTTCGAGGTTACTATGTCGTCTCCATTTTTTAACGGCGGAATGTCTGAATATTTATTTTTAATTGATTTAGCGATTTTCCACAATGAGTTATCTGCTGGATTTAGTTTTTTCAGTTTACGCGACCATGAATCATTTTTAATTATTTGGATTTTTACGCGGATATCACTGGTTAATTTATTTAATAAAGTTTTAAGCTGGGGTGATCTATTTTTTTGCCATTGCTTTTTAATTCTGTTTTTGATTTTTATATATTCGATAATTTCTGGAGTTAATTTTACTTTATTTGGTATATTTTTACGCGTCGGTATAAATGATAGTTTACCCTGCTCAATTAAATTTGTAAAAAAATTAATATCATCGTCAATTTGCCTGGTGTTTTGTAAAGTGTATATCTGTGGAGCGCCGTGTAGACGACATTCAATGAAACTTCTAAAACCTTTCCAGTCAGCTCTTCCGTAGTCAAAAAATATTTCAGGGATGACCTCAACATCGCCTTCCAGAGCAAAAAACACAGGAAGATGATCCGAAGATAGAGCTTGGATGCAGTGCATCCCCGAAATTGGCGTAAAACCTTTGACTAATGCGAAATCAAGAGTTGATGGAGACATGTTATTAAAAGGATAGTGTGTGTGTGAATTTGGAAAGTGAATATCCGTGTCAGTATCGTGCAAGTAGTTAAAGAGCATGGAACCGGATCGATTGGTACTAGAACAATTCCAGTGCGAATGCCTGGCGTTGAAATCTCCGCTTAATATAACAGAGCTTCCAAGTCCAAGCACAGCATCTAGATCACTCTGCAACAATTCGTCTCCGGGTGAGTTGTATGCGGCAGCAATTGTGATGATTTTATTATTATTATTAATTTGGATCGCGACAGATTCTAAGTTAATTACGTCGGGATTTATACGCGCGTGTTTTATAGATTTTTTAATAAAAATCGCAACCCCGCCACCTGGCCTTGAGAGTCGGTCTCTCCGGAGGCAAACAAAGTTCGGCAAAGATATTTTAACGTGAGGTTTAAGATACGTCTCGGTAACTATGACAATGTCAATTTTATACTTACTGATCAATAGCTCCAGCTCGCCAGTTTTGTGTCGAATTCCACGTGAATTCCACGTCAGCAAATTCAATTTCTTCTTAGAAGAGGACATCAAGGTACTCTACCATCATGATGGCTATCTCCATTTTGCTCGCACACTTGCCAGCTTTGACCCGAATCTCCTGAAGTACGAGGAGCATCTTCCGTAGATCCGAGGACGACATGGGGGCATCCTCTGCGCCGGTGTTTGGTGCTGCTGTCGGCTCTGGTTGTGATCTTTGAGCCTGCTTGAGATTAGCGGCCGCAGCTGAGAAGTTCTTAGCCGGTTGGGATGGTCGGAGTGCGGGAAAATGCTCCTGAACTAAGTTAAATGTCGGTCCAGGTGCAGCCGGGGCGACAGCCGCGACGGTAGCTGGCCTTTGATGTCTCCTCTGAGTCTGGACGAGATACTCCTTCCTGCGAGGGCAGTCCTTGAAGTTGGCCGGATGATCTCCTTCGCATCCGATGCATTTCGCTGGTGTCTCACGATCCGTTTTCGAGCAGTCAGCGGTTGCGTGACTGCCGGTACATTTGACGCATCGTGGGGTTCGGTGGCAGTTTTTGGCTGCGTGTCCATAAAGCTGACATCTGAAACATTGGGTTAAATGTCCATTGTTACGCTTATACCTTTCCAGAATGGCCTTGGCGAAACAAACGTACCGGATGTTTTTTATTGCAGCTGTCTTGGTATCCGAAGAGAACTGTCTCAGTTGCCCATGGGCTGAAACTCCCGAGCCTAATGCAACTGCGGGACGCGGGCGTGGTGCCCGAGAAGTACCCACACCTCCGTCTTTGTCTTCATTGTCGTCACTTTGACGACATTGAGTCCTTGCCTTTGGAGGTCAGCAGCTATGTCTTGAGTTGGAACTTCTGGTAGTCCTTTCAGGACAGACTTTACTGTCTTGTCCTCGTCAGTAGTGAAGGTATGAAATGGGCGATGCCCACTCAATCCTTCCATTAGTAAGGCTCGTTGCTCGAGCGAAGAACACTGGACGGACACGTTGCCCTTTCCAGTGTAACGCAACGTGAAGTTGCTGGATTTGGTGACGGATTTAATAAGGTCCGTCGTTTGAAGATGTGAGCCCGTGACCTCCATAATCACAGGCGGAACTCTGCTTGATTTGCTTCCTAATACCTCGGGAAGCTTTTCGAACCTGTTTTGGCTCGGAGTTGGTCCGGGGCTCCTGGACTCAGTGGATGGTCTGGCAGTTTTTTTCGGAAGTTGCCATTCCGAATCTTGACTGGGGTTAAGGAACGCCTTAATCGTCCCCACAGAACGCTTACGCGTCTGCGCCTTTTTCATGGCGCTGTTGTTTGGTAGGCAGTGAGCAAAATTGTTCAGCGGCGCAGCTGGCAGGTCCGAGTGTGTACAGCAGCGCGGTCTACGCACAGAGCACGAGGTGCGTCCGTACACCGCGAAGGCACAAAGCGGAATGAATTGCACTTTGATATATTTAATGTCAACTATGAGGAGATGGTCAAATTTGAATTATCTCATTTGTATTTCAATTTTTATGTATTGTAATATTTATATAAATAATATTTTTTACCATTGTAACACATTAGAGTAATATTTTAGATCACAATAACGTAAATTAAATTAAAATAAATAAAAACAAATTACATATTCTGATACAGAAAAAAACGCTTTTCTTCTAAATGTCAAATGATAATTAAACATTTAATATGAAATCATGAAATTTATTAATAAATTAGTGATTTTAGTGATTGAATATTTCTATAGTTAATTTATTAACTGAAGTTATTTAAGAGCTGAATGTTATATATATATTAATAATATGATACATATCAAACATATTTAATTTTTTGGCTCAGTAATAAAATTTACTTACATAATTAATATTGACCATTTCATATGAGCCACTTACATTTCAAACATTTCAAAGAGAATAAACCTATATTTTTTTAGTTAAAATATTTATTTTTTACAAAAATAAAACATTTAACCCAATATAAAGCTTCAGTGTTATTGCCCTAAGCTAAAAGAGACGAAAAACGCCCCTAAGAGACGCGTAAAAGAGGTTTCAAAAAATGAGAGTAAAAAGTCCCAAGGGCACATCGGAAGAGTTCCGCAGAGGGTTGGGTACTCGGGCACCCCTAACACAAACGGACGTGCCTGATGATCCATATAACGTGATGTTTTATTAAAATTATCAAAATCCGACAAAGCGTGGCCAAAGACCTCCGGATCTGCTGGGAAATCTGCGGATGCCGGCTGAGGCACAGCTTTTGTTGGTCCCGGAGAATTAATGGAGATTGATAACTCGACACGGCCGAACTACTTCTACTAGATTTTATAATACCGAAGCAATAAATCAACTACCGGGACGGGCGCCCGTCTTGCTGAATTACGTATTTTTTCTTCTATTCTGCTTGTAAACTATTTCATCAGCGTTTCGTAGCGAATTAGGCCGACGGGCGTATATGTAACGCGATTTGGTGTAATTTATATCGTTGCTTTCATCGTAACCGTTGAAAAATCAAAAAAGCTGTTTATTGTTAATAAATTATTAGCAAGCTTAACTGGCAATTTTATGAAAATTAAGGGAAAAACGTAGTTAATCTGAAACATCGTTTAAATTTGATAAGTAAAATGCTGTATACCACTATGAATCAGTATACATTTTTCTTATCTTATTAAATGAATTTAAATTAATAATACCTGTAATAATATATATTTAAAAATATAATACTATAAGTAAATTTCAAAATTAAACGCTTACAAATTAATTTGGGGACTTTACCATGGATTGACCAATACTTTTCTGCCTTCAAGCTTATGGCATTCAGAAAATTATTATCGATGGTTAAAAACTGCCAAATAGGGTTCAGAATTATTTGTAGTTTTCAACTATTCGAATGTTGAGTAAAATATGGATGAAGTATTCGAATATTCAAATATGTTCGTAATGCAAAAAAAAATTAATTGCCTGTGAAATCTTATTTAATCAAAACATAATTATTGGGTATTAATAAATATTTTAATAAGGCAAAATAATTTAATTACTTTAAAATAATATGTGTTTATGGACTGTAAATTATTCTTAAATGGTAATTTTGTGCAATTCTTGCAGGTGATCCATTTTCAGAAAGGAATTCCTTTATGAAGAGGAGACGAATATTGCTCGAGATGATATATACGATCCATAGTCTAAATCAAAATATGAATAATGTTGATATAACAATGTAGTTGCACACTCAAACTCATACCTGACAAATTAGTATACTTGCGAATTTCTGTTCTACCTTAAAGTACACTCTTAATCTATAATATTTCTTAGTAGTTAATAAATGCTTTTATTTAATTATATAACATTTTTAATAAATATTAGAAATGAGTTTAGCAAAACATCTTTATGGTTATAAACTTGACATAATAAGTAATGTAATAAAATAATCCTACTGCAATATCTTATCTATTGCTCATTTATTGCTTTTTGTTGCACTATACTCAACCATTTTTATTTCATTAAAATGTGTATTTTCACAGCCATTCTCACAGATAATTTATGAATTATCAACAGTTTTAATACCAAAACCTTTCCCTAGGATCCTGTTTTTTAGATATGTTCATCATATAATAACCCAAATATGTATTAAAAGCGAAGGGTGCATTACCATACTGCGCCTGACATACGGTACGTAAATGATCCCATACACGCTAAGTGATTGCCAAACAGGATCGTACAAATCGTACAATGGCGACCGGGTTTTGATCATCACACTACCGGAGCATTATTCACGCCGGATAAATCCATTTGGATATGAGGTCCCGTACACACTCATACCCATCAATCGCCAAGGTCTGGCTTGGTCTGGTCTGGTAGTCCCTCGTATGTAAATAGCGCAACTCCTCGCCGGCCTACTAGTATTACATAGATTGATTGAGCTTTTTTACCCACATATGTGTGTGTGAATATATGGCGAGGGTACTTATTTGAATTCCGGATATTCCGTCCGTTTCGCTGAGTAGCCCGGCAATATCTCAACAATGGCGGACTGGAATGTCTATGTATTTATTTTGCCGTATCAATTTTACTAAGTGCTTCATCACTCTCTCGCCCGCGATATTGTAATAAATGCTAGGCAAAACAATAGCAATTTGTCGCGACTCGCGAAGGATTAATAAAACGGTTGACGCGCAAAAAACTCGGGATTGGAACACCTCTATGATGTTCATAGATCAATTTGGAATATTAAAAAAAAATGTTGAGTTCAAGTGCCTTTTCAGATGAAATATTTAGAAAGAATATGCATTGAATCAGATATTTATTAATTACTTGATAAAATAAAATCGAGTGCTCCAAACGTCTATTTAATTACATACATATTGTAGTAGAACCAAACATAGTCTGAAAAAGACTCGATTAATCTTTAATTTGATTACTCTTTTAAACCGCCGTCTAGCCGCAACAATTTCCAAGATTACTATATATTATTTTTTTGGCCACCCCTTACGCGCGTATATATCTTGTGTGTGACTGTTAGAGAAACATTTAATTAAACTGGCAGCAATATAATCATGCCATAAACTTGCAGATACAAGCGAGTCCTCTCGGACAAAAAGTTATGACGTCACAACGCCCAAAGGGTGGGTCCTGATTTAGGGGACGGGGGCAGTTTGGTCCAACCCTCCCCAGGGGCTGTGTGGACCCTTATCGTTGTATTCATATCTGATTTATGCATCACTGTTTTGGCATCAGCCAGCATCTGTCCGGTGGTTAAAGTGACAACGATATAAGACGGTGTCTGCCGAATATGTTTTAGGGTCAACGAGACAGGGTTGACCCAAAAAAGAAAATTGGGAATGTGACACACAATTTAAGGTGTTCAGTAATCGAATTTTCTATTTTTGTAGACCGTTTGATGATATTGACCTTTTTCTGATTTAGTTGGAAGGATAGTAGGCACAATCTTTTTTCTATTTATTTTAAAAACTATGCTTTTTAAAAAAAAATCTCTTTAAAATTTTTTTTTAGTCTACTTATGTAATCAATGTTTATACTAATAATTTAACAACATATATTTTTAAGCTGTGATAATTTGAATCAACGTGTACAATGTAATACAAAGTTCAATATCGTGGATTGTTTAACTAGAGTAGTTATTCTAAAGGACTTATATCATTAGAGATTAACACTGTGCAATATAAAAGTGAATTGATTATTTCAATATGGCAATATACACTCACAACAGTTTAACCATTATCATCAATATAACTAAAATAATCTTAAGCACCATCATACAAAATATTATTAAATTGTGTTTAATTTTTATTTTATGGTGCTTAAGATTATTTTAGTTATATTGAAGATAATAATAATAAGCTTAGCATTATTAAATTTACCACAATAGATATACTACAAATGTAACAGTTACAACCAATAATATTTAATTTATAAAATCTTAAAGTTAGTGGTTTCAAGTGTTTTACTTCTTAATGCAAAATTTTATATTTGTATAAATAGAACACAACAAAATATGTTTTTGCTGTCTGATAGACAGTATCTTGTCTTTCAATGTCTATCGAATATCGTTGCTGATTGAATCGTTTCGTAGGTGATTTTAATTTAATTTATATATATATATATATAAATAAATAGCCGAGCTCTCATGTTTTTTAATAAAGAAACACAGCGACGTATCAATACAAAACCCGAAAAAGTACATCATATATATTTTACTGCTCACTCTCCCGTACATGTCGTCATATGATTTATAAATAAGGAGATGTTGAAAAAGTATCAAGGCAATGTCGTTTATGCTCCCTCTTAACATTTTATTTATATGTAAAAAAACGTCAATTGAGGGTTAATATTGCCTTAGATATAAAAAAAATAAAAAAGAGACGATTCGGATGAAGGAGGTAAACTCACTTTGTCAGCGGTCTCCACCAATATGAAAAGAGAAGAATAAATGAAAGAGAGTACGTGATGTGGATGAATGGTTAATACCGGTGCGATTCTCACTTTGACTAAGAATGAGGCCATTTCACTATGAATGGACGAAGGGTCTCGAGGGCTAAACTCCAACTTTGAAAATATTCAAAGGCATATCGAAGCATTAACGACCTATTTTGTATAGTAATGGCTGGTAATGAATCATATTTTTCTCGCTTTCAACGCACATAAGTATGTATACACTATTATAATATGTTCTGAGCTTGCTGAGTGCGATGGTTCTCGTCTTGTTCCACACATTCGTGGCAAAAGATAAATTAAGGCAATTTCACGCGACGTCTATGTGTCCGTCGAAGGTTCAACTATACTTGCGAATGATAAAAAAAGGGTAAAACTTGTTCTCAAGACTTTTATCACCATCAACACTTTTTTCTCGTATTGATGGATCGAACTGTTTTTATATTGAATGTATGTAATTTAATTCAAAGCCTCAATTATTCTGTAATTATGTCGAAATATCTCTACGCTGAATAGAATCGATTGAACCGATGCGTTTTTACTCAATCGTTAATTAACCAAATATATTCAACACCATTCAATCAATACGATTCATCAATCTTTTATTGCGTCGAATCGATTTCCTAGAAATGTAATCCGAAGCAATAAATTAACAGTTTATATTCAGAATAATTACTATTTGAGTCATAGAAAGTCCGATATGGCAATTAAGACGATGTTCTGCGGTTAGTTTTATGGATGCTCATTAGCGAAATTTCCGCGAAACTTTATGCAAGCAGTCAAAGCCTGCGGATTACGTCACGGCGGCCAAATCGTTTGAGAATCGCACGAAATTGTTTTGGTTAATAACCAGGGGATATCTAAATATGCGTCGTTTCCATGCAAATGTAGCTTAAGCCTATCAAAACACTGTCGAAACATCGTTTTGATTCAGAATAATGCATGAGAATATTGTTTTGCCAGTTTGGTGTAATTGATATAGGGTTGAATGAAGATTTCTTAAACTAATAACTAAAACTATCTAATATATTTATCTATCCACCAATTTGCCTTTAATAAAATTTAAATAGCCTATTATTATTATTATAATTAAAAACCGACATAATTTCAAAATATATAAAATTTTAAATTTTGAAAGTTTATTAGAATTAAAAAAGCTACATTAATTTTCATTACAAATTTTTGATCTGACATATTAATTTTTTTATTAATTATTTAATTGCACACTATACCAGTCAAGTAGAATCTATATAAAGCTAGTACAAATAGCCAATACTAATCAAAAATAATTGTAAAGATCCTGACACCAGAGCAATTTTACACCGCCATTGTCTATAGATGATCTCGTTGATAATTGTGATTCGAACGTGATCGAGCTGCAAACCGCATAACATCTCGTACCAGAGTAACCAGAACGCCGACAAAGTTCACCAAAAAAAATATATCGCATACCTTCGACAATACTCCCATTGGAACGCATACTCTTATTACACAAGGTTTGCAATTGCGAAATCCATCATTATTGGCAATGATCAGAAACTATTAAAAAAACTTTGATTACACTTTTGTTAACTATTTTAGGTTTTTTATATATTATATAATATAGTAAACACGAGAAATCGTAACGCATTTAAAAACCAGAATTGACAAAATTGCAGAGCAAAATTTATTTATTAAAAAATCGATATAAATTTAAAATATAATACAAATAATGCTTACTAGAATTTACAAGCAAATGATTGAATCAAGAACTAGTTTGAATATTATAAATAAAGCTTAAAATTCTAGAGCTAAATCTATTTGTTATTAAAAAATATTTTTTAAGAGCTAAATAATTTTAAATATGTATCATTTACAAAAAATGCCGCTTTATTGTTCAAATATAAATTTAAAATATAAGATTTTTTCGCAGCTCACCGGCCAGATTAAAATAGCCAGTGAGCCGGATTCGGCCCGTGGGCCGTAGTTTGGCAACCTCTGCTTTAAATCAACGTTTCCCAAACTAGAGTCTTAACCCTATTTTGGAGAATTATAATATTAAATTGAAAATAATAAATTCAAAAAAATACATACTTTTAAAAATATAGTATAATATAATAATGTAGAAATCTTGTTGAATATTGGGCTTAAAATCATACTATTAACATACCTGGTTTTAATTAAATTAACATGAATAAATAAATAATTACATTTTTCAAATACCCAAAAAGCACTGACGGAGTTCATTACCTCCCAAATGCATCCCACATCATCTGATACGAGGCGGACAAAAGAACAGGGACGGTTTTAGCGTAGCGCCGCCTAAGTGCCAAATTCTGTTGAGCCGTTTGACCGTAAATAATCCCATTCTGTTAATAATCCCACGGCTCCATAGCCGAATAATACAGATTCGGGAATAATGGGACAGTCCCTACGTGCCAGTCGCTTCCTACGTACCACGTACACACACATAGTTTCAAGACGAAAAACCCTAACACACACATTGTATACTACATATTTATTACATACATAGACTACCACCATGCAATATAAACGTCATATAAATATTAACGCGATACCCATACGAGAATTTTATTATGCGAAATTAAATTTTTCATGGCCCGGGCGCGCTTAATTGAAATCGTCGCCCCTTTTGTTTTGCAGCCCAATTTTTTTTAATTTTTGCTACAGACAAAACTCAATTAAAACCCGGTTAAGACTGGACCGTCGATAAGATCGCGAGACAAGACAAATATGAAATTGCGCGCGCATGCGCGTCGTTGTTATTAAATCGGGAAGAGATGAAGCGGTTAACAGGGCCGGATCTTCACTGTAGGCAATTTGCTTGGCTTATCTCGAATCAGTTATTTATTGACCGGTATCGAGCCTTTCGACGGGTGAATTATTTTTTATATTATATGTATATATATATATACAAGATGAACTAAGAAACCAAATAACATCTTAAAGTTTTGAATTAAAAACAGAAAATAAAAATGTTTTAGAAATTACTAGTGTATTTAAGATTTTCAGTACTAAAAATAAAATCAATTTTTAAAATTATTTTAATATCAAATAAAAACTTAAGTGATCAAAGATGCGAAAGAATTAGATCATTTAATGGGCTTAAAATATTTTTTTTTGGTTAAATATTATAACCAAAAAGGAGTATGGATAAATAGAAAGATTTAAAAAAAAATGTTTAAAATCAAATGGGTTCCTGAAGCGACATATTTTTTTAAGTATTATTTA
This sequence comes from Plectrocnemia conspersa, assembly GCF_051122295.1. Classification (NCBI taxonomy): domain Eukaryota; kingdom Metazoa; phylum Arthropoda; class Insecta; order Trichoptera; family Polycentropodidae; genus Plectrocnemia; species Plectrocnemia conspersa. The sequence continues at coordinate 25,634,139 of NW_028277176.1, read as the reverse complement.
AATAGGTAATGCTTCTTCTCATTCAATTAAAAGTATATTTAAAACCTTCAATGGTCTTATGGTTGCAAATTTTAACCACTCAACGTTACAAGTTAATTCACACAAAAACTAATGTATTATATCATCAATTAAATGACTATACCGTGCTGGTCTTCTTAATTTTTTTGTTAAGGAAGATGATGACATGATGTAGAGCTTGCAAACCGGGTAGAATCAAAATTGGTTACCCGGGTACCCGAGCATTTTTTATGGAACCGAAAATCCTGTTATTTTAACGGGTACTCGGTCATTTGAATTTCAATAAAATATTTGATTTCTCCATATGAAATATGTGTACTATATCTAACTCAAGATGAAAAATTATCTGTACATTATTTTATTTCGCTAAACCCATTTAGAGAATAAGGTAACCCTTCCCCACATCGATATTTAATGCTTCCAAAAATCCGCTGAATGCACAACTGCAATCGGACCAGGTAGTAAGAGCGGTATATCAAAAAGAGATAGGGACTCTCGTTTTAATAGTCCGAACATACTGTTTAACAATGTAAGATAAGTATATTTCGAAAAGCAAACACATATTGATTCGGCATTCTCGAACAAAAAAATAAAATGCAAGTTTTTGTTTGCTGAATTAATTTAACCATGGGTCAAGGGTTTAACAGTGATTAATCAATAAAAGATTATAAAATTCTTTTTCAAAATTTCAAGTTGCATTTAAGTTTATATTCCGCAAAAACTGACAATGATCGGCACTTTTTGGGACGGGTGAGCCTTTTAAGGTGTTTTTACGATAAGCAAGTTTTTATATTAAAATTGTCCCACGTTCACGGACATAATGCGAAAGAAGAGTGGTTGTGGTTTTTTATTGCCATTTTTACTATCTTACTTTGGTTTCATGACGGAATTTAATCTTGACTGTAAACTTGAAAATTTATATATTATGACTAAAATTAAATCTTTCCTGGAACTTTATACAAAAAATTACATTAGTTTTATCTAATATTTCGTTTCACAGTTTTTTATTCTATTCAGCTATATAGTAATATGATTATTTCATACTTAATTAGTATTATGAAGCGACAAAAAGAGGATATTAATATTGAATCAATAGAAAATGATTCAGAAAAAATTATGGGTAAAAAAACTTCCAAAGCAAAATAAATAGATTTATGGGAATTATCAAAACACTAAATTTCTGGAATCTATTAGTATATGAAGTCCAATTCTAGAAAAGCTTTTTAATTGCATCATATATATCAAATCAATTTTACCAGCGAATGAACGCGTATTTTCTGTTGCCAACAATTTCTTATTAAAAATTTGAAGTTCTATGAAATATAAAACACTAGATGCATTGATATTTTAAAATATTACTTTTTTTTTTAAATAAAAGCAACGAAGAAATACATACTTTAAAATCGAATAAAAATCAATAAATCGGATTATCTGTATTTTTATAATTATCTACACCCTTATTTTTTAGCATTCGCCTAGATAATTAAAAATATACTTTATTAGTATTTTAATTAATAGTTTAAAACTTCTAAAATATGCTCGCTTTTCTTTGGAAGTAAGAAAAATCAATGTTTCCTAAAATGCGTTTTAAAAAATTGCGTCTTTCTCGCAGAAAGCTAATTAGATCCTTAGCCGTAAATACACTTATTTAATATCTAACGTTTATAAATATTATTACTTTATTTAGTTAATATGGAATGGATCAGATTGTGGAGAGTATTTGTAGAGAATACTGGTACTTAAAAATAATATGACGAAACTAATAATAAAGTTTTAAAAGATAAACGACTTCATAATCATCGCTTCTAAATGCGTTTTTCGGTCACTCCATCGCCAGTTTTCAAAGTGCTGCTCGAGGCGTGCGCAAACTTTTTCTGGAGAGCAACGAGAATTTAAAACGCCGCCGGTAGCTCATTCGAGTTGGCATTAGTTGCAGTTTAGTGCAGTAACTTGTGAGCGGCAAAAAGCCATATCAAAGGGTTTCTGTTCCGACTGTTGCTCCGGAGCGAGTACACCATCAGACAGAAATGAACATACAATAATAAGTATTTGTATTGTGCGGCTGGCTTCTCGATTGTGTCGAGTCTTATTAATTAACGAGAAGCGCCTCTGGATAGTCTGGGAAACGTTTGAGACGCTAATGGAATGCCTAATTAAGCTTTAATTCGATAACAGTTACGTTATTATGCTCGTTCGTCAGTTTCTAGGTGTTCTTCGACACATATGAACGATAAATAAATTGTGATGTTTATTAAATAAATAATAACGGTGACAATAGGGGCTTTATAGACCTAATGTAATAAAATTATGCCAGTTGATATTCTTATTTCCAATTGGATTGGATTGTTGTGATGAATCAGAGATGAATCGTGTGTGACTTCCGCTCAAATCAAACGCCGAGTTACCCGATTGACTATAGGCACATTGGGTGACAATATAATATTTAAAAATAGTTTGAGAATCACTGTTTTGAAAAATATTCTTTTTGTAAGCGATGTGATTTTATAATTTTAAATTAGAGATATATTTTAATCTTAATGCAACCAATCTACAGTTTTTAAGTAAATATATATTAAATTTTGAGAGATACATAACACATAAATAAACACTAGGGCTCATATGGGATTCAAACCTAAGTTTTTCAGATAATAGTAACATATTTAAACTATACGTTTATCGTACCGTTTAAAATTTAAAAAAATAATATACATATTTACAGTTTTAAATGAGTAAAAGACTTACTGTATATTAAAGTATAATATATTAGAAGATCATATATTTAAATGATTATTTTTACACACGAAAAAATATATTGACAATGAATAGAAGGAAACTGTATTTACATATCGTACATATACTAAATCTATTCATCTAATTTTTGTGGATAAAATTATGTTAAATTAACACATAATAATAATTTATATTATTTATTAGATTAAAACTAATAAATGGTATAATAAGCTTATGCAATTATAAATGAATATATTTTTAATATTTAATATTGATCATTTAAAAATACATCTTATGTAAAAATATATAATTTTTCTAAAAATTGTATCCATCAACCGCAGAATTATTAACATATTTTTGTGAAAAATAATATATAAAAATATTCTATTCATGAATTAAAAATTCAGTAAAATATTACTGAAAAAACATTGTTTAAAATAGATGACACAAATTTATATAGCTTGTGCCTAATCGTCATTTAGATATTATTTTTTTGCTTCTACACAATTTATATCTTATTTCACCAATAATACAATTACATGCTGTAGATAGATAAAATACAAAATTAGAAAATATTAATTTAAATTATGTTGAAACTAGTATAGCAAACTCTTATTTAACTTATTTGTTATTGAAATGTCCTTTTATCAATAATATAACTTATAAACTTTTTTATTGAATAATTATAAGATACTTTATATAGCACAAGAGTGGCTAATCCACGCGAGCGTGCTAACATTTCAAAATAGTTAATTGCTAAAGTAAACAATAATTCTCTAGCATTAATGTACTATATTTGTGTGCTCTCCGCTCGCTAGGTTGAATCAGGCGAAGCTTTCAAGGATGATGTTTGAATACTCACATACCACTATCGAGAATATCATGTTTCCTGACATGTCAACCAATATAGAGAGAAGAGTGGCAAGGGAAGCGTTTTGCTCCGTCGAACAAACACGTTAACGTATGACAATACACTAAAAGCACTCACGATAAAAATCCACATACATTTGTAACGAAATAAAAATCCAAAAGAAAAGGTCAAATCCAGAAAGGCGCCTTATTATTTCGCCTCGCTAGAAAAAGACGTAATCTAAACACGTTTATTCACAAATGTTAGAGATGAGCAAGGGGACTATGAAGTATATATAATACATATAAAAAATGGTCGATTTATAAATAATATTTGCTCTGTACACAGTAGTTTAAAAGCTCGCCATCAGCATGTGGTTCTATTCCCACGTATAAGTTAAAGTTCAAATGGGCATGTGGCATTAATTAATAGATATTTATTTTATGTAGGCAAGTATTAATATAAACGATATTAACATTTACACAAAGCTCAGTCGAAAATGTGAATCGCACGATATGCGGTTAAATGACAAACGTGTTGAACGATTAAAGCATATTCGGTATATTCAATATTAGCTTTATATAATACATTATTAAAAGGGTTTTAGTTTTTATCAATATAATAAAAGCGTGTGTATTTATATTTTTTAAAATTGTTCTTTAAAAATGCTAATAAATATAAGAATAAATTAACAATAAATAAGACGCGTTTTTATGTCATTATAAATTTGATACGCTTTTCTGCACAAATATTTGTCAATAACTGTTCATTAACGACTCTGGCCGGAGATATTGACAATTATTTAAATGCAGTGAATTTTGCCAGCAGCACATTACAATCAAAGTTCTCGTTAGAAGTCTCAAAGAGTTTATAATTGTAAAATAATAATTTGTTTCAACAATAGTCCAGAGATCAGTAGTTAATGTTTGTGCAAGTTAAGTTTATATTCTGCTTAGTAAAGCACAGTTATGTTGCCATTTAGATTTATTTATATTTGCTTTCTAATGGCGTTTAAAATTACCATATAATTGACTCACAATTATGAACCCTCAGCTAAAATGTTTGTGCCACACAATCCATATCAGTGAAGCTAACAATGCGTATACTAGCATTAAGATGCACAAATTTATTTTTACGTGTATTCTAATTATTTATCGTTGCCTGTGAAGTCAATTGTGTCAAAACATCTCAAGTGTATTAGAACACCAAACCCGTCGACCACTGAAGAAAAATGTACAGCTCACTGACAACTTGATCGTAGAGACACTGCAACATGGCTAACATTAGAGCCTATATGCATTAGCGAAATTAAACTTAATATAATATCGATTTTCAAATCATTACATTTAATAAATTTAATATGTATCTCTCTCTCTCTAAATCTCTAACCATATGTGCGCCATAAGCACTCATGTCCATTACAAAATGAAAGTGCTGACTCACATCTCTTTTTTGCGATATATTAATCAAAATAAACTCGCTTGTGCCAGCACACGCGTGATGAAAGGGTGTCTAGTGTGGGAAATTGGAAGCTACCATTTAAGCAGGTGAGTGGGGTAATAGAAGGCAGCTTAGTACCGGTGCTATCCCTGCGAAAGCTTTGACGAAAGGCAGTCAGGCCAAGAAAACAGCCATTACGTAACGGGAAACTCATGGCGGAGACAAATTTTCTTTGACGTTAATGAGGGGCGTCTTTGTGTGTGACGTAGTGGTACGCAAATTTTCGACGTGTTATTTTTATTTATGCACGCGTAAGAACCTTCTAGCATATCAAAGCTCATAAACGGCGGCAGGGATCATCCTTTGTCATTGTTATACAAATATTTTTAAACACCAAATAAGTTCTAATGAAGTTGAAATTTAAGTATGCCGCATGTTTTTTTATTTAAAGTAATTTCAAAGCATATCGATTACATTAAATGTAAATTAGCTTGAAGTGAAAAATATGACAGACGAGAATGTTTAATTATTCCTCTTCAACACAACCATATAAAATCGGGATTAAAACCTTAGTAAAGACTATACAGTTTTAGGATCTCAAGTTCTCGTTTTATTTCAATCAGCTACTTGACGTTAGTACTTCAAAGCATCTTATTTGATACTAAGACTATGCTCTTTGATTCGAGACACTAAAGTCTTAGCAATCCCTTAAATCTGTGCCCTTCAGAATGTCTGATTTCAGCTATTTAATTTATAAAAAATAGTTTATAACAATTTACAATTTTAACCACTTAATAATCCAAGATCATAACTTTGCTTAATATTTTGCGTTAACATTGCTTCAAAAGGCTTGAATTGATTTAAATTATAATTTAGCAAAAGAACAAGAGCATTTAATCACAACATAATTTTTAACATAGCTTTAGCCAAAATGTCAACTTTATTATTAAATTAATTAAATTATATAAAATACATTTAAAAAATTCATAATTAATGATTGAAACGCGTTTTTTTTTTTTGCTTTATTAGAATAATTAAATGGCTCATACTAAGGTACTGGGAAATAAAATATTAGATACTATATGTAAACTTTAGTCATAAACAGCAAAGAAACATAAGTAATGAAAGCATATTATATAAGATGGACAAGTGATACAAAAATACAGGCCTACTATTATCAGAAGCACTTTAACCTTCTTCATTGATGGATCCACAAAATATTCAATGAAAATAGTATATTTTTTCAAAGTCTTTCATGTAACCTGTGTATTCCTAAATAATTTAAAATATTCAACTAGAATATATGTATATAATAATCTATATTATTTTAAGCTGTTTATCAAATCGAGCTTTCTGCATCACAAAACAAAAATAAAAATTGGATTACCATAATTAAAAAGGTTTCATTGCCTACACAAACTTTTTTAAAATTAAATTAATATTCATGAATATGTAAAGCGTTTGGGTTCAAAGCTAAACTATCAAGATAGATAAAGTGATATTTGCATAATATCACACGAGATCGCCGTATCCTTGAAAGTCTCGAACGTTTAAGTCGAACGTAACAATACACTAAACCCTGAATTAAATAGGCTTTATTTTCCGTTAGAATGAGTGCAGGATCGTGTAGAATTGTTGACTTTAAAACGTATTATGATATATTACTTAGGGCTTACTTAAACATATTTTATGTATATATAAACTAGGTATATTAATAGAACTTTATGAAAAAATATGCATCGTTAAGACCCAGAAGCGTATTCAGGCGTGCCATATTAACATCCGAGTGTATTTTTCTTTCAGAATCCAAAGATCACATGTATGTACTTATCGGAATGAATTTTCTGTATTATTAAATGTTCATCGTTCAGATTCAGGCCATACAAAGCTTCTTGGAGAGCAAACAGTTCCAGATCCGCACCGACATAATCCCGAAGACTTAGGAGGCTAAAAAGCAGTAACGACGGGAACTTATGCAAATTTATCGCGCGTTTAACCTTCCACCAGCGATTTATTGCCAAACTACGATTTGATGCTCCAAGATTATGCTTTGAGGATAACGGCCTATCATAGGCAAAGTCTGCAGCCTTGTCTCGAGGATTTTCGCAATAAAGGCGCACACGCTCGATATGATCTTAGACTTTGGAAACTATTGTGAAATATAACCATTTCTGAAGGTAATCTAGCATGAACCATGTGCGGTTTGTTGAATAAATCGACGACGGCTTAAAATTTACATAAAAGCTATACCTTTTAGATGTATTAATTAATTATTAATGATTAACGCATTAGGATTGTAGTGCTTGTTTCAGAAAAAACAACAATATCTAAATACTACTCAACAATAAAATTAAATCTGTATTTAAATGTACATTTATTTAAGCTGCTTAATATTAAGATTATATATAGTTTTCAAATCCCATATAGACTACAGTGTTTTTCAATTTTATTTATATCTGGGCGATGAAAATAAATAATTAATATTTATTTTTTTATTTTTTCGATTAAATTAAGACCGCCACGATGGTCGAAAGCAAATTATAAATTTAGAAAACATAAAAAAACGTATATATATAAATAAACATAACAATACTTAAACATAACAAAAAAAATTATAAAATATTAAAATTAAAAGATATAAACCGGATCAGATCCTCGTAGCTAACATTAAATAAATCAATTTTCAATGCCAGCGTATTAAGGAGCCGTATGGCCACAGCTATAGGCGAGTCGGCAAGTGCGGATGTCCTAGCCCTAACTGCCATCAAAAGAGGTCTCGATCGTGATTCTCGAAAATGTTCCGGAACCCAAAACTGGAATTCCTCGAGAATAGCTGGATTGTCGACAGCACCTTTTAGTAGTTTGAAAAAATGCTTAGCGACATACAGCTTTCTGCGAGAATTCAGCGAATCATATCCCAACGCTCCTAAAAGAAAGGCGCTGGGATATAAGAACGGATAATAACCAAATGTCCTTTTGTAAAGGTATCTTAAATACCTTTTTTGAATTTTTCTACTAAAAGGGAATATTTGGCTATTCGGGGATTCCAAATTATAGATCCCGATTCAAGAATGCTACGAACTACGGTGTCATAGAGGATGCGAATAACTGACGGATCGTCAAAGTGAAAGGCATTCCTCATAACAAAGCCGAGCATCTTGGAAGATTTATCACAGACGTCGTGTATGTGTAGAGAGAACCTCCATTTGCTCTCGAAAGTGATTCCGAGATCTTTAATGGAAGTTTCTCTAGTCAAAATGTTACCACCGAGATGGTAGAAATAAGCTGATGGCGAACGGGATCGAGAAAATGACACAGTATGGCACTTTCCGACACTAAAGGGCAGACGGTTAACGGAAGCCCATCTCCACAGAGAGTCTAAATCACTTTGTAGAGAGAAGGAGTCCGCAACAGATCGAATGCATTAATATAATTTTAAATCATCTGCGTACAGAAGAAAACTTAAATTTTTAATTGCTGTATTTATGTCATTAATAAATAACACAAAAAGTAGAGGTCCCAGATTGGATCCTTGAGGAACCCCCGAAGGGGTAAAATATTCTTTTGACAATCGGCCACCATAGGTTACAAACTGTCTACGATTGCTTAAATAACTCGAAAATAACCGAGTTAAATTATCTGAGCAACCGAGGTTCGACAATTTTTTTAATAATAACGTATGACAAACTTTGTCAAAGGCTTTCTTAAAATCTGTATACACGACGTCTACTTGAATTCCGGCATCGAGAGAAGTTGTCACCGTTTTGATGAACGACAGAAGATTAGTAACGGTGGAACGGGCAGGACGAAACCCGTGCTGTTGGTCTAATAAAACTTGCTGAAAGTGATTGTAGAGATATTTATGAATAATTATTTCAAATAATATATATTTTTAATTTTATTAGATAGTTTCCTTAAGATTTATATACATATATATTTGTTGGTGTGCCTCTTTTGTTTAATATAGGTTTTAGGGTCGCAATGGCAGAAAAATATTTGAACCTAAGTTCAGCGATATGTTTAGTTAATAAAAGCCTTAGTTCAGATTGCTTTTTATTTACTACAGTCTCTTTGTTTATTTTAAAAAAATGGAGGCAAAGTTTATCAGAAAATTAAAATTAGTATCCTATTTTTCTTTAAGTTTAATAATAATTTTCATTTAATAAAATAATTACTTCGCTTTTGCAAAGGTTTCTGTAGCTCAACTGCAATCGGTTTGGACAGTAAGAACTAGTTATGACGGTTGTATCATCAGCATATTATTAAGTGTTCTACTCAAAATATAAGATTCATTAATATATAAAATAAAATATAAACGTTCTCAGCATACTACCCTGTGGGACTCGAGCTTTAATTATACGCGGTATCAATATTATTTCATTATTTAGCGAAACAGTATAGCTTTGACCTTTCAGGTACGAACGTAATTTATTATACACTAATGTATAAGCGTAAGATAATTAACTGCCTAATGTTTATATAATTTATTGATTAAACCGTAATGCGAAACGGTGTCGAATATTTTTTCTTTTTTTTTCATGGTAAAATTAGCGAAAATGTGGAAAATCAATATGATCATTTATAATTTTATTTTAAACGGGCTAAGATTTTTTTTAAGTTAAACGAATGTGAGAATGAGACGGTAATTGATCAAAATGCTATATTTTTATCCAGATATTTAATTTAATGTATTTTTGTTGTTTTGAATAATATTAAGTGACGACAAATAAAATAAGTGTGTTATATAATTCATAAAACCCATTGGACTTTTTTATTTTTTGACATATCCTAAAATTTTTAGCAAGTTAAATTTCATAGTTATTTGATTAATTATCTAACGTTAATTTGTTAATTTTACGAATCACCCGTAATTCACTTCTATTTAACAAAGTTAAAAATCTGCTTTACTAAAACTGTTTTCTCATAACTCAATGCTAGAAATACATTAGCCATAAAATTTTGTAAATTTTTGTAGGGTTTTGTTAATACAACTACTCTTACTATTTTTTAAAAAACTGTTTGCTTTTTGAGGTATAAATTTAGTATTACGCTTTCTCTCAAAATTAATTTTTAATTTTAAGATGTCACTAAAACATCAGTTGCACACCTTTTTGTACTTTCCATTCTAAAAATTTGTTAATCAATTTAAGTTTCCCTTGCACAAACCACAAATACATTTCACTACAATAATTTTCGTGGAACTGTTTAATATTCAATGAACAATTTTAAAATATAACCTCAGTCCCTCCAAGATTGCAAGTATTTTGTCAACAGCAGAAATTAGCGAAAAATATTCTACATTTACATATTCACAGAACGCTTTTAGTTGTTTGAGTAGAACCGTATAAATGGGAAAATATTTATTAATTTTGACTAATAAAGCATCTATTTCAAAAGGTAGAACATCAACTGCAGTTTGAAAATATTTTGCCCCAATTTCTGGTATTGCAGTATTTATACAAAATTCGATATATTTTTAACCGAGCTGATATTAAATATTTTTGAAGTTATACTGAAGACTATGAATTTTACTTTTTCTTCCCAATCTGGTTCAAAATAACGCACAATACATTTTATTTTATTTCCTGTAGCAAATGATATCGTTACAAAATTGTTTTGTTTAAATTTTAACAAAGTTTCTGAAACAATAGTAGCTTAATTACATTAACAATGACAGCTTTACATTTTATTTTATTTAAAAATATACATATTGAATGTACTATACTGATTCATATCCATTGCTATTGTTTGCAATTGGTGAAGGTATTCAATGAAAAATAAAAAAATAATAAATTATCTGCAAGTATAGTAAAAATATAATGAAAAAGACATAAAGCCTATAACAAATTTAAAAACGCAGGTGAAAGAAAAAAATATAATAAAATAAACATATAAAATACAACACATACAAAATTAAATAAACTTAACCATTTATATCTAAAACTAATGATATTGCAATAAGCTTAACTGCATCAAAGCAATATGTGCTTAGTGCATATTTTTTGAATATATATTCGTGTATATGAAACACTTATAAGTATTCCTTAAAAACTGGACAGTCCTGATCCAACTAGAACGTATATCTAAAATGAATACATTGCGTCATAATCAACATTGAAAAAGCTTGAATTGCTTTTAATTATAACTTACCAGAAAGTGCCATAGCATTCGATCAAAACATAATATTCAACATCGCTTTAAAAACATTTAAGAAGGCGCTAATCCACGGCAATTCAACGTTAAAAATAAACAGCAAAAGAACTAACTAAAAAATATTAACAGAAGCACTTGAATCAACACTTACAGATTTACATAATAATTAATGAAGCAATCTCGAGGTATATCTTTGAACCAAAACTTTTTTAATTTGTTTCACAGTGTTATCGTTCATAAAAGATTCCATGGTGTTAAAGGTTAACGACATTGCTAACACGCCTGATACACTTATTATCAGTGCGATAAATCTCGATCGTCGCCAAGTTCATTTGTCACCGAGGACCAAACTGATACACGGAGGTCGCACATTGCGATCTTATCAAGGGGTCCGGTTAAAAATAAAAGACGTGATACGTACATACGAGATCGTTGCCGAAAAGTTTAACCGGCAGAAGTTGCCAGCAACCTGCCCTCGTGTACCTGTCTCGTACAAAATGTACGAGATCGTACACAAGGACCGAAATCCGAGACCGGAGGTGAGTAAATAATGGGCCATGAGAAGTTTTAATTTGGCACATAACACGTTCGCGGCCCTCGCAAGGCGCCGGGATTAGAACAAGGAAGAAAGAGAGACAAGATGAAGATGAAGATGAATTGAAGAGCAAGAGGATGGAGCAAGAGTCGAGGTCGTCGGTGAGTGGCCTCCTTTATTTGCACCAGGTAATTGGGGGTAACGTGCAGGCGAAAACAGATTTATCGTGGTTTTACATACCGTGACGAGTCCCTGATTTTCTCTGCCATTACATGTCATATTTGTGCTCAAAATCGATTAATTTTGATCAAATGTATAATAAATTGAATATTTGATCAATATTCTAGGACTTAAAAGCATACTTTGTGTATTATTGTATGGTATTTAAAATGTCATTAGTATTTAAAAAAATCATTTTAAATGTGATCCGATGTGTGTGATTTTTAATTTAATCCATTTTCTGAATTAAGTTTATTAAATTATTTTTTCAGTCCTGATTGCGATGTTCACCACAATATTTTGAAGTCTCTTGATATTGTTCCCTCAACATTAATTTATAAATTAAAAGTTATTCTCAGTTTCAGAAGCGTATGAATATGAATTAATAGTAATTTGAATATATTATTATATTTCAGTTTTAAGTGCAAACCCTCTGGTAAACTTAATCCAGTCTTGAATTCGTACAATAATAAATCTACCAACACATATTTAATAATTTAACCAGAAACCTTAAATCGCGCATTACTCTCGTTTACCTCTCACGTGAAACACATTATTCACATTACAAATTTTATCAAAATTAATTTAATACATATGATACAAATAAATGTATATAGAAATATATATATATATATATATATATATAGACATAGATTTAAATTATTAAACTCGTCTTAATATCAGTCGGCAGCTTTAACTACGGTACCACGTTTCGCGCTTACATTAATAGAAGTTTGATACTCGCGCTCGCACGCAATTTATCTACAATTTATCCGCTGGTGTACGTTTTGTTCTATTTATCTATATATGTGCGAGAGATACACGGGCTCCGCTTTAGTAGCTAAACGCTAACACTTTGCAAACAAGCCTACAAACATTCAAAATAATTATTGCAAAATAAACATGAGCCACTCCGCCGTGAATAATTAGGAAGTTCGCGTTCGTTGGCGAAATTCATTTACAAAGATATTTCGTCGGCTTTGCCGTCGGAGATATCATAAGAGGCGCACAAAACCCTACAGGGGTGGGTCCCGTGATTCTCCTCGTCCTGGCAGAAAGATTAAGAAGGATGCACTTAGCAGAATGAAAGGAATAAATGGGAGGCCCAATTTTCTTGACAGCCAAAATCCGAGAGCCTAATGCGGCCGAGATTATCGTCGGAAAGCCGATCATACTTACAAGCGGGCGGTTGGTTGCCTAGCATTTTCTACCTACCACCCCACTTTTTATACGAATTTCAATATCACGCAGTTGTCATATTTTTAAAATTTTGACATTTCACGCCACTTTGCCGTCTTTTTTAAGACTCACATAAGCCAGAGACGTCTCAGAGATGTTAAAGGCTAAAAATAAATTTTATGAATTGAAAAAGTAGGTTGCTATATAAATAGTGATTGCGACTAGCCAATATAAAATTTTACCTTCTGGTCTAGAGAATATAGTTAATTTTAAATTATTATAATTATTTTTAATATACTTTCATTATTGTAAATTAAAAAACAATGATTTTAAAATTTCAAATTAATTTTCTTGTATTACTTTTAAACCATCCTTTATTATTTTTAGAAACATTAATGCATATGAATATCCATGAACCCAGTTTCCTTATTTTAAAATCTGACGCCTACTCTCTTTTTTAGCATCCGACCATCCAGGATTATTTTCACACCCTGATTTTTCAAAAAAGGATTTTTTTAACGAGTTCAACAAGTGGCGATGAATGGCGTTTTACTCTTTGTTTTATAATCAATACACATCACTGTTTTATCACGTAGTTATAATAAACAAAACAAGATGACAATAAGGTTAAGCAAGAGTAAGCTTTGCATTTGCGGGACTAGGAATTAACAGCCATTTTAAGCACAGCGACTTTACACAAGATATATAGTACATCATTACCAATAGCGTAAAACAACAAATTTTATTTTGACTAGTCTCCTACTCTCCTAATATCACAAGTAAAAAAATAATATAACTACTGCTGGCAAAAGCTTTCAAAAATCAGATAATATGATGTTACATTTTCAGGTACAATTGAGTATGAAATCTCACTAGAGTAAAGTAACGAACTTTTTTTTAATGTTTTTTTTTATAATACCAACGGTTATTAATATGAATTTTTGTATTGATTTATTATTATTTTAATTTAATTTAAACCAACGTGACCTAACAGATTACTTTAATAAAAAAATAATACATTGTATTAGTACATTGCACAAAAAAATATAGGAAATAAGAAAACATAAAAAATAGAAAAAAAAATTTAAAAATAAATGATTATTAATCAAATGTGATTCCAAGATTTTAAGTGAAAGTTTTTTTAGCCAAAAAGTTCCTACCAGAATTGTAGGAATAATTTGATGATCACTAAAGGACTATCTCAATAAATATTTTAAATAGAAAATAATTTTAATTTGTAACTGCTATATGTATGTCATTAATGTATTGGATCCTTGAGGAAGCCCCGAAGGGGTGAAATATTATTTTAAGAATCAGCCGCCATAGGTTACGAACTGTCTACGATCACTACGAATAACTCTAGAATATTATTGTTATTTTCTGCTTAGAAATTATAGCATGAATAAATGAGAATGCTGCTAGAAAAGTGACATTATAGCTAATTTAACTTCATGACAATTGATATATATTTCACTAGAGCAGATTTATGTCTTAATAGAGCGGAATCATTAAAATTAAAATTTAAGAAGCACTAGTTTTTTTCCCTGTTTCTGTTATTTTATGTTATATTTTAATAAATTCAGACTATTCTTGCTTCTCAGATCGCAAACATATAAGTACGTATCAAACACATCACAGAGAAACGTTAATTAACAAAATTTACTTTTCAGCCTTGTCTATTGTTAAGACTCTTGTAAAGCCTGTTAAATTCTCGTAATATATTTCGATTCTGGTTTTTCCCTTCCGCTTACTAATTGCTGGAATTAAATTACCGTTCGTTATTCTTAATTTAGAACGGCTTTGTTACGTTTTTTTCCATTGGTTACAAATCGCATATATACGCACTGAAAAACATACAGGGAGAATATATATTATATAAAAATATATATATATATATATATAAAAAATATACTTCAACCGCTTTTTTGGGTCATCGATGCGTTAGCACCCGTTTTTGACTACCGACGTGAAATAAAGTATATCTTTCGGCCAGATAAGTGAAGGCAAGACCATAAATCTAGAACGTAGACATTCTTGTTATATCAGCCTACGGTATCGATAGCTATTTATTTCGATATTGGTGACGTACCAAGTGTAAACGCCGGAGAAACAAATAAGATGTACACCTGTGATAGAGAGGGTCGGCTAATCTACCTCGCGTCGTGGCATCCGAACGAGAAAGGTAAATATACATGTATATTGTATTATATACATGCGTATGTATGTCTACGCATGCGGTGCATAATATTTTGAAGCTTTCGTTTGGTTAAATTCAATAAGGATCGAATTATTCACTTCCGTATCGTCGCGCCGGTGCGGCGTGCTTTAATTTTTAATATCCGCAGTTGTACGTTTTTCAGGATGCTGCAAATGCTTAGAATCTTCAAGCTTTGAACTGGAATATTTTTTCATTTCCTACCATTTTTTTAATATCCTTTAACTTACATTACTTACGTATTTAAGTTGTGTAAGTCGATGATATTTTAAGGCTTAATTAATATAAGATTATTTATTTTTTAGATTATAATTATGGATGTCACTACAAAAAATGCTCGTTATTTTTGCACGTGTTTTTTATCATTTCAATAATGTGTGCGACATATTTCTGTTAATATTGTGATTATATATAAGTTATTATTAGTAATCAAATTGATATGTTAATAGATTCAAAATCGTCGCAATGCAATATGCTTGAATAAGTTCCGTAAGAAAAATCGTAAAGAAAAAATATTTTTTTATGTTTCGATGCACATGCAAAAAGCGACATTTTAGTGGACTGCCTAAAATAAATAAGGAAAATGAACCAACGATGATTTATTGTTAAAACAAGATGTTTTTTGTTAAGTTATTCTAAAGTTTAATTCTAAAGCTATTGTTTGTATTATAGCTATCGTGATGCGTTAGAGAAACCACTTTAGTCATGATAGTCAGGTTTTAAAATAACTGTTTATAAAAAAAACTACAGGAAAATATTTTTTAAACACACATTTTCTAATGCAAAATATTTATGTATGGTTATTGATTATATAGCAATAAAAAATAGATTTTGCGGGGACCAAAAATTGTTCATAAGTAGCTCTAAGGTAGCCAACTAAAATCGCCCCTCATAAAACTATTTATTTCATTACAATAATAATACTAATTTTGTTATGTAGTCTTAAATACGGCTAAATATAGGTGTAATGAGCACGCACAATACAACATATGACGGTGATAACTAAATCATAATTTAATAAAAACAATAAAAACCTGAATCAACCCATATACAATAAAAAATAGCTACCATATTTGAGAGAGTGGTAAAGCTATGTATTCTATTGACTACTAAATGGCTTTAAAGTTATTCGGACAATTAAATTATTAGTAAAATATATTATTGTACCAAATTGTTTAGGGTTTGAAAGAGCAATAGCTGGATGCGCTTAATCATAGCATTTATTTTAATATTAATAGCATTTAATTAATACGTACAGTTAAAACATTTAATACTAGCTAAAATAAGAACAACAGCTAATGAGTATTTTAGTAATATAAATTAAAAATATTCGGATAAAATATATTTATATATAAATTTAAAACTACCTGAATTGAAATAAAATATTATAATTTTGATGTTTTCTTTTACATCTAGATATTTTCAACAATCCTCACTCCTGACCAATGGAGCAAGACCGCAACATCTTTAAGGCGATAGAGTACGCTCGGGATAAGGATTCCGGTTTGTTATTGTGTGCGTGAACTGTGTGGCTCAAAACAATTTCGCTCAGAATATTTAATTTTTTTATTTTAAAATAAAATATATGTTTATTTAACATACATACATCTGAGCTAAGTTGGAAATTTCAACGGACAATTAAAAATATATTATATAATCGAAGAAACCAGACATTGATGTCATTAATTAAATATTTGCAAAATTCAAAATATTTCACTAGCTATTCTACAAAAGCAAAAATATATAAAATGGGGAAAGAAATTATTCGCAGATTGTTAAATGGCTCGACAACTCTATTAAATCATGAGTCCATTGAATAAATTAAAAAATTATCATGGACGCAACGATAAGAATAATAACTTTTTAAAGCCTTACAGAGAAAAACCAACAACGTACGGATTAATGGAAAAATATTTAAGATATTTTAATTCACGGGTAAGAGAACGAATAACATACAGTGTATATTTGAAGCCTTGATATCAATTAACCCATATATGCCCAAGAAATTTTGTTCTCTTAAAATTTCATTTATAAATAAAAAACAATGGCACGAGTTTAATGACCTACCCATGGGACAGTGGGTATATCTGGGTTAAACCAATATCAACCCAAAATTATTTAAAATAAATCACTAAGAAAGATCGAACTTCTGTGCCACACTGCACTTTAATGACGAATACCAGCGTTGACGAATCAGCGACTGTCCTTAAAAGAGAAAGCGAGACAACGAAGTACACACTAGAACGCTTCTCCCTCTCATATACATGTACACGCACACAATAACAAACCGGCATCCTTATCCCGAGCGTACTCTAACAGAATCAATTTCTTAATAATTTTGAATCGTAAAAAAAGTTTATTTTTATAATAAATGTCCTAAGTTATATAAACACTTTATGCTTTACGAAAATATAATTTCATACTACTGGTTCAACAGTTATTATATCTACACTATTAGTCGGTTGATAGCGTTGTCTGTAAAATGCGATAATTATTACATTTATAAAAATATATATTGGAGTAATAAATTATATAGTAACTTTGTAAAAAAAATAACACAGACTGTATTAATATATCACTATTCTCTATAAAGTCTGATTTAGTAAAATACCAATTAATTATCCGGAAAATCTATTTACCATTAAATTATTTAACAAATCAATTTGTTTAATCTCTTAATTATTACCAATCAATACAATTCGTTTATTTTTAAAGTTTCAGTGTAAAATGTGAAATGTTAATTACTACGCCATTAAGTTATTCACAATTATAATTAAATATAACAAAGAATCTATGTTTAACGTGAAGCATAATTTATTTCTGAGTTTCACATTAAAAGCTTGATCTATTAGCAATAAAACTAAACGATTAACTTTGATGTTGTTAACTGCTCTCTTCGATTTACGACACATCCAAATAGCAGACAGATATTCCAGTCCTGCCATTGTTCGAGTAGAATACGCTATGATATTCATTAGGATTCTAATTATACCATTATATATTAACTGCATTCCAATAAAAAGGTTGACGATTTCTGCCTGCTTAAATCACGGTCAAATGCGTGCCTTGCCTCTTCTCACGAGGAAACCAAATTAATTTTGCATACTTGAGAAATTATCCGGTTCGATTCGCGCGCTCTCGGTTAGAATTCGCAGAAATCAATTAGCCCTCGGTTTAAAGTTAAGCGTTCAGATTTTTCATGAGTTGTTCCAACGAATTGTCGAATTGAATAGTGTAGATAATTTCGGGATGTCGATAATTAGCTTGTGCCCAGGGCCGGATCGGTTAATCACTCCGATCCGCTCACATAAATACGTCCCGGTTTATCTGCTCCGATATATCTCGTCGAACAATGTTAGTTTGTTAACATACCACAAACGATATTTAACCGGCCGTAATGTCTGTAAATAGTTAATTATCGACTTTCGCTTGTGCGACAAGGGGCGGCATAATCGGCGATTGAGAAGAATGGGACGATTGTTCGAGTCGATTGTCGTATAATTAATTGAAAAAAATCAGATTTATTATTATACTAATACTTTAATCGTTAAAAATTAAAAGAAATATAAATAATTAATAACAATAATATATATTTATAATCAATATTCTCTATTTATGTTATATATTATAATTATTAACATTCCAAACTTGATCGAATTTTCACAAAATATTATTGTTTATTTTAAATACGCTGTATTGTTATTTTGTTATCATATAATACAATATAAATATTATATATAATATATTTATGAAATATATTTTAATAAAATCTACTATATACCTAATAATACATTACCTATTTTTTTGTAAATAATTTAAGAATTGCGTGATTTTAAGAAAACGTTTATTTTTATAATTACATTATTTTAAATCGTAAAATATCTTTTTTTGTGGTTTTATCTGTATAATGTAATTCTAGTATTGTTGTTTTAAACTCTTATTACTAGAATTAAGAAGCCCCTAATATTATATAAGTGTTGTGTGTGTTTTTTTTGCTCCTATAAACAATTAAATGGGTAAATATATCTAAACTTATACCTTTATTTTTATGTGATTTTGTGATTTTATGTTACTGTAGAAAAAATAATATTATTTTTGAAAGCCGTTTTCTTTGTGTAAATTAGCTTTTGAACATTGCCTTGCGTTCTAGATTTATCTTTTTTGAGATGAATTTAAAGTATGCTTATAAATAATTTAGAGAATCAAGCATATTATTATTTAAAATTCCACTCCGGGTAGAATTTAACTGAAGGGATAACACATTGGCAAGGTGTTGAGGAAGAAGAATTAATGAGTAGAAAATCTAGAAACCCGATTGTGCCAAAAGATTTACGTACACGTCAGGACAAGATAAACGGCTCCTCTCCTCGATCGCCGCTTGTTGCTTCCAAATCTCGGCATTTGGGAAACGTAGCATTTTTTAAATTGAAACGATTGATCATGAAAAAGCGAGCTACTACTGCTCGCTGCTTAATATTTCGTCGAGCTATTAAATCAATACGAAAGCTAAAAATTATTGCCAGATCATGATCTAATCTTGCGCCGCGCGATTAATCTCGCAAAAATCGTGATCTAAATTATTAACACAACTACCACGGTGAATTGAGCGCTACTTGGTTTTTAAGGGTAATGATGTGCGTTGAATTGGTAGTCTAAAAGTATAGAATGTTAATTAAAAGAGATGGTAAACGTAGGAGGTTTTTAATGAAAATGAACGCGGATCACGATCCGACGCATCCATGATTGATTAAACGAAATGGGGAAGCTGGGGAAGTCGTGACTGATTAATTGTTTTATTTGTATCAAGCCCGAAGCTGGCCAAGAACACTAATCAAGAATGAAAGCCTTGTTTTATATAACATAATAAAAATAAATCAATTAATATTACAGTAGTGTATACAGATATATTGAAAATATATAATATACGTAAAACATTTATTTGGAACGATTGGTTATTATGAAAAAATATTATTTTAAAGTGTATACTCAAAGGGGTCCAAACCGCAAACAGAAGGTTCTTAATATTTACTTATATTCTTTAAATTTGGCAACAGAAAATAAGTCAAAGAGCATATTGAGACAATAAAGCGTATGATCAATTATCTCAAGCTCACAATAACAAAGTATTGATCAACAACTGCAGTATGAACCATTGTATTATCGTGCAACAACAACACGTTTTTTGCAGCTTTTTGCAAGCATATATATTTATTTTAAAAGGATTTACAAATAAAAAAGTACATAAGTAACACTAATATTATCATCTGAATAAGATAATATTAGGACCGAATCTGCTCCTTCGAGTGTCTGCCGGTGTCTTTATTACAGACCGGCCTAAAATAATGTAAATGACTAAAAATTGCTCAGTAATTTTTTTTCGATGATGCTTTTATTGAAAATTCAACAGTTTTCGATAAAAATGTCGGTTAAAATTACTTCGCTATAGCTCACTACATATGTACCAACTCCCTAATAGTGAATGACTATTTTTTATATTTTTTTTCGACAGTTGATATGCTAGATCGCCTTGTAACCCTCTTAAATCATTAATAACTATTTATTACATAAAGCATGTTTGTTAAAAGCCTTCTTAGACATTTGCACTACTCCACTGAATTTTATATAAATATATTTTTTAACTTCTGAAAATTTTGATTTTCTTTTGTAAATTAAAAAAATATTAACCAGTGACTCGTATTTAAGAAAAACATGCTTTATTTAATATTTTCATTAAGTTTTTAAGCAAAACAACATTTTTTCCATACAAAACACTATTTCTTAAAAATAAATATTTAATTTAAAAATATATATATAATATTTATTTTTTGCTAAAAAATGTTTGCCTTCACTTTATAGAGCACGTACGACCTGCTCTAGTGACATATCGCGTTTGTTTAACGATTATTTTTCAGTTGCCTCTGATAAATCATACGGTGTCCCAACATGGTCTCACATTCCCAGGATGCCGGCGTCCTCTGAGGACCCAGCATCACAACCGAGCTTCTTCCACAGGCCATTGTGGCCTATACACATACCCAGGCCGCATATTTTTTTCCCGGCTCCGGTATTTGTTTTATTCCGTACAAGACATGCCCCTTTGACTCCTTGTTGTGCCGCTCGCCAGTTTCGCCGCTCTTCATCGGTGTTTTGTTACGAAATATCTGTCTTTTTTGTGTCGGCTTCGGTAATTGGGCCATATTTTATAACATCGGTGCGTGGGGAATGCTCAAAAAATACCACGCGGACCTTCGCTTTTAAAATATATTTTTTTTAACAACTTGAACGAAGAAAAAAGGCTTGTTGGTTAATTATCGCGACGATCAGATGGCTATCAACATCGATACAAACAGGGAATTTTTTATTGGGTCTTTGGCGAAGATCGTGCGTGTTTAATTATTTATTATATTTTGCAAATTGTGGGTATTTATAAAATAGTGTTTAGATGTGTTAGTGATAACTACGTGATATCAATGGCAC
This sequence comes from Plectrocnemia conspersa, assembly GCF_051122295.1. Taxonomy (NCBI): domain Eukaryota; kingdom Metazoa; phylum Arthropoda; class Insecta; order Trichoptera; family Polycentropodidae; genus Plectrocnemia; species Plectrocnemia conspersa. The sequence continues at coordinate 25,612,323 of NW_028277176.1, read as the reverse complement.
TATTGGGTAGACCACAAGACGTCCACCAACTGCAAGTACTTTAATGAGAAGAAATCAATTTTATTCGACACGTTGTTAAAAAATCAGATAGCTGTGCTTATTGGAGAGTCTATTGTATTATTTTTTTTGTGCAGGTTCTATTAGCGTAATGCTGTTATGTCATGCACATGTCTTAAATAAATAAAAAAATATTATTTTAGTTTAATGTCTCACTTCTTACTTTTAACTGTTGATTCTAACGCATTGTACTAAAATCTGTCATTTACAAAAAAAATGCAAATAATGAATATAAGAATGACATTGAAGGGACAACGTTCTGCAACCATAAAGGAAATACAAGCAAAGTAGCAAAATGAGTGAAAGACTATACCAAATAATACATTATACAAATTTTATACAAATTAAAAAAATATGCTGGCGTATGTAAATTATATCTAAAGATTAGTCAGAAACAACAAATTGTTGAAAATTTGATTATTTAAAAACCAGGCTGTTCCTAGAAATTATTTAAAATTAATTTAAATGTTTGCTTCCGCATACTATGTATACAATAATTTCATTAATGTATTGTTTATTTATCTGTTGGACCACCCATCAGAATATATACGTCTTGGTAATAAAAATAAAGATCAAACGGAAGCGAGACTTGTGTATAATATAATATAAACTTACGCGTGGACCAAATTAAACGAATTTCCTGACGTGAATAGCAGACAACGGCAAATGTCTGACAGGTATTCTTTACACTTAAGACAGGCAAAACTATACAAAAAGTCTTATTAAATTATTATATGTTATGCTAATTACCCATAAGAAGCCAAAAATAAGAACATACAAACGATTTAAGACGAATATTAATAAGCCACGCGACGGGAGATCGGCTTTGGTGCTTTTTTCAATGAGTTAAATTTGTTAATTGATAGACGTTAATGTGTTTAAAATATTGTTCATACTTTAATATGTACAAATTTGGTGTTTTTTATATTATACAAATATTAATATTAGTCCAATGTATTTATAATAAATGTATGCGTGACTTAGTGAAGTAGTTTCGTAACTTTATTATTAGATATGCCCAGCTGTGATATAAATACTCAAGATATATCGTAAGATAAATACTGATTACTAGTATTTCAGGACAATTTTTTAATAAAAAAACGGTATTTATTTTAGTGTCAAACTACCTCCTTTTTCCAATGATTTGTCAGTTTTTATTTTCTTCAGAAAAAAATCGTAAAATATTCAAATTAATAGATACTAACCGGATCAGCTTCAAGTAGCTGATATTAAACAGCTATAAATAGTATTAAGGAGATGGATAATGACAGCCATAGGTGAGTTAGCTAGTGCAGACTTCCTGACTCTAATGGGCATAAGAAGAAGACCTAATCGTGAATTTCATAGACGTTCTAAAACACAAAACTTGAGAAAAGTTAAATTTAATTGCCGATAGCGCCCTGTAATAGTTTAAGGAGATGCTTAGCGACATACAACTTTCTACAATAAGTCACCGAATCATATCCTAACGCTCCTAAAATAAATGTGCTGAAATACAAAAAAAGATAGTCACGAAATATTTTCTTATAAAGATATACTTTATTCTCTTTATAAAGAACATTTTAAAAATAATTTTGATTAAGAGGCAGTTTTTGGTTTTTCAGGATTTTTAAATTAAAGATCGCGATTCAAGAATACTTCGTACTAAAGTATCCTAAAGGACGAATAGAACTGACGGAAAATATAGATAAATATATCAAAAAATTTATCAGGAACTGACAATACCGCGACCAGTGCATAGTTATTTTTTGCATAATTTGTCTACTTTTTGTGTCTGAATAGAGAGAACTTTTGCGCATTTCCAAAGATCAGAAAATTATGTCGTCTTAAAAATAAGATCATAAATATGTTTTAGAATACTTTGAAACCCTACAAAGTGTAATTTTAACATATATTAAGTATATCTTATTCTATATCTCCTTTTTAATACTGCAATAACGGTCTTAATAAAACATTTTTTTAATACTGGTGATCGTTTGTGTGATTTAAATTATATAAATTAACAGATCTCATTTTTATAAAGAAACAGTGATCGAACACACAATACATTTTGTTCTAGAGAGCGGTAAGGGTTGCATCTACGTTGTTGAACTCATAGACTAAATTTATATATAAAACATTCCCTTGTTTTTTTTATATATTCCTCTTCTCTGTTAATACATATATTGCACATGCTAAGCTGCGGAACGATACTTACCCATGACATCACCATCACTTTTTCTTCATACTGTACGTTTTAAAATTTAATTTATTTGAACTGCGCAAAAGGCTTAAGCGCCGACGTCTTTCTTAATGTCGCTTATAAATCAAATCTTTACGCAATAAATTAGAATCCATTTACACGGCCCACAGATAATCTCGTGACCCGGGCACTATGCCGCTTAATAAGTTAGCCTGTTATATCCGCAGATAATGAAATCCGCGCAACCTCAGGTGAATCAACCACACTAACTTGATGGAGTATGACAGCCGAGAAGATCTGTATCAAAGGACGGATTGATTTACATATCTAGTCGAGACATCTCTCACAGAAGTGCCATCCGATCAGGAGATTTTCATTATTTGTCATTCGGAATATTGACATAATTTATAATGTCGGCCGATTCGATAGATCATTGCCTGAGATAACACGGCAAAAAATGTAAGTAAGTATGTATATGTAGGTATAATATATATTTATGTAGAGCGCATTGAAAAAGGTTCGATCGAAACTGGTTTTTAATTATGAATATATTTCATATAATGTGTAACTCGGATGTGGATTTTTTTAAGGGTTAAATATTATTTTCAATTATAAATATGTGAACTAAATTATTAATTATAGGGCATTGATGCTAAATGACTTCTTTCATAAATTAAAAAAATATTAAAAATAATAAAAAAAATTTGCTTATAATTTATATTTTAAGTTAAAATAAATAAATGGTTGTATTATATGATGTTAATGTATCGCATTATCGGCAATATCACTCCATGCTTGTTTACAAGGCGCTTACGGTGAGATACATTCCCTTTCGTTTGCTCGCGTGCTAAGTGACGAGAGTGAGTAAGAAAAAGTTGGCGTGCGAAAGGCATGTATCGCACACCCTTATCTCTCACTCACTCTCGTCATTTAAGACGCGAGCGAGCGAAAGGGAATGTATCTCACCGTACGCGCCTGCTGTTTATCAAAATTATTTTTTTTATACTTTAGTTTAAATACATAGTATTAATTTCCTTAAAATATACTTTTGTTATACTAGTCTCACTTGGTTTATTAAGAAATTAATTAATAATTTCTTTGAAATGCCACCATACTGCCGATATTATTTTTTTATGTGTAAACTTGCTTTCCAAGCTTATTTGCTTGATATCTTTTGGTTATTTAGGTTATTTTTTTTTGCAGGTAATGATTTTATACAGTTTGGAATAAAAATAAAAAACAGACTACAACACGTGACTGTTTTAGCCTTTTGGCCAGTTCATGTGGTACCCATTTGTCAAAAAAGACAAAAAAATAGTCTTACTGCGAATAGGAAAAAAATCACTACTCTTAAAATAAATATAAATTATGGTTTTTTACTAATTTTTATTTTTATTTAATTTTTATACTTAATATTTATTAATAAAAGAAAACCAAATTTGTTTGATCACTACACATTAAAAAATAAAAAGTTTTATATGGTATTCGACCTCAGATATTTTGGCTTTTAGTCAGCGACTATACCTTAAATATATTAGAAAATATACATATATCAATAATAATATTAGAAAAGTTATTGTAATTGTAGTTATGTTACTAGTATATATTTGATATAGGTACTATCACTGTGAAAGTGTTACTATATACATTTTATTGTTAGTTTTTACCATGATTATAGTTTATGCTATAAATATTTTTAATAGCTTAATTTCTTACCTCTAAACATATATTTTAAAGTTTTTATTTTTAATTTTATGTTATTTTTTTTATTTTTCTATTTAATTACTAATAACAAATAATACTTAATGTAATAAAAATATAAGTAATAATAAAATCAATACACATGTTCACATATAAAAACAACATATTTTTGCCATATATATACAAAATCTGTACCGTAAAAATTTCTAAAAACAAATTAAACCCTAAACTTAATAATTTTATATATTAATATATTTATTTTATATTTGTGACAAATATATTTTAATAATTATTAACTACACGAAAAAACCTATTCTATATTTTAGATGTATATTACAAAAATAAAATGTAAATGATTTTTTATCCTAGATCAAAACATCTTTGCAAATTGAAAAAATTTTTAGAACTAATTTTTTACGTGGCTCATTTATGCTGTTTTGATATTCATTTTAGCAATTATTTAATTTACTAAAGCAGCTGTTTCAATTTAAATACTTCACTATCAATGTTTCATCCCCATAATTCCAAAAACAGTACGCATCATTTTTATTATTAAGCTTCTTAATTAAAAATACAATATGTACATTCAATGAGAAACTTCTGGTATTATTAAATTAATTATGTGCATACGTATACATCGTGTATATCGATCACGTCGAGATGTGGCTTTGATGATATGCATCGATAAAATCAACAAATTGTTAGTCTCGCGTACAAGTCTACCATTGGTATTCGAGGGTATGCCATACCATGTGCAGCAGCAGATACATCATACAACGATGCCTTTATATGGCTTATGATGCATTCTTCCATATATGCAATTCACGTCTGTTAATAAAGCACAGAGAGCAAAGCTCGCACCCAAAGGTCTTGACCGTTTGCGTTAATTTTCAAAAAGAGGATGCATGCTAACCGTTTGTTTGCTACAGCCACAATGGAGACGGATGCATGTGCACACAAATCCAGCACAACGCCAACAACATTGTTACGATTGTTTACTGCCACATAAATTCACGTACAAAACCAACAGCGTTTACATATTGGGCGGAGGATATTACCCTGAGGCGGTGCCGAACCGTCGATCCGCGAGCAGATCGGGGCCGATAAGATTGAGTATCAATAAATTCATAATTACAACCGACGTCACAGGGAAAGGTGTCGTTAGCAACAAGCTAACTTACTATTGCATACGCTACCGGCAAACTATGAATTCTAAAATTATTTAAAATATCAAAAGTTATGCAGAAATAAGACGGTTTACAGTTTACATTATTTTTTGTATAACTATAAATTTTACATTTTTATAAAACAAACAAAGAATTATGCTAGCGTGTGACGTCTCAAAATTTACCAATTTACTCTCCAAAAAAATGCAAACATTTTTTCACCTTATATAAGTTCCACAGAATTGTTCTAATACCCCAAAAAAAAAATCTCCTGGGCGCCACGAGTTAATAGTGCTGTGGGGGTTCTAATGGTCGTGTCAACTCATAATCCCTCCAGCTTCGAGCGGCTAAAAAAAAAGTGATTCTGAAACGCATTGCTAACTTTCTTGAGTGTAATTAAATAAATTTGTGAACAGATAGATCAGTGTTTATGATTTAAAGCGGAAATCAATGACTTAAGATGAAAAATTTAATGAAAGATTGCTGGTAATTATAAAATCATATATTAATTAAAACTTTAAAATGTGTTGTAACTCATTAATTCAAAAAAACTTTAACAAGAAGTGTTTTTATTGTAAGCCATAAAATATTTTTTTTGTGTCTTGAGGCCTAAGGGTCAAAATAGACGCCGGAGAAGCTGGTAACAGTTTATACCAGTGGTTCTTAACCGGTGCACCGCGGTGCACCAGTGCACCGCGAGCTTATTGCAAGTGCACCGCGAGAAAATTGGTAAAAACAAAAATTCCGCAAAATAGTAAAATTTTAATGTTTCAATCAATTTATATTTTATTATAGTCGTGATACCCCACAATGGATAAATTCATTACCAAACGAAATTGTGAATCAGAACAAAATATTAATGACACTGGGAGTACAAGTGGAAGAAGTAGTGAAGATGTTACTATAGTCTATTTATTTTCAAGAGTCAGTGCGCAAGAACATTGTTTAACGCGTAATCATAACATGCTTTTAAATTTCTGCCCTGTGATTGGTCGTTCGCCGTAAGATCAATCGTTTCATTGAGAACGACCAATCACAAGGCAGAAATTTAAGAGCACATTTTAATTACGCGTTAAACAATGTTCTTGCGCACTGACTCTTGAAAATAAATAGACTATAGACATCATACGTCTCATACAAAAGAAAATATATCCAGTAAAATAAAATAAAAAAATGGACAGTATTCTGAAGAATATTTACGTTTCAGTTTTACTAGCATCAATGAGGAAGGATATCACATTCCACTATGTGTTGTATGTGGAGAAAAACTGTCTGTATACTGACTGTAAACTGATGTATACTGACAAGTTAAATCGCCACTTCACTACGAAGCACACCGATCTTGCATCAAAAAGTAAAGATTACTTCAAAAGATTGTTAAGCATGCAAAATAAACAAGCGAAATAATTTGAAAAAACTGTTAAAATTTCCGATAAGGCACAACCGGCGTCATACAAGATTGCTAAATTGATTGCTGTACAATTAAAACCACATACTATAGCAGAGTCTCTAATTTTACCTGCATATTGTGAAATAGAAAAAATTATGTTTGGTGATAAAGCAAAAAGGAAATTATGAAAATTCCTCTTTCAAACGATACAATAAAAAAAATAATTAAATATGTCAGATGATACTGAGAAAACAGTTAAGGATAAACTTTCCAAGCGATATTTTGTTTTACAAGTCGACGAATCTACTGACATTAGCGGTAAGGTACAAATACTAGGATTCGTTCGTTTCATAAATGAAAACAAAATAGTGAATCAATATCTATGCTGCAAAGAACTTACCGAGCATACGACAGGGCAAGATGTTTTTGATCTTATTTATTCATATTTAGAACAATTTAAAATATCATGAGAGTTATGTGTTGGAATTTTTATGGATGGTGCACCTTCAATGGTAGGCTCATTTAAAGGATTTGTAACCCTTGCAAAGACAAGAAAACCTAATATTGTATTTACGCACTGTTTTTTACATAGAGAATCTTTAGTTTCGAAAACATTACCAGCAACACTAAAACCTGTACTAAATCAAGTTGTAAATATAGTGAATTTCATAAAATCAAGACCTTTAAAAACACGCATGTTTAAAAAATTTTGCATTTCTATGAAAGCCATGTACGAGTGTTTGCTTTTTCACACTGAAGTCAGGTGGTTATCTAAGGGTAAAGTTTTATGCCGATTCATAGAACTTAAGAATGAATTGTTAATCTTTTTTCGAAATGAAGGTATGGATGATTTTGTAAAATGTCTTCAGAATAATGATTGGTATGCTAAAGTGGCATATTTAGCAGATATTTTTAATTACTTAAATAACGTTAACACAAGCATTCATGGAAAAAACGAAAAATTTATGACATCCATTGACAAATTGACAGGATTTCGGAAAAAATAACTCTTTCGAAAAATCGAATAATAGAAAAAAAAGTAGATATGTTTCCTTCACTTAACGAAAACATTCCCAAGAGAGTTATTTCCGCAATAATAGACCATTTAACTTTATTGGAAGAAAAAATTGCACATTATTTTCCATTCTTAAATATAGAAAATAATGACCGGATACGAAATCATCAAATTAGTCTCATTGTCGTCTGATCGTACTCTAAAAATTAAATTTTCCGAAATAACTATGAAGAGTTTTTGGATTACTGTCCAAGAGGAATATTCACTTCTTTACATGAGGGCACTGAAAATTTTGTTACAGTTTTCAACATCATATTTGTGTGAGCTTGGTTTCTCAACAACAACTAATATGAAAACTAAAAAACGAGAAAGACAGAAAAAATGTAAACGAAGAATTCTGGGTAACTACATAAAATATTCGACGTAATATTTCTGATATCTGCAAAAGCCAACAAGCTCAGGTATCACATCAATTAATTTTTGATTGATCATATAAATTCCATTATGTTAAGCAGGAACGTCATTTTAGGTAAACAAAGGGGGGAAAATGCACCACTTAGATTTGCCACCCAAAGAGCACCTTTAAATATTAATACAAATATTTTTAATAAAACACGTAATTAAAAATTGGTTCTGGGGCAAAATTAACTACCTAAATTTATTTTCAGTACTAAACTTTTTTATATAATTTAATTAAAAAAAATATGTAAAAAATTTGTATGTAATTTTGTATGTAACAATTATTTTTTTTAAATATGTAATAAAAATTATGTCCACATATTTTTTTCGACCTCTTAATTCTGGTACACCGCCACTTTTTCCCATGATCAAAAGTGCACTGTGACTTTGAAAAGGTTAAGAAGCACTGGTTTATACAATAAAATACAATTCAACACAGAGTTATAATAGAATTCTGGAATTACCAAAATTAAAGTTTGTTTTTAGCTCTCATTAAAAAAACATCTCATCCTATTTAAATTTAAATAATTATCTTAATTTTCATATATTTTTTGGAAAGTTGAAAAACTTGCTTAAATAATTAAACAAGTACTAAAAAACTAGCTTTAATAAATAAAGTAGTACAGAAAAACTTGCTTAAAAAATTCTACGCAGGAGTTTAAACTTAAATTTTGTTATATTAAACTCAAAATTACATTACATTAAAGAGGATCTTGAAATCTCTAAATATTTAATACAAAAAGGTGTATTATCTGTATTATATGGTGGATGAACTGAAACTTGCAAGTCAAGATGCAATAATTTTCACAAACCCTTTCTATTTGTCGAGTCTTTTTCTGTCCATTTCACTTTTCCTTTAAGCTTATTGTGAGCAGTACTAAGTGGATCAGATAATTTGGTTTTTTGATAGTAGTTATCGTGTACTTTATACACGATAAGCCTTTACCTCACTAGATAGATAACAAGCCTTTCTTTGAGAGCAATTTGGCTTTATCGATGATCGTGGTGGTTACAAATGTTGTACTAAATCCATTGATGCATCATTTAAGAATTATGCTAAAGCTATTTTACCATCTCAAGATTTTGTGGTTTTTAAAAAATCATATTAGTAGTTATATTTAATGCTGACCAATCTTAAGTGTTGGAATTATAGTCTTTATTTCACCTTTGTCTCTATTAAAAACTTTCTTTCAACCTTAAAAGTCTCAGAAGCATTACCTTACTTACTTAATGGCACGATACTATACAACATATTTATATTTGGTTGCCATTTTTTTAATAGTTTTACTTCATAAAATAAGTATGTATAGCATCGTTCTTATGTGTAAAACGTATAAAGTGGGAAATATTAAAAACAGTTTTAGAGTGTAAAATTTAAAAGTGCACATTATTAAAAATAATCTAAGTTAATACTCTTCTAAAAATAAAAGTCAAATGAGGATTAGGAAAAAAATAAAAATTATGGAAAAGTACTTATTTAAACTGCGGTAGGAAGTTTTACCATAGATTCTTTGTTTTTGGGTGAATTGCTATTCTAAAAATTCTTTTCTACTTTTACGTAGCCGTTGGATATTATTAATTTGCTATTCATACATTATTAAACGCACTATTATTATTTTAACATGTGTATTTATAGATTTGCTTATTATTTTTTATATTGCTATTTTATTTAAATATAAAAATAAATCAGTTTTATTAGATTATTTTAATACAACGTATATATTTATTTTATCTAGATTTCTCACGTTTACGCTAACATTTACATTATTTTTTTAAAACCAACCTATCGTATTGTGTTTCTATAATAAAAAGTCCAAGTTATGGCGCGTGGGTCATTCATGTAAATTTCGATCAATATATTAGTGAAGTAAATAGTTTATATGCGCTATTGAATGTCCAACATTTTATTTCTAAGCACCGGCCTTATGATTATTATCGACACAAACTACTACTAACTTTCGGCTTAAGTCCCTACCGATGCGACGTTTAGCTTCGTTTGCATAAAAATGTTAATACACAAAATTAGCCCGATCGGTTGATATTATCATAAAATATAAAACCCGATCAAACTGTTGGCTGCCATTGACGTTAAATCATGCGCATAAAACTCAATTAGCATAATTAAAATGCCCGCGTTATATACGGCCGAACGAAAGTACGCATTTGTAATTAATTTTAATACATTTAATTCATCGAGCCGGCCGGCCGTTCGCCCATCGAAAAGGTTGTATTTCATTTTTTAGTGCGAAGGGCTGGCACGTTGCGTATATAATAAATAAATCTTGCTGATAACAAAATGGCGAATTATTTAACCTTTCGCACCGGGTTGGCAATTAAACTTGTTATACTCCACATATCCATATATTTTTTAAACTAACGATATGTACGAGTGCAATATATTTTTTATCCATATGTATTTATTTTGTTAAGTTTATAATTTATCTTCATACAAATCATACTAATAAGTATGTCAATATTTTTTTATTCTCTACAAAATTGACTGTTTGATGAATATAGAAAATGGATTGAAAAATAAATATAATATAAACGCATATCTATGTAAATGTATCACGTGAAGTTAGCTAAAATTAATAATGGTTTAGAAGTTTACTAAATTAATTTACCTTAATTGAAATAATATTGATTTCTTCATTTTTATTTTATTCTATATTAATGTTTTTTATGTGCTACTATTTTTTTTACATAAATAATATAAAGAAATAACATATAACGCTGACTGTGAGAACGACATATTTTGAGATACTAATTTCCATTGTCCATACTTTTAATTAATTTACTATTTTGTAGCTTATTTCTATATAGTATCATTTTGCGCATAATGAAACATATTAATTTCCCCTTTACTTAATATTATTTGCATAATTCTCAAGGCTTTCAAAAAACTATCTTAAAAACTGTTAATGGTTGTTATATATTGTTATATATATATATTATAATATTAGTAAATTCGATGTAAAAGTTAACAAAAGGTTAATATTTTATTTTACTCAATAACTCATGGCATGGATGTCTATTAAGCTTACAAATTTTAGGCATGCATTTGTAGCAATTTATTTTAAATTAATTATTAGATAGAAAGAGCTAAAAATGCATTTATTAATATATATATATATATATATATAAACCAGCATTAAGTATTTACATTTATGACACAATCTTACATTATTATATAAAAAAATCTCGGCTCATTTTCATTACTATGGATCGCTAAAAAGTTTTTAGAAAATAAAATAAAACGAAAGAAAGAGAGGCGCCGCTTTCGGTAGTGAAAATAATAAAAATGACGACAACACCTTCAAGTTGGCGTTCATAATTTCACTTTATTTTATTTTATATTTCGCCATTCCACTCGAGTATATTGCGGCAAAGTTAAATTTGCCCGTATCCTCAAATCCTGTTTATTTAATTCAACGACCGGAATAAGCGGTGGAAGAAACGGAAAAGTAATTTCACATACCGAAAAAGTTTTAATCACACAATCAAAAGACGCGCCCTCAGGGTGGGGTTCAAAAGAGACGCTTGATATAATACATAAACATATTACACATATACACGTTCGACATAATAAATAGTACAAACATTTTTATAGTAAATAATTAGTAAAGCAAGTAAATGGTTTAAGCCAGTACGATATGATTTACGATACTACGGCTAGATGCGTTTAAATGCACGATGCGATTTATTACTAAATAAATTGATTATATAAATATATATACACACAAATGCGTAACAATTAAAGTTAAGCAAATTTTTATTGTTGAATTATTAAATTAAGGCAATTTCATCATACATATTTTAAGCCTGATTTAATGTATGAGTGTCTATTTAAGAAATTAAATTCTTGCTTTAATTTTCAATTAAAGTTATTCTATTGTGCCAAAAAAAAAGTTGATTATGAGATATATGGGCATGCCATTGTTTATTATTTTATCAATTTGCTAACAATCACACCTATATGTCAAGCTTCTTGCAAGGTTTACCGTACGTCAACCCCAAATAATTTTATTCCGCACTTAAAAAACTTTATATTGGAAATACTTTTGTGCATAGATAAGCGGGAAAAGTTTTGCGTGGAATTTTCCAACGACGTGCGCTATTCTGTTTTCTATTTACATAGACGACTCCGGAGGCATTCATTGTACGTAACACAAAATGCGAATGAAGAGGGGACTTTGGAAGAAAGAGAGAAAGAAAAAACGCAATGTACAACTTTTTTATTCCCGTCCTCGTACATCGTGCATCGCTGTGTATGTGGAAATGCCTGGATTTCCTCCAAACGTCGTTAAACCTCGCGAGCAAGTCTCATTGTCAAATTTTATTTGTCGTGAGCTCTTTTGAATCAGCATGTTGTGGCGCAAGCGAGGATTTATATCTGGCAATTTAAGTTTGTGGCATACATATGCTTGCAGGGCCGTTTTCGAGACTTTTGGCGCCTGGGCAAGTACAATTTTGAGGTAGAAGTCTACTATATTTAAAAACAGAAGCTTCATCAAAGTCTACTGATTTTTTTTTATTCTTCTCATATTATTTGCCTTGTATTAATAATTTATTCACAAAGACTCAATAAATAACACACAACTGTTTTTTTTTAATATTATTTTTTCAAAACATTTTACTACAAATATGAAGGAATACTTTACGAATAATTCGACAAATATACAAATAACAAATACTTAAAAAACAGGTATTATAATTGGTATTTGTATATTTGAATTGGATTAGATATTGAAATTCAATATTCAATGTATTTTAAATAATTTCTTCAGGTGCCTAAAGAAATTGTTAAATCCTTACTTAAGCGAGTTTTTATTATTATCAGCGACAGCAGATGACTTTTAAATGACTTATTCTTTCTGCTTCAAATAAAATTAGTCACATTTTATTTGTTCATAATGTCATAGAGATTAACACAAAAATGTCAGATATGTATTAATTAGTAGCAGTAGATTCTCCGTTCAATAGACAATATATATCATTAAACGAACTTCACACTTGCTTTACGATCAACTCTTTCACTGCAGCGCCATTTCAAATTTTGTTATAATATGAATGGCACCAATTCCTGTAATATTTTTTTTAATATTATGGTTGAATAAATTCAAGTGATTTACAGCCTTAAATTATAATAAATAACCATATTACTTGGCTTAAAGATCTATGGCACCTTTAGGTGCCTAATGAGTACTGTCTCAATGACTTTTATTGCAGCCATCCACAGTGAAAGGGTTAAGAACTGATACGATACCAAACCAGTAAGTTGATAAAGAACGTATGAATACTCTTCGTGCATTTGTAGAATCTTAGACGTAACCGAATTGCGAATTTTAAAACGTCGGCAATTAAATGGCCAGCTAAAAGGGCAAAATTTTCTTCTGAGTGCAAATTTATCTTAATTATGCAAAGTTGAAACTTTACAATTTTCATGGCGGCCGGGGGGAAATAACCGAAAAGTTCGCGGGGGTCTAAAATTTTAATGCGAGCTCTTCGCGCTCTCCGCGAAAATTCCAACGAGTACGTATAATGTAATAAAAAAATGTATATTGCCAATTTTAAGTGCAAATATCTTAACTTATAACCAGAATAATCTACTGTGTTTGCCATTAAATTAATTCAATTTTTTGATAAATAGAGCAATCAATAATAACTACTTTTAAAGTAGCAAAGTTATCTTGGCAATAAGCAATTTAGTATTTAATTTATGAAATATTGTTTTTTATTAATGTGTGTAAAATCATATTAAATCCTTTTTTGTAAACAATTTGTTTTTGAGATATTTCCAAAAAAAAGTGTCAAAAATTCATTGTCTCACTTAAAGATCTTTTTGGGAATCCATATTTTTTAGCTCTTAAAAACACATTTAATTAGTTATTAGTTACTCTTTTGCATGAAACTTTGACTTGTCGTCATGCGACTTATTATGAAAAATATTTAAATAAAAAAAGTTAAAAACCTATGCCTGTTCAGTGTAAATAAATATAAGTAATACGTTTAATTATTTAGTATTTTATGTATTTTGCAACCTAAACAAGTAATAAGTATTAAATTTGAATAATATTTATATATCAATTTTTTTTAACACTATGACTACAACATACAATGACATTAGTATAATACAAATAAAGGCAATGATTTCCATTTAATTTTAAAATGGTCACATTTTATCGTATATTATTACCATTTAAAAATTATATTAATTATATTCACTTTCATGTCACGCTAATGCATTTTTATAAAAATAAACAACTTTAATAAACCCACATGATTCAGCAGTTTGGATACATTATCCAAAGGTTTTTTTAACGTCAACCTAAAAACATTAACGATACTGAAATATATAATCATGTAAAGATTTACTAAACAACGCACCTACTAAAGTAAATATTTTGACATGCAAACGCTAAAGCGATAAGTCATATTGCTATTTCGGCGATGAAGCAATTATTTACCTATTCTTTAAATTGATTTTAATCGTTTACACGGTATTAACCATAAGATTATTTTTATTAGTAAGGCAAAGTGAATAAAACTTTACCCTCTTTTTCCTCAGAGAGCTGTCTGGTGATGTTTTTTTTTTGCTTTCATTCCTGCTGGCGCACTCAATAAAAGTTTTGCATTGAAATGATATCGCGGTAAATCCTTTTTGAATTGAATTTGTTTTTGGGGAAAGAGGCGGATGCAAAGGATTTTCCGCAGCCGCATTTTCTGCGGCCTGAGGTGATCCGCACGAGAAAAACTTTTCTGGGAAAGTTATCCGTGAAAAATTGTAAGCTTTCACTTTTCACGTAGAGTGGAACTCCCCGCCGGCTGTGTGAGAGCGATATGTTTTGTTTGTTGTGTACTCTGCATACATTTAAATGTGTAGCTTATATTTATATGGTGTGGCAATGTAATTCTCAGATTGGCGCTTTAGCAATGAAGTCAAGTAAAATTAGACTAAAAGAAAAATAGCATATTAATAGATTGAGTGCACTTGCTCGGATGACATAAAATATTTTTTTATAAAACGTTGTGCAACAGCCGATAAATGATCCAAGAAACGATAAAAAAATTGTATCTCGTTTGCATATGTATTCAACATTTTTTATATTAATTTTTTTTAAGTACAATTCAGCAGCAGTTCATCAGTTAGCTACCGTCTCGTTTATTCGCTTTTTAAAACTAAAAAGAACTTTGTGCTAAATGTATTTTCAACGAGTTGCATTTCGGTGTTCGGTATGTGTCAGTTGTGGCGTGAACGACTAAACGCCCAGAGCATTAGCAGTGAATATGCACATGTGTTACAAACACATGTGTGTATCGAATGCAATTTAAACGGTGATAAAAATCTGCATTTATCAAGTTGGCTTCACTCCCAGAAAAAACATATTTATTTATTATTATTATAACACGTATTTATTGTTATTTTCATTATGACGCAGTAAAGAAAAACAATTTATTGAGGCGAAAAGGACTTTAAGCTTGTGGTAAGTTTGTGGAAAATTATTACCGAGTATCTCAAAAGGAAAGTTTTTGCGGACCAAGATAAGGTCGCCCCCCTTTCGTAAAATGTCTTTTCGATAATCACCGTTTTATGGCCGCAGTTAGTCCTTTCGAGTAATTATAATTTGTCAATGACTTTGCCAAAGCTCCCTTTTATCCCACCCCCTAAGTGTACTTCGGTAACATATTTAATATGTTAATATATGCAATTAATTTTTTTTTAAATATTTTGATGTATGCATTTATAATTGCTTTTTGGATTAGTAGCCGAGTGATTTTTCAGCTAATTAGACGCAACGCCGGCTTTTTATACAAAAAATTGTAGATCTCAGCAGCAAGTTTTGATATGTGGCGAGTGGTCGCTGATTTGAGAGTCTTCGTTGTAGTCGTTGATGATTCGATTGGTGATAAATTAATTAATGAACGAAGTAAGAAAGTCTTAGTTTTAGTCATCAAGAGAGTTATTTTTATAAATATTATAAAATTGTTTTTTACTATGTTAATCTTTGAGGTTCGAGGAGTATTATTTTAAAATGAAATAAATTACCCTCATTATTGAACTAAAAATACGAATTTTAATTTGTGTGACATTTTTTTAACTGTTACACTTATTGTTGATATTAGTATTTAATCGCATTCATTACAAAAATTAACGTGTTTATAGTTAAAAAAAATTATAAAGTGATCTCTTTATAGCATTTTTATTGCAATTTTCTTAAACAAATACGAAATTTTTGTGTCATTTTTTTATCACAAAAATCTCAAAATATAGGATTTATTCCCAATGCTGACATTTGTCTTTTTTTATTCATGTCCTTCTCGTAAATGAGGGGTATTCGTGTGCCATTTGCATACGTGGCGAAAGGATAAGAGGAAAAATGTCCGAGTCATCACACATCAACACAATAACGAGAAACGAACGAAATCCCATTGGGGCGCCTCTTGTGGTACGCCTACGTACATACTACGTGCGTCTCGGTCCGATTCTCTTTCTTATCTAAAATCTTCAGATATCTAAAGTTGTTAAGATGGGCGGCGTAATATGGTATTCGGAATACGCCCGCCCACTGAAAATGCGTATAGTCGGCGATGCCAGCCAGGGATGATCAACCCCAAGCAACGCTCGTTTTACGACCCTGAAGAGAGCGATATATAAGCATAAAATTGAATATGCAAATAATACATTTTGTCATATTCAAAGATTAAAAAAATATGTTTTTTATTTTAAATGCCTTTCAATGTATATTTTATTTTTCAACATAACTGAAGCGCACAAAAAAAATAAAATATATTTTTATTTACATATGATGTACGAGTAATGATAATTTCAATATGTTCATTTTTATTAACAATTAACTATAAAAAAAATATATTGAGCCCGTTATTTAAAATTAAGTCTGGTCTTATCATAAAAATATATCCATTACAAACCCAATTTTTCGACTTAATTTGTAATTTTTACATGACGTATTAATTTATATAAAACTATTTCTTATATATAGTGTATTTGCTTAATTTGTTTAAAATACCGTTACTTGTCATTAAATAGAGTTGTGGAAGCACAACTCTGTTTAAGACAATTCGGCTTAACGAATGAGAATTTTCTTACAACATCCGTTAAAATATTTTTTTTGTCTTATGCACGTGTTAATAAATATATTTTAAATGGTCTGCGCAAAAATAAAACAAGAAAAAATCAGCAATGTTCAAGTATATTATTATTTAAAGAAATTACCGAAAAACGGAGTTTATTGTGAACGACACAAATAACACAATTATGTGCTCCTTTTTAAATATAACCAAAAATTTTTTCGATAGAAAGCAATACAACGCGACAAATTTTATTGTTGCTAAAACGATATCATGATTGAGTGATCAAGAACAAAAAGAAAAGGAATGTTGATCTCGTTTTAATTTCTTCTTAATTTTCATTTATTATATAAGCAAAAAGCTGCCATGAAAAACCACGCCCACTACAATGTTTCAACTATCATTTGAACTACCATTGTGCTTCTGACTTGAAATACACAAAATTTTGAACTCACAACTAGCGAAGCTTACGCTAAATCGACATATACGACCCGTTTGAGGTTCTAAAAAGCTTTCGTACATAATAATAAGATATTTTACCTTTATTATTAATATATATAACTGGTAATAAAAAGCTACTCTCAACGGGCATAAAATGCTTTCATATGCACAAAAAATGTATAACATTGACAAGCAAGCTAAATGCAAAATGACAAGTGCAAGGTTGCCAAATCTTCAACCGTTAAAACACGCCAATGGTCACGCAACGCAAATATTTTTCACGTATATCTTCATTTATTAAACGTGAACGAGTCATAATTTTTCTCTTAATTAAACTATGCGTATATAAGTGTTTTTATACAGAACTAGCTTTCTTTGGATTTTCAACACAAACTTTCAATACATATCCTCGTCATGGAATATGAAATTAGAAACATAGCTTTACTTGGAATAAAAACCAAGTGGAGCTATGTTTATAATTTCGTCGATAGTTTAAAGAATCAGAAAAGGGCGAAGTAAAAAAATTTCGCACTCAACTGACTTGCTAATTAAAATGTCTATTTTAAACACACTAAAAGCACTATGTAAGTGAGAATCCTGGTTCATATTTTAATAAAAACATTAAATATTATAATGATATATATTAGGGCTAAAATATCTGTTTTAAATGTAACCGTTTATTCTCTACATCTCTAACATAAAACATGCCGAATTTAAATTTCACACGGCGACCGTGGCAGAACCAATTTAACGGTTCCTTCATTTCCCATTTTCATTTCTTCTCTCTGTTTTTCATCCACTTACCTCTGGTTAGGAGTCTAATCAGATTTCGTTCGGACGAGCCCGCACAAAAGGAAAGAGAAAAAGACGAAAAAGATCCGCGATAACTCGATTCTTTCTTACGCAAGAATGACCGTGGACGGCGAGAAAAATTGACGCTAATAATACTTTATATCTGTACGTTGAAGTAAAAATGCGGATCGTTGACTTAGATTAAAAAAGCTCAAAAGCGAAATTGTCGCGCCAGAGATATAAAACAGGTTAATTTGTTCCAGTGCATTTCCACGTCATACGAGAAATATACGAGCTAGAAAGACTTCGGTACATTCACCACGTCTGTCAACTTGCCAATCTTCTTATTTGTTCTTGTCCGATTCCTTCCGCTCCCAGCTTTTTCTTTCTTGTTTTTTGATTTGTCTGCGAACTCTTAAGACTTTAAGTATATTTATCAAACGTTGGATTCGACAGAAAAACATATTTATCAAGCGCAGAGTCGATGTACTTAACTTTCAATAATCGAATGAAAGCATCTCGGGGGGTCAAAGTTTGGAGGAAAATAAAAATTGCACTTGATGTTCATCTCTTTCTATCTCGATTCGTTTTAATTGAATCGTAAATTCCATGTACTGTGCATAACGCAGGATTGGTATAGGAATACAAATAGAACGGGGGACGAACCAAGGAGGTCAGCGTTAACATTCCATAAAATATTTTATTGCGCCAGAATATTCGCAAATAAGAGGGATCCTCGGGATTTAATCACAATAATCCCGTATATAGCAGAAAGTTTTTTTTACGTCATTCGCATACATAACGCAAGTTATTTACGGGTCCAACTTTATCACCGATCCAGAAATAAATGACAAAGATATCCGAGAAAGAATTGTAATAAATCTGTCGCGGAGAGAACAATAAACCTTCGGTAGCCGCGTCTAATTTATCTTGAGCGGGTTCTTTTTGAGCAAAAAAACCTTTGACGGGGGATAAATAAATTAAGAATTTTCACGCGCGTACCTACGTGTATACGTATGATGTGGCATAATTAAAAAAATACAAAGGAATTTGGGCGTGTGAATGCGGCTTTACAATGGCGTGAGGCGTTGATTAACTTGTGAGCGAATGGGTGTTGTTTGGCGTTGTTGGATAGTGTGAAATTTTTGTGTGACACATCTTTTATGTTGCTTTGGCTCAAAGCTGAGAAGCTGAGTAATAAGCGCACTGATATTCCAATTAAAGGCTATGAATATTACTAAGTAATGTCAATAATAAGTAAAGAAGAAGTAAATAAAGGCGTTCATAGTAAAAACATAGATTATCTTACCTTTGGTATTATTTGAGTTTTAGTATTATATTTTATTGTCAAAAAATGTATTGTTATTTTCATACATACCATATAAATCAGATTATCATTTAGTTATATCTTTTATCTATGTAAATCAGATTATCTATACACTGGGGACGTTTAGCACGGTTTTCTGATAAAAACAGGATCTCTGGAGCCCTAATGTTCGTGATGCATGCATCTCTTGGGGCAAAAATTACTTTTTATGAAGTCTTTGCCAATTTAAATAAAGAGTCAGACCAGCTAAGGGTAGAGCTTCTGCAGACACTCTGGAAGCATTGGAAGTAAAGTGGCACAAGCTCTCTATCTACAAGAGGTATATTCTTCAATAACGCTCTAGAGGGCAGGCTCTTTAGGTTTATTGTAAATAATTTTTAAATAAAATATTAAGAATAAATTAAAGGGTACGAAATAAATAAACATATCAAAAAAAAATTATAATAATATTATAAAAAATATTAAGAACTTCTGATTTGAAAAGAAAATTCACAAAAGCCAAATAATATATAAAAAATATCTTGAGAAAATTTAATAATAGAAAAGTGTTATACTAATAAAAAAAGTTGTAAAATAAATCATAGCGTTAAAATGTTGAGAATCACCGATTTTTTACAGAAAAAATCGGTGATTCTCAACTATAATATCTATAATGTACTTGTTCTAAGCCGTCGAAGAACAATTATCTTAGAACAATTATATTATCTGATAGAATCTATAATATAATTGTTCTAAGCCGTCGATTCCGCTTCCGGACGCTCATATTTTAAAATGAAACATTCTATACTCAATTTTCTACTCCATAAATCGTATCGCTTCGTATGAACGGTGTATAATAAATACACCTAAACATACGAAATATATTTAATTATAATTATTAAAAATAAAAATAGAGTTGGCACCATGATTTTCGGGCCTCTACTAATGTATTCTTTTATTGTTGACCAATGAAAAATAAGCATTTAAATATAAAACAAGATGGTCGACAGTAACGTGACAACAGTTTTAAATAATTATTATTTATTATTAAAATGTTACTACGCGACAATAAACGTCATGTGCGTTGTTTCGATCTGACTGAATTTAATTTATTCCCGTTGACGGGCATCGAGGACGAAAAGTGAGTTTTTCTTTTATAATACATATACATTATCATTGCTTTTGATTTAATATGCAAATACGTTGGATTTGATTAAACCAGGTACGTTTTAAACGTGATCATGTATTGTATACTTAGTACGTATGAAGATTGAGGTCAATGTCGATCAAACCATATAAATGCTAATAAAACGTATTTTTTTATCTATCGATATTTGGGGATATTGTCTTTCATGACGTTCGCCTGACAATGATTATGATGCAGTTAGTTATTTAGCAGATGATGTTTGGTTACAGCAAAATAAATTAAAACCATTATTGCAGCAAAAAAAATCACCTAGATCGTTCCGTTCCGAGCGACGACTCGCAATATATGTAGTTTCTTGGATGTTATCTAATAGACGACATTTTACAATGATTATAAATATGTGATTGCATACCTGGAATAATCGATAGCCAAAATATCTAAGGGTGGGTTATTTTTAATTCCGATGTGGCAATATATGTATACGTCATGGTTTTTAATCAAGTTTTGTTGTTTAATAAAGACATCCTTGATATCCGGCTCACGCTATTGAAATTCCGTTATTTTTTGCTAATCCCTAAATCTTAAAAACACTGCCATAAAATGAATACATTTTTGAAATCTAATTTTTAGTTTTAACTAAAGAATTGTTACTTGCTTTAACGCCTAAAGCTTATGTTTGTTATAAAAATACTATATGTATTCATAAAAACAATAATGGCAATAACAGATTAGGAATCAAAAATACTATTAGAACAAAATTCAAGTTCAAGTTTTTTTTTGTAATTAATCATTAAATCTGATTAGTTTGAATATCTAATTCATATAAAAATATATATAGCTGAGCAATACTGTTTACTCATGAAAAAAATATACATAATGAATTATATTCATGAGAAAAACAATAAAAAGATTTATGTCCGCCAAAACGCTCGTTAGTATTGATTTATGAATACGTTTCGTTGAGGCAGTCTCGCCAAGTTCAACGATCAATTCGCCACGCACACAATTTCGTTATAGCCGTAACCCGGTTTATTGGGTAAAGATCATGCAGAAGTTTCCTTATTAACCGTTGTGTACTATATACATAATACATAATGTATGATAGTCTATACACCAGTCCCGGGAAAAAGTTTTTTCGTACTGGTAACTTACGCTGGCGTTATCTTGGCTAAATTTAGTGATCTCATTTCAAACTTCCGCCGGCTGTGGAGCCTCGATTACTGAATTTATTGTCCAGATTAGTTTAGGAAGAAGGTTAAGCTAAATTAGATGGATAGATAGCTACCGTCTCGGGTTGAAAAATCAGCGGCGGAAGTGATTCGCAAAACGAGATTTCGATTCGGAAATGTGTATAAGGGCAATAACAAATTGTTTCACCGGTGGTGTAGGGAAAACTTTTTTATTTTGTTAGGTAACCAAATCTTGAAAAAATAATGAACAATTTAAGTAAAATTAAAATAGTATAAGCTGCTTTTAAATATAACTATATTATTGTATTTAGTGTACCATATATATAAATCTTTTGTTATGTCACACTATAGCTTGACCAAGCATATGTACAGATATTAAGGGCTGCATCAGACCGTATACAAAACAAGCGCTGGTTCATACATCATTAAACTCACCTGAAAATGAGAAACGCTCGCTAGTTACAAACAGAGTGCAAATATTATGATAGCGCCAACGTGGATAAACATAGCCCTGCAGAAATGTTTTCTTTGCCTCAATAGACCCCATGTAAATTTGCCTGGTCTATCATCGCAAAAATATGGCGAAAAGGCTGAAAAAATATGCTAACAAATCTAACCGTTGAGCACGGCTCTCTGCATTAATATAATTAATAATAACACAAACCTGAATCATAATATTATTTGGCAAAAAATATATTTTCAGGTGAATAAAAATTTAAGTAAACATTCAATTCACTGTTTATTTAATACGCTGATAATTCTAATCATAACCTTTATATTTTATTAGTAAAATGGAAGTTTGATTTTTAGACTCACGATAAAATAAATTTTGTATACATGTTTTGTTATAATTGTGTGTGCATGCACGTACATTTATATTTACTGTCCGTCCTAATCTTAGTTTTCCCGGTAAGTGCTGGCACAGCTTAATAAATGCAGGGTCACGCACGCCATACAAAGTTAACATCAGACATGATTGATGGCGGACCAATTTGTGTGTTTGCGTGTATAAATTATGTTTCTGCTGTTATAATTATTACCGAATTTGGATCGCTGATGATTTACGAACGGAAGAGACCTCAGATTGGGCCCGATTGAAAATCCGTGGTCAAGACGCATCCCACGCCAGCTGGTAGAAAGAAATAATTATTACTGGTGTGCTCTATGCCTATGTACATATATATGTAGGTTGACAATGGTAATTATTGAGAAAGAGAAAACTAAACGACTTGTTCTAAATTGTATGTAGGGGAGAACTGAAATTTATTTATCTCTTGAAAGACAGAATATTATTTTTAATTATTATATTAAACCAGAAATATATAAAAAAAAATGTTAAGCAACATTACTTGATACTTATTTTTGATAGAATTTTAAAAAAGAACTATTATTTCGAAAATAATTAAATCAACTAAATGTAAACTATAATATTTTTATATTGTATTACAAGTAACTGGAAATATTATAGATCAGAGCAAGCTTTTCTATATCGTACAAATCTTAAAAATTCTAAAACTGAAAACAAAGTAAATGTATCTATAAGAAAAATATAAACATTAAAGCGAAGTAATAAATAATTAAATTTTTAAAGTAAGCTCAGGAAAAATTTTGGGTGGTAATAAAACTTTGTGTTTGCATTAATTATTAAACAAGCATGTTTTATGCTTGACAATATTTTGGGTACTTTCCCAACATTTGAATAACCTCTAAAATTCTCTAGATAGAAAAGTTCGATACAGATCCATCATTTCTGATAAGCTATCGCTCCATTAGTTAATTACCTTAATCAAGTAAAATATTTTACACAATATACCTTTGCCCTTAAAATATTATTTGTAAAATAAAATTATTACAAACAGTTTTTCTGTCAACAAAATCTCTGTACACTATCCAGAGGTTAAGAAATACTGGTCTAAAGCAATATGTACTTTAGCATTTTGTGCTTGTATTAGAATTTAAGGTTATTTTTATGGCAATAATTGATATACAAAATAAGTAGATTATAGTGGTTAGGCAAAATATTATTATTTTTATTAAGTAAAAGGTGTATTACATATTATCTTTCGAACTTTATTTTGAGTGACATTCAATGTAAAAATAATAGTGTCACTAGTATTATTACACACATGGCCGGCATGTGTTATTATAGAGATAATTATTATTTTTTCATAAAATTGTGGCTTAAGGGCCACAATGGCAGCAAGCCCATTAGACCAAAATTTAAAAATAAGTTAAATAAATTCAAGCTTGAAGTCTAGATGTAAACCTATGTATTTAACGCCTTTTTATCATTTACGTTACTGTCCTGTGTATTTTAGAGAGGTGGTGCAGAGTTTGTCTACGTTTTGAGGAAATATTTGCTTCTGTTCTACCTCAGTTAATTTAAATTTTTCACCTCTCAAAATATGAATTACAGATTATTGTAAGTTATTCGCGGTTGGCTTAGGACTCGTTATAATTGCAGTATTAATTAAAACATACAGATATTTTAGTGCTCACGTGCTCACAGTGCTAATAAAACTAATAAAAAGTAAGTTAGAAAAATATTTTTAAATTTTAAATATATATTTTGAGGGATGTAAATTGAAATAAACTAGTAGACAAATTTTGGTACTCCATCTTTAAAGTGAACAGGGCAGTAACATAGAACAAAAATCTAGCGTTAAATACCTAGACTCAAAGCTTAAATTTTACAAATATATTTTGGAACTTTGCTCTAAAGGGCTTGCCGCAATTATTGCCCTTAGACCGATTTTTAAAAAAAATGACGATATATACAAAAAATAAAATCATTTCCTTTAAACAATTGATCAAATTAATTATAATCATTAATCTTTACTAACTAAAGCTATAAAAATATTATATAATACACTTTATATAGTAATCTTTTTTTTATATCGGCCTTCAAATACCAATAAATAAAGAATACTGTCATTTTATTATCAGAAAATATAATAAAAATATTTCGAGTAACTGCAATAATACACTAATCTCGTATATACCTGAATAAATTTAAATATATACACAAAATGCCTAAGTACATATTGCTTTAGAGGCTAAAAAGCATATATCAATAATTCCATATATTTAGTAAATATACATACTTTTTTCACCACATTTTTTTTCTTTCTATTAAATTATAATTTTTCTTTTTTTTTTAAAAAAAACTATAAACACCAACGTTTTATTTTTATATATACCTATTTTGATTAAATTGTAGCCAATAAATTTTTTTTTATAAATTAGCAACATGTATTGAAAATAATAGTATGTTTGTAATTATGTTGTTGAAATAAGCGTTACAGAAAAAATAATATTATAATAAAAATGTACGTTACTAATTAAATACATTTATATAAAAAATAATATTTTAATGCGGTATTTTTAAGTGAAAAAAATCGAATCAGAAGATATTACAGGAAAAAAGGAGAGCCAGAAAAAATAATCAAATAATCCGTTATTCTCGAAGCCAAAATCATATAACATAGTCATAATCGGTGCGTTCAATCACCAGATCTAGCCCGCAGTTTTGCAATCATATTACAATGATAATGTCGCTCATCAATTTGCCGAATTGCGATCTGGCTGTAGCGTAGCAGGCGGAATAATGGATATCGAAGGAGATATATGAGCCAAAAATCGTCCCATTTCCACGATCAGGCTTTTGGCTGTATGTATCCTCCGCTTAATAATAGCGAGCACCTCCCTCGGCCGCTTAACCGAGTCTTATAAGAGATGAGATGCAATTTATGGAAGCGCTTAGTGGAAATGATACAGAGACGCCAAAGTCTTGTAACAATCTAGCGCAAGGGATGGATACAACACTCGTCCCAAGGCGAGGCCTTCAGATCCACACTGTTACACGTATATGATAATTTATAACATGGGAAATACACACACGCATTGAATCGGTTATAACATTTTTATTCTAAGAAATAGAAAATAAAAACAAAATTTGTTCGCATATGTAGTGACTAACAGATCAGTGTGTATTGACTTAAAAACCATAATTTAAAATATAAACATAAAAATCAATATATCGATTTACTTAAAATTAAACAGTTTATATATATATTGTCAACTCAATAGCAAGCTAATATTATACATTACTTTAGTTCACTTTAATTTATTAAAATTCAGTAAATATATGATATTTTAGACCTCTTTGTGTTAATTTTATTGACAATATTTTTTTTATATAATTATCTGACTATCTGAGTGCCCAAGAGAGTCGTGTTCACGTCCCTTATTTTGCCCCGTCGCGGCCTGGATGTCAGCGCTCAAGCGCTGTTCTAATTTCACACTTACAACTGCTGTGTAAATGAGAAATTAGAACACAATATAAATAAAATAAAGCAAATAATTAACAGTAGTGCAATTATATCTTTACATTGTTGAACTATAGATATTGATTCTATAAGACACAAATAGATTTATCTACATTTTTAGAGCACAGTTTCACGCATCTCATACACAAATTTTCAATCCTACCTCCGCGCAACGGTCCACCGGCCATTATCAGATTTAAAAAATCTGATACAAGACAAGTATCATGGTTGAAATTAATTGTGAGTGTGCCACTATCGCGAATGTATTTATGGGATCAAATTATCGATTGTCCCCCGCTGTAGTAGTGCCTTCTTGCAGATTGGCTCGCATGATAAATCCGTACATTCATTTTACAGGTATCCCCCGTTGTTGTTGAGATAAATTTCGCCGAGATAAGGGCCGGGTCCAGATCTAAAACCCACTCTGCGGGGAATGCGAAGAGGGTTTGTATGTATGTACGTGTGTGTACGGGCACGCATGTTACGCAATCGGCTCTTATTTAGCACTTTTCCGTGGGTACCACTGACAACGAACGGAGTAGCCAATTAAGCCATGCCATTGAAAATACCACACTATGTTACACGGCGGGACTACTATAATTATTTCATTTAAACTTTGCAATAAATAAGCGCAATCAAGCAACGATCTGTAATAATCTGCGAGGCTTGTGTGCCGTGTGTGTTTTAACCGTGAATTTTAACCGAGCTATTAGCGAGTAAGAACTATCTTTTAACCAGATTTACGTTGATTTCATGTATTATTTTTAGTTATAAAACATTTTTTTAAATATAAATTAAACCCTAATTCTTAGAAGGTTGTTCATCCCTACTGAATAAAGTTTATAAAATACAAGTCACTAAACTCACAATGAGTATAGTAATATTTGAAAATTTACACGATGTAACTCGTGTCGAAATATTGTCAGCGATAAAGCAGCGAGGTGTTCATTAGTCAGTTAAGGTTTGACGTGATAGGTGTCACGCATAAATATATAATATTATATGTTCTTGTGTCATCTTGGGTTATAGCAGCCATCATCACTCATCAGCAACGTGTGACGTCTATATGTGTGTCACATTGTAATTTCCCACCGGAACGTCTCATTATCTTTCACATAGTATTGATCAAATCTGTGCTATATGTAATTAATTACACGCTTAACTGTCACCAATCTTATGACATTTACAAATGAGGTGATAAAATATCTCGAAATGAGTCTACTTAAAATAATGAAGTGAAGTATTTATGCAACAAGTAAATCGATCTCAAATATTTTAAAAAATATTAGTAACAAATTTAGGTTTTATTGTGTGAAAATAATTTAAAATTGTTCAGATACATTTAATATGTAGCGGATTCCTTTACTCTACAAGCCTATATGGAGATGGACCGTCAATCATCTACCCTTTAGAATCGGAAAACAGCACACTGTCATCTCTTCGATCTCGTTTACCATCAGATTATTCC
Source organism: Plectrocnemia conspersa (assembly GCF_051122295.1). NCBI lineage: Eukaryota > Metazoa > Arthropoda > Insecta > Trichoptera > Polycentropodidae > Plectrocnemia > Plectrocnemia conspersa. The sequence continues at coordinate 25,584,591 of NW_028277176.1, read as the reverse complement.
TGCGATATCGTTGGAAACGTTTTAGTAGCTTGAAAAATTTTCACTAAAAATTTCGGAATCACTTTTGAGAACAAGTGGAAATTTGCAAAAAATCTTTCGAGATGCTCAACTTTGTTCAATTGTTCGTGTCTTATATGACACTTAAGTTAACAGCATTCTTGAATATAAATCTATAATTTAGAATTCCTTATCAACCTAATATTTATTTGAGTAGCAATATAATCAAACGATTTATATACATATATCATTTTGAACATATTGACGACGATTTCAAAAGTATTTAATAGTTTTATATGAAAACCCAAACCTTCTTAATATACCTATATAGGACTAACAATAAGCTAGTTACTATATGTAATGTTTTTTCATTTATATATTTTATGTACAATACAATATTTTTATTTTTATAATAATGATAATATTAATCATCACAAAAAATGGTGGTAAAATAATTAAATTATATTTGATTAAGAATTTCCGTTGATTAAACGCATTAAAAAAAGGAGTCGTAATAAATTCAGTACCCACTCGCAGCGATAATTAAATTTATAACAATTCTTCAAAAGTGCTATATCGTGTAGTGTGGTGCGATTAGAGTATCTAAATATAATTTTACGGCTACAATTAAACTGCTCGTTCATTAGGAATGTTAAGAAGCTATGTATTATATTATATAAAATATAATGCTTATAGACAGTGAATTATCACACCACATCTTTGGAATCTCTTTAATAATGATTCACATATAAATTTTCAAGTGAGCTTTTTTTATTTATGACGGTATGATCGATAAAAATGCTTTAAAAGCATCGTAAGACCCTCGACTTCAACTTTAAACTCACCTGAGCCCAAAAGTTATAAAAAAAGTTTAGCTGTAAAGTATGTTAGACCGGAAGTGACATTTGAACGAGGTGTTTGATAAACTCCATTACATACAATTGAGTTTAAATTTAAAGTTTACCTAATATTTGTTAGTTTTCCACAAAGCGATATTCTCACCTGATAAATAAAATAATAATTATTCGCTTGGTTTAAATTAAATCACACATCAGCTTTCATACCAGTTGTTGTGGAGAGTTATTATATATAATATATAGCAGCAAAAATTATGCAAATGATTGTATACTATATAACTATTAATAAAAGAGAAAATAATTTATATTATACACAAATTGCATATAAATACAATAATAAACTTATCCACAACATAAACAAAACATTCGTAAAACATAAGTGTAAAAATGATGGGGTAAAATCTTAGTCTTTACATGGATGTCTCTGTCGATTCGGTAAAGCTCTGCTTGGCGCTAGTTCAGCTAAAATCTTTTTTATTTAAAGTTTGAAAGCAGTGTGGTATTTATTACTTGTTGAAGTTTCTAAATAAAGTGTTTAAATGAAGTAATTTAATACAGCAGTATTCTGGCTTATATATCTGTGAGAATTGGGAGAAAGTCTAACGTTCCTACCAGTCTGTCCACCGTGGACGGCTCAGGTTGAGATTTGGCAGTGGACCATCGTCTCTGATGGGAAGCAATTGTGCTCAAGTAAGGGTCGCTAATGATTAATAATCTATTGGCAATTTTCAATCTGTACAATACGCTAGTTTGCATCATCATTGAATATCCATTGTTTGAAATTTCAGAGAAACAAAGTTATATTCGTTAGCAAATAAAAATTGTTAGGATATTTCGCTTCTTAGAACACGAAATAAGTATACGCCTTTAGAAAGTGACATTTGCTTGATGGGCACTACAAGGTCGAAGAATTGTGTTCAAAAATAAATAGTATACCTAGAAACACATTAAATTTTAAAATTGGCCTTAACTGGCGGCACTTATATAATTTAAGTAAAAGTCTATCTTATTAATGTTACGTGTTTAAGCGAAAAGGATAATAATAATTAAGGAATAATCTCATTGAATCATTCCGTATTATTCAGCTCACTGAAGCAAAACTTTTTCAAATAGAAATTCATAAGTGCAACTCCAATGCGATCCAAATGCATCTTAGTATAATGTATCTCTTTTGTATCTTTTATTTTTTAAGTGCAAGTTCAATTCTCTTCTTGGAGTGATTCTAGATAATAATTACTACGACGATTTAATGATAGTCCGACGAAACGGTTTCCCGAATCCGATTCCAGATATGAAATATAGAGCTCAACAAATATTTATGTCGAGCAGCAGTGGCTTATTCAAACGTTGGCCGAGTTAATTTATAGGTTCAAACTGTCTAGCCAGCGTACCTCTAATTATAGTGTTCTGACTTTGGGTAGCCGACCAAACGTAGCGATATGATATGCGAAGAGGAAGAAAAGAAAAAGTTTTTAATAAGTTGTTGAGTCAAGATAACCCATCCCGTTGTTTCTTTTCGACTACAGGCGTTTGCTTTTAGTGTCCTTTTGTTTTTTTTTGACTTGAAGGGTATTAATCATTCGACACGTTACCGTTTTACACGTTTTATTATGTATCACCCATCGGATGTAATCACCGAATCGTGATGTGTTATATTCACAACATGGTGTTAAGGCGATTATTCGATCATCGCCTGCGAGTCGAGTTTTGGTTTCGTTATTAAAACAAATTATTTTCAGATGTACAACAGCGGATGAGCAATGAAAAAGTATATTTGAAGCATTATTTTTTTTGCTTCAAAACATTCTTACATCCTGTGAAACTGTATTGGAATTAAAATAAGTTATGGCAAATAAAAAAACTACCATACTCTTATTTATATTAAAAACAGAGTATTTTAATATAAATAAGTTGTGTATAATTAGTAGATTAATACAAAAGTTAAAGTCCATAAAAACGTCATATATCTAATAGCATCTTAAGCGAATTTTACAATGGTATTGTAAAAAGTTACAGTAGCAAAAATATATGTTTAAAAAACTCTCATATTGATTTTGTTTTCGAAAAAAATTGCTATTGGATCAGAAACATAAATTAAAGTTTATATAACAGATATTTATACTTTTATATCGTAAATTATTTGCAAATACAATAATGTAGTATTGCTTTTTTATGATTATTGTACAATTAAATATTTAATAATAATATTTTGAGCATCATATTGAATTTAAAATCAAAGTTGATTTCCAAATTACTTAAAAATATTTTCACATTATTGTATACAATTTTTTCTAAAATGATTAATGTTTGATAATATAGAATGAAATGAAATGTTTAACAATAATAGATACAATTAACTTATTTAGCTACATGCCTAATAATTTTAATATTAATTATTATTATTAAAATTCAACAAATTTCTCAGAACTTATTGAATGTTTATTTGCTTAATAAAAAAATATAGTTTATATGAAAATAATATATATAATTATATATAAAAATCACATATTACATAAAAAGAATAATATTTTCAGTAACACATTTAATTTGTGTTTTTCTTCTCGAAAGCATTCGTTAACAAGAAACGTCTCAAGAAAAACTTTATCATATGCATGACAAAAATGTGAATATCTGGCAAAGATGTTTCAAATCCAAAGTATTGTTAAATCTTAATTTCCGCTTCGACCATACTCACACTATACAAAGTTTTCATTGTCCAATAAAAATGATTTATATTTGTTTTAAACACATTAAACCCTACGACCCACGACGAATAAAGTCCCTTGCGCGTCTTCGGCTATTATATCGAGACCGCGGCACTTAGCGGGCCATTAGGGGTCCTTAAGACCCCAGAGCGTTCAAGGCGGTTTTCACGCACACGTCGATTACTTGGCCACGATAAATCGTCGTTTTGTGCCGTCGCGTGCTATCCGTTAATTGTTTGGATTCCTTTTTAAGGCATTGCACGCCACTAAGATATACGCCAATTTAAATTTGTTTAATTTTGGATTAAAATGCAGACATTTTGGGTGTCAAAAGGTTATAAATAAAACTATAGGCACTGATTTAACACGATTTAACTAATATTGTTAAAACATACTAAACTTAAGTTATTGTTCAATAGTAATAATTACAAGAAATCAAATTATATGTATTGTAATAACTGTCGGTCTCTTACTAACGCGAGGTACCGAAGCTAGCGAGTCTGCAAATACCGGACGCTTAATTTTTTATTTAAGTCTTGATTTGTTATGATTTTACTATAACCTTTAAGGTATTTTTTTGTAAGAAATATTATTTTATGCAGTAGATGTGCACTACTAAGCTATTTGTTGTATGTGAGATGCAAAGGCATTTTTATGCTGACTATTTTTATTAATATTTACTGGTTTGGTAAGATTTGTAAAGATACTTCATTTGAAAACGAAAGTAAAGTTATGCAAATATTGTATCATGATATAATGCTATTTACTGAGAACTAATTGCCTATCATAAAATGTCTTTCTGCGTTGTATTACATTTGAACACGTGTTAGACTAATTATAAATATTTGTATTAAAAGTGTCACAATTTTCTAGCTGTAATCGCTAATCGATTATTTACAAAAACATTTTTTTGCAATAGTTATAAATTCTAATTTAAAACTACTTGAAGTTACAAAAATAATATGAAAATAATTTTGTAAAAACTGATGTAAGCGATTAAACTTTGCAATAGATAATATTTGCAATATCAAAAAAAAATTGTCAGTTGCAAATTAAATGCAATGGATAAAACTTTAACTTCATTCAAAAACTGTAATTTAAAGAGAACTAAAGAAGAAAATTTTAAGCACGTCCATAAATATGAAAGTAATTTAAGTTTTTATTGATTTCTTTCACATTATCAGTTAAAATATGGTAATACGTGTGCTATATTGAATCATCCCTCTTTGCACTCAAAGCTTGCATCCCTTTAACCCCCATGATGTGGATCCACTGGGAAAACAGAGAACACCTGTTAAGTTCACACATGTATATTTTTATACACATACCTACTACATACATACTAAATATTATTCAATCTTATTTTATGCATTCATATAGCACGGACGCAAAAGAGTATTGCTCTTATAATTAAAACTATTCACCAACGCACTCGGGCACAAAAACATTGTCCGGGGTTATAGGGCGGCGATGAATATTAAAAAGCCGCCCCGGGGATAACTACCCCGTAGGTGCGTTATAAGTGGTATTGTGTAAAGAAAAAAACTTTCATGCAGGTAGTTATGCCACTCGACATTTCGCTATGCAGGCTCGCAAATTCGTAATAAATATTTAAACGAGACATCAAAGGAAAATCCACCACCCTCTATGGGGCGCGCACGTGGGCAAACATTATTTAAAATAGGGGCTAAAATGGTGGTGGTGTATTGTGTGTGTACTTTTTCTCTCTCTCCGAGAGCTCATCTGGCGCTCTCTTTTGATGTCTTAATGTAAGTATGTGATTATGAGACGAGACCGTTTTGCCATGTTTGAGCTGAGGGGCAAAAAACGAGCTTTCCAAATTGGCTCAAGTATTTTAGCTCGGGAATTTAATTATAAAGATTGTTGTTCTCTTTTTGCCAAGGCGGTCATTAAAGTCTTTGGGAATTAATTCGCATGTGCAAAATGCATATTTGCTCTGGGCTTAGTCACCGAAACGTGGAAAGAGATTCCTTCCAGTCTGATAGATCTAATACACGCGAGCTTCAAACGTGATTTTCTGTGTGTGAAATGCTTAGAAAATAAACTAATAAAATATATTTTTTTTAACGAATCGTAACACACGCAGCGCACTTCTTTCACTCCCCTAAGCGTCACGTTTAGCAAGGTTTCCCAAGGTGGTTTAAAAGAAGAGCATCTCAAAAAAACACCCACAAAGAGAGATATACACAAAACTCCTTGCAAAAGCTCGAAGGGGAGAATATTTCGCTCCGTTAATTAAATTCCGTTACTTTTGACGTGCTAAATTTCAAAATGGAAAACCACGCTGGTTTTTTACCTTCTTCTTCTTCTTCTAGACGGCTTCAGTCGAAATCTTGATACTGACATGTAATGAGAGTTCATGGGATAGGTACCCTTTGTGTGCACCCAATGGACCAACCATTAAGTGTGACACAAAAGTTGGTAGACTGTCATTTTATTGATAAATTATAAAAATAAAAATCGTGTTTATTTAGTAGATATTAACAGTGATTGTACACACATTTTCCATTAGTTGTTATATTGAAATAGTGTCTTATCTTTCTGTTTACAAAAAGTGCAAAAAATTCTGTCATATACGTACAATCCTAAAATAGCTTTATTTTATATTTAATTTTTGTAACTAATGAATAAAGCATTATAAATAATTATTAATTTGTTAATGATAATAATTAACAAGGTTTTTGTGTAACATTCCCTACTATTAAAAAAAAAAAACTGTGTGATTGAAAAAAATGTGATTAAAAACAAATCATCATTACTCATCATTCAACACACTTCTTAGCATGGTCAAGATAAAATTATGTTAAACGCCCCTATAATTTATTTATTTATTTTTAAATAAGTTAATTAGTGGATGGTCGTTTACTTGTTCAGTTCTCTATTCATCAGGCGTGATATTTATTTATGCATTTAATTCACAATACTGTGAGGATCAACAGGTCAGATAGAAATATATGCATTCACCATGTCTCATATACGTAATAAACAAAAATTCTATTGGGCTTAAAGTTTAATAAACATAATGGATATTCATATTTGAGAATTGCCGACAAGTGCTGTTGTATGTGACGATCGGAGACTATGAGAAATCAGTATCCAAAACTACCATTTAGTACCTTTACAAATACTATTATATCTAAATGCGAAAAAAAACAAGTTTTTTCACCTATTTAAACTCTAAAGGCCATGCAATGATTATATAGATAAACAAATCTTATTCATCTATCAAGACTTAAAATACTAAAAAGCCGCTTCCCTCTTCACTTTAATTCAACCCAATATTCGGAGACCACTGGATTCTACAGACGCAGACAATGTTACATGAATATTGCGTTTTTATAGTAATTATATTATTTGTACATTACTCAACTATCGTTGCACAATAATTGCGTTATAAAAAAAAGTTTAGAAAAAACAAAATAAACTTAATATTTACAGTAATTCAAAACTTGATTATAATTTTACTAGCTTTGTATATTTGTTTTCTAAAAATCTTTAGTATTTAAAAATGTTCAATGCAATTTTCAGTCAGTCTACGAACTTTTATGTCTCAATAGGTTTACTAGGTACACTGGGCAGACACCGTGTCGCTTTGATTATGTCATTTCGTCAGAGGTGGAAACACAGGAGAGAAGCAAGCAATAAAGTAGGGTGGCGCAAAACGCGATTAGGGAAAATTAGAGTACGAAGTGCCGCGGAGGGCCTACACAAAAGAAAAATGTAGTACAAAGAACGGCGTCAAAGCAGGGAAAGTACGACAACAAAGTTTACCCCCACCCTACTCGTTATATAAAGGAGGATGAGGAATGGGGTGGCTGAGAGACAAAGGAGATGTACAGATGTAGCCTGCATTCAAATGTGATCTTTCACGGTTGCCACAGAGCGCTGCCATTGTGCCACGATTAAGCTTGCCAATAAGAGATTAGCCTGCTGAGCGGTCTAAATTGTTATGGTTGTTGAGTCGAGGCATTATGTGACGCTTTCCCGTGACGATTTTAGTGGTTCTAATTAATAAATCATTGTTGAATGGCTAATGATTAAATTAAAATGTTTGTGTTTGATAAATATTTATATACAAATAAATTACGTGAGAAAAATTAATATGAAATAAAATAAATATAATTTGACAGCAATATTCTAATTTTGAAAATAAAATTTTACATGAAAGGAATATTAGTACACTATGTAGGTTTGTAAGCTAATATAAATGAAGAACATAAAAAGCATAAAGTTAGAATTTTTATCTTCTTCTTGTAATATTCTACCACCAGGAAAACTATTTTTCATTTTTAGATACAGACTATAAAAAAAATATTTGATTAACTCGTTTCTAGTATTTTTCATAGTAAATTTTTCTAGCCTTTTACTTTTCAAATAAACTTCGCAACCAATTTATTTAAACTAAAATCAATAAATAAATAAACTAATATTTCCACTGACACAACTACCGTTATCATTGACACTAGGTTGAACACTAGGTTGAACATCAAAATGAAATAAATCGATGAAATATTTTACAACAAATAAACTGACATTCAAACGCCAAAAGAAATTGGTGTTACATGCACAAGAATATCAAATATTGACACACTGCAGCATACGTAATTTAATATCGGATCAGGACAAATTGTTTACAGGGCCAATTTTGCGCACGCCACTCAGGACCGTAATCCAAATTGATATTTATTATTGCGCAGCGAAGGTGTTAAAGCTCGCGGGGCGAGCCTGAAAAAAGAGGCAGTAGAAACATGTTTAACTCGTTCCTATCCAATAACGAGCCTGTCAAAAGATCTGCCCCCCTCAGGCTTTGAATAAAATGTTATTTCGTTGGCACCGATAATATCCCATTCGACCATCTCTAAGTATGCACAATGCCAAAACTTTTTAATCTGAAACGAGATGGAATTTAGGGGTTGTGACTAGGAATTCTGTACCTAATTAATTTAAATTTGGTGTGAATCTAGAAAAATATGCAACTTTTGATCTCACGATATTAATATAATTTATATGTCAAAGTAAAAGTATCGATTTGTATCCAAGGATCGGATTTCCTTGTTGTTACTGTTAATTATTTTAAGCTATTGGTATATTTCGCGCTTGAGAGATTCGTTGTGCTAGTACAAGCATGAAGTTGCAAAATGTGAAATTTTGCTGTCAGTCAAAGATTAAAATTTCACGACAGTCGGCTAGTTGGTTAGTATACGAAAATAATTTCGGTTCTCTCCCACGGAGTTGTAACCTAGTTTAGTGTTTTATTATCCACCAATCGCCGAGAATTTATTTCATTTATTCGTATATTTGAGTAACAACCAGTGCTCTACTCTATTCTGTTAAAATAGCAATAATTTTACTTCAAATACTAAATTTAACCAAGTGTTTGAATAAATTGATTCGTTGAAATATTCATACAAATATTTATATTCATAAATGTAATTCTATCATATGTTTATATAAAACAAAGCTTAGAATTCTATATAAATATATATATAAAAATATTTATATATACTTTTTTTTAAATAAATATAGACAATAAAGAATATATGAAAAACGCAAAAATGATTATCCTAGATTATATACATACTTTTCAAGATTTATATTTTTTACCATATAAAAACTTTGTTCTTTATAATGTATGTTTTTATTTTTTACTGCTACTTAATATTTTATATTAACAACTATTTCCTTAATTAAGTACTCTATAACTTTTTAATATTATTATTCAACACTTTCTTGTAATTAATAATCATTTACTTTAAATATTGTATAGTTACGATACATTATTATTTAACCGTCTTTCTAGTATACTTATTTTATTATTAAAGTTTTCAAACAACTTAGCACAAATAGATATAACCCAATGTCAATTTATTTTATAAAGAAACGTATATTATCAGTTTATTTAAAAAAATTATATTGTCAGCAGATATATCGGCAAGAATGGCTTCAACTATCAATGCTTTTAAAATATTGCTTTTCTCTTTGGAACTGTGTTTTAATATTTTTTGCTATCCGAAAGTACATGACCCTAAATTTAATTAACCAAATACATCAATTTTAACAATTTTCTTTTTCGTAATTGAGTACTTACTAACAATGTTGAACTATTATAAATTTCGTACGATAAATGATTTAAAATGGGATTTTTCAACTTATTGTAGTTTTTCGTTTAAAGGTGCGGTTAAAAACTTTTATTTTAATTTTAATCAATTTAAATATAACCAGATTTAAAGATTATACTTAAACCTATGTATACTATTATTTATTACGGTTTAAAAGTTCATGATAAAATAAATTAGTTTAAATTTGCATGTATTGTCTCGAAACATGCAAAACGTGATTTCAATCGACATTTTGAAACTAATATAAAAGTGGTAGTGATATTTTCGTTTATTAGCCATAATAAATTAAAAGATATATAATTAAATAATTATCGACTTACAACAAAAATTAGCTTTAAAAGTTATATGTCGTGTAGTGCTATTGTTTGATTTTGGTCAGTAGTGTGATTAAAAAAGAATTAAATAATTTAAATGACCGTTTCCGGTTTTAAATACAACCTTAAATATTTTTATATATAAATCATCAATATTTTAATAAAAAACAGTACGTAAATAGAATATTGTGTAAGAAAATACACATTGTATTATATTATGATCTTCAAATCCAAATATTAAAATATTTGATATTCGAATATATTTTTTTCAATTATTCGATTTTTAAATATTATATATTTTCAATAAATATTTTGCAAATTATTTTCAAATTCAATGAAGTTTAATTAATTTGTACGTAATAAAAATTTAAATTTGTAATGCTTTTAATAACAATAACAATTGCTTTTAAAAATTATTTATCAACTTTAGAATTACAACTTGAAATGAAAAACACAATTTTATATCTTGTTGTCAAAATAAAATTAATAACTTTTTTAAGATTTAGAAACCAATTTTTAAAATACATCAATAATTAAGCAACAGCAAGAACAATCTAAACAAAGTTAAGAACCTACTTACAATACCATTTTTTCAGAGCGTTTTTCTTTATAAAATATATGTTTATAAAATAATAATAGATAATAAATTTGCTCATTTTTTTAAATTTCAATTTACTGGTCTATACTGTGGTTTATTTAAATTATTTACAATAATCAAAATATTTTTAGTAGTACTAATCAATATTCAATAAATTGAAATTGTATGTTATGCTTAAAAAATTGAAATTTTAGTGTCGTTGTAAAAGTTTTTTTTAACATTTAGAAACTACCGTCACATATTTAAGTAAATATTTTAACATATTTTTTATATATTATTTGATTTAAAATCTAGTACAATAATAAAAAAAAAATATAAAACTCATTTTCAATTAATAGTTATTGAAATACTTAGGTGTTCCTTATTTTCCAAATAATAAATCAATATTTTAATACTAATCTTTACTTTTCTCACAATTGACCATTAAAATTATTTTAGCATAATTGCAATATTATACATTTCATCTTTATTTAGATTTTCCATTACTTTTATTTGCGACACTTGCAACTTATTAATTTATGCATATCTTTCTAAAAAGTTATTTTTAATAATTATTTTGGCAATAACAACCCTTATATAATTGTATAATGTCTAATAATTAAAGATTTTTATTAAATTGAATCTAAATATAGACATGTAGGCATGCGTAAGTAGTTATTAATTTCCCTTGAATAAATATTTTATTTAATATAATACATTGTCCTCGTTGATTTATCCAGCTGTTCGCACCACCGAAGTTTCAATGCTTTAATCAGATTTTGGTATTACCGTCTGTCCGCTTCAAAGGGTTAACTCATGTGCCAAATAATCTTTTTGAGAAAATGTCAAAAGGACAAACGACAGGATAGAGCGGTGGACAACGGCGTCAGTGGCAGATGTACAAATAAATTAAAATTGCTGATCCATTCAGAGCCCATTGTCGGGGAAGAATATACCAAAAAAAAAGGATTTGATTCTTACCAGTTGACGAGTATGACACTTATGTACCTAAGATGTGAAAAGGGTTAAAGCGTTTGACTGGCGAGAGAGAAAAAATTACAACGTTGACATTTCTATTACAAAAATCGGATTAAGAACATAAAGGGTGGCTCAGGAGTATCCTTTGACTCGGACTTTATGCGGCTGGTACAAAGTAATTGTCAATTTATTCGTGACGCTTTAAGCAGTCGTCTTGGCTGTTAGGGAGATACTATTTTAATAAATATATATATATTACACTACAAAGTTAATAACTAATAATAAATAACATAAGGATGTGTGCGTTTTGGTTTTCTTTTTGTTTTGGATTCATTTTACAAAACATTTTTTTAATTTAAATTATAATATATAAACTTATACACTATTACAAAAAATAACAATAAGGAGCACACAAAACATATTCCTAAAGTTATTCGTTTTAACGTGTTAAATAATTCATATACGTTGACAATATAATACAGTGCGAACGTGTCACGTACATTTGACATATGACACTCGAAAAATCAGAATGAATTTAGCGAGAATCTAAGGACATGTTTTGTCTCTGAATCAAAGGTAATATCAATGTATAATTTGATATATCAAAAGTTGGAAGAAAGGATGTTTATATGAGTTTTTTTAATAAAAACTGTAGATGATATCCTACTTAATATGTATTACACTCAATGTGATCCAAATCAAAAATGTCTAACAGAATGGCGTAGTCTCTTAAGAATATTTTATCTGAGCTGTTTGGATGAACATATTGCTAAATCTATATATGTACGAGTAATATTACCAATCGCATAGTTAGTATAAAAAGATTAGAGATACCATCAAGTTTTGATTAAAATATATAGTATCATTGAACACGAGAGATTTCCAGTTAAATTTCGACAAATATATATTATATTTTGTTAAAAGGCACAAAATGATTAAACTGAAATTCTTTAATAAACTTTTTCACAATACTAAAATAAATAAATATTAAATGTATGTGTTTTACTAGTATGATATATTGTCTTAAGCATTATCGCGTGAACACGTTCGTTATAATAGACGAACTCGAGTTTGTGTGCACATTGGTTGCATTACAATATTGCGAAAGCTCTCCGTAAAGCATCATTGCGGCTTTTTTTTTTTTTTTTTATAAAAGTTTATTTCTTAAATAGACATAGGTAAAATAGCATACAGATATATTAAATGCACAATACTGGTTCATAACCATTTACATTGTTTACAAATTGTTAAGTTATACAATAACATAAAAAGAATAATAAATTATACGAGAATATACTAAATTAAAGGAAAAATACATAAAACCTTTTACAAATTTAAAAAAAAACTCCAAAAAAAAAAAAAAAAATTTTGGAAAAGAATGAAGCAGACGAGAAAAACAAATTATACAAAATACATAATATACAAAATAAAACACATACAAAGGTAAATAAACCTAGCCCTGTAGACCTGAAACTGATGACACTGCGATGAGCTTAACTGCATCAAAGCAATATGTGCTTAGGCATTTTATGTTTGTATTTAAATTTAAGTTTTGCTTTGTCGTAATCACCGATTCTTGAAATTAGTGGGTTTGCGTGGTCTCGCGAGATTTTTTTATAGTATTTTTCGGTTTGATAATAACAGTATTCTTTAATGGTAGGAATTAAATGTTTGGTGTGGAGTTTTTTAAGGTTAGTATAAAACGGTGTATTATAAATTATTTTTATGGCTTTATTTTGAATTACTTGAAGTTTATTAAAATTACTATTACTCGCGTTACTCCACACTGAACAAGCGTAAGTTAAAACAGGTCTGATTAATTGTCTATAGACTAGAATTTTATTTTTTATTGTAAGCGCACTTTTTCTATTAAATATTGATTTTAGAGCCGCAATGGCGCCGAGCCCTTTCGACCGGAGTTCAGTTATATGTTTATTGAATTTTAGTCTGGAGTCCAGGTGTATACCCAGATATTTAACGCTCGCTCTCCATTCAATGTTATGCCCTTGTTCACTTTTAATGGGTGCAGGCAAGGGTTGTCTACGTTTAGTGAATATTATTGCTTCTGTTTTGTCTTGATTAATTTTAATTCTCCATTTCATAAAATATTTTTTTAAGTTTTCAAGGGATTTTTGAAGTTTAACTGCAATAGGTTTAAGACCATAAGAACTAGTAAGGATTGCAGTGTCGTCAGCGTACATTGAGAGTTTAGTATTTTTTAACATTGGAATATCATTAGTATATAGAATGAAGAGAAACGGGCCAAGTATACTTCCTTGAGGAACACCAGCTGGTATTTTACGCGGTGTCGAAAATGTATTATTTAGCGAAACAACATAGCTTCGATTCTTCAGGTAAGACCGTAACATGTGAATAATGTAATAGGGAGTTTCATATTTTAAAAGTTTATACATTAATCCATCATGCCATACTGTATCAAAAGCCTTTTCCATATCTAATAATAAAAGACCAGAACTTTTTTTCATATTAAAATCGGCAGATATGTGCTCTGTTAATCTATTAAGTTGATGCGTAGTCGAGTGATTTTCGCGGAAACCAAATTGCTCATTAATGAGTTTGCTATTAAGAGATTCCTTTAATCGAGATAATATAATTTTTTCAAATAATTTGCTAAATGAGGGAAGTAAACTTATCGGGCGGTAGTTAATTGGTATGTTATCTGCTTTGCCAGGTTTTTTTATCGGATGAATTTTTGCCGTTTTCCAGATTATTGGGAAATATCCAAAAGATAAGCATGAATTAAAAATGTTATTTAAGTACTTAAAGCAAACAAAAGGAAGGTTTTTAATCAATATATTCTCTAATTTATCTATACCTGGAGCCTTTCTATTTGATAATCGTTTAACAATACTAAGAATTTCTGATATGCCGACTTGGTTAATGGATTTTTTATCTATTGGAGTTTTACTAATATCTTTAATTGCCCGGTCTACTTTATTTTGGGTTTTTTGGTCAATGTAATTTTGCGTAAGTTGATAAGATGTAGAAAATGTCTCAGCTAAAATCTCGACCTTCTCCTGAGTCGTGTTAGCTACGTTGTTTCCGGTTTTTAAAGGTGGTATATTTGAGTTTTTATTTTTAAGCGATTTCGTCATTCTCCATAAGGAATTATCTCCCGGTTTCAAAGCTTTTAGTTTACGCGACCACGAAGCGTTTTTGATGTTTTGAATTTGAACGCGAATTTCATCAGTTAGTTTGTTAATTAGAGTTTTAAGTTGGGGCGATTTATTTTTGTGCCATTGCTTTCTCATATTATTTTTAATTTTAATACGTTTAATTATTTCTGGGGTGAGTTCTATGTTATTCCAAATATTTTTACGCGACGGAATTGATGATATTTTGGCCTGCTCGATCACGGATGTTAAGTAATGAATATCATCGTCAATAGTTTTAGTGTCATTTGAGGTATAATTCTGTCGTTTAATCAATACCCGAGACTCTACTATGCTTCTGAATCGCTTCCAATCAGCCTTTGCATAATTGAAAACGACCTCAGACACCATCTCGACCTCACCGTCCAACGTAAAGAATACTGGAAGGTGGTCCGAGGACAGAGCCTGGATGCAGTGCATGTTTGAAATCCGGGAATTACCCTTGACCAACGTTATGTCCAGAATTGACGGAGTCGTGTGGTTGGTAGGATAATGCGTTGGGGATTTCGGAAAATTTACAGTAGTGTCCGTATCGTGTAAATAATCAAATATTAATTTACCGGATCGATTCGCACCGGGGCAATCCCAATGCATGTGTCTCGCGTTAAAGTCTCCAGTTAATATCACGGATTCTCCAAGACGAAACACATCATCAAGGTCACCTCGAAGCAACCTGTCACCGGGAGAATTATACCCCGCGACAATTATTATTAATTTATTATCGTGCTTAATTTGTATCGCGACAGTTTCAAGATTAGTCGTGTTTGTTGTAATGCGCGCGTGTTTAATTGATTTTTTTACAAATATCGCGACCCCTCCGCCTGGCCTTGAGAGACGGTCCCTCCGGAGGCAGACAAAGTTCGGTATAAAAACGTTGACGTGTGGTTTGAGGTAAGATTCGGTGATTACGACAATATCAATTTTGTACTCACTGATCAGCAGTTCCAGTTCTCCAGTTTTATTTCGGAATCCGCGTGAATTCCACGTCAAAACGTTGAGCCCCACCTTAGAAGAGCACATCGAGATATTCGACCATCATCAAGGCGATCTCCATTTTGCTGGCACACTTTCCAGCCTTGGTCCTGATTTCTTGAAGGACGAGCAACA
Source organism: Plectrocnemia conspersa (assembly GCF_051122295.1). Taxonomy (NCBI): domain Eukaryota; kingdom Metazoa; phylum Arthropoda; class Insecta; order Trichoptera; family Polycentropodidae; genus Plectrocnemia; species Plectrocnemia conspersa. The sequence continues at coordinate 25,568,743 of NW_028277176.1, read as the reverse complement.
TCCTGCGTAGCTCTGAAGTTGGCATTGTGTCTAAGAGGGGCTCCTCAGGCTGCCTGGTTTGGGGACGTTGTGGCGCCTTGTTTATTGGTGCTGGTGCGGCGCCAACCTGGGCGTTCCATGAAGTGGCTGATGAGATCACTGCTGGGGTGGTTGAGGTTTTTACCAACGCTGGTTTCGTTGGTTTCAGTGCAGGAAATTGCGCTTGCTCGAGGTTGAATATGTTGTTCGGCTGCGACGAGTGAACAGTGGGAGTCGGTCTCTGTTGTCTCTTCTGAGTTTTCTGTAGGTATTCTAACCTACGAGGGCACTCCTTAAAATTGGCCGGATGGTCTCCTCCACAACCAGTGCAGATGGCGGGTGCTTCTCGGTCCTTCTTAGAGCACTCGTTCGTGGCGTGGTTTCCGGGGCATTTGACGCACCTGGGAGCTCGTTGACAATTTCTTGCAGCGTGGCCGAATTGTTGACACCTGAAACATTGCGTTAAATGCAACTTATTACGCTTGTACTTTTCAAGCGTGGCCTTGGTGAAGCAAACGTACCGGATGCTTCTTATAGTGCTCGTTGTTGTATTAGCCGGAAACTGGACAAGGTAGAGCCTGGAGTCTCCTTGTTTCTCGGTCTTGGTCTTCATTGCCGTCACCTTGACGACGCTAAGTCCTTGACGTTCGAGATCTGCGGCAATGTCTTCGGTGGGGACCTCTGGGAGCCCTCTCAGCACGGATTTCACTGTTTTATCGTCGTCGGCGGTGAATGTGTGAAAGGCGCGTTGGCCCTTCAGTCCATCCATTAACAACGCGCGTGCTTCAAACGACGCGCAAAGTACTGACACATTGCCACTTCCCGTGTATCGCAACGAGAAGTTCGATGTTTTTGTGATCGACTTAATTAAGTCGATCGTCTGGAGGTGTGTTCCCGTGATCTCTACGATCACAGGCGGTATCCTCTGCTGCTTCCTTTCGATCACTTCGGGAAGCTTTTCATACCTGTTTTGGCTCGTGGTCGGAGGCATCTTAGCATCCTGGGAAACTTTCGATGTCTTTTTGGGTACCTGCCACTCGTGGTCTGGCAGGCCTGAAGTTGATTGTGAGGCGTTTAGGTACGCCTTCAACGTTCCAAGAGAACGCTTGCGCGTCTGCGCCTTCTTCATGGCGCTGTCTTTGTAGCTAATTGCAGTGGGCGTGTCTATCGTTGCAGAACGGTAGCGGGGGTGTCCTTCGTACGATAACGGAGCGAAGCGCGAATGCGACCGCTCGCGTCAACAGCACAGAGTGGACCATCATTGCGGCTTATTTACATTACAATGTTCGGCAGACGTCTTCGCTTTACTACAGAATATACAGGAATATCAAATTATTATTCACACGGAACAAATATAGAGGCTCCTTTCCTGATTATAAAATGTCCTATTTTTTAGAGAACAGGTGTAAATTTTAAACGTGTTTTAATTTGTCCGGTGATATATGTGAGGATTAGAGATCAATGGCGATAAAAATCGATGTACTGCCGCAGCTGGTCTTGTCCAAAAGAGCTAGCTCTGAATATTTTCGGTCTTGGTAATTTATGACGCTATAGACGTAGACGAGCGATTATTGTCGTTTTTTGATTCATTGTTGTTATATTTATTGTTATTAATATTTTTAGTACTGTGACATTGTAAGCGAGAAATAAAATAAAGGCTGATTTTATGACATCGTAAATTTACTTTTAGAAATGCGCCTAGATTAACATAAATTTCCAACAAAAAGCTGCAAAGCTTAGAGGCGAACTTTTGTGTTTGATTACGTCATCAAACTGTATAAATAACTATTGCTTTAAAAATTGTAATATAAAAACAACTTTTGTGTAGGGATAAATATTTGCAAGCTGTAAAAGTAGTTAACTATCAATATTTGTATTTATTTTAGATCAGTGAAAGTTTTTTATAAATAGAGTTTAATATTGTAATCAATGAATCAATATTTGTATTTCATTTAATTAAAATTATTTAATTTCAATATCACAATACATTTCCAAGATAATTAAATTTACTTCGCCCGTTACATTGCTTAGCATTTAATGTATACATATTATCTTGTATGTAAAATAACAATTAAATAAGCCTATATAACGCAAATAAGTATTATCAAAATATAGATTTTTATCAAAAATAATTTGTTATCTCTTATTTTTTTTTTTTTTTTTTTTTTTTTTTTTTTTTTTTTAAGAAAACAATATACGGATTTTTTAACATAAAGTTGGTGTAATTATTTTAAAGATATTCCTGGCTTATATGATTATTGGATGCAAAGGATATTTTTTTTAAATAAATATAAATAAAATACAATTTAATTTTTTTTTTTAATGTGGAATTTTAACTATAATAAATAAAGTAACATTTTAAATAAATACAATAAAATAATATAGGAAACTTGCACAAAAAATATTAAATAAGTATGACATAGATAGTGTTTTAATAGTAGTAAAAATATACTTAAACAATTCAAAGAATAATAGTTAATATTGTTATTTTTATATGGATTTATAAATAATTATTATAGGAATAGAATATTTTGATAAAAAATGTACCTAGATGTGATATATGTAATTGGTAGCTGGGTTTAAATCGAATAAATCGGGTTTAAAGCGCTTCAATCAAATAAGAGCATTTTTTAAATAGCCCTTAAATTAAAAAATAGCAGGTTTTTTACGAAAACTAAAAAATCAAACGTGGTATTTAAAGTTTAATTTCTGTATTTTATTTTATAAGAATGTTCTTTGTTGATAAATAGCTCCCTGTAATTAAATTATAAATATAATTAACAGTGTTTGGCTGTGTAAAATAGAGAAAATTATAGCTATTAGATTAAATATTTGTTCCTAAGCAAACAATAAATATATTTCGCTTAGTATTTACTATGATCCATGAATCATTATCAACATTTGTACATATACTTAACATAAATTTATGAATTAATTTATTAAAATCTGAACTATAAATATCATAACACTAAATTAATTAATCAATAAATAAGTTAAACATCTCCGTTTTCCATATATTTCATATTTATATTAATATACCCGACACATATAGAATTTCAACGGCTGTCTTCCAAATCTAAATTTATTCACCCGATCACCAAAGTCGTATATTTGCGTACTGTTGAATATTAATTTTCAGCGCCATTATCATTATCGTAGATCAGCATCGATAGCGTCATCTCTTTGCTAAGAATATAAGATGAAGAAAAAACAGGTATTCTATGGAGGATTTATGACAAAAATCGTTCTCATCCCACGATGATGGCCGCTAACGAGCCGGTCCAAATGTATTTACATTATTATTATATATTGATTATACAGAGTGTGCTATAAAATGCAATTTACCATTTAAAAAGTCCAAATTGGAGTTTGATATCATATATCCTAGCAAGTCTTCGCTGATTGATTAGAATAAATATTTTTAATTTTTAATAAAATGATTTGTATGAATATCTTTATTTAATTGCATGCCCACTTTTTTAATACACTCTGTATTACTCGTGTAATATATACAAATCTCTTCCACCTTCCCGTGACAAATTATACGGATTGTGAGCATGCAATTGGCCAATTAATCAGGATTAAGTGCGTCGATTTTTTGGCGCGGACCTATATGAAGTTATTCGTTAAGCTCGAAACAAACCCGACACGATAAATCACTATGAGACTCCGGAGTCACTCGTTTCGTAAGAATTGAATCGAAGTTTTATGGAAGCTTATAAATTTTGACGGTCGACGTGGGACGGTGTATTTCCGTAAATATTGTTAATGGTTTTTGAATTATGTCGACCGGCATTGGTGTTTTTTTAACTAACAAAAAATGGTTCAAAAGGTCAGGAGAGATCGCTAAAGATTGCTACTTTATTTTTTCTTTTTCAATGTAAGTTTGTAGCTAAAAACATATTCTAAATTGCTTTGATTATAATTAATTGCCTACAACAAATAAAACATTAAATTTATGTAACCAATATTAAAGCTCAACTACAAGTGTGTACCGCTAAATGAAATTATAACAGAATAATAATTAATAATCTTAAATGAGTATGTACTATAATAGTTATGATTCACATTTATATAAAAAAAACACTAAATATATAATTGACAATTATTGGTTATAAATGGTATCAAATGGCATAATTTAAATTATCGATAAGTAATTTTATCCAAACATTAATAAAACATTCTGAATGAAGGGTCGCAATATGTGCTAATTGAATTCTGGAAATAAAATAGACGTTAAGTGCTCTCATGTGCTATGAAGTACTATTAGCATTACTTTTACACGTTAATTTTTCATTAAATTAATTTTTGATATATTACTTCTGGCAAATATTAAAACACGTCAATCATCATTAAACAGAAAATATATTTTTTCAAATAACGCACAAAGTGGCAAATGGGAAAATATTTATATATAGTATAACTATTGTTAAATTAGCGCACAATAATAATAAATGAAATACGAAAAATAAAATTTAGGTTCAATTTAAAATAGTTAATTTTTTACCTAAAGAAAAGTGTAATTTTAATATCAAAACTATGAGATAAAATTTATTAATATTTTGGATATAATAATTTAACAAGTTTTTGTCAATGTAGTACGAAAATATTTAGGAATACACTTTTTCAATCTTATTTTTTGATTTTATTTAAAATTATAAGAACTAAGCACATTATATTTAAAAAATTAATAAGTAGATTTTTATTAGCAAAATATAAAACTCATGTATCACAAATGTATAAAGTTTATAGACAGGCTTATGTTGTAATAAATACTTAAGTCAAAATAATTTGTCTTCAAGGATCAATTAAATATTCTGAATAATACGCATATTTTTATACGAATTAAGATTATATCTTAACTTTTCTTTATTAATATATTGTAAAATAAATTGAAAAAATTCAATCAAATTATGACATGTAGAGAACAATAAATATTTTAAAACCAAAGAATAAATACATTATTTTAGATACATAGTAAATTTGACCTTTTTATATAGTATCTATTATTTATAATAAAAATATTATTCAAAATAACAAAACCACAATAGATAAATAATTTACAATATCAAATAAATTGTCAAAAGTAAAATAAATATTAGCATATGTTCATATTATCTACAAATCATGTATGCAATTGAAAATTAATGTGAATATGTAAATTTATACAGTTCATGGGTTTCGCCAAAGATTTGTAGTTCATTTCCATAAGATGAATCTGAAATGCGACAATTCCAACGCCAACGTATCTCAAAAGAATCGAACGCATTTTTTATATAATCATAATTTGAATATATACCTTTAAATGCTAAAATACTTTTTCAATGAAAACAAATATGTTTATTTTTGTATTATTTTCTCTTTTCACTCATTCAATTACAAAAGTTAATTATCGTGATTACAATAATTATCTCATTCACGCCTTCGTGATTAGATGGAATTGCTTCGTTTCCTGCTCTGTCTTATTCCACATATACAAACACGTAAACGTTCATAATATCTGTACATCTATAGAGCGATTGTGTAATCTTTGAATATTTTCGTGCATTCTCGGTCAAAAGTTGCGTGCTCGGGTTTCGTGCGTGCAGCACGAAAGCACGCGCGTTTAAGTCTCTCCCCTACAGAAAAAAGCCGCGGAAACTCACCCTGAATTATTCAGTATGAAGATTAAAATAATTATATCAATCTAGATGTTTTGGGTTTAATTTACGTCGCGACGAAAGACGCGTGACGTTTGAAATGCGCATTTTATTTACGATTGCTCTTGAAGATTCCTATACTAGTCACGAAAATGAAATCACAAATTTTGATATTAAAAAATGTAACTTAACCAATTTTTAATTATTTAATTAGTGTATTTAAAAATGATTTAAATGTAATAATTCAAACTTAATATTAGGAACATAAAATTGATATTTCAAAGTACGACAAAAATATTGTTATTTTAGTTACCATAAAATTTACCTGAACGATCTAAATTAAACTTATTGTAATAGGTTGATATATAATAGTTACCAAATTATAAAAATACAACTTTTTATTACAGTTATCTTTAATACTTGCATAGAGTTTCAGTGCATTATCAACAAAGTAAGTTGCCAAATTTTATTCAACTACAACGTTATATTTTTACTCCAGATATTTTTTAATATGACATTTATTGGCAAGTGATAATAGAAGAAACATAAAAAACAAGAAGTAATAAGTCGAAGCTATATCGAGACCTTACAAAAATTTTAAAAAATGTGTGTAAATTATTGAAATGAACGGTAATATTTATTCGAATATAACATTTCATTATTTCACAGAAGTTTTGCGCACTTTTCCATTAGCAAATTAACGGAATATAATGGTAATAAGATAATATTGATAATAATTGATTAAAATGGTACCTAATAATGATAATAATTTATTATTATTAATGAGACCTTTCATTAGCATTAAGCTACTGATGAGTTTTAAATATTTATATTATATAGAAAATTTATAATATTTATTTTACAAATTTATTTCGTGTATATTCTAGTTACTAATAACTATTTCTGTTTAATATTATATTATTTAAATGTACTTTCTATCATACATATGTTAAAAGATAAAAAAACCATCAACGCATATAAATCAGTATTAAATTATCGAAAATACTCAATAATTATAATTCCTCAACATTTAACACAAGCCCCGCCGCGGCCATTTCACAAACGTTTAACCGTATAATTAAACCAAACTAACGTCTGACTTAACGGAATTTTCCCCCAAGGCACGCGTAATCATTAAATGATGTTCGACAGATATGGCAATAAATATCGTTGTTATTTTTCAACTAATAACTTCTTTAGAAATATTTTTTGAACGTCATACAATAATATATCAATTGCGTTTATAAATTATGTAGTGTTATTGCAATAATAATAGCAATGTATAAGCATTGAATACGAAAGCATAACATTCATTGTCTTGCAATTAAGACCGACGCGAGATTATCTAAATAGTGCCAATAAGGGTAATGGGATTGAGATAATTTTCTCAATCAAAATGGTGATTTGATTTTGTGATACACAATAATTGTAGTCGTTAGTACTTCTGTTGAGTAATCAAATAATAACTGAGTAGTATAGAGAGCAAATTGTTAAAAATATAGAAAGTACGAGTATTTTTTATTAGCTAAATAAAAATGTTTAAGCTTCAGTTTTATTGGTAAGAATTAATTTGTAGTGTTAAATATTATTGACCATTTTTAATATATAATTTTTTATTGTTCACACAGAAGTTTTTGCTACAAATACTCTAATAACCAGCAAGTTAATTTGGTTTCTTCATATTAAGAAGTCTACGAGTTTATATTAATAGTACTATGATCTTTTTTAATTTTCTAAAATATAAATTGCTTTAGGATGCTAAGAATTATTTATGATTTTTATTGTGCATTAACGAGTCACTATTATTTCAAATGGTAATAACAATAGTGATAATATTATCACTTAAATCCTAACAAATCCATAAATGTTCATTATCAATATAAAAGCTTTATGACTTATTCAATTAAAAAAAAAATAATAAAATAATTCATTACGTTTTAAATTGTTAAATTAAAGATATTCATTTATTCTCCTGCCCTAATATGAAATGCAAGCTGATTGGAAAAATATTCGCGCTTGTTAAACTCGTGTTGTTTGTATTAGGGTATGTTGTGTTGTATGTGTGTAAAATTACACACAGAGGTCCGGGTCGTTTACCAAACGAATGGGCCTATTAAGTATCACCGATGACGGCGGGTCCAGCCCACCTGAGCGAAGATCTTCTCTCCAGATAACAGACACCTTCGGCGTGGTGGCCACGTTTGAAGAATTCAACACTGGCAACCGACAACAAGGTACATGTTGAAAAAAAATGGTGAACGAGATATGATTTGACATGATTGTATTATGACGTTTTAACAGCTTTTGCAAAAATAAACAGGTATTTTTGCATTATAAATGACGATGATATTTTTGCAAAGATAAAGTGATGCCCAAATTTTATTTAAATGCTTATCATGCCTTTTTAAATTTTTATTAAGCAAAATTATATTTTAGATAATTTTTCTATTTAAAGCAGTAATTACTTTCGTGTCAATGATATTAAGAATATTGTTATATAAAAATAAGTATTTTACTCTGTTGTCAACACTGTCATTTTCGGTAGGGTTTATGTGACAAGGCAATGTATTACCTAATATATGGCCAGGAAAACCTAATATATTTTTAATTTTTAATAACATAATATATATTGATTTGTTTTAGTATTTTTATACTTTATTAAATGAAATATATTCTTACAAAAAATATGCATAAAACCAATTTATACTTCGATTAATTATAATATAAAATTTTGATTGAAAATTTTAAATATTTTTATTACCATAAAAAACAAAAAATATTTTATAAGGTAATAGATAAAAAATTTTTTAACCAATTTAATATATTTATAAATAATAATAATGTTTTCCACAACAAAATAACTGGATCAACCTATGTGTTCCGTCACCAAAAAGTATATAAGTTCTTCTTCTTAGCTCGAACATTCCACATAATATCTTATCAGATCTTTTGATTATTTAAAGGGGTTAACATGAATATGTTCACGGGAGTAGCTTATTAGCAGATGATTAATTTTAACTCAGCAACGGTTTTTTTTTCACTCTAACCGCCCACGTTCTACGGTCGAACAACGATGCCAGATTAGGCATATCTTGTTTATAATAAAATATATTTTTTTAACCCTCGTAGGAAGGAAAAGATCTTGACAATTATTTACGACGCCTTTTTTTCTCAACCGCCAGCGGTATACTGTCAAAAGTCATGCTCTTTTGAGATAACATCAACGCTTCGGATGCGGATTTTGCCCAAATGACTAGATATGATTTGTTGTGGAATATTTCATTCAAATAAAATTAATCATTACACATATTCGATAATTATAAATAATACCTGCTATCGACCACACAATAAATACGCTTTCAGAATGCAGTCTATCATTACGTCTCGAGAAGGAATAATGATATTTAATTGCCATCAGCCCTTTTATGGTTTATGTGTTTTAAAGGGCAATTATGCACCTTTAGCGGCGATATTTCAACTATCGACACATACGAGCGAGAACAGACATACGGGCAGCATTAATAAGGCTGATAAAAGTACCCTTGGCGGTTTAATTTTTAATGTATACGATAAACATTTACATATAAACACACATGTATTTAAAAGTGATATTTTATATATTTTTGCAATGGCCTCGTTTAAAATATTGATATGAGGGAGAAATCTGTAACCGTGTAACAAGATATTGTAGGTTTCTCTGTAAATAAAAATTTCATTTGAGCCATTGTACAGATTTATTCAGTATGTTTAAGGTGATATTTTGAAAATGTGCGTGTTTTATCGAGCGATAAACAGCAAGATTATCTATACAAGTGTACACGTATAAAGGTCTGAGATAAAAACTCCTAAATCTTGGACGAAACGTTGAAAAGATCGCTTTTTGTGTAACTCCCAGCCGATTTGGTTGTAACGATATTACGACCTTTCGACATTATCGCAAAATTTCATCTAGTTTATTGCTTTGAAAATGTTTTTCGTTAAACGGCGAGGGTAAAAAAACGAACCGTTATCTTTTATTTTTTTGCGATTGTTCTATATTAGAGTGTGGGTATAAATATATATTTGTTTGAGACGATAATTACACAAGTATTTCTTTTTATTAGGACTGTTTTATGATGTTCATACATTTTAATGATATTTCATATAATTATTTTTAACGCTATTTATATTACATAATACATACACAAAAAAGCGATATTCTAACTAGAATAATTTGCAACATGATATAACATTTAAGTTTTAAATATACTTATTTTATTATAAGTGTATTCTTAAAGTGCAACAAAAAAATTTTATAAAGCAGGTATTAACAAATTTAATTTATTTGCTTATAGTTTCATACTGACATGTCACAGTAAACTTTTATTTTCTGTTGTTGTCCTAAATAGCTTTAATTTTTTTTTAATATTAAATAAAAAATGCAAATATTTAAAATTATATAAGATTTTTACCTAATCTCTTAACAATATTTTTATCAGATCTTAAATAAAATACATAGTTTACTAGAAACTATCATGAATATTGATGTCAATAGAATGTCTAGATAGAAAGCTCGCGCACATTCTGTCAATTTACATAATCGCGTTATAATAACGAGTTTAAATTAACGTTTATCGGATTTATCGTTAATTTTCAAGCATTTCCCAATGCGACAAAACGCCGTTAAAATAAATTAACCATTAGGCTGCGACGTCGATCGGAAATAAAGATCCTAAAATTCGTGTTTTCTCTACATAAAATACGTTGTTAATGGAGAATAGAACTTTTATTTACCTTTCGTATTGTGCAACAAATACACATAATGATAATAAAATAAAGTCATAATAATAACAATAATATTAAAAAAATAATATTGTGTCTTTCTGAATATTAAATCAATTATTGACGATAATTATTTTGTATATTTAAAATATTTTTTTAATTAAAATAATAAACAAATAAAAAAGTTTAGAAAGATTAAATGATTACATCCACGTAATCACGTTTTCAGAAATAGAAGTAAGGAAATAAAGTTATGTAATTGTATTTTTTAAATATCATTTAAATTTATTAGTGTTTTAAAACACATTTTATTAGCTAAAAGAAGAAAAAGTTATAACTGTAATCCTAAGCTTAATTTCTCTAATTTTTGTATTGCTTATTTTATGGTATGACTATAATATTTTTAAGTACTTCTTTAGCATTTTTAAAAATAAATACATATAAGATATTCTCTATAAGATGAAGTAACTCTTTATTAGAGAACTTTCCAATTCTAATATGTACTCGATTTTTCAACAATCATCACGATTTGTGAGAATATTTTTAAAAATTAGCTACAGCGGTGAAAATATTTATTAATAATGCCAAATTGTCCATATTTGAGTAAAAAATACAATAGTAATATGAATTCGTCCGTTAGATTATCGACAATACAAATCTTATAGTTCGTTGGTCTTTTTAAAAAATATAGAAAATGGTGCATAAATCTGATTTAGGTTAAAAATTACTACTCCTAATGAAAATCATGATATTTTAATACTTGTGACTTTTAAAAAGAATAACTAAAGAAATAAATGAGATTCTTTCAAAAAAACGTTTTTAATTTAAATAACGCATTTAACGTGTAATTTTTTCGCCATGCTATACCGTATCGAAAACTTTTTCTATATTTATATTATTAAAGTGCCTTAAGTACAACTACATTGTTATTATACAATATGATAATATAAACATATGTTGATTTAATTTTATAGTTTATCGAAATTATAGAATCACTACAATTTTTGCAACAGATAAATAATATAATAGAATTACAAAGTTCCCAATCGTTTATTGTCCAACGCGACAAAACACATTTAAAATAAATTAACCGTTAAACCGTGACGTCGATTGGAAAATGTCCCGAAAATCGTCGTTTTCCCCACATAAAACGCCATGTTAATGGAGAGCGGTTCTTTTTTAATTGACCAAACAAACAGACAAACAATGGAGCCGGACGGTTCCACGTGGAGCCCATACACGTCTAATTATGCGCTCGGAATGTTGTAAATCGGACATTTTTATGGCAACATTGTTTGGTAGCGTCTTTCTCCAAATATTGTTCGATGCGACCAAACGACCTATATTAAATTTTATGTGAATACAAATGTGCTCGGTTGTCAATTTGTCTCGTAGCCCACGACTGACAGTCTAAACTCGAATGGATAAATCTGGAAAGCGTAAAATTGTTTGGCATTTATTGCATATGAGCGTGTTTGATAAAATAGTATCGAGCGTGTGATGGTATTTTGCACAATAAAATATGTATGGCTTTGTATATTGTAAATGTACTTACTTAAAATCCTTACAAAACTGTTTTTACTGGCAATAAATAATTATAAATTACCATCGAGTTTCAGTTAAATGTATAAATATTATTTTTATTTTTGTATAATATTTTATCAGCATTGTTACACATACCTAAGTTGTTAGCGGTAATATATGATATTATAATTTAATAATCAGTAATAAATTTATCATTCTAAAGCTCAAAATATATTTTTTATGTATATAACTTAAATTTGTCATTTAAATTCATTCCGCTAGGATTATTTTTTTCGAAGCCTTCAGGGCGTAAATATATTCTGGAACCGACTTTTGAAAAATATTATTATGTAATACAAAAATGACACTTCATATAATTTGCCCTTATATTCTGAACGTCTTTATTTACGTGTAACTATCATATATAATATACTATTAAAGGATATACCAATTTGCAAAAAAAACACACCCAGATTATATATCAACATTAATGTCGCAGTAGCGCATTGGTAGAACACAAAAGAATCCGGCGTAAAAAATATATACGTTAGTGTTTCATTATAATATCATTATCCATAAACAATGGCGTCGAAAAAAACACACAACAACGCGTACAAGAACGAAGAAGAAAAAAACTTCCTCGAGTGAAAAAAGTTTCACGGTTCCTTGAACCGCCATTATCGCGGGCCCATCTTGTTTCGGTAGTGGCGTTTATTTTATTCAACGAATTCGAGAAATGACTCAGATAATGTCGGAAGAATTGGTAGAGGTGGGGACCGGGGAGAGGATACGAATATTAAACGGGAAAAAAATGGGTTATAAATTAATTTGTATCTGATGGCGGGCCGCCATTCGCCGGCCAGGAAAAGGGGGGCAGTGCCCGGGGGCTTTACATGTCAACTAGGGCATTAGTTCTACATCATGAGGCGCTCCTTACAAAAGCTTCTTTATAATAATACACATAGGGCATATGAACGTATTGTATATAATTACAAGACTGATCCGGAAACGAATTGCTCACCGGTACTTCCGGTGCGGCCATCTTGTGGGACGGACGATAATGTAGTATGTTTATGACATAATGCTTTAATTTGTGAATGGATTAAATTGACATTGACGATAATTTAAAGCATTAATATAATCGGGGCATTAATAAATTATGCATGAGTACAATTTGAAAATGAATGATTTGGTATTGAAATTTATATTAAAAAATACTACATTTTTACTATTTTAGTACGTAAATATTTTTAACTATTTTTTTAAGATGGTATAAATTCCTCTATATAGTAATCAAATAACAAAATTTAAATTATATACATACATTTGTAATACAAAAAATAATAATATAAATTATATAATTATTTGGTTCATATAAAACGAAGGTATTTTTTTTAATACTTTTTTGAACATTGTTATTTAAATACACCATTATTTAATATTATTCTAACCTTACATTAATAGGTAAATTTGTAATTAAATAGGTAATAAAAAAGCTAATACACATAAAAATTTTAAAAATACATTCACGATTACCTTTAATATATATTAAACTTTAAAAAATTACATTCGCTTTAGATAAGAGGGGTATTTATTAAAATATTTAATAAATACCCCTCTAATCATTATTCTGAAGCCTTTGTAATATTGTTTTATCTTATTTATATCGGATATTGTTATAAATTGGCGGATCTCTGTGTCCAGGCTTAAAGTTTATCGCAAAAGTTTTCTTGGAGGGTTTGAAGTTTTTTGTTATAAAACTCTCGGTAAATCTAGCTTCCACGATTATTGATGAACTTTTAGACACGCCATAAAATATGAGCTACTATTAGCTAAATATTGATATTATCGGATTGTTGACTGACCGTTTGGTACGAAAGGTATTTTATTAATGCTCTAAAGAGATTTTTTATAGCATTATGTTAATTGAGATGTTAAAATCAATTAAGGCGTCATTGCATCGACTTTTAGTATAAAAACATATGTTTTGGGTATTAACGTAACATATCTTAAAATAATCATTAATTGGTATGTATGGTTTACATTTAGCGAAGAATCGATAATTAATAAATAATATAAAATATTCTGAATCACTGTAATTATTTTTTCTTCAGCTTCACTGTCCATTCAACTAATTAATTCGTCATAAGTTGAGTATGATAAATAATTTACATACTGAATAATCAATCAGTAATTATAATATTTTGATACGTAGTAAATATATTATTGTTTATATTATCTACTTTTGGACAACCTTGCAGTACTATTATAAAGTAATTTGGATTACAAAATATTTTAAAATTTTCAATGTCTACGTATTTTTTTTTAAAGCATTTTTCAATTATACCCTTTGATTAATGATTGAATTCACACAATTTGTTCGATGAAAGAACAAAAAATGCACGGGATCTGATTTAAACTGATATAACTCAATCATTTTTAATCGGTTTCTTTACTAAAAATATTTCGTCACCCAATGAAGTCAGAAATACGTAAGCACTCATTAAATTTTATTAACGTCTACGATATTTAGAAGAAATAATAAATGTGATGCATTCAGTAAAATGACGAATGCTTTTGTGCAAACGAAAGTTTTTTCTACAGAAAGTGAATTAACTTTTATGATTTCGCATTGAACTGCTATATAAATACTCTACAGCGGTACCTAAATACCAAAACTCATCAAAAAAATATTTTGCAAAAAAGCTGAGGAGAGCGCCTCCCCTACCTATGCGTACATTCTGTAATTAGCCATAAAAATTAAGCAGGACACATTCATATGGAATTCAAAATTTGATAAAATAAAACTTTAAGATATTTTATTTATATATAATTTAAAAAAATAGTATACTATACTGAATCGTAAAAAATATATATATTAAAAAATTAAAGAAGAACTTAATAATTATTAAAAATATTTAATTTAAAGTACATACTTAAATTTTTAAAATACTAATCTAATCTGAAATATTGCTAAGATCTTGTATTTTATAAAAAATAAATATTAAATTTACACAATTAAATATTGCTGTTGAATTTTATAAATTGTATTTAAAAGTTACTATCAATAGAAAATCAATTTACTTTTTATTTTTATATATGTTTGTATCATAGTGTTTTTGAGTATAAATCCTCGTATTTTAGTTATTATATAATTATAATTATAATCAATCATTTCAGATTTCGTTGTTATAGATTTTCCCAATCTGATCTTTCCCTATCAACGAATGAATAATAAAATAAAATTAAGATAGGTCTTATATAGTGACAACTATTGATTACTAGCTGTAATAAAAGTACTTAATTAAAAAATAGTGTACAATAAGCGTTTTAATGTGTATCATAAAAAAACAGTTACATATGATTATCGTAAGCAATCTTGTCGGTAAATAATGGTTTTTCGATATTACTTTATTTCAAGTTATTATCAGTAAATAATTTTAGTTATAAATTTCGTTATTTGAACTTAATGACAAAATTATGTTCACAATCAATGAACATCAAATAAGTATATCAAAATAAATTATTTTCCCTTCATACAACCAAACGTTAACTGCATCGGAAGCGTTACCGTTTATCATTATTTCATAAACTCGGTTATTTATTATTGTTCATGCCGTTCTTTGGGTTTTTTTATAATATTTTCTTTATATGTAATATTCTGAGTCTGATCGTTGTTTTCAACGCAAAGTTCCATCGTCTTCCTGTGTATATGAAGATATATTCAGGCTGGCGCTAAATTATTAACACTACGCCTTTTTCCGCTCGAAGCCTTCGCGTGGCGGGAGCGGAATAAAGCAGCGAATGTTTCTGCAATAAATACATATTTACGTACATTTTTTTACACATTCGCAAAGTAAAATAATGGCACATCTCGTCTGCCGGGCTGTTTGATTTATGCTCTTTCGCCCCGAGGGAAATGCCGAAAGATTCGCGCAAGACACCAACTATACATTGCCGCGGTGTGAAAACGCAGTATAGTGTTGAATGTACAATAAAACTATACTAATATGTGTTACGTGGGAGTTTTTAATGACTTAACAATTAAAATTTGGGTGAAAAAGACTGCAATATTTAAACAATTATTCATAATTATTAATTATAAATAATAAAATAATTATAACCTGAATTTATAAATAAATAATATAAATATAGAAATTGTATATTGCATTTGGTTTTTAAATGTTTTGTTACTATTACGTATAAAGAAAAGAACCTGAAGTTTCTAATCTATTAGTTAAACTTTGATATTTCTACCATGTAAATGATAATATTATTTACTGCAGGCTAAAATGACAATTTAAAGTAAAACAAAGCACTTAGACCGCTAGTATTATATAACATAATCAATTTCTTAATAATTTTTAATCGTAAAATAAAAAGTGAATTTTTTTAATAAATGTCCTAAGTTATATAAACACTTTATGCTTTGTGAAAATATAATTTTCAACTATTGCTTCAACAGTTATCATTCATATATATATATAGTAATGCATTATGTTATACCAGTGGTCGGCAAACTTATTGGCCGAAGAGCCAAATATGTACATTACAACGATTCAAAATAGTTCTGAGAGCCAAATCTGTTTTTTAATTTAGTAAACCTTTATTATAATTTTAAACCTTCATTAAATTACAGGTACACTGAATAAAACTTGATATAACACTTAATAAAGATTTATTAGTTGATAAACAATAATATGAAAGTAAGGTATCCATAAATTTAAATCATGACAATGACTGACAAACACTTAATGCAAACAATGTCCTTGCCTCTCCTTGGAAAGTTTCAGTAAGTCAGGTTTATATGTTGTTGTTTTTAATTTTAGGCATGATTCCAGGTTCTCATCAATAAGACAACTTTTCAGTTTACTCTTGATAAAGTTCATGCTTGAAAAGGTTTGTTCGCATTAATATGTAGAACCAAAAAGGGAAAGAACAGCAAACGCAAGCTTTTTCAGCGGATCTTAAGAGTCAGGAATACTATTCCAAACGTTGAAAATGATCATGACTTCATTCTCCAGGTCTTTCAAAGCAGACCACTTGTGTTGTGAACTAAGATCACATTCGTTCTTCTCCGATATTTCCAAATCAATACAAAGACGTTCAAATTTGGAGCTCCATATTTTCTTGTTTTTTAAATCCTGCAATTATATTTCAAAGTTACTAATGTCAATGCCAAAAGGAGAAAATTTCAACTCAGTTTATTGTAGCATTGAGAAGATTTTTGTCGAATGCTAAGGTCGCTTTGAAACCTGCTGAGAAATGCTTTCCTCATATTTAAAATTGTTGTTTTGAAATGGTGTTTGTCAATAGAGGAATTATTTTCTTGGCGATGCTTCAGCAGGCTCGGAAAGTGAAACAATGTTTCCCTTTCAAAATCTTGAGCAAAAGTGTTTTAAAACGTTCTTTCTTGATAACCATCGAACCTTGTTATGAAGCAGAAAATCAGCGTACTCACTCTTCATTTCAACTAAAAATTCTCTGAATTGACGATGATTAAGAGCTTTAGCTACAATGGAGTTGATGATCGTGATCACTAATCCCATAACTTTACTAATTTCTTCCGGAAATATCTGCGCACAAAGCGCATCTTGGTGAATAATGCAATGATAAACCAATATCTCGTAATTATTTTTTTCTTTCAAAATGGCAACAAACCCTTTTCTGACGCCAGTCATACTTTTGGCCCCGTCTGTAACCGCCAAGTACGCAGATTGACAGCTGTCATACTACTACGCTGCGCTGCGCCCCTATCGGACGAAACAGATACTACGTCAACGCTCACGTACACATTCAACGTTGCATGGAAAGGACACTCGACCAGAATTAGCGCCCGGGCCCGTGGATATTTGTGCCAGAGCCGCACTCAAGGAGCCAAAGAGCCGCATGCGGCTCCGGAGCCGCACTTTGCCGACCCCTGTGTTATACCATTAGCTAATAGTTAATACTATAAAACGTTTTTTATTTAGCAACGAATTTAGTAATTATAAAAAATGGCAATCTCAAAATAATATTTTCTTTCCAAATATTATTTGTATTAAATTATATTCAGCTGCAATCTCAGACTTGGATTTGCTGTCAAATATATTATTTAAAATTGGATTTGAATGTAAAGCAAGTTGGTTTACTACGGATTTACATTAAATGAGCTATGATCACCGAAAAAATATATTTTCGCCAAAATTACAGTCTTGAAAATATTACCACATATGTATGTACATATATAGTGTATATAGATCGATCTCACAAATCTTTTTTTAAATATATATATCCACAATACGTAGAACGTCCAAAAAGGATCCCGCCGAGAATTTTCAAGCGTTTCAAAACCTTTCTTCGGATCAGAATATTATGGAGAGAACCGGGCGAGATAAGTGCCTCGGACCCGTCTACGGCTTTCCGCCGAAATAATTTTTGATCCTTTGTATATTCTTCGGCTTCGCAAAAGATTACCAGATGGGCTTACGTGCGGTCCGATGGCCGAGATTGTTTAATAACGGGATTAAACGTTTGTTTATTCATGTTTTTTCCCTCACATATTCAAAATAAACAGAATTTTCGTAATAAAACAAGTCGGCGACAAAGTCAGTGTTTGCGGGCGAGCAGAGATAAGAAGGAAAAAACAACACTCAAAGTGGACCTGCAGCTCTCTTGCGGCCGTGAAGATGATGCATGGTGGGCAGTTTGGAGTACGTGATAAACTTGGCCAATTCGTCGGTGATGCATTGCGGCACCTCGGGGCTCAGGGTTGCCACGACAATCATTCAAATTCATGATACTGTTTAAAAATGAAGCAAAAAAAGATATTTTCAATTTTAATTAAAACATCAAAGATCTGGATGAACCTTTATATTTTTCAAGTTCAATTGTGTCTGGGAGATTGAAATTAGAGATTTTTATATAATTACAATTTCGATCGATCTTCACAAATTAGGTTTTATATATTTATATAATCTCACGAATGAATATCTTTATAATATTTATTCATATTCAGTATTAAAAATCTCTAATAATGGGATAAGATAAAATCTTTTTTTGCATTCATATTTTAATAACATACCGTATCGAATGCTTTTTTTATTATCAATTAGCAATATTCCTGTGCTTCTTCATTAATATTATTTTTTAATTTGAGGCTCAAAGGGTGTGATTTCGCATCAAAATAGATGCTTAAAAAAATATTTATAATATATATCTTATAAATCAGAAAGTATTCGCTGGTGGATCTAGTTGTATTTGTTGGTTGGATCTGGAGTTGTATTATTGGTGATAGCGACAGATTGTGCTATTAAGTGGACCTTGCGATATTTTTAATAGTTAATACTCCTCTTCCTTGGTAACAATATCAATTACGCGTAGTATAATGTTTGGTCTAACTAGCGTGGGAGATCTCTCTTTTCGTTGTTTAGTGGTCGTTATGGTAACCTCTTAATTGAGATTTATTACTCTGGTGGTTGAACCCCCATAGTTTCAACCTTTTAAATACGAGCGTAATGTATGAAAAATATTTTCAAAAGCTATTTTTAATATTTATAGTTTATACATAAAAATATATCAAAAGCGTTTTCGATCTCCTGTATAAATAATTACGTGTTTTTATATATATTCAAATTTCTGGAATTGTGTTTTGTAAACTTATTGAATTGCTGAATGGTGAAGTGGTTTTTGTAAAAAGCAAATTATTTACTGATAACTTTACTACCCAAAATTTCATTTTAGCGGGATAAACTTTTTTCCAAATATTTTACTGAGTAAGATAAAAAAAATAATGGAACAATGTATGAGTTTATAAATGTTTTAGTATTAATTAAATATAAAGTATTTATTGACTAGTCAAATATAATCAGTTAGTTGTTGTACAGCCCTAAATTAACTGGGAACGTCAGGTGGAACAGACGTTCCATCTACGTCCTTTTAGCGCAGTGGTACGCGAATACATAAATACATACTGAAATACCAATAAACGAGCGCTGGTCAATCTGTAATGTGTTGTATGCATAATTTTATAAATTATGTTATTTAGTTTGGACATCACCAAAGTTATACATATAGTATAAAATAATAAAATATTTATATATATTGCCATTTTATATTTAAATATTGATCAAAAATTCTATTATAAAATAGCAACAGGTGAAGTTTAATCGTAATTAGTTTTTCATTAGCTCAAATAAATAAATTTCCACGGCTTGTGTATAGTTGTAAAAAGTTTCAGAACCACTGTACGCATTCACGACGCGAACCAATAAACCGAGTACAATATTCTTTCTGCCACACCGTGTGATGGAAGCGTGATTTATGGCACGTTGTAATTATACAAAATTTAACCCTTTTACGTCCGTCCGAAAAACGCCGACCGCCAAAATGTTTCGGGACATTAAACAATGCGAACGTATAACCTGTGGCGTTTTATATGGGATAAATACATACGTAGATGCGTAATATATGCAAAGGGCTTTTTGGACCGTATAATTCGGTCATTGAATTTTTGCCATAAGACATTCAATTATCAGTTTTTTTAGACCCCACCGACGAAACAAATCGACCGGGAACAAAATACAACCGATAAATTATGCCTTTTTAACCCCGACGAAAATAAATACAATAAAAAAAGGTCTTCGATGATCATGTTCTAAAACTATTCTTTACATATTGTTTTTAATATGAGTATCATTAATTAACCAAACATAATTTAATATTCAAGTATCTAGAGAAACAAATGTAAACAAATCGTTTAAACTTATGTCGAATTAGACAATCTCATGATTAGAATAATATAAATGGAGATGACAACATTTTTTGTGTGTATATTACATAATATTAACACAAGTTATCAAACGTTTAAACCGCAATTTAACAAACCAAACGACATAATCAATCATTGAATAATCACCTGTTTATACCATGTTCGACGTCGATTTTATATAATCCGTATCTGATAATTAAAATTTATTTTTAAAATTCAGATTACGCAACAAAACATTTTTTAAAGAGCTCACATAAATTGTAACGCGATACTCAAAGATGTATTAATAATATATTCATGGGGTTATTAAGGCGCTCGTTAGATCCGTTTCGAATAATCTAATGAAAATATTAACAATATTTTATCTTGTTATATAAAAAAACGGATCGATAAGAAATAATTCAAATGTTAAAACCAGACTGTTAGATACTTGAAAAAATTTAAATTCAACACTGGATGTTTTTGAAATGACGACTCATTATGCAAAATGGTATGTAAAACATATATGTATATTTTAAAATAATATACATAATTCGCAACAATCACATGATCGATAAAGTACACGAATAGTTAGGTACAACCTGCTTTTTTATACTTCACATTAAGACCTATTATTGCATATAAAAGACTAATGAAATAGCATAAACATACTAAAAAAATGCAAGACTGCCATTTATTTAACAGTAATAACAATATATTTTTGTAATATTTATATATTTTTTAATTTTTAATTTATTCATGAAAACTTCTGACTTGAATATACAAACTCAGAGGTCACGGTTAGAGTTTTTATCTAGAATTTTTCAAGAAAAATTCGCAATCAAAAATTCTCATTTTTCGAGAAATTTTCTGATTTATTGAAAATTTTCCTAGAGCCTTTTTTTTATCAAAAATAAAATTTGTAGGAATATTTTTTTAGGTTTAACAACCGCTGCATTTTTTTATCACAGCATAAGAAAAGATAGGTCTGTGCCAGATATTAAAAAATATATGTACATGTTTTATTACTTTGATTTTTGTAAATTGTAGTACATTTTATGTTATACACATTGACACCTCCATTGTGATCATCAAAATAGTGTAGTTTTCGTTTTATTTATTTAATTAAAAACACTTTATTACTCCAGTAATTTCACACGTTGAACAACAATAATAATACGCGATGACATGTTATCAAAACAAGTCAGGTTATGTCTCTCAAAACACAGTATAACACTGTTTGGTTGAAATTGACACCATGTCAGTTGTTTCACGCTTTCGTGTCGTCTGCTCGGTTTGTCGATGTCATTCGTGACATTAGTGTGAATGGGATCAAATCCGGTCATCATTGTTATCCGTCGGGCTTCGCAAATTGCCAATTTCCTCAGATCATTTCAAACGACAGCTCGAAATCTGTCAGTGCATTGTTAAAACGATGCCGCATAGCACTGGGACGTGTGTCCCGACTGACGAGCGTTGCGGACGAATTACAAATGATCGGACAAATTGCTCGGTTGAATTGTGACAGAGATTCTCAACCTAATGAGTTAGCAAATCGCTTTTGAAATGTGTAGATTGTTTATGTGTATCACTGCCGGGTTCATCAATTAAAGTACCCGTTTATTTAACAAATGGACCATCTAATAAAGAGATGGTCTAAAAACAGGCCAAATCTTTTAGCAAATTCTACAGGCGTGGCAATCAAAATAATATGCTATAAAATCTTTAACTTAGAATGATAAAGCCAGTCAGAGATGTGTTATACAAAAAGGGGTTTAAAGCATTTAAGACATAAAGGTTTCGTTGTTTAAATGGGACAGACTAAAAAAACTTTTTGGCCAAATAAATAAAAATACTCGATTTGACTAAAATAAAATAAAAGTATTTATAGCAAACGTCTTGAAAACAGGATTGCTATTCATACGCCTTTTTATAATCGGCTCTAGAGGTCAAAGACAAAATAATTATATAGTAAGTAATTCACTTGTATCACAATTACTTCAAGCTTTATTTTTATGTGCTTTCTACTATAAACAGTAGAAGAAAGTGCTTATAATAATAAGAAAATTCAATATTCTAAGATTTGACCATATATTTTAATGAGTCTATTTTTCTCGTGTGAATATTTGTAAAGTACAATTTCCAACATAAACAAGGCATTTTTCAGTAAAAAATACACAAGGACAATTTACCCACGATACTAACGACATTCTCCTTATTGTATTGTTTTTTTTATTTAATACCTAATTTTTTTTTTTCGAGATAAAAAACACACACCAAGGAGCAGCGGGAGCGCTAACGAGACTCAGGGAGGGATCGAGATCAAATTATCGAAAGGCATTAAGTTTTTTTTTAATAGTGCCATAACGATTTTGTACCGAATCTTTTATGTGTCATTACATGGAACGGGTCCCCTGTTTCCTGTGCGTCTGTCACGCGACAGATGTTGCTCGGTCACTCCGATTCTTCCACCTTTTGGTAATGATTTGGTAATGGCTCGTCAAAATTTAACCGAGACACGTCTGTCTGTCCAACGTATAAAATAAAAAAATAGCTCAAACATATGGTATAAGTTTATAATAGGCGATCTGTGCAAAGTCTGGAAGCGGAAAAATTTATAGCGGTCAATTGGTCGGAAACATAAAAACGGATATGATAGATAATTACGCCAATTTACGGATATCGTTATAGTTTATAATGTGTTGTTATGGATATATGACATAAACATACAAAAGAATGTGTGACTCTAGTGTAGCATATGCTCTAAACATTTTACTAAAATATATACAATATAATACATATCATATATACAAAGCTTTTTATATATAGCATAATGCTAATTAAAATGTTAATATTATATATAACTTGTCATTATATTGAATCCTTTACAGAAGAATTCCCAAACCTGCGATGGAAAACTTCGTAAATCCCAAAATTTTAACGGAACACCTTGTTTATATTGTAGGGTAGATACTATTACATAATT
This sequence comes from Plectrocnemia conspersa, assembly GCF_051122295.1. NCBI lineage: Eukaryota > Metazoa > Arthropoda > Insecta > Trichoptera > Polycentropodidae > Plectrocnemia > Plectrocnemia conspersa. The sequence goes on along the minus strand of NW_028277176.1, from coordinate 25,545,087 downwards.
AAAATTTATATAAATAAAAAAACAGATTATTCATTTTATATTTTTTAACATAAAAACACATAAAATGTAAGTAAATGAAGTTCCCAATTACTTAATGATTATCTTGGGTCCTTAAATTGCAAATCTTTTTAAAATTGACATTGACTTTATTGCAGTATAATAACAAAATCCTACTTTAAATAAATATGACGTAGTAAACAGAACTAACATGATAAGTTTGTTTTGACAAATTTGAGAACACATCTGTAAATTCGCCCATAATTAATTTATTGTTTAATCTTTAATTTTTTCAGTCACGTATTAAATAAAGTAGCATTTTAAAATCACTTGCACTTAAGCTGGCTATTCTGAATATAGGAATCGTCTCTACTAGTTATTGAAAAAGAGTTGTTTTTAATTTTAAGTCATGTAAGGTGTTCTAAAAATACTTAATAAACTTCTTCACCTATTTTAAAATGTAATTCAGTCAAACATTTATATTAGGCGAGAAAACAATCAAAATTTACTGTAACAGTAAAAAGCAATAAATTTATCTTTTGTATTATAAATTGTAATACTCTTTTTTCATAAAAATAAGTTAATTTCACTGCACTTCCAGAAAATATATGCCGAATATGCAAGATTGATCAAACATGAAGCATTTGTTAAAAATTTTATAAAATTTTATCCTGGATTAATTTATGCCATAAAAAAATACCAAAATCTTATATAAAATTTCATAAAGCACACATGCAAATTGTGTGAATTAAAAATGAAATATGTTCATGTAAAAAACATTGTTTTTATTTAAAAATGAAGCAGTTTTTATACATTTCCTATCGTATAAAATTAGATTGTAAATATAATACATTTGAAAAGTCGTGGATATATCCTGTATATATAACTAAGATTTCGGTTACTATTTATCTGTAATAAAATATTAATTAACATATATTTATAATTAAGTGTTGTCTTATATAGTATTTTATCAACAAAAATAACCTTTTGAAGTCGTTGAAAGTCTAAAATTACATCAAACGACGGAGATCGTGGGCCATCCATCAAATCGTGAAATAAAATCGCATTAGGCGGATAAATACGAAAGAGCATTAATTGAAACATTTCTACGTGGAAGAGTTGGCAAGGGGTATGGTATGGTTTGGACTCGGATGATCACTTCATATGTCAAACGCTCCTCAAAGGTACAAAGAGTATCGATCCTCGTCGCCGTTGTGCCAGCCCAAATAAGGAGATATATCCAAAACAATTATTAAATGGCTGCTTTACCAAGGATAGTTAGGATAATTAAAAAAATCAGATACCACCCGAATAAAAATGATACGATAATAATAGATACCTCCATTTCATTACCACAATCGTATTCGTTTATGTATATATTTTAATAATAATAAAAAGTATCAAATATTATTTCAATCCGTCTCAATTCGATTCGTATTTTTTTTACTGTATTAATAATTTTATTTACAGTTTAAAAAACTAAAGTATATTATCTTTAAATTATTCCTGATTTTACCGATCAATCTTAGCAAAAGCTCAACACGGGTTAGTCTATGTTGCGGATGAAAGCACCGCCAAGCTTCAGGTAATGCACTTTAAGGCTTCACCGCTCCTGACTAGCTAACTATCGTTCCAGCTTAACGGTTAGATGTAAAAATAAACGACATAGCTGAAGTTGGCGCTGAAGCCACAATGACGCCCCCATAGTTTTCTCGTGTACACCTACAGGTTGCTAACAGTCACGCCTAATGGCCGACCGGCAACCCTTGCCGTTCGTTTTCGTGCTTTGATTGCGATCTAAGTAAACCACGGCTCGTTTTCATGCCGCATGAAATGATGTGTACTTTGGAAACTAGGAAAGTCGAAAAAACCCAAACGGATAGGGGAATGTTCATGATTTTAACCACTAATGGCACGGTCGTGTTCGCTTATCTGTAACGTAAAATTTTAACCTTAAATAAGTTGCTAAAATAAAATATTAACGAAAGCCTCTTCAATTTTTTTCAACAAAATTTGACTTTAGACTGCATAAAGTAAAGTAGCGCAGGGTTATATTTTGGGACATGCTAAAACAGCAAAGACTACTCGTAAACTAAAACATACTTTTGATATGGATACTGTTAAGGAACATACAATCTAATATATATATATATATATATATATATATATATATATATATATATATATATATATATATATATATATATATATATATATATATATATATATATATATATATATATATTATAGTATATACATTAATAAATATACATATGTAAAACTGTTTTTTATATTTTCATTAAAGATATTTCTCATGCTTTTATTTATTATATACCGTTGAAATTTTACGATTTCAAAGCTACACACACAAGAAATAGCATTGAAAATATTCACTGGAAAATTGGAAAACGTTCTCGGCAAGAGAAGACAATAGAATCGCGCGCACAACACAAGTCTGCTTTATCAAAGACGAAAATATTTGAAAAGTATTTTCTAGGTTAGTTTTCTCAAGCTTCAAAAGTTACTCTAGTCTGTATCTGCGCTGGGACGAAATGTCTACAAGAGTACGGTAACCGGCACGGGATGCGACTGGAAATATCTTTTATTTTCCCACATAACATCCGAACGTGGGATATAGAGGAAATTATTGGCTCCGTACATGTACAAAATACACACATGTATACATATAAATATTGTTGAGCTTTCAACTTTTGATATTTCTATGACGTTCCTTCTTAAAAACAATGAGCGTCGGACGCTAAAAGTTTCAAGTTTGACGCCAGCGCCCTTTGTTCAAACTTCGATGGTTTATACTATACAATATGTACAATATATACAAGTTTGAAAGCTCTCGTTTCTATACTCGTTTTAGAATTATTTTCAATTTACGAATACTTTTCTTTTGCGCTGAACAACGTATCGTGAAATTCCATCGTTTCGCAAATAGCGACCAATCAAGGCACAGTTAATTGAAAAGTTAACGCTATATTTTTTTCTGAAGAATGTTGATTGAACACATTTTTAACGGATATGAAGAATACCGGATTTTTTTCCGCCCTGTGTCTTAAAGGGAATTTCTTCCAACAAAGAATAAAGCGTTCGCTTTGAATTATACGTATTTTTTCCTTTTATTCTCTGAAACATTATTAACGAATAATAATAAAGACAGTAAAAATCGAAGTAGAAAACGAGATTTGTTGAACAAACTCCGGTACAATAGGTCAGCGTGGAAAAGGTCTTAATTGTGTACTATAATCAAATACCGTAGTTTAGCAATACACATAAAATATAGAAATATACTATAAAATTACAAATAACAATTAAATAAAAACATTTGAAGAGCTATTAAATATTTAGCTGTTGTTTTTTTTAATAAAATAATACTGCACAATAAATGTGTCAAAATTATATAGTTACTCAATTTACTTATTAATTTTTTTAATAATAATCTGAGCATTATAACTTGACAGGTTGTCCCAATGCTTCACAATAGTCATAAAACAAATATTAATTATATTTGTTTTATGACTAATAATGATGTTAATAGGATATGGAACAAAATTTATAAGAATATAGTAGATTGTAAAACAAAAAGTCAATATAATTTTAAAAAGGAATATCGTTACAACCCAAAACCGTGGTTTAATGATGATGTTAAAAATGCTATAAAGAAAAGAGATGAGTCATACAAAATTTTTCAAATGTTAAAAACAGAACAAATAGAATATAAAGTCTTTAATGAAAAATGGAAAACATACACACAATGTAGAAATATGGCAGTCAAAGTATTAAGAATGGCTAAAAAGAAATGGTATGAAAAATTGATAGATGAAATACAAAATGATCCAAATAAGATGTGGAAATCAATAAAACAATTAATTAATCCAACTCAGAAAAACGACATAATAAAAATGGAAATTAATGGAAATATATATCAAGATCCTTATATAATGGCAGAAAAAATGAATACATATTACATTGAGAGCATAGAAGAAATTGTAAATTCAATACCAAGGATTAGTAATTTAGTACAATATAATAATAAAACATTAATTGTAAAATTTAGTAAATTTAAATCAGTATCATTAGATGAAATTCATAACATAATATGTAAATTTAAAAAAGGAACTAGTACTGATGAACTAGATATAAATATAATTAAAGAAACATGGGAAATAATAGGAACTAAATTAAATTATTTAATAAATAAAGCACTCTCCTTAGGAGAAATGCCTGAAAATTTAAAGATTGCTACTATTGTACCTATACCTAAAATAAAAAATAGTAAAAAAGTTGAAGAAATGAGACCAATCAACATGCTACCGTGTATAGAAAAAATAATAGAAGAAGTAGTAATCAAACAATTAAAGGAATTTATTACTTCTCAAAACATAATATGTGAACAACAATCGGGATTCAGAGAAAAGCATTCCACTGAAACTGCATTACAAGTAGTGATAAATGATTGGCTGTTGGCTAAGGATACAAACAAAATCATTGGAGCAGTTTTCTTGGATTTCAAGAGAGCCTTCGAAACAATAGACAGAGAAATAATGTTGAAGAAATTGGAGAGTATAGGTATAAGTGATATAGTTTTGAGATGGTTTAATAATTACTTATATAAAAGAAAACAAAAAGTTAAGATAAATAATGTATGTTCTGAAGAGAGGTTAGTGTATTATGGAGTACCACAAGGGTCTAAATTGGGACCATTGTTGTTTGTTTTATATATGAATGATATAGTTAATAACGTAAGAAAATGTAAAGTTCATCTATTTGCGGATGACACATTGATCTATTGCATGGGTGATAACATTGAAGAAGTTGTGAGTAATTTGAATGATGAATTAGGTGTGTTAGAGATATGGTTAAAGAATAATGTACTTAAATTAAATGAGAATAAAACTAAATGTATGTTTATTAATTATAAAAATGTGTTAGATGATAGTACCAAAATAGTAATAAATAACTCTAATATAGAAATAGTGGATAATATAAAATATTTAGGAGTAATTGTTGATACAAAATTAAACTTTAAAGAACATTGTAATTACATATTAAAAAAAATTAGTAGAAAAATAGGTTTATTATCTAGATTAAGAAATATATTAAGTATAAATACAAAAAAATTAATTTACAATAGTATAATATTGCCCCATTTTAATTATTGTGCAACACTATTAAATATGTTGAATAAATTAGATAAACAAATGTTGCAAAAATTACAAAATAGGGCAATGAGAGTAATCTTAAATAAAAATAGATTAACTAATTGTAAAAGTATGATTGATAGATTAGAATGGTTGAATGTTCAAGAAATATTGAGTATGAATGTTTTAGTATTTATATATAAGTTAGAAAATAATATGTTACCACACTATTTTAATAAGTATTTAATAAGAAATAAAGATGTACATAAATATAATACTAGAAATAGAGAAAATTTAAAGATAATTAAGTATAAGAAAACGAGTACGGCTAGGGGAATTATGTACGGAGGTTTTAATTTATATAATAGTCTTCCAAGAGAAATCCGAAACAGCAAAAATATAACGGGTTTTATAAATGGAATAAAAAAACACCTTCGTACATATAGAAATAAAATATTATAATATTAAGTCTTTATTATTGTATATTTTTTCTTTCTGTTATGTATTTTTTATATATTTTTATATATGTTTACTAAATTTGTTAGATGTAAAGATTAGCTATTAAGCTAAATAAATTAATAAAATAAATAAATAATAATTAAACATTTAAAAAATTAAAATAAAATAGTTATATTGAATACTTAATAATTTAATAATAAAATAAAGATTATTTTATCTAATTGGTTGATTTAATTAAAATCGAATGCTCTCATTTATTAGAGCAAAAGGTATAAGAAAAATTTTAAGTGTAATATTTTATTTATATGTCAGACAGTTATTTTTCATATTAAATACTACGCGTTAATTCTAGATATATTACAATAAATTACACTTTCAACATCCGAAAACGATTGCTGTTTGAGTTTATGAATATGATTTTTTTATGACATGATCATTTTTGATTGTGTTTTAACAGTTTTTAAAGTAAAATTGTTAATCTGATATGATTTTTTTCTATATGTAAAACTCTACGTTAATTATAAATTTAGTACAATAAATTATATTTTGAACTGATTTGAGCGCAAGCTTAAGATTTAGAAGTTTTTAATTGTGATTAGTGTAATTAAAATAACATAATAGTTTTTTTTGGGTTCTTATAGTTTTTAGATAAAATATAGTTCTTTTTAAAACAAGTTTGATATAAAAGTGTGCGATTCTTTACATCATACTAAAAACTAATAAATAAACTAATTTTGATTTTAAGCAAAATAATATTTTTATTCAAAGTATGTTAAATGTTATTAAAATAAAATGTTTTTATGATAATAATTTTCATATTTTAGGTATATATTCTTGAGTTGTTTTTAAATATTTTTTTCAGTATCTAAACTACGTAGGAGTTCTCAACTTGTACTTTTTCAATTTGGTACCATTTTTTTGATTAATACAAGAAAACTAAATAAATCATATGCTTGAAAAATGCCACAACTTATTATATTAATATTAAACATACGATTTAACATAATATTAAAATAAATCTTATTATAGATAAAAGTTAATTTTTAAAAAATCTAAAGATTTTATTCATAAGACCAAAGTGATAAGAGTTTTTTTTTATATATAAAGCATTAAATTTATTTTATAGACAGTTATTTTTATCTTAATAACTACGCGTTAATTCTAGACTTCGGAAAAAATACCATTAGAACATTTAAAAACAATTTTTGCGCTCATGAATTTGAGTTTTAAGTTAAACGTAATTAAAATGATATGATAAAATTATATATTTTTTATATTTTATTTTAAAAATCTATAAAGAAAATCATTTAAAAAAAATAATTGTAAGAAAACAGTTAGTTCATATTTATTTAAATAAAGCTAATTAGATCTAATCGAGATGTATTTTGTTTTTTTTTTGTCAAAGAAAGCAAAATTGTTGAATATTAAAGTTTTAATTTTAAAATAAAGTAGTCTCATATAATTCTCGCAAAGTTGGAGTTCAAAAATTTAATAGAATTAAAACAGAAGCAATTATCTAAACAAAACATTGACAATCCCTGTCACCACCTTTCCAAAATGAACAAAACAACACAAGTAAATGGAAAACAGGCGTTAAATACATGGACTTACATCTGAGCTTAAATTTATTAAGCATATTTTGGAACTTTGATCTAAAGGCTTGCAACCATTGCGGCCCTTAGACCGATATTTATTAGAAAGAGCGCCAAACCATAAAAAAATATACTATATAAAGTGAAACCAAAAATATAATACAAAATTTCATTACCAATATTATAATATTTCGCGAAACATCACTAACCCACAAATCTCATGTATTGGTGATCACAATAAAAATTACCTTTAATTTAAATATAAACACAAAATATCAAAGCATATATTGCTTTACAGGCTAAAGCTTCCAAAACAATTGTTGAATTGTACTCAAATTAGCATTTGATTTATTGCTTTTTTTTCCTACATTTTTATTTTTCCCATGTTTTAATTTTAAATATTTAAGAAAATATGAGAAGCAATATTTTATTTTATATTTTTATTTGTTATCATATTGTGCTAATATTTAATTTAGAACATAAAAATGGTTATAAACTAGTAACATGTACAGTATATTTAATTAGGATGTTGAAATAAATGTATTAAAAAAAATCTTGAATGTTAAAATTGTCTAAATAGATTTTTTCATCCTAATTTATAAAAATTTAGTAAAGTAAATATTATGTTTAGGAGAAAATTATGAATATTAAATTGCTTTTGAAGTTGATTTATTATTTTATTATATAAAAAAATACAGAAAATCATTAACGCCAAGAATATTGTATGATATAATATATTATATTTGTAATTATACTTGTATTATAATATTTATGTATTTATTTTTTATAAAAGAAAAAATATATTGTAAATTTACCGTGCTCACCTGAAAAGCCTTAAAAATTAATTAAAAGTAATTAATATAGATTAATAATAAATGCATATATATATATATATATGTGATCTAAAAATTTCAAGGCGATAAAAATTGCCAGCGAAGAATTATAATGACCAAATAAATCCCAAGATTCATGAAATTTGTAAACATATCTTTAGACATTAAATAATTCTATTTGTCTACTAGTAAAAATATTAATTATGTTTAATATTGAGGTGATTAATAAATTTCAAAAATTTGTTAAAAATTTGAGATAATAATTAAATAAACAAATAAATTTAAACACCCATTAAAATTTATATAGATTTTTTCTAACTCACGCAATTAATTTCCCGAAGCGAAATCGCCTCATTTGCATTACAACAAATTCGACGTGATCTATCGCCATCCTCGTACCGTAATTATTCATTCCATCTTCAACCGCTCAAGTCCTGACTAATTGTCGGAGAAAAAAAAGTATACATACAGATGTATAAAAATAATGCGAACCTCCCAGCATAATAAATATATGGCCATATTGTTTTTAACTGACGTATTTCGTATAATTAAGCGTAACGAGCGGAAATTACAACAGTTCATTAGCATTATCCTCGTACGAAACAAAACCCATCGTTCGGTTCGGTTCGAAATTATGCAAATCGCCCCCCAAACATACGAGAGCGTGATTGATAAGTTATTGCCAACTATGGGAGTTTGTTGGAGAATCTGGCATATATAATACGTAGTTATAATATGCTGGAACAGCTAGCCCCGAAGCTATGAGCTTTCATGTGTGCTCCACATTCAGACACTTCATCGTAATTCATCGACGTTAGAAGATGAATATAATTTATTTAATTAAATATTGACAATATAACGTTGCCGTTCGTCAAATTTGTCCCAAAGTGATAATTTTAAAGTTATGATTTATTATAAATAAAATTTATAGCGAAAATGTATTATTAAACTCACATATTCCATCTATCAAACAGCTAATTGTAAAACAACAAAAACACGTACACAATTATTCGATTATAATATAAGTTATATATTATAGACTAAAATTATTTCCTTACTCTTCTTAAAAATCTTGGTATTTTTTACTTTTAAGAGTTACCATAAAATATAAACGCACACCTTGCTAAAATATTTTCTTGGCCCAACTACTTTTTATGTGCAGCAACGTAGCTACTATTAAATATGGCTTTTTGTGGTACAAGAACCTTATTGGAATATCTAACCAATATAATCGATTTGGAATTAGTTTTTGCAATCAATAAATTTTTTAATTAAATTTTAGAAATAAGTACCATTTATTGTATATTAATGTACGTTCATTAATTTATCAAAATAAATAATAGCTAAATAATCAATTAAGTGAATATCTGAAGTATTTTATTTTTATTTCGTAATTTTGAACATATGCCTAACTATTTATCTTGATTTATTACATAATAGCATATTTCGATCGTTATACCATAATATTTTAGAGACAAATTATAATCAATTACGTTCATTCGTTATTTATGCGTTTTAAATATTTTTAGATTGTATACAACAGCACATACGTAAAAATGATGAATTGCCATTTTTAAATACAGGTGCTTTAAAAATATGAAAAATTGCTTTTTTAATAAATATTTATAAAATTAAAGATACATAAATTGACGTTGACGTTGTTTTGATTACAACATACTTTTTATTATTTTATCAAAATGTTAAAATAACATTGTTTATGTATTTGTGACATCTGGATTTACTATCATACATGTTTTATCTTTTTTTCCATAAATGTGTTTTTCAAATAGATAGTTTATATTTATTTAATCCCTATTTTTGTGACCATTATATTTTTGCATTTTTTTCTCTAGTAAAATTTACTTAACTTTTTTACTTAGAGCTTCTAACTATTTTTTGGAGTATTGTTTTAAGTTGTTAGTTGTTCTTAGTTAAAAATAAATTATACGCATGTAGTTCATACATATCTTTTAAATGAGGAAATCAGATCAATTATATCTGGCTGTTTTCAATTTTCAGTAAGCCAATATGTAATATATATATTCAATATTATAGCATTTAATTCACTTCTGCATAAAAAATTGTGTTGTTTTAATTTGATAAATTCAGCTTAGTATTGTAAAGAACAAATACATTTCTGAAGGATTGGCAATTTAATATATTCAATTACTAACACAATATAATATAAATTTAACTAAATGAGGGTATAATTTAAAATGATATATCTAACAAAAGGTATAATTTAATTTGTGGATCAAAAATTAAATTAGTACTATGGAATGTAATCATAATTATTACATACAAAATTATTGTTTTGTAAATAAATTACTATCTGGAAATGATATACTAGAAAAAATAAGAATTAAGCTTTATTGAAAAAAATATACCTAAAATTGAAAAAAAACAATATAAATTTTATCTGGTGAGAAAACAGTAATGGAAATAGTAAAACATTATAATGATCTTACTTTTTAGTAAGTAATACATAATTGATTTTGTGGTTTTTAAAATAAAATTGTTATTGTTATTGGTCTGGGATAGACTCAGGAGAGATTCTTTAAAGATATCAGAGCAGACTCTAGAGAGATGTTGATGCAAAGCCACGAGAAGTCACAAAATAGCAGGGCAGATCGACATGATAGAGATCAGAAAATCCTCCAGAGAGCATCACCACGCTAATTCCAGCTATTCTAAAAATACTCAGCTGAAAAATACAATCACAAGTTTTGTTTTTGTTGTTGTTTAATACATACAATATATTTTTTATAAGCTAAAGTAGCTCATTATTAAAGAACTTTCAATACCTAATAAGTACGACCTAGCGCAATTTTAATTAATCATCACGATATTAATCAATGAGATTAATATGTGATGATCAATCGGTATTATAATTATATGATAATCAGCAATTCTGATTAATCAGACAAGATTAAAATAAAATAAACACAAAGGTCAATATGAGATTTGAACCCAGGTATTTCAGGTCAATAGTCTATTGTATTGGTTACAAATTATTATAATAATAATTATTATTTAGACACACCAGCATAGACTCTCTAACTTCTAAGAACCGCATGTGTGGTGATTGTGCCTATTAAATATCATCTTATCTAGTGTCTATTTAGCTGCAAAGTCACATTTCTTTGGCCATAAATCCTGAAGGTTATTTTGAGTATTTTTCCTTAGCAACGATAAAGGGTTTTTACTAGAAATATTTAATAATAATTAAAACATAATATATTTTAAAGTTTACAAAGATACATTGTATGGAAAATAAATCTGACTAAAGCAATGAAGTCAACCATCCCACAAGCACAAAAGCATCGCTAAAATATAAACTTGTTCAATACTGTGTAAGTAATCACGCAAGGTACCAAGCTACCTAGCACCCAGAAGTACCCTAACAACTTTGTCCCGGTTTGTTGGGGGCAATTTCCACGTTTTGCCAATATGCATACAAATTGAAGGCGGTGCCGCTGAATTTTCCTGTTGCATTGGAAGTAAGAATACCAATGGTGCAACCGACGAAACCCCATTACCGATTCCGGAAAAATGAATCGGGATACGGAGAATAATGAATTTCCGCCAATGTCAAAAGCAAACGCGGCTTGGCGGCTGCATCTAGCGCAGCTTTTTCAATTTAAAACAACCATACGTCACGTGATAAATGGTGGTTTGGTTGGCGGTTCGAAGGCTTCCACTATTTACGCATTGGGGTGTGTTGTTGAAATTTCGCAGTGAATTCTCTGCAAATATGTGTTTACATACATAAATACACATACGTGAATTCAAGTTTGGTTAATGTGGTGTGTGTTGTTTGACTTGATTGAACGTATAATTAATGTATCAAAACTGGTATATAAATACACAACATAATATTTAACATTTCATTTTAAATATGAAAATATTTTAACTTATCATAGCTTGGATATTTTGGGTTTCTTGGAAATTGTTTGCTACTATTCAAACATTAATTTGCAAAATCATATTAAATACACAATGCAAACAAAATTTAGCTGCGACAATAAAAATTCGCTTTCATTTGATTAACCTTAAATCGTTTACTTTACGAATATCACATGTTAACCTCTGTACTATAAAAAATTTCAAGAGAACTGGTAAAGAATTAACTATGTTCATACTAAATTCATGATGCTTATCAATGAAACTACGACAATAAAGATAAAGATATAGTAAAATAAAAGCTAGCGAAAGCTTGAAGCCTTTGCCGAGAATATTTATCTGTGTTTCGCAGGACGAGCCGATTTATGACGTAAGATTCGAAAGCAGTTCGCCGAAATAAATCTTGGACGCGGATTCCTTCGCGAATCAGATAGAGTTATCCATCCAATAAAACACATCTGTACATGCATAATTCATGAAAATTTTATTTACGATCAAGCTCGGCGGCAGGGATTGATGGATCGACCCGGGGAGCGCTTTATTGGTAACCCTTTCCATCAAAAAACGACAGGGTGGCAACAAGATTTTTGTATTCGTATGAAAAAAAAATTTTAAATATGGATCTCTTTACGTCCCAAATAAACGTGAAATATCGATTTATATTATTTTTAAATAACTGTTTATTTTATATTTGCTATTTTCGAAACACAATTTCATACGAATTATTGTTGCTTTGTTGTATTTATATTACCAAGCTAATTAGAAAATCTCTTATAATATATTGTACTATAGCAATTAATTTTGAAATAAATTTGTATAATATATGTACTTTAAAATGATTTATGCTTACAATAAAAAACACGTATTTTCTTTCAGTACTATTATATTAAAACAAATTTATTAACTTGATGATTTTATGAAAATTTCAAATTCAATCATTCGAGCTTAACGCTCGCACTTCATTCTCGAAATTAACGAGTTTCGATATAATTTCGTTACGCATCAAGCGGCCGAAAAAAGCTTTCAGAACACCACTCGCGTCTGAAGCGTTTAATGAAAGCGCGCCGCCTTTCATTTTTATGATTTAACAAGATTTTTTCTGTGCACAGAAAAAAGCTTCGGTTTCCCACCTGAGCTTTCGAAAAGCTTTGGCGACGGTTTGCGCGTTGCCGTATATACACACAAATAATAAAACTTTGCAGACGCACTTCAATCAGGTAAGATTGAATGCCTGCATCAACATTAGCGCACCAAAGTTCTCAAGAAGTGCCTTAGTGAGGATCGTTTATGCTGATGGATTAATTAAATTAACTTTCGTGCTATTACGTACGCCCCTACGTTTTTGGTAAATTGAAGGTAAGATGGTTGCGTAATGAGATTACTTTAAATTGTAATTTTGAAATATATGGATATAAATTTGTTTAACTATTGATTAAAATAAATTGATTTATACACGCTATTAATTATATAAAAATATGCAGTACTTAATTGTTTATTAAATGAATGAGAGTGTTAATCATAAAATAACATAATTGAATTATTATTTTGCCACGGTTGGTTCATTGAAAAGCTGTAATGAATAATTAAAATTTTGCCGGTTCCGTGTAGAGCATTATATACATGATTCTACATTGTTTTAAAATTTAATACTGGAAGTAAATTAAACACTAATTACTGTACTTTTATGTGTTATAAGTTAGTGGTGCTATTTTATAATATCATACTTATAGGTAGGGATTCCAATCCCGGGCCAAAATTTTGATCCCGGGATTTCGGTATTGCAATTAGTCGATCCCGGGATCCCGGGACCAGTCCCGGGATAATTTTCATGTTATTTTATCGATAAAAATAATTTAAAATGAATAATACAATATATTTTTACATCTGTTTTTTATAACGTACAATGTATAAAGTACGTATAATTTTAGTCTTGGACTTAAAATAAAAAATAATATAATAAAAAAAAAAAAAGAAGGTCTTATATATTTATTTGAGAAGAAAAAAATGAACTTTTGACAATGTATGTACATACCTATGTACATTCATAGACAATTAATTGAAAACATTATTTTGAATAAAACTCACGAAGTAACATCAAAGCATCAAGTGTTTTATCATTTAGCCTTGATCTGATTTTGGTTCCTAAGCAGCCTGCTGCTGAAAAAGCACGTTTAGACTCACAGCCTCAAAGATTCACAGATGACACGTGCAACTCGCGCAAGTTTGTACACGAAATATAACGATGTTGTCAATAATAATTCGATTGTGCTTGATAAATCAACCAATCCGAAAAATTCGGGATTATGTTTTATAATCCCGGGACTCATCGGGTATTGAAAATCATTCGGGATCCCGGGATCCCGGGATTCGGGATCCCGGGATTGGAATCCCTACTTATAGGTAATAGAAATATAGCTATTTTAAATAAAAAAAAATGTAGCTACCGTTATTTTCTTACGTGCTTATGAATTTTAGTTTTATTAAGCACATAGGTATATTATCTAATTAAACAATAGTAAATATTTTATTAGGAATTATTTATTATGAAAAGGTGTTTGTTTTATTTTTAATATTAGCAATTGAAAATATTTTTTAACATAAATGTTTAATAATTCAACAATATTTTCAAATAGATAAAAAAACATCTAGTTTATATGTTAATCAGTATTTTAATAAATACCAAAATTTATTTTAAGACTTCTTTAAAAAAAATACATATTTTATAAAAAAAAGTTTAATAAATTATAGGGATAAAAATGCATTTAATTTAATATAAGCGTCAAAATTCACTGTTGAAAAAACTTAAGCAGACTTAAAAAAAAATTTGTCATATAACTAATAAACATTACTGAGATACAAAGTAAATAGTTCGTGAATATATTTTTATCTGTAGACGTGTTTGATTGTGATATTATAATATTGATAATAATAAAACTTTATAGCCCTCAAATAAAACTTCAACGCTGCAAACTTTGCTGGCGTTACCCTCAAAAAAGTTGTTGCATGTCATAAATGGAAATTGCAACATTACAGATTTAATTACAGGTGTATTTGTAATTTTATATAACAATTACCACAGAATAATAACACTGTCCAATTTTTTTCTACTTCTATTTTTAACTTGCATAACAATACATGATCAATATTACAATGTATTTTTATGTGTTTTAAGAAACAAAGTGCGTTTTAAAAATATTTGCTCCTAGTCAGACCATACAAGTGAATTTATTCACTTATAAATCTAAAAGGAACATGAGATTGTTTTCACTTCCTAGCGAACAATGTTTCTGGCAACTCCTCAATCCAAACATGTCTTGAGTATAAAGAGCGGACAGAACTTTGAGCATATATCTTCGTAGCAATTAAAGTTTGTGCGAAATGCTCCTTTTTAATAACGTATCGAGTTTCCTCCACGTCTCACTTTAAAACCTCGTATAAGTAAAATACAGCAATTGAAAACAGATGAAACTTTCCAACAGAGATAATTGTGTGGGCTTTTTTATATGATAAAATCAGTTATTAAATACAGATATTCTACAAGAAATATTCTCATTTTACCATTCAACTTTCTTAAAAATTATCTTTTATATGTACATGAAGGTTTTCGTTCAAAGCACAAAGCCGAGTAGAAAGCCGCGGATCATATCGTAACTGATTTTATTACAGAGACAAAGCTCCATTATTATCTTATTATTCTTCATACGTCGTATCGTTATAAAAAAGAGTGCCTTATAAAAAGTTCTCGTTCGTGGATGCAAGCATAAAAAACGATAACGTTTTATTTGTATTCCTTTTCCGTTTCCGCATATGTAAATTTGATAAAAAATATTTCTTGCTCATAATGCGTCTCTTGCTCGCAATTTTTAATATGTATTTTTTCCGTGATACATGTTTTATATGTTAATATTTCGAAATAGATAATGTAATATCTATAATGGTAATGGTTTCGGAGTGTATTGTTTTTTTTTTCTTTTTCTGAGTTTTGTATATGAAACGGCAATACTGTTTATGTAGTTTATTTTTATATAAGATTAGCTATTACTTTTTTTATTGAAGAATATTATTTTTAATATTTTCGATTCAGAAATCACAGTCAGTGTAGTGACTGTGATAATAATATGGATGAGATAAGACTTTCCAGCCATGTTACTTGATATCGTCAATTTCGCCCCACGGGGACGCGCATTGTCGTGTTGTAGAACTGTTCGATTTCTATTGACAAGTAAAAGCATTTTTCACTTTCTCGTGCAAATGTTCCAGCTCCTTTGCAATCCCACGATATACACAAAATTACCTTTTTTACAATAAGGTAGGTTTTGTTACTTGATCTTTCGATAATCACTGTTTCTAACGAATATTATCGTAGAACGCCCATTTCTCATCTCCGGTTAATAAATGATTGAGGGGAGGCGACTCAACTTCCAGAAGCTTTAGGGATATGCGGATGCGCAGCGCATCGTCAAGCCTTCCTAGTTTTTTTTTATATCTCTATGAACTATTGAATGGACTGGTTTAGTTTTTTTCACATTTTTTCAATTTAGGATTGTAATGTTCAAATGTGCACTAAGAGAGAGATAACAAAAGAGAAATTATGATATCAACGACTGACTAACTCCAATTTAAAACAACTATATTTATTTAGAAATTAACTATTATACAATTATCAGTGAAAATATTATTATCACAGTTTATATAAATAATGTAAAGAACAAAGTGCCCAGGCTGGACACTTGAAGAACCTTCGAAAGGGTTTGTGTATATGTACACAACATATGTTTATGTTACACAATTATTTTTATTTGTATTATGGAAATAGAATGATTATATACAATATATACGCGCTTATTTTTACAAAATAAATATTTTTTTATTTATAGAAATAAAAAGTATATAGTCTCACTTATATTATTTTGTATATTAACTTGACATTAAGAACATAAAACTGTGTTTATGTTTATTCACTGAAACGAAGAAGTGAAATATTTTAAAATGATTTAGTTATTTTTTCATCTCTTGCTTTATTTACAATTGATTTTTATTATAGGAGTAGTTGTGATATTTCCATAAAATACGTATAAGAATGAAAAGAGAAAAATGACAAATCTTAAGGTTTATCCACCCAAAAGTAGAGTTAGCCAATTTACACTTAAAGCCATTGATACGTATTGGCTTACATATAAATCGTGATATATAAATTTGTACGATCAAATATATGGAAAAGAAGTGGTCGAGATCTATTACGTTGTCAAACTGAAAATCGCTTTGAAGTTAACCCACCTACCTACCCGGTGGGAAGCGGGGAGCTTTATAATACGCTTTATGTGAAATGAAATCCGTTTTCCAGGGGCGAAACTTTCACGGGACGTCCTTCGAAGCCTCCTCGGTTCTAGATTCATAGCGCGTGCCTCAAGTAATCTAACTTTAAAGAGATATTATTGGGAGGTGAGATGCAGAACGGTCTCCTGATCTATGTTCTCCCCTTTGCTGGAATTTGTTCTAACTTTTGATTCCCCATGTCTCTCGGCGGAAAAGTATTTCGCTTTTAAAGTTGAAATTCGCCAAATCCGAAGCTCTTTTGGACTGGCGTCAAATTGTTTTAAATTCTCGGCAGGAATGCGGCCGTAATAGAATATTCTACGGAAGACGAAAAAAAAGTATTGATTTCTTCGGCGACGTGTGGTCGTTAACAGATGTGGTGTTGTTTTCTTTCTGTCTTTGTATTTTTTATTCTCTCTATTGAGTGGAGGGAGCGGATTCTAGTTGACATTTTTAGAACGCACTGTGTCTCCGAAAAAGAAAAACTTTCCAACTGTTCTCGTATTACACGTTTCACACAGTTTTCGATACGTATCGACGTTTCTCAATTGGCTCGTATCGACATAAATATGTTATTTTATGTTTTCACGTACAAAATCGGCGCAGAATTTATATGTAACTATAAAATGAAAGCGTGTATAACATGTGATTTGTTACACAAACGATTAGGCAATATTTTCCAAAATACATATTAGAAACGTATATTTATTTGAAACCTCTTAATAATAAGTAGCTACTTAATACGAAGCACTTATGAAAACAAGCGTGGGATATAAATGAAATTTCAGGACATGTTACCTTGTTTACATTATATTATTTTGTGTTCTATAAATTATACAAACATAAAATAAATTTAATATATGTGAATTTATAAAATTCTAAGGGTATATAAAATTTCTTCGAATTAATTACGTATGAACTTATGTTTTATATTTTATAAAGACGTTTAATAAAATATATTAAATATAAAAAAATATATGTTAAAATAATATTTCATAATAAAATTTCACTATAATTATATTATTATATAAAAATTAAGCATTTTATTTTACAAATTTAATCAATAGTGATCTATTAGGAGTATTTTTTTAATGTTATTTAACTAATAGTACGCAAGTAGTATTTTATATATTTAAAGGTTCTCTAAAATAAACATTGATGGGACTTCCCCTCGGCTAACTGTCTTCGCTGCAATTTTAAGGCTTTCAGCCAGTTAGGCCTAATAATTAGACTTTTAGTAGTTTGTTGGCTAATATGTTTCCTTGTTAATTGATTTAATTTTTAAAGATGTGATTTTATACTTATTAAACGAATTATGATAAACATTATATTTCTTAGATTGCCTTGTAAAAAATATCTTTAAAAGATAAATTTTAATGGCATAAAATTTAAAGAAAATTTAATAAAAGTCTAGAATTATGTGTAGCACATAAAGTTAATCATAAGTAAAAGTTTCTTGTAGGTGAATCATTACATGTCAGTAAATTTCTAAGACAGCTTAAGAAATTTAAAACGGGAAGTTACGATATCAAAAAAAATGATATTCTGATCGCACAAATAGAAGCAAATTTTACTTAAACTATCAGCTGATCGAGAAACTATACCAGTCCGATTCAACAGTGCAAAAACACATTAAAAATATTGGGAAGGCTTGAAGTAAGAAAATAGTCTTGCACTTGTCAACAGATGTCGAATAGTTCTACAACACGAGAATGCGCGTCCCCATGTGGTGAAATTAACTTGGCTCTAAAGTTTCATCTTATCAACCTTATTCTCCAGATCTTCAATACTACTATTTATTTTAATCGATGCAACACTTTCATACTGAAAAATTAGTAATAGACGGAAAAAAATTCAGATGATGTGAAAAAGGGGTTATCGGAAAATTTTGCATCAAAGCTTCCAACATTTTATGATAATAAATTTAAAAAAGTGACCAAGAAGTAAACCCTTTTAAATCAATAAAAATAATCATTTAAAAGAGATTTTTAATTCATCAAAAGAACGGGATCCAATTTGCGATTTTTTAATATTACTTTTTTGCTACTGAAACTTTTTTTCTATTGTAATTTACCATATTTATATTTCTGTCATATTAAAAATTAAACTTAACATTGCAATACTTCGATCGTTGTAAGACATTAAAAATATTTATAATAATATAAAAAAATGGAATAAATAAAAATAATAGTATTAGCGTTGGAAAAATTTAAAACAACTATTTTTATAATAATAAATAAAAACAATTAAAATAGAAAATTTAATATAAGCTTTTTAATATATTAAAACAAAGTAAATAATGAAGTTTTGTATTAAATTGTTTTATTTATTTGTTTATCGTGTATGTAAAGTTTTAGATAAATAAATGGAAAAAAGCGTTTCGATATTATATTTTGGGATAATACGGAAAAACTGTTGGAAAGTATTATAAAATAAAGAATAAATGTTACAAAGACTTATTTTTATGTCAAATGCATGAATCGGAGAAATATATGTGAAAATAAGAAAAGAAAACTTTGTGACTGCAATATTAACTGAGACTAATGCACTCTACTTAATCTTATATTTATTGACAATTTTTTAAAAGCATAAAAAAATAAGACTACGATCAAAGACACATAAAATATACTTAGAAATGAAACACTTGCATTAGGATATGTATATACAAAATATAAAACAAAACATAGTGTTTGTATTTACTTATATTATTTAATTCTGCAAAATATTCGTACCTATTTTCTTAAAACATAATATTCTTAAAATTTATTTATAATTGTATTTCGCTATGTTTTATTTAATACTTAATAAAAACAAGTGAAATGTGGCAATTATATACGATTAAAAAGTATTATTGATTTTATATTTACGCTTAATTTTTTTATCATATCCTTTGAATTTCTGATTTGAAAGAGATACCGTATTTCAAAGAAGCAAGACGCTTAAATTTTAGACCCTGAGAGTCACCTTGTTCAAGCTTTCCATAAATACTTTTACCAGAACTCTTCAGATCAGACCATTCCAACATTTCTAGATTAAAGCTTTATTCCAATCTAAGTACATTGATTCAGATTCAAACTGCTATCATTTAACATTTAGATGTTTTATAAGATAAAAGACGACAAACTGTCAAAGCCCGATCGACCCTGAAAATTAGCCGTCATCCGACTCTTTTCTGACCTAAATTATTTTACAAACTGACAAAACATATACACGTGGTAACCTTACAACCATTAAGTGATTCAACATATATCTCTAGCCATTCTAATATATCTATATAATTTTCAAAACTAGAAAGCTATGGCCGACTACGCAGTTAACCAACCCCAATCTACTTTTGCGGCTTTTCAGGTGTAAAGTTTGAAACGACCGTTAAGGTAACTCGGCGGGCCGCGTTCTAGAGCGCGTCCAGAATCCGAAATCGGCACGTCTGTGATCTGCGTGGAAACGGTGCAATTAAGTGATTACCCGGTGATCAATAGTCGGTGCCACACACCTACGTACGTACACTTCGACATAGGTGCGCCAGGGTTGGTACAAAAGGCACTCCCGGCGGCGGTGTGTGAAAACGCGCGATTTTTATTGCCGTCATAAAAGTCAGGCCGGGGATGAAATGCGGCCCGTACGTGGCCTGTGCGCTACCTTTTCGGTCTCGATGTGCTAAATTGTCCGTGGATGTGCTGTGTGTGTTTCCACCGACCGAATTTATGACGGGACGCTTTTGAATATAGTTTCGATTGCGAAACGAACGAGAGAAAAAATAAGCGCCGCCCTGATTTATGCGCCCCAAGCCAGCCCGGCGCGATAGTCACGGTTGTATGACCCGATTTATGTTATTATTTTTATTTGAAATTATTTATTTAGATAAAATATGAGTGTTTATATTTAGATCGTCATTCTAGCACTGCACAACCGGACAGTAATCCCGAGTAATAATATTATTGCTCAGAATATTTCAAGATTAAAAGTAAATACATTTACTCTGGATGCGTTGATTTTGTAAAGCATGACAACCAATGTGTTGCTAGATTCCAATATTTTGAATATTTGGGATACACCATATTATTTTATTTTTTCGTAATAAAAATTTGATCAATATATACAGGTTTCCACAATGCGTCATAATGTCAACTGATAAAACTTTTAGTTTTAAATAAATAAAATAAGATTTTGAACTAAGCAGATATGGTTTTTACTATGGAATTTTTTATTTGTAAAAACTCTTGTTTCTTAATATTAATTTATGGAGTTAAGTATGGATTTTAAACGCAAGAAAACAGATAAACAGCTATAATAAAAATAATAACTACTATCAGCACTGGGAATATTATTATTTTGATATTTATTTTATTAGAAACGGTTCTTAGAATTAATATTCATAAAGTTAATTTATCGATTATATTCATTCTTTGATATGATTTTTTTTCTTTATCATGAATGTCGCTTTCTTATAATTTAACATCCTGACACTAATTTGACACATATTGCCTGCTTTTAATGTCATTGCCATGAGCATAAACAAGTTAAAAAGTAATTCCTTTTAGTGAAGTTAAACGCTCTTTAAAATGTCCCTTAAATTTGACGTAATTCGTGCTATGAGAGATGCTTACAAAGTTCTAGGAATTTCGTTTCACTGTTAAATCAAAATGCGCAGTGTTGATGGTATTTGTAAAATAACTTATTAGTAAGTGGGATAATAAATGGTTTTCCAAAAAAATAAAGAAAAATATCCTTTGAATTTTACAAGCAATTATTTATTTTTTAAAAAATTATCTAAATACCCATTAGTCGTTAAAACGAAAAGCAACATCAGATTAGCGCTTACAAACACCATTATATCTTGATGGATTCCAAATTTCTCTCAGCCGTGGCAATTCAGCTTAATTTTTAGGATAACTAGCGTCTCTTAGCATTCGCTAACGCGAATGTACATTTTTATAAATTCCCTTTTATCCCGGCTTTTTTTCAGCCAGGATTTTTAATGACGTTATAAACACGTTTCAAGGATCCTTTTATAAGGGTACGTTCCGTTGAAAGGCTCTCAATATTGTCCTTACGAAAACACTTTGTAGCGCTAAGTAGCTCGTAATGTAAAAGTTTGAGAGGTTTTTAAAACGCCACCTACACCTACCCATCTACATACCTATCCCAAGAAAAAATTCCTCTTGTCGATGTAAGAGATAGAAACGCGTATATTTCCTTTGTATATAAATAATATGTATGTGGAGCGAATTTTGTTTTTTGATGTGCTTTTGACCTGATTTCTCGACCGAAAATAGCAGTAGTAGCTAGCGAACGACCTTTATAATTTTTCCAGCTTTTCGTACTATATACAAAATAAGAGCAAAGCGAGAAGAATACATTACAGCAACGCTGGTTTCGCTTCTATTCATCCGCTGAATGCACTTGATGTTGCATCGTGTACAAAGCACTGGCAAAGTAGTTGCACCATGACTGCATTTAACTGTCATTTTTCTGTTATCCTTTTTATCCGTGCGGCTTGAATGAAAGCCTTTTAAGTTTTCACCCGGTTATGAGAAATGTCTAAAAACGGCAAAAACAACATCTTTACATTTCCCCCAAGGCGCTGAGGAGAGCCAAGCTACCCTCATTGAAATACGAGATACTTATTCACCCTTTTTGAAAGTCTACATGAGGCATTTCGGTCAGAGTAACCCTTTTAACTTGTGATCAATGGATACCGCCGTGAATTACTATGTGCGAATGTATGAATATTTCAAAATATACTTCGTGCTACATTCATTAAAAAATGATATATAGAAAACATACAACTTTTCTATAAAATGGTTTAAATATAATCTAAGCATAATTATTATTATGGTATATCTACCTCTAAGCTTAGCGATGATTATCCATTCAAAATTTTTCGCTTTCAAGATAATATAAATTGATTTACATGTAAAATTTTACATAGATTTTCCCCATTACCATCTCATGTAATAATTAATAAAATTATTACATGAGATGGTAATGGGGAATATAAAAGAATAGCAATTATGATTTGTTAGTAAAAATAGTGAAATTTACCATTTAAAAATATTTATAAAAAAACAATATCTTAATTTTTTACTAATTCTACAATCATATTAATTTTATAAAAAAAATTAATCGTAAACTTAAAAAAAATATGAATTAAACGTAATACATTTTATAACTTATGCGTATTGCTTTATAAAATTTAATTTTAAGTAACTTTTAAGTATTATTTAGTACAATTAAATTTTAGAATTTTTTTCCGTGATATATTGAATAGAAACTAGTAATAAAATTTCACAATTAGTGCCTATTCTGAAATTTGTAAATCAAACTTTGCTATATTACAATGAAGTATAATTTATTTATAAATAATTTTAATGATAAAAAAATCACTGTAAAAAATGCATATACCATTTTAACAAAGCCACGATATCCTAATACCACACAAAGTTATCGACGTTTACAAAGACATTTTTTGTCTAGGTTTTAAAATTTGATATTCAACAATCACACAACCAGTTCAAAGAGTGTCCCTGCGTAATTCAATAACTAGTCCTTTTTTGTCAACCCACCATAAAAAATCAAAGACATTCTAATTCAAGTGGTTCCAGTTGGCCTGGCATTATCGTGGCGCACTATTGGTAAAAAGACCGTAGCTATACAAAAACGATTAAATATCACTCTTTTTGTACTTTTTGACGAGCTTTGGGTGGTGCGACCTATCACTAATTGCTTTAAGGGCAGGGCTTCGTTAACCAATATTCGATGCGAAGGGCGGGATTTGTTGGAGAAACGCTCGTTGTGCAACGTCGGTAATTGATACTTTACCGGCAGGAGCCATTATTGAAACCACAAAAAGCAAGATTACTAAAAACGACGATAGGATGCTTTAAAATATTTGTGAGATACAAATATAATATAGTAAAAGGTATAAAATATTTTTTTATCAAACTCAAACTGATGTACTTAAATAAATAATATAAATATTTAAATGTGTTTAATTTTTTAATCAATATTGAGATATATAACTACACAATATATAAGTATAACATATGCAAATTTAAAATTTTACCATTATTATATTTTTTTTAATTATCTGCTTAAAATTTAACCATCACACAATATAATACGAAATAACAATCAAATAATCAAAAACTTGTGGATGCTTTAATTTTCTATTAGGCATTAAGTTTATGCTAATATCCAAAACGCCATACGTCATACGATAATAACAGCTTAACGCCCAAAGACTCGTATATGAGTCTTGAAAAAACATCGTTTAGTGGACGTGAACTCGGGCATGAGTTCTGCGTCATGCGTTTTCTTTTAATAAAAAAATACTGTGAAATTATCAAGATATCTATATGATAATCAGAGATGGTAGTATACTGTTTCTACATACTATCAATTGAAATAAGAGTCGTCTTATATCATAGCAACGCAAAGCAATGAGACGTCGCCTTCTTGGGGCACACGAATTTTTTTAATGAAATATATGTACCATAATTATTTATTTTATTTAAAAATTATATTTTATGTTACACTTCTTGAAAATAAATATATTTCATAATTAAAATAATTGAAAATAAATATATTTCAAGAGCAAATTTTAGGGTTTGGCTTTGTAAACATAAAACTAATCTAATCAAAAGAAATCGAAACATCCCGGCTGATAGTACATCAATTAACAAAGTTTTTAAACCTATAATTATGTATGTTGTTGCAAAATTAAAAAGTAAAATCGTTACGGTATATGTAGATAAATTATATAACACAGTAATCAAAGAGCTTTCAAAAAATAACATCTAATAACATTTTTACTGGGCGTTTGATATTTTGTAATTTCCTCGCCATTTAAAAAACCGTGATGATTCACAGATTAAACCAGGGGAGAAAAGCTACAATTCTAATAAATTATCGCCGTATTAAGAAGAATAATTTAAAATCGAAAAATATTATTGCGCTTTAAAGAAACTCTGAGAAATAAAATCATGAAGGAATAAGTATGTATTTTTCATTCCTAATATTTTGTGTAAATTGAAAATGGTTGCAGTGGTTACAAACCAGTTATTTATAATTCAATATTATGCATGTTTAAATGCCTCTATACATTTTTGTATAAACGATTCATAAAAAATATCAGTTTATAATAAAATATAATTTGCACTCACCAAATTATTCGTCGTCCTTTTTCTGCATACAACTGCCACGGACACATTTATTTTCACCATTACACTTTTTTACCACACTAAATCACTATTTATATTTATTTTTATTTGTTACACTTTTTTTTATATACACTATTCACTTTTTTTGATACGTATAAAAACACTCGTCAATATGAAGAGGAATTTCACAACTTCTGCACATGTATGCTGTATCTTTCCTTATTCCATGTGCAGAACAAACACGACATTTTATTATCACATATATCTCTACATTTTTTTATTTTTATTGGCTGATGGTTTTTCGGCTTATCCGAAAGCCTTTCTGGTGGATCGATAGCACGGGCACGGCAGGATATGGCAGTAACTGGTGAAATGTCTACAGAATCGATATGTTCCATTGAATTCTGCATCCATCCTCAAGAAAAATAATTTAATTTTACCGTTACGAGTCAAATTTTGATAGACACTGAACAAATAAAATAATGCGCATTGAAATAAATGAAAAAAACAAAAGATTTTTTTTTATTGTATTGTTTTTTTGAAATATTTTATATATTTATTACAGTCCATTATACATTGAGGCATATATAGTGTAAGGCCGGTCGTTCTGGTTTTTGGACCATCTTTCTGGTATGAAAAGTATATAGCATTCTTTTCTTATTTGTTTTGCAAATTTGAATAGGCGTATTACCTTTTTTGCCATGTTTCTTCATTTTAATTTTTTGAGATTCTGGCAGATCCCTATTTTTTCGGATTGTTCCACAAATTTCTGTTTTCTATATTATATTCAGAGCTTTTATCATGGGCAATAATCTAAGTACCATGTGACAGTGAAGAGTAATGATATAAAATTAAATGTCATAATTATTTTAACCTAATAAAACATACTAAACAAATATTAAATAAATCAAAGCAATAAAAATATGAGATTCTTTCTATAATTTTATATAAACGCAATATAAAATAATCATAAATAAATAAAATATTGAAAAATACGTAAAATTAAATCACTTCCAGGAGTAACCACATATGTGTAGAAATTAACTCACTACTCAAAGGGTTAACTACAACCATGTTCGAACAGAAATTAAATTTATCTGATTTGAATGGTATTAACCACCTATAATATTTTACATAACTTTTTTTTTTATATAATATTTAATTAATGAAAATCAATTTTATGTTAACTAATAAGTTACTTTAATTCATTCGTTAAAGTAATTTGTAAATATCAAATATCAAATTTAATTAAACCAGAAAAAAGTACCTCTTGAATGCTTTAAAGTTTAGTATTACTTAAAATTGTTAAATTATATAACCTTTTGTATATATATATATATATATATATATATATATATATATATACTTATAGATTGTATTAAATTCGAGGATTAATTAAAAAGAGCTTTTAGATCCGTTCATTGTCAAGGCCGACGACGATTGTTCATAAAATCCCTCGTCTGTTTAAAAACCGTTCAAATTAATCCCGAATTCGTCATAGACCGTTGATCGTCTCCCTTAATGAATCCAATAAAGCCACCCACGCCCTTCGCAGATCCTCCAGGACCAATTTGCTTACGTACTGCGCTTATTAGATATACGCCAGCCCGAGGGGCAATTCTTCAAGGGACTCCATTATCAAAAGAAAACTCGAGCGAACGCTTTACAATGGGATTTAAAAAACCTATGAAATTCAATAATACGCGTAATTGGATTGTTAAAATAGTATTATGATTTTTGAACTTTTTCCGGTGACTCATTAGCCTCAAGCCATTTGATTCGTGAGGGGTTTTGCGACTGAACAATTCTCGGTAGGAGGCATATTCGTAAGGTTTCAGAGTGACTAACCGTAGTTTAGCTTACGAAACGCAAAATTAATCCCATTACGTGCTTTTCAGGGCGGAAATTTTATATTTTGTGTGCTTCGAAACGAAAGTCGGGCTTTAGAGGTCGCCGACGCGTCTAACGGTTTAATTATGTAATTGTATTGTAGGCAAAATTTAAATTGGATTTCGGTGGCCGTTAACGGGTTAGCTCGGTTTGTTATAAGCAAACGCCACGTCAACGGGGGAGGGCAGTAGTTGAGTTTAGAGTTTGACAGATTAATTAATTTCTTTATCAAACTGTTTAGAGCAGGCTGCGAACAAAACCAGGTAAACAAATTATCGGCATATTTAATTTTCGACACGGCTCTGGCTACACTTTTAATCTGGGTCGAGTTTTTAATTAGCGCCCGTCTCGGAGGTGGAAGTTGTTGTTGTTGTACGTTCTGATGAAAAAATCGCTAAAATCCAATCAAATTTCGCCAAACAACAATGTCGCAGTTGACACTACGTCAAATTTTAAACGCGTTTCATTAGCTGAAAGAAAATTGCGAAAATTTAACCCTCTCGAGAACATTTCACTCAGAGCCGTTAACAATGTAAGTTTAACGTTTATTTTTGAATTAATATGATTAAATTGTAAGCTGATCAAATTATATATATATATATCTATAATTTTACCAGAATTTTAATAAATTAAATTATTTTTCTACAAATCTTAAAGCCGATAAAAAGTACTAATTATAAAAATTAAATATCACTTAGTTTCTTAAAAATAAATTAAAACCAATAATAATAATATAATTTATTAATAATAAAAATTGGATAATAAATACGTATTTATTTATTGTACTTAAAGAGCTGACACGAAAAGCGAACGTTAAGATAACACAAATCACAATCGCAGTCTTTTGCCTAAATATTGCAAAAGTTATCATGCTCATACAAACAGTAAAACCCACTGAAATGTTAACAACCTACAGACCAATTTTACTGGTACCAGTGTGCTCAAAGCAATTTGAAAAATTGCTCCTTAAAATAGCAATTCCAGGAGAAAAAATAATTCTTAATCATAAGTTTTGGCTTCGTTGGAATCAATCAAACAATAACAGGAAAGAAATAAAAGGCAATAGACTAAATGAAAATCTGCCTTGGCATCTTTCTCGATGTTTCATAGGCGTAATGTGAAACGATGGACTTATTCATAAATTAAAAAAATGTTACCAGCTAAACTCTCCATGCTATGATAGTTTACCTCTTAAATATATATTTAATATGATGGGCAAAGAAAGAAGTAAAAAAATATTTTACGGGTGCAGAACATTCGGGTAATGATCTATTAGGCCTCCCACAAAAGAATTGAGCTAAGCTATAAAAATATTAAACAGTTATTTTTTGTAAATAATAATAATAAAAATACTAATCAACTGTCTTTGTAAGTAAATTATTAAAATCAACAGCTGCAAATGATGTTGATTTTTAATTAAATCAATGTACATATTGCTGCAAACTTGATTTTTTGTTATTAAAACGTTACCATTAACTGATAACTACAAAAAAGTTATATAAAATCGTAATCTTCTCTGTATATAACAATTTACTAGTTTTGTATTTAAACACATTAAAGCAGAATAATAACCGCAATTATAACTGTATAAATACTGGCATAAGTA
The DNA here is from genome assembly GCF_051122295.1 of Plectrocnemia conspersa. Classification (NCBI taxonomy): domain Eukaryota; kingdom Metazoa; phylum Arthropoda; class Insecta; order Trichoptera; family Polycentropodidae; genus Plectrocnemia; species Plectrocnemia conspersa. The sequence goes on along the minus strand of NW_028277176.1, from coordinate 25,516,179 downwards.
TATAGTAAAATACTAAATAATTATTTTACGTGATAATTTGCGACTATTGTCGTGACTTGGGCATACTAAAACATGCATTAAAATATCAGCATAAATTTATAATGCACATATTTTTATATTAATTAGTTCTAATATAAATTGCAATTAATTAAAAAGGGTTAGATATTAGAAAATTATACAAATTTTATTAAATGTGAAACTTCGATCTATACACTGCTCTCTCTTGCATATTCGACGCCATTTCATTGAAAATCAAGAGTGATAAAACGTTTTTCTTAGGGGCTTGCGCCCCGCACCGGCAATCAGAGGGGTGAAACAATTTTAATAAAATTAACCACGCCAAAATTATCGTTCCCTCGTTTGCTTTCCAGTGCAAGTCACCGGTGACGAACTATTGAAGGCGATGTTTGAACAGGGGGCGACGATAATCGGATCACCACCGTAGGGGAAATATGGAATTTTGCACAACGCTCTTAGGCCTAATTTATCACCTTTTAATGTGTGAGAAAGTACACAGCAAAGAGTGGCACGCGACATGTAAAAGTAACCGTTATATCACCGCATGAACTGCGATATCATATAAAAATTGTTGTGGATTAAGGCTAGCATTACTAAATCTGAACATAAAGTTTTATGTCATAAAGAGCAAATCATATCAAAAAAAAAAATAATTAAATTTTATTAAAATATCCAGAATATATTTCTAATTCATATAACGATGTGAAAGACTAAGCATTTTTCATTGATCTCTGTGCATTTGTTAAACCAGATTTTTTTTACTATTTTTTTAATAACAATTCTAGACATTTGTCATTGTTCATTAGGAGTGTTAAACACTAATGTTAACAATTTATTTCTTAAATATTTTCCTAAACAGAATCACGTTGCCGATATATTTTAGCAGCAGATTCTTTATTTTCTAAGCCGAAATAAACCGCACTTGCCGATAAATAATCTAAAAACAGCAATTAAACGGTGTATTGTTAATTAAAAATAAATATATTTTATTATGACTATCCTAATATTTCAGCTTTTAAAATATACCTTGACTAATAAATTGATTAAGTTGCTATTCTATTAAATCTAAAATGTTTTATAAATATAGTATTTCTTGCATACGACTAATTATAATATAATCCAAATCCAAAATTGAATTAATATTCATATTCAATGATGATATGCAAATACAATAAAACATACACTAATTCTTTACGTCTATATGTTTATTTTGAATTGTTATGTAGATTTGCTTCGGTATGTTAATTACCTTTCAGCATTGTTTAAATTGTATTTTTAGAAAGCATTCTATTTTAAAATTTTATTTAATATTGTTAGAAGAATAAATTTGGCATGGTATATTTTTAATAAAGAACGTGAGGTTTAACTTCTTTGATTCATATTTGTTATGTGTTTCTGAAAGAAAATTTGAATTCAAATAATGTCTTGTTTTAAACAACAATAACACTAACAATTGTATATTTCTAATATGTTGTATTTTATAAAATTATATAGTCAATTTAAAATCACCCTATATATTATTGTGATTTAATAAAACGCACCTAATCAGTCTCCCCTTTTTAATGTGAGAAAGTACACAATATACAGTAGTGGCACGTGACCCAAAATTTTTATTTTCTATGGTTCGGTTTGTCGCCATGTGGTTTTAAAAAGCGGGTTTGATTAACGCCCGATACGGTATTTGCATAAAACTGCGTTCAAACCGCAATTGTGCGGTTTAAACTGTTGCAGTTAGCAAATACGAATTCACATAGTCTATGCACACAAAAATATATATAAAAAATTACAATAAACAGTCGCGATATGCATTTGATGTATTCAAATCTGTTATTTATGTATTTTATGGTTTAACCGCATGCGTACGATTTTATTGTTTAAATTTAACGTTTGTTATTTAGTGGTAGGATTGTGCATGATAAATATAAGTCGGGGCGGTTACATTGTGCGGTATGATTTATGATCAGCGGCGGGTCAGTGTTTCTTAAATGTCGTAAATGGAGTTTAAGGTTGGTTAAACAGCGTCAGATTGATGACTTTGAGATCACGAGTCAATTAGTATGTAATGCTGGTGTCTAAAGATATTTTAATGCCAATAAAATTAAAACTATTAATAGCAAATCAATTTTGATAAAATATATTTTTTTAAAAAAGGCATTTTTTAATATATCATATATTGAAAAATCTATATTGAAAACATTTAAGAATGAAGCACAACAAAATGCATTACATATATTACAGTTAGTAAAACAAATAATAATAAAAAATAATATCAAAGTATCCTGGAAAATTTTATTGTTGGCAAAAAAACTTTTGATAAAAAATAAAAATATAAAATAAAACGTTGCTAGTTATAGTTTAAAAGAAAAAAAAAATCATAATTTAAGTGAAAGAAAAAATAAAAAATAATGCATTATATGCAAATTAAAAAATAATAATGTAAGGTATCTGGAACAATTAAATTGTGTTCTTTAGTCTTTAAGTCATTATATTCTTTAGCATTTTGATTATATTTAAATTAAATAGTTTTTTCTGGTCTTAAAATTAATATTTATGATATTTGTAATATATTATAAATTAGTATATATTTCAATATATACTAATTTATAAAAATTTAACACTGTATAGAAATTGAAATATGTTTTCTTTAAACTAAATTATAAATACGACATTTTCTCTATTTTAATTCGATATTAATCTTAAAGTATTGAGTTGATTAGGTTAGATAAAAAATATAAAAGCCAGTTTTTAATCACATTTATTAATTAGAAAAAAAAACAATAAACAGAAAATATCGACCACCTTATCTCTTGCTTTAGACCAAAAGTAGACAGTAAGCACAATATGTGCTTTAAAAATATTAATAATTTTCCCACTGCGACAGCGCCGACTTAATCGACATTAACTTTCAATCCTTATACATACTAAAGATATATTACACGCTCACGTTTAAAACGTCTCTGGTTTATTTCAAATTCGTCAAATCTAACGGATATGGGCATTAAATCAGAAGCAATGATAATTTTTATGTATTGTAAAAGGAAAAACTCACTTTTCGGCCTCGCAACTCGTCGACGGGAATTCAAAAATTGAAGATTTTATTACGAAAATTGTTTTATGATTGTTTATCTAGTTTAATCAATGTATTCTTTTAATTTTACACACATTATGTATTTATTTAATTTTCATAGTTATACCATACTTAGTTAATTTGCAATCCGAATATTTATATTCAGTCAAATCGAACAACGCACATGCCAAGATAATGAAAATTATTGTTGCGTAGCAAAATTATTTACAACTGTTGTCACGTTACGATCGGCCATCTTGTTTTATATTCGAATACTTATTTTTCATTGGTCGACAACAAAAGAATTCATAAGCAGAGGCTCAAAAATCATCGTTCAAACTCTATTTTTATTTTTATTAATTATTATTAAATATATTTCTTTTGTTTACGTGCAAGCGGCCTTGAATAATTATATATATTTTAATTTCGAAAGTATTTTAAGTACAAATACTAACTAACTACATTGCCTAATTTAAGAAATAATTTTATAAAACTATAAAAATAAAATAGTCTAATGAAATTACTAATGTATATTTTATGTTCAAGATGAGGTTCCGTAATATTTTCACTCGCTACTGATTCAACATTTATAATGAGACGTACGTGCAAGGTGTGAAAATTTCTGCAGCCAACTTTCCGCATTGAATTTCTCGCCGCTTCGGCCCGAACAAGATTAAGCCCTTACGTGTTGCAGGGGGCGGCTTCGCGCCCGGGGAGGGCCCTCGCTTCAAATATGAATCGGAAGATGCTAATTTTGCAGTAACGATTTTAATACAAGCAACGCCGTGAATATTTAATAATACGGAAAGGGGCGGCGAAAAACACCACTTTTCGATTTGGCGCCTCGCAAACGATCGCTTCATTTTCGGATATTGCGATAATAAAATCGAGTCGTTAACGAAACGTTTTGTTTTCGTTCGATAACGGCGGCTGATAACGAAAATTATTTATATACCGGTGGGGAGTTTCGCCACCTGGAAAAGTATCTTTCCGCCGGGGTTAAGTTTTCGAGACGACGCGACTCTCTTAATCCGTAAAAAGTTTATATTTAATTTAAAAACTTATATTTATAAAATTATGTATTATTTTACATAATATCAACAAGAGACATTACTTTGTTTAAAAAATAGATACTTCATATTTTATTATTTCTCACTAATATTTAAAAAAACATATAATTTATTTCAAGCTGCGTTTAAAAGTCGCAAAAAAATTATATAAATATATTTTTACAATAGAAAATAATGCTTAATAAATTAAGAATCGCTTAAAAAATTATCTTTTATTTTTAACATAATTTACATTAAATTTTTTATAGTTCAAATATCCTAAAATTGTGTATGCCTGACTCTCCTGTGTATAGTCAACATAATTTTGAAAAATGTCATATGACATTATTATACTTGTTCACGTCTAGCAACATACTTT